>NC_057864.1:355917824-356656574 GCF_019393635.1 Dromiciops gliroides | reverse complement strand
ATGTCTAAGGCTAGATTTGAACTCAGATTTTCCCTACTTCTTGCCTCCAGGTTGAAAACTCTATCTACTGTACCACCTAGGCATCCTAATTAAATGATATAATAGTTTTTTTCTCCTGTGGGGGAAGGAAACAATTGGCTGGTGGTTGTTTTTTTGTCACTCTCATTGAATGGGTCAGTATTAGAAACAGCAGTATTAGAACAAGTTAGAGGAGAAAAAATAAACAAAATAGAAACAGGGAAAGAACAAATGATTTGCAATTGAATGGGGGGGAAAGAGTAAGGCTGGGAGATAGGTTTGGATCTTACAATCATATTAAGTGGTAAAAGGGAGTGAAGGGAGAAGAGCAGCATACTTCCAATTTATCAAATATAATTGCATATGAGACTCAATCACCAGTAGATAGCAAAGAAAATGGTAATAAAAAATGGAAAACAACAATCTAGAAATCTTAACTAGAAATGGAGAGCTATATGTCTCTGCTCATAGTCAAGTGATAAGGAAAAATGTCAGTGATAGCATTTTTATCATTTCTCCCATAGAAATGTGTCATATGCTAAAAAAAATAAAAGTGCTTAGCCAGGGATTTCATTTCCCATCTTAAAAAAAAAAGTAGGTGCTAACAAAGATAATGACAAAAGAAATTGTAGCCCAGGCAATTTAACCCTTGATCTTTTGACATCTGCTGACACAGAAACAAATATTGAATACTTTCTCTTAATGGAATGAAAGTGGAGTTACCATCTCCTGAAAAATTGTATTAGATGGATGCCCAAAGATAGACTATTATTTTGAAGAAAAACACATAATAAAGTGTGATTAAACAGCATAAAATCATGTTGTACTTTATCCTGGAATATTTCGCCTAAAACTCACTTAAACTGGCAGCCTAAGTGTTCATAAGGTAAGTTTTACATCTTTCTTGGGATTCTAGGGCTAAGCCCTAAGGGTTATTGAGGTTTCTATGAACCACCACAGGTATACTTCCCACTGAAAGCCAGATTTAATTATGGTTTTTTAGAAATTATATTTTATAAGAAGATTTAACAAGTACAGTTCTTAAAAAAACAACCCTTGTTCCCAAACTGGGGTTGTATTCTCCCCTCACACAAAGTGAGCTCACACTTAAAGTACAATGGGAATGAAGAATGTGTATGGAGAACAAATGTGGTAAAGAAGCAACTAAGTTCCTGCGTGCTGAAATTAGTGTTTTCTCCCTTTATGGAATCCTCATCAATTTCCTTTTATCTGTAGTTCTATGTGGAGCTCTAAGATTTGGTAGCTTTGTAGAATACTGAAGTATTGTTTTTCCTGGTGTATGTACTTGGTATAAGGTACATGATCAAAAATAAGTTTATGATGGATATATTTAAATGTTGGGTTCAAATTTTCACTGAGTAAAACAAGTTGAAATAAAGAGCTCATCAATACCTAACAATACTGTATTATTAAGATTAAGCCTTATCAATCATGTGTAACTTAAATTAGTGCCAGTAATACTTTTTTTCTAGGAAGTTGAGATTTAAAATATCAAAACATGAAGCATTTTGAAATGCCCCTGAATTTTACCTTTGACTAAACTTTGCACTTTCTCCCTCATTGTCTATATTTTTCGTAAGCTAGTCTAGGATTCAGGGCTTTAAAGCTTGTTCACATTATACCCATACACCTAGAAGAGGGTATAGTTTTTAGATGCTCTCTTAAATTTTCGGTGCAAGTCACTTCCAAATGAAGGTCCCAGAAGCTCCTAACCTCTTGAACTCATAAAATTTCTAAGGCTGGACATATCCATCTCAGAGTTGATGTTTGGTCAACTCTGCTCAATGAAAACAAATAAACATAAAACAGAGGAGACATCCAGAGATCCAAGGGTTACACTCAGTTTTACCTAGGAAGATATGTGTCCACTGCCATGCACTCACAGCCCCCACCTCTCACAGGAAGTCTCAGGGTTACATGATGCCATAAGTTCCCCCAAGAAAAATAAAGTGGAAACTGTTCCTTCTTTTAAATTGGCATGACACCCCACATCCACTGAAGTCAGAGGAAGGAAAAGACCAAAGAACCACCCAGCATTTGATTTGTCTGAAAGTGCCAAGTCCTTCAGAGTAGATCACAGGTATACCTGGAAGTCGACAGGGCTCTAGCTGAGCACTCCATGGATTGTTCCCTACCCAGAGTGGATCAGAGAGCTCTATTGTTTATCCCTATTACATACCAAAACCTTAAAAGAAATTACATACTTAATATCACCTGTTATATCTTTCGTAATCTCCTCTATCCTTTGCATAATTAAAAAAAAGTGTAACCACAGTTCTGAAAGGTACCCCTCCCATAGATAGATTCAAATAATCAGTGATTTTTCTTTCTCCCTTATTCCACTGTTACATATTGTTCTATTCTTTATGCTCTTGACACAGGTCATAAAACCCTATTGTCTTTTCACTTTTTTCTCTTTAATTTTACTTTGACATGTTTCTTTCATTCTTTCTGGAAGCACTCCCTCTTCATATTATTCTGCCATTGAACAATCTGACTCTGACCTACCTTTCCATGTTACTCCTCTTCACATGTCCTGTATTCCAACCATAGCAGTCTACTTTTTGTTTTCCAATGAAATATTTACTTGTCATCTTTTGTACCTTTTCATAGGCTGTCCTCCATGCCTGCAATGTTCTCCATTCCGGCCTCTGATCCTTGTCTCCCTTAAGACTCATCTCTAGTGTTACCCTTTTCCAGAGGTTTTTCCCTAACTCACTCCGTTGATAGTGCCCATATTATTATTTTGGAGTTTTTATTTGTGTATATCCTGCATTTACTCTTCATGGAGTTACCTTATTTTTTTCGTTTATATTGCCTAGAATAACCCTAGTCACTTAAAAATTGCTTAACAAAGGCTTGTTGATTTAGATGATGTTTGCTTAAATGAAACATGACATCCATTCTCTCTCTCTGAGACTTTGCACAAGCTGTATGCCATCCCTAGAATATAATCCTTCCTCACCTCTGCTTCTTAAAATTCCTACACTTCTTCAAAATTCCCTCAAAGGCCATCACCAACATAAGCATTTCCTGAATCCCTCCTTCTTATTGTTCTCTCCCAGCTGATGTTACTTTGTATTTACTTTGTATATGTTTTATTTTATTTTATTTTATTTTGCGGGGCAATGAGGGTTAAGTGACTTGCCCAGGGTCACACAGCTAGTAAATGTCAAGTGTCTGAAGTCAAATTTGAACTCAGGTCCTCCTGAATCCAGGGCCGATGCTTTATCCACTGCACCACCTAGCTGCCCCATATATGTTTTATAATTAAGTATCTCCTTAAAAATAGTTTATTCCCAATAGAATGTAAGCTTCTTGAAGGAAGGGATTATTTGTTATCTTGTCTTTGTATCTTTAGTACCTAGTCAATAGTAAATTCTTAATAAATGAAACGAACAACCTTCTCTATGATAATGAGGATACTGAACAGGTGTTCTTCCATCTATTTTATTTTGTCTTCTAGAAGGAAGACTAGTCTACACTTTATATAGGAATAACAGTACTAGGCATTCATTAGTAATTTTACAGAGCACAGTCTCTGCAAGCCACTGCAACATTGACCTTGATCTCCACATTTATTGAAAGCGAAGTTTTATTTAATCTGCCATTCTTGATGATGAACTGAAGAGCTAATTATTTTAACAAACTACTTGTTGGCTTGCCTGGGATTTCCTAAGAAGACTTTCCTATTTATTGCATTTAAAAAAAAAAATTTTGAAAGGTGACAGTTGGTCAGCTGCCTCGGTAATCAGTGACATCCTCCTCACCTCCTTCCTGTGAACCCCTTTTAGAACCCTCCTCCCATTTACTAATTCCCTGTTCCTCTGTGCCCACTGGTATTCTACATATATTTTATAATACAATTCACCCTAAGTATTCTCATAACTTATTAATTGAAGAAAGCAAATAATAAACTGTTATTGGCATAATACTCATTGTTTATGGGGGTAATAATTTCACCAGTTTAATAATATTGTTGCTGAGTACACTAGAAATGCATCATACAGAAGTCCCCAATCCATTGAGAATGAAATATTTTGGATGACTAAATCATCTAGAAATCTCAAAATTTTATTTCACAAGTAGCTGAAATTTTTTTCATTCTTTTGATGAAAATATTTTAAACATTTTGATTTATTTCAACAAGCATTTATTAAACCCCTGCTGTACGCAAGTATGCAAGACCCTACACCAGGCATTGAATATACAAGGGTAAACATAGCATAGTTTCTATTCTCAAGAACTTGTATATCATGGAATCAAAGTACTTGGTCATGGTCATCTAGACCAACTCATATAGGAAGGAACCCCTACTAAAACTTATATGAGAATCAGTCAACTAGCTTTTTTGAAGACTTCTGTACATATCTAGGCAAACCATTCCATTTTGGGTGGATCTGATTATAAGGAAGGATTTTTATTGTTGTTGTTGTTGTTTTTATTATCCTCAAGCCTAAATTAGCATTTTGAAATGTCCATCCATTTGTGCTGTGTATAAAGGTTTGAGGCATAATTTCTGGGTGATTTAATTATTTTATTAATAATTCCAGGATTTTAATAAAAACATGATCATTTGGCCATCTCTCTTAGACCAAAGACAATCATAGCAGCAGTCTCCCATGGTTTATAAGACCTTTTGGAAAAGGAATGTTTCTCTTCCCTTAACCCCTGTCCCTTGACAATCAACTCTGATAGGTTAGCAATCAATGAGAGAATGAATGTTACAATGAGTGGCCCCCCACTTGAACTTTGATTGTCATTTACTTCTTAAATTAACCCCAGCCTTGGACAATCTATTCTTCCCGCCCAAATGTGAGTAGAACACAATAGCTAGCCCACCTGGGTGGGGTCTGAATAAGAAAGTTAGTCCAATCCTATTATCAGAAATGTCTTTCAAAAGACTGAACTTTTAAAATCAGGATGTTAGCAAAAGGGGAGAATTCTGGATCTCCCCAAGTCATTGGTTTTTAGTAATCATTTCTTTCACATTGTTTCTGGTTCTGCCCTTTGAGGACAAACAGAATAAAGTTAAATCCCCCTTTACATGACAACCCTTCAAATATTTGAAATCCTCTATCATCCCCTCTTCATCTTTTCTCCAGGGTAAAGATATCACATCCCTGTAGGCAATTCTCATGCCATAACCTCAAGACCCTTTACCATCCTGGTTGCCTTCCTTTGGACAGATACTGGCTTACTAACATCCATCTTGAACTCTGATGCCAAGAACTGAACATATACTCCAGATGAGGTCAGACAAGAGTAGTACAGTAGAATTGCCATCTCCCTGTTCATGGAAGCTATGTCTCTCCTCATGCAATCCAAAATTGCATTAGCTTTTCTGGCTGCCACATGCATGCTATTACACCCCACCAGGGTCAAATACAGATCCCTGGAGTGCTTCAGTGGAGACTTTCTACCATGATGACAGCAAATCATTAACAACCACACTTTGAGTCTAGCTTTTGAACTAAATCTGAATCTGATTGCATTAGCATCTAATCCATATCTCTCCATCTTCTCCACAAGAATAGGATGAGGTAGTTTATAAAAAGATTCATTAAAATCCAGTAAGTTATTTCAATAGCATTCTCCTCATTTAATAATAGTTTTAAAGACAGGAGATTATTTGTCTAATAGGTGGAAAAAGAAAACATATCCAGCATAACTATGATCAAAGGGAGAGCATGAGAACAAGACACACTGGCAGAGCAAAAGGAAGAGATCAGTTGAAGTGATAGGATAAAGCTTTAGAGAGAATGTCTTGTGAAAATGAATAACAAAGAAAAAAACTAACTACACAACTATTATTTTGCTCTGTTTTTCCTACCAAAGAGAAAGAGAATACAATGACTATGATAATACTGTTAATAAATAAATTGGGTATGCAACTTTAAAAACCTAGAACACCGCCACCAACAACAACAACAACAAAAGCTTCAATATATCCAGGAGAACAGGAAGCTGATAAGAAATCATACTCCTCTCCATTCTGATGTAGGAACTCTACTATCATGGACCAGTCATCTGGGTCAAGGAAAACTAGCAATTTTTATTGCATTCCCTCTACCTTATATGCATCCTTCCTATCTGAAGCATCGTGATGCCTCCTGAGCATATATGGATTCAATGAGTCAGTGGGATTCTATCGGTCATATTGTTCTATGTCTTTCTGCAATTGTAATTGACTCAAATATTTTTGTGGAAAGGTCATTTACATCCATGGTCTCAAAGAATTATTATTTCACACATGCCCAGCATTCTGGTTACCTGGACAATACTGTAGTTTCTTATGTTCAAAAATTATAGTAAATCCAAGTTAATAAAATATACTAATATTTTGCATCAATTAAAAATTTGGTCCAAATGATTTAGCCAAACTAAGAAATCTTTTTTTTGTTTCTAGAAGTCACTTACTTTAAGAGCCATCAAGGTCAAAAGAGACTAGCTTCCAATATATCTTGATGTTCTCCAATAGAATAGAGTGACTTCATATTTAGCTCTTGATATGTCAGTTGGGATATATTAAAATGAAGTAATAAAGCCTTTATTCTTTTTGAAATCATTTCTTATAACACTCGGGGGGGTTAACCATTCTGTTAGATTTCACTTATCTCTTTGACTTCTCAAATGTCCTTTGGATTCCTGGAAGACTAAAGCCAAATTGAGGCTGATGACAGTTCTGATAAACCAGCGTTCTTTTGGATTAAAGAATAATCTCCTTACTGAATAATACATAGACCCAATCTCTTAGAATTTTTTATGTAAAGATGAAATAATTTCCATACAACATAAAGCATAATTTAAGGAGGAATCTTGGGTTGCTACAATAGAGGAAATCTATAACAAAAGTCAAGAAATATATTATACTAACTTCTGACTCTCATGGAAAAATTCCAGACTATAGAATTAATATTTCCCATGTGCGTTTCTGTACATCTCTATCTTTTATCATATTCAAGTCAAAATATGCTAATTTTCCAAAAGAAATTTACCATTTTGATTCATACACTCCACAGAAGCCAGAGAGATTTGTAATGGGACTATGCCAACAGGGACAACTCTAGATAGATTTAGGGATTGAAGGGATCTATGAGGTTATCAAGTCCACTGAGGAAACTGAGACCCAGAGAGATGAAGTGATTTACCTAAGGTCACAGAAGCAGTCAAAAGTCAGGCCACAGACATTTAAGTGTCTCTTATGTGCCCAGCATTGTGCTAAATTCTGGGGATACAATGAAAGGCATAAAGATAGTCGCTGCTTTTGAGGAGTTCACAATCTAATGTAGTAAGGAACAGAGCCAGCATTTGAACACAGGCCCTCTAATTCCAAATCGAGAACTCTGTTTCCACTGCTCTATAATACTAATATTTGACCTTTGAGCAGCATTTGATTCCCTAAGGAATACAGTTTTTTTTGTACTTATACTTGATACCACATAGGTTGCTCAGATATGAGAAATTGTCATGAAACAGTGTAATGCAGTAGAGCTACAAACTATCTGGTCTCTAATCCTGCTTCTGATATTTACTTTCTATGGGCAGCTAGGTTGTGCAGTGGATAGAACACTGGCTCTGGAGTCCGGAGGATCTGAGTTACTTAACCCTCATAACCTCAAACATCCAGGACCTTCTCCAGTAATCCTGATGTAAACCTTACCACTGGACCTAAATGGCTCTGGAGGAGAGAGTGAAGATGGTGACTTTGCAATTCTTGATAAACTCATAGATCTCTTCAATCCCTATAATTCACCAGTTCCTCTACACAAGAATTTCTTACTCATTTATGTTGTCTTCCCTCATGTCTTTAAAAATTTTAAACCTCTCTTGCCCTGACCAAACACCTTCTTTACTTTTATTCCCCCATATTGTTGAATACTAAAGATGAAGATACATAAGCTTGTTTGAATGGGTCCACCACAATTCCATGTTGTTTAATCTCAGTTTGGCCCTCCCTAGAACAAGGAAATACATTCATTTGACCCAATTCAATGATCTTTCACAATACAAAGGATGATTCAAACATTTTGTTCAAAGTTCCAAAACCATCTCTCCTCTCTCCCTCTCAGTAAAGAAAATTGACCACTCTTTAACCAGGAAATTGAGTCAGTTTGCTATGAGTAACTGTTCTACCTTTCAAAATCCCATGACATCATGCTCCATTCTTTCCTCATATACTCTAATATCTGATAAAGAGATAGCCCTTATCTCTACAAGGCTGGCTTTCTACTTATAACCATGTTTCCACAACCAATTCTATCTCCTGGGAGCTTCTCTCCACAATCATACAAATACACCTACTTCTCCCTCAGCCTTAAAATAACTTTCACTTAGTCTTACCATCTCCTTAAACTATTGTCCTCTGTGGATGTGTGTGTGTGTGTGTGTGTGTGTGTGTGTATTTGAGACAATTGGGATTAAGTGATTTGACCAATGTCATACAGCTAGTAATTGTCTGAGGCTGTGTTTGAATTCAGATACTTCTGACTCCAGGGCTAGTGTTCTATCTACTTCACCATCTAGCTGCATCTTGTCCCATATTTTTTATTCCTTTCACAGACAAACTCCTAGAAAAAAGTTTTCTACTCTTTTTGCTTCCACTTCCTTTCCTCTCATTAACTTCTTAGCCCTTGCAATTTTGCTTTTATTCTCATCACTGAACTCAGACTGCTCTCCACAAGGTTATCAATGCTACTTTAACTACTAAGTCTATCTTTTTGAATGGTCTGAATCATTAAACAGTGTTGACCACCCTTTCCTCCTAGATACTGCCATTGCACAGAGCTGTTATGACATTTCTCTTTCTTGATGCCCCTGTCTACCTGGCTATTACTTCTGAATCTCCTTTGTTGGATGTTGTTGTATATCCCACCAACAATATATGAATGTACTACAGGGCTTTGTGCTGGGCCTTCTTCTCTATTCTCTATTCTTTCCCTTAATGATCTCATCAGTTCCCATGGGTTAAATCATCATCCCCATGCAGATGGCTCAAAGATCTATATATTTAGCCCCAGTCTCTCCAGATCTCTAGTTCTCTCTTCAGGATATTTGCATCTATATGTCCTATGGGCATCCCAAAGGCAATGTGTCTAAACCAGAACTCATTATCCTTCACCAAAAAGCTTTCTTTCCTTTGTCTATTATTTTCTACTGATGGCACCTCCATCCTTCCAAACACAAATATTTTCAACCTCAAAGTCTTCACTGGGTCTTCTTCTTTGCCTCCCAATATCCAATCAGTTACTATGATTTCTCAATTTTACCTCTACAACAACTCTTGCATATCACCTCCCTATCTACTTTATAAGATCCCTAGTTCAGGCCCTCATCAAATCTCATCTAGATTATTGGGATAAACCCCTAATTAGTCTCTCTGTCATGTATCTCTTTTCTCTGTAATCCAAACACAGTTGCCAAATTGATAAAATTTGGAATGCATCTGACCACTTCACTCCCCTTGGCAAGAAATACCGGGACCTCTTTACTCTGTTTGACATGTAAATTCATTCATAATATGCTTCCAATAACATATGAGATTTATTAAACAGACATTTGCATCTATCAGCACTGTGAGAATTGGATGACACCCCCTGCTGGGAGGAACATAGTGAGCTCTGACCTGAACAAAAACCATGTGACTTTAGCGTCCAGAAGTGACCTTTTCTGGGGTTTCAAAGGTCAATTCAGAGTCAGGAAGTGATGTTTGCTCATGCATCCTGTCAATCAAAGTTACCAGCCAATTAGCTTGGAGCTGTGTGTATGGATGGCCCTTTTTGCTGTTTCACAAGAGGTTCTGGGAGAAGCTGCGGAAGCACTGGTCTTGGGTTCCTGACCTCTGTATGGCTGGTTGGATGCTAGGGTCTTTTAGAGATAGTTAGATTTTTACTTCTCTCTCTCCTCACCAACTTCTTATGCATTCTAATAAATACTTAAAAGTCTAAACTCTTGCTAAAGCTTCTAAAATTTAAGGCAACCACTCATTAGATTTTTAGACATCATAGATAGAATTTTAGCCCCTTACAGCACTAACCCCAGAGTAAAATATATATTACTTTTCCATCTAAACCCAGAAAAAAGTTTGTTGAAAGGTCCTATAAATAAGAACTTGTCTTTGAGGTCTTGCCTAGTTGAATGCCTCATTACAACCATATTATAGAAAGCTGCTATATTCAATTAAATTAGTAATAGATCATGTTAATAGTTGAATCCTAAAATGTCCTTTTGTAGTTACTTTGTCAGATATATTTCTGCAGTGAAGCATCTCATTGCCATTAGGCTATTTTAAAGCAGTGTCTGTATCATATCTTTATATCCTCCCTGACACCTGGCCCAGTTTCTTGTACATAGTAAGGGTGACTAAAAGTTTATTGAATTGAATTAAGTTATTAGTTAATCTTCCTGTTAAGATCTCATTTTCAAATCCTTCTTAGGATAAATTGCCATGTAGCTGACATTGTCCTAATGATTTCTAACTTGGATGTTTAGGGACATAAACATACTTAAAAGAAAAATTGCAGTTAAGGCTGTGGACTGAATTTAAAGACTATTAATAGTGATAACATTGTTCTGTGTGAGCTTAAAGAAATTATATTTCACCAGTCTGGACATTAATTCATTCACTTGTAAAAGGAACCGGCTAAATTAGGTAATACCTAAAGTTCTATCAAATTCTATGTAATAAGGGGCATCTAGGTGGCACAGTGGATAGAGCACTGGCCCCGGAGTCAGGAGTACCTGAGTTCAAATCCGGCCTCAGACGCTTGACACTTACTAGCTGTGTGACCCTGGGAAAGTCATTTAACCCCAATTGCCTCACCAAAAAAACAAAAAACAAAAACAAATTCTACATAATATCAATCAGTGAGATTTATTAAGCACCTACTGCATGCCGGGGGTTGCTAGGTAGCACAATGAATAGAGTGTCAGGCCTGGAATCAGAAAGATTCATCTTCCTGAGTAAAAATCTGGCCTCAGACACTAACTAGCTTTGTGACCCTGATCAAATCATTTAACTCTGCTTGCTTTAGTTTATTATCTGTGAAATGAGCTAGAGAAGGAAATGGCAAACCACTCCAATATCTTTACCAAGGAAACTCCAAATAGGGTCAGAGATGACTGAAAATGACTAACCAATAACAATATTGTATGATAGGCTCCATACTAGGGGCTAGGGCAAAAATCCAAAAAATGAAATAATTCCTGACTTCAAGGAGTTACTTTGTAATAAGACAGAGCACATACATATAGGGTAGAAATGGTCAAGGAAGAAAGTTTTGATTTGGTCAATCTCAGAGATGACTTATTAGAGGAATATGAATGCACTGGTCCTGGTATTTTCCTTGAGCTTCCATAAATCTGGGTCAAATTTATCCCACCGTCAATATATTTCAAAGGGAAGAAACTAGTATTGATGCTTTCCAAAAAAACAGTGGTGGATGTCATTTTAGAGTGAAGATTAGCATTCAACTAAATTATGTCTAGCAAAAATAATGTATTTGTAACCCATTCTGTATTATTCTCCCTTTTGGGGAGCCAGAACTATTATTTTATTAAGCCACAGCAGATCAGAACCTTATTGGCAACTTATACTCTAAGGAAGTTTTCTGGGGTGCTCAAAGGTTAAGTGACCTGCCAAGGGTCACAAGCAGGATGTGTGTCAGAGGGAGGATCTGAACCCAGATCTTTTTGATTCAAAGTCATATTGTGTCTCTGGTTAATTTGATCATAAAACCATCTTAGTCTTTCACATTTTATAAGATATGTGTGGATGAAAAAAAAAGAAATATTCACTCACAGGACAGACATCAAAGTAGGAATTCATTTTCAAATAGATGCAACAAATGTGACTTATTTGATTTTCCTTTTGAGTAATCATCCTCTATACATTTTATTATTAGGAATTTAGAATTTAAAATGTTATCTCCCATTTATTCCACTTCATTCCCCAGGAAAATAACATAGAGTGATGGGAACATCTCAAAAGACTTAAATATTCTTCATTTATTTGGCAGAATGTTTAGTCTTCTACAAATATTATTTTACTTACTCCAATTCTTTAATAGAAGCTTTTCCCCTACCTTTAGTAATAGTATGTAAGTTGACCATTTTCCTAAAAGGGCATCTTTGGTAAAGAGGAATCTGTTTTTAAATAATGGAACCCTCACTCATCTGTTATCACAACCAAAATGAATTATAATGGATAGAATTAGGTCTTAACTATTAGATTAAAGGAAAAATTTGATAAGGTATATACTCTTATACAAAAGTAATATGTTGGGGCTTTTTTCACTCCCAAATATGTCAGTGAATATGAGGCTTTCTTTATAACAAATTATACTTTTTTTTTTTTTTTAGTGAGGCAATTGGGGTTAAGTGACTTGCCCAGGGTCACACAGCTAGTAAGTGTTAAGTGTCTGAGGCCGGATTTGAACTCAGGTACTCCTGAATCCAGGGCCGGTGCTCTATCCACTGCGCCACCTAGCTGCCCCCATAACAAATTATTCTTAATTTAAATTGGCTCCTATGTAAAAGTCTCACTCTAACAGCTAACAAGCCCTTATCAGGTACTGACTTCATACAGAGCACTGCATGAAGTGCTACAGGATGGGTAAAAAAAAAATCTATGGAAAGCTATCCTAGAGTAGCTTACACCTTTTAGTTGACCTAGATAGGATAACTTTGACAAGATTTCTCATAATAATCATGCTTGAGCATCTAAAATTCACATATTCCACTGGGCTATATTAGCAGAGAAGGAGGAAAATGTATTGAGCTGGTAAATCTGTTTTTTTTTCCAATCTGTAAGAACTTTTTAATCTCATCTATATTCAATGGATTTTGATATGTGACTCCACTAGTTCTCAAGGGAGGTGTGCAGATGTCCTTCCTAATTGATATCTTAGTGACATCTCCAGCTTATTTCACAATCAATAACTCTAAGCTATGAACTATCTCTCTTCCTTCTGATATCATGAAGCATGTTTTCCCAGGAAAGAGATATAACATCTGAACAATACAGCAAAAATGAAAGGAAGCAGGAGCTGCAGCAGGTGATATAATGCATGCAAATGAGACTGTTAAAACTGCCCTAGTGGGGCAGCTAGGTGGTGCAGTGGATAGTAGATAGAGCACCGGGCCTGGAATCAGGAGTACCTGAGTTCAAATCCGGCCTCAGACACTTAACACTTACTAGCTGTGTGACCTTGGGCAAGTCACTTAACCCCAATTGCCTCACTGAAAAAAAAACAAAAAAACAAAAACAAAACCAAAAACAAAACTGCCCTAGTAAAGACTAGAACTCAGTAGATTCATTAAGAAGTTTCAAAATATCAGCTGCATATCACACAAGCACTTCTCAGCATTCTATATAATCTTTACACCATGTCTTTCTGAAAAGAAAATTGGTGTCACTGCATCCTCACACCTTTTCAAGCCACCTTATTTTTAAAAAACATAGGAAAATGGAAAAAAAAAGTTCTACCTTATTAAGCTCAGAGTGTGGCAGAAGATGGAAATTACTGAAGTCGTACCTTCCCCTCCATGGAAAATTAAGGAAATTTTTATCCGATTTGAAAATGAATTTTCTGAAACATTTTGGACAACATAGCCTGAACTAAAATACCTTTTAAATTTAGAAAAAAGGCAAAAAGCAGTAATATATTGCCTTGTTCTGTAAGTAACTAGGTTGTTTGCTTGAGCAAGTATAATTAAATGTGCTTCCCTCTCAGAAACAACAGTATACAAGAGTTAAGAGTGGTCTAGGACGACCTGAATACTATACTAACACTAATGTAATTTGTTTATTCACCCACATGCTAATATGGGTAACAAAGATTCCCCTCCCATGTTTTATACCAACACCCTTTTTTAGTGATATCACTTAAATAGTACTTTTAGACTTGCAAGGTGTTTTTTGTTGTTGTTGTCGTTGTTGTTGTTTTTGCAGGGCAATGAGGGCTAAGTGACTTGCCCAGGGTCACACAGCTAGTGTCAAGTGTCTGAGGCTGGATTTGAACTCAGGTCTTCCTGAATCCAAGGCCAGTGCTTTATCCACTGCACCACTTAGGTGCCCTAGTGTTTTGGTTCTCAAGGGGTGTGCTGTATTATACTAGTTTACCACAAGTTTCTCTGTCTCAGATAGCATGGTACACTTGCAAAAGCATACACCTGTGAACATCTCTGGACTCTTTTTGTGGCCTAGATTCTCCATGGCTAAAACTAATACTGTATTGAGAGGGAGGAAAAAAAAGTCTGAGAACCATTGATGTAGAGAAATGTATATAGCAAACTATTTATATGCATATGTGGTTTACAAAGTGTGAGTCTACATGCATGAAGAACCTCTAATATGCAGTGATGGGTCTGGCGGTTGCTTTGTGCCAACAGCCCCCTTAGCATCATGCACAAATAAGTATAATAAAAGATTGAGTCTGATGCAGGCAGAGGAAAAATTCAAATAAGGTTCCAAAGGAAAAGTTTTGAAAAGGAAGAGATCACTTTTAGATGGGTTTTCACAGCAGCCTTCCTTGGAGAAGGGGAGCGTCACCTGAGATGGCTCTAAAAGGAAGATGATTTCAATAAGCAAAAATATGAAGGAAACATAATCCAGGCTGTAGCCTGTGTGTGGCCATCTCCTACACAAAGGTAGGAGAGGGCAAAGAATTGGAAACATCAAATAATTCCGTTTGCCTGCAATTTAAATGATAGAAAATAATTTGAAATAAGACTGGTAGTAAACAAAACAAAACAAAACAAAAACAACCCAAGGTAGTGAGGCATCTATCACATGCTCCCTGTCATGCTTAACAGGATAAACAAAGAAGTGGAACAATTTCCTACATTAACCAATCAACCTACAAGTATTTATTAAGTACCTACTATATGCAAGAGAATGGTGGTATAACTGAAAAGATTATAAGAATCTCTCCCTACCAGAGGCTTACATTATAAAGGAGGTAATAAGTGAATAGAGCTCACCAAAAACCTTGGGCAAAAGTCCCTTCACTATCAAAAGAACTGAAATGTGAGCTTGGATGCATTCTAATCCATCAAATCTCTATGATGTTCAGTCCTCTAAAGCCTCCATAATGCCTTCAAGAGCCTCCTGGATCTTACTGGATCTTTGGAAACCTTCCTATGGGAGTGTTTGTAGCAAGTATCAAGCCAGTTGAAAGGAAGAGACTGAAGATGAAAGAGAAACAAATTCTTCATAGAGCAAGCAAGGTTACAGAGGAGATAGGACCCTATTAGCCTAAAAGTTATGCTCCTCAGGGAAATACTCAGAAACCAATAGATAGAGCCTCTTTAATGATATCTCTAGTGGGGGGGGGGTTACAAAGTTGCTTCCAGGGATATCCCAAGGTGAATCTACACACTCCATGGGAGAGTTTGCCCTCACCCAGGAGACGTGGTAGACTTAGATATTCATCATGTCTTAGTCAGTTTAAGTCATTCAGTTTTCATTACGATAATTCATAGATAGGGGACAGCTAGGTGGCACAGTGGATAAAGCACTGGCCCTGGATTCAAGAGGACCTGAGTTCAAATCTGGCCTCAGACACTTGACACTAGCTGTGTGTTCCTGGGTAAGTCACTTAATCCTCGTTGCCCCACAAAAAAAAGATAATTCATAGATAGAAGTAAAACATGAAATATAACTTAAAGAAAAAAGTTCTTAGAGTTTCCATGTGGGAAACATTCCAAAAGGCTTAGAGGAATCCTAGGCTTGAAGTTTTACAGATCTTCAATTTCCTTCAAAATAGAATTAGGGTATCACCTCCTATATGAGGCCTTTCTTAATCTACCCACTTGTTCAGCCTCAAATTATTAGCACTCTTTTCCTCCTGAAATCATGTTGCTTTACTTTTTACATACTTTGCACTTATTATATGTAGCTGAACTAGAATTCTCTGCAGGAATCCATGTTTCAAGTCTAAGGGAAAGTTAATTTCAAGCCCATCTTGATTGGTAATTAAGTGAATACAAACATGCCTAGTCCACTGTATTTAGTCATCCCCAGTTTAGATCAAACGTCACATTCCATTCAGCTATCCACCTAGGCCATCTTGCCATCTCCACCTGGATCAGAACCTTCTGTACTTGACTTCTATCATCTATGCCCTCAATACTTAGGGATGTTCATCAGCTTTGGATCTCTTGCTATGGAGATGAGCTACCTTTAGTAGTGGTTGAATAAGTATATCCCAGTCATACCCAACTCATTGATCCAATCCAGACTATATGGGGTCATGTAACTGAATGTGGGGGTAGTGAAAAATTTGACAATAGTAAAAGGTTATGTATACCTATTTTACACACCCCTATATCTGGGGTCATTTCTCAGGTGAAAAGGGGTCATAAGTGGAAGAAGTTTAAGAAGCCCTGCCTTAGAAAACTGAGAAACTGAGGGATTTGAAGATCATGGTATGCATGAAGAACAGAGTTTAGTAAGGGAAATTAGAGGGAGAGGTAAAAAGCCAATAGACTATGGTCAGATAATGGAATTTCAGTATTCGTTTTTTTTTTTTTTTTGGTGGGGCAATGAGGGTTAAGTGACTTGCCCAGAGTCACACAGCTAGTAAGTGTCAAGTGTCTGAGCCCGGATTTGAACTCAGGTCCTCCTGAATCCAGGGCCAATGCTTTATCCACTGTGCCATCTAGCTGCCTCCTCAGAATTCTTGAACATAGAAGTGGTACATTTGTGGTGATAGCAGCATCAAGGGCATGATGATCTTTGGCTGTGGCTAAAGTAGTGTAGAGATCATGAGAAATGAAGAGGTTGAAGAACTGAGTGGTTAGTGTGTTTGAGGCACAGTTAATTTGTGTTCTAAAGTCCTGTAGTAGGTATGAGTTGATAGCTAGGAGATGAAAGGAGTAGGAAAGGAAAAGATTCAGCATGAAGGAAAATTTGTTGCCTATGGAACAGGTATTTCAGAGAACACAGTGGGAAAAGTGGGTGGCATTTCTTTGGAACTTTGAGGTAGAAGTGTTGAGGAGGAAATAAGGAATCTGATAGTAGGCATGGGGAATAAGGTTTTGATGATAACCTACTAGGGTTCAGAATTACTGGGTTGTGTAGAGTATGACCAGGTGTGAATATGTCCATCTTTAATTGGAGTATCTCACTCCTTTTCCCAGAGGAGGTTGAAAATCAAGCTGGAGACAAATGCAACATGAAATGGAAGGCACAGGGTCAGTTGGTGAGATTTGCAACCCTGTTTCATTACTCTGAATGCACAAGATTAGACAGGAAATGTCACAGGAAAGAGAAGTTGCTCCTCTTTGTAATGAAGGCTCTCCACATTATGGCAGGCAGGAAATTAGGAAATTAGGTTGGCAGGCATAGAAGAAGATGGAAGTAACTTTGAACTGGTATAGAAAGAAGATACGCACAGCTGGCCCCTAAAAGCCTTCCCTGAGGTGATGGGCAGCAAGAAATAGAAGGCATGGTCAGAAAGAGGTCTTACCCTTTTGATCCTCGTGATCTAAGTAAATTCAAAATTACAGTAGAAATATGGAAGCTGGGTGCAGCTAGGTGGTACAATGGATAAATCATGGGCCCTGGAGTCATGAGAACCTGAGTTCAAATCTGGCCTCAGATACTTGACACTTACTAGCTGTGTGATCTTGGGCAAGTCACTTAACCCTCATTGCCCCACAAAACAAACAAAAAAAAACAAACAAACAAAAAGATGGTTGCTGGATATAAGTAAATTGTAGCATATTAATGTTGATGATGACTCCTGCACAGAAGCGATATTTTTGAAAAAAATCATCAATTATAAGAAGAATGACCAGAAAAGGATATGACCAGTGTCAAGTAGCAAGAACAAGGAATAACAGAAAGACAACTAGAGTTGGTATCACTGACATATGGTGTTGTTATAATGAAAATTTAAGGTCATTCTCATTGTGGCCATTCTCATTGTCAACACTATAACTATGTATGTCAGCTTACTAATTTAATAAATAACAAATTAGATATTCAAAAACAGATGTACTTAATCTTAAGAAAGTAAAGGAAAATATATCTATATGCATATGTATATATCATATGTTATATCTGTGTATAATACATATACATATTCATATATATGGAAAGAGAGCTGAGTAACATCAAAAGAAGCTTCTCCAATTAAATAAATAATACTTGATGAATTGGTAGTGATTCAGAGCTTAATTAACTGAGACCTATATTGAAGATTTATTAATTAGTGAGGTATACAAACATACCCCTGAATTATCCTAGAGTTCAGGATTATAAGACTAAATATTAGAATATGCCAATAGCAGACAGAGAGGTGACCAAGAAGATGCATTGAGCATGTGGGACTGTTCTTTTGTGGAAGGACAGAGAAACTTGCAGGATGAGAAAGTATGGATGGGGACTTTCCATAAAGAGTATGGATCTTGGGCAGCTAGGTGGCACAGTGGATAAAGCACCAGTCATTGATTCAGGAGGACCTGAGTTCAAATCTTGCTTCAGACACATGACACTAGTGTAATGATTGGAATGACACCACCTGCCGGAGAGCTACTGTAGGAAAGCTCTGCCATAAGGAGAAGGTGTCTGAGGGCAAGACATGTGGCTTTCCTTTGGCGTCAGGAAGTGACATTTGCTTGTGGGAGGAAGAAGGAGTGAGGCTGGCTCTCTCGCTCTTTTGCCAGGACTCTTGTGGAGATTAGAGCAGAAAAACTGTATGTAGCTTCTTGAGAAAGATAAATGAATCTAGGCCTTTCTCTCTCTCTTCACAAAATTCTTATTCTCCTTAATAAATGCTTTAAAGTCTAAACTCTTGCTAAAGCTTATAATTTATTGGCGACCACTCAGATACTTAAAACAGTATAGGTAGAATTTTAGCCCCTTGCACTAGCTATGTGACCCTAGGCAAGTCACTTAACCCTCTTTGCCGCCCCCCCTCACACACACACACACAAAAAAGAGTATGGATCTTTTGAAATATGGAATTAAATAAATAGAAATAATGTATTTGATAATAATGTAAATAAAGTACTAAATAGAAGTATGTATAGAATAATTTTACATATATCCTTATTTTTCTAATGGTAGCTATCTATAGTATGGGGAGGGAAGAAAAAAGAAATTTACATGATAATTTTGTTGTATAATTGAAAGGAATAGCAATTTGTGCATAATAGATGTGCAGTTTCATGTACAATCAACTTTTTATTGTACTATGTTATGGAAATGCTTGTTTTATTCCATAAATTAAAAATAAAATTATATATATGTATATATAAGAAATATGGAACTATAAATATAAATTAATAAGACCATTTTAATAATCCACATATGAAACTAACTCCCAACTTTTGACTCATATCTTGTGCATTTATTCATAAATGCTTTTTCACACACACACACACACACACACACACACACACACATGCATGTGTATGAATATATGTGTCCACTATAACTCACAAGAAAGGGTCTATATTTTATGTTGTTAATATTTTGATGAGAAAAATAAAATTAATAGTACTTGATTTATAAAAAGAATTATGAAATTCCATCACTTTAGCTGAATAAATTATTTTATACATTTTAATAACTTTTTGCTAGAATTATAATCCAAAAAAAGGAATTTTAAAGGCCACATTTTACCATACAAAGAAAAATCAATTCCACCTACCTATTTAAGAGAAATTTTGTCTTTGATTAAGGCATTAGTCACTAATTACTGGGTACTAAATGCATGACTGTAACAGCTATCTGCAAAACAAAGCAGAATATCTAGCAAAGTGTTACTGAAGAACAAGAAAGAGGGCCATTTTTGCTATTACAAAGATGACTCATCAAACTGTCTTTTTTACCAATCAAAGGAAGCATCTACTAAAAAAGAAATGAGGGGTTTTAGCCATTTTTTTTTCTCTTTTGAAGTCTTCCAAAGCCTAGCTTTAATGCTCACATTTAAATTACTCCTTACAGTGAGGAAGGGTGCATTCTATACCTTCTCATTTACACATTCTTCTATTTAAGTTAATTTTCAACTCCTGGGTAGAAAGAATTGCTGGCCCAGAGTTTTCTCACTGGTGACTGTGAAAAATGATGTTGAAAGTCCTAGGCCAGGGAAATGCCCTATTAGAAGCAATAGATTTGGAGCTAGAAAGGACATTTGAAGTCATCTAGTCCAACTTCCCCCTTTTTCAGATAGGGGAATTCATATTTCAGGAAGAAGTGACTCATGCTAAGTCAAACAGCTATTTAGTGGTAGAGTTGATGTTCTGTAGGAGTGAAGTAGCTGCTAAGTATCTGAGGCTGGATTTGAACCCATATCTATCCTGACTCTAGGCACTGCACTACCTATCTGCCTCTAAAAGAAAAATGATCATTGTTGGAGGGAATCTAGGAGGACAAAAACACTAATGCATTATTGGTGGAACTTTGAATCGCTTAAACCATTCTGGAAAGGCATTTTTGATTATGCACCAAAAGTCTCTAAGCTCCACATTTGACTCAGTAATATCACTTGTAGGCATGTACCCAAAAATGATCAAAGAAAAGAGAAAGGACCTCTTGATACAAAGATATTCATGTTAACACTTTTTTGTTGTAGCAAAGAAATTAAAACTAAGGAGGTGTGGATCATTTGGGTAACTGTCTAACAAATTGTAGTATATTGATGGAATGGAGTAGTATTGTGCCTAAATTATTGGCCCATAAGAAGTGATGAAAAGGACAGATGCACAACCCGGGTAGAATTGTTTGAACTGCAGCAGAAAGTTGTGAGCAGAATGAGAACAATTACGATTGCAATTTATACAGTGACATTTTAAAGATGAACAGCTTTGAGAGGCTTAAAAATTCAGATCAATGCAATAACTACTCATGACTTTAGAGCACAGATGATGAAGCACAATTCCCCCCCTGGAAGCAAACAACAATTTCAGAAAGGTTCAGGTTATAGATTTGTTTTGTTTGATTCTGCTAACTTGTTTCAAGTGACAGGGTTTGTTTTCTTTTTTCTTTTTTTTTTCTTTTGTTGGGAGAGAATTGGTTGGAAAAGAGAGCTAGTGATATAAATGCCAGTAAGAGAAAAAGAAGGAGAAAATGTCAGTTATTCATTTAAAGAAAATGCACAGAAGATTTCAAAAAGAGATCAAGAGGACAAAGACAAATAAGACAGCCTTGGAACTAACATGATGAGCACACGTGTGCTCATATACGTATACATATATGTACTCAATTCTCTATATATATGTATGTGTGTGCATACACTGAATATGTGTTTGTGTATATATACTAAATTCAGCATACACACACATATATTGAGTAAATATGTATTCATAGATATTCTCACATATATGCAATTCAGTATATATGTACTATATATAGTATGTACAATATATACAACATATAAAATGCATGTGTATATATGCATACATACAACACATGTATATATACTAAATTGCATATGTACACATATATTTAATAAAGGAATTGAGAATATATGCATGCAATATACACATATATGAATGTATAAATATTAAAATTATACATGATATACATCCTAGGTTTCATATATCTTCATTTTTTAAGGTATTTGTACATAAAAACCTTCATTTTGTTGATATATGTCAAAGTCAAAATTTGGGGGTTAAGTGACTTGCCCAGGGTCACACAGCTAGTAAGTGTCAAGTATCCAAGGCCTGATTTTAAAAAGTAGGAAAATGAGTCTGAAAGAGCTGAAATGACTTCCCTTTGGTCACATAACTAATTAATGGAAGGGCTGGAAATCAGGCCTAAGTTTTCTAACTGAAAGTCTAACATTTCCACTATACCAGTTATCTTTCAATATGTATAGCATTAATCTATGTTAGTTTAAAGGATGTAAAAGGTGCTTATGCTTTGTGAAGAAACAAATGCCAGTACTTATACAATATGGTCTCTGTATTCAAGGAAATTATAACCTTGATGGCCACTTTAAAAACGAACAAATAAAAAACCTTACACATATAAAATTTTGAGAATGATCCAAGGCAATGAAAACAAAAAGAGCAATAAATAAAATGTAAACTGTTTCTAAAGGTATGGTACAGGAAACAAAATGCTACAGGAAGACAGAAAGGAAAAAAAAATCAGTAATTTGAAATATTGCAGAAACTACTAGTGTTAAACATCCTAGGGGCGGCTAGGTGGTTCAGTGGATAAAGCACCGGCCCTGGATTCAGGAGTACCTGAGTTCAAATCCTGCCTCAGATACTTGACACTTACTAGCTGTGTGACCCTGGGCAAGTCACTTAACCCCCATTGCCCTGCCAAAAAAAAAAAAAAAAGAAATCCTATATTAGTGAGTTTATCATGACAACCTGTTCATTGATTTTAATAATCCACATTTTGGGGGGGGAGGAGTAATGAGGGTTAAGTGACTTGCCCAGGGTCACACGGTAAGTATCAAGTGATTGAGGCCGGATTTGAACTCAGATCCTCCTGAATCCAGGGCCAATGCTTTATCCACTGTTCCACCTAGCTGCCCTGTTAATTGATTTTAAAAGAAAATCTCTATTTTCCTCCTCTCCTCCCAGTAAAGAATTGGGAGATTAACATTTTTAAATGAATGCATGTTCAGGTGTAGGTGCTGTATCAGTTGGCTTTGCTTAATGGTTTTTCTTTTTTTCCTAATATTTTTGTAATGTTTCATTTAGAAAGTTATAGTAGGAAATCACTGAGGCATTGGCAACACTTAAAGAAAATTCTATTTATAACAAGTACCTGAAAGTGGGGTCAAGAAGCTCAAGTTCTGTCTCTGACACATTCTGGTTTTGTGATCTAGGTGTCATTTACCTCTCAGTGGTCCAGGAAACTGTCCAAGGTTATATATTTCAGAGCAAGTGCTAATTTCAAGATGAAAAATCACAGGCCATTCAGTCCAACCCCCTTCATTTTACAGATGAGCTAACTGTGGTCCAGGGAAGCTTAATTGACTTATCCAAGGTCAAATACATTAGAGGTGTGAGTTGAACCCTGCCCTCTCACATAAGAGCCAGCCTCCATTCCAGTATGTGTCTGGAAAGGAGGTCAGCTCTTGTGTTTTATTAAATCAAATTTCCAAAGATTTTTATTTTAAATGGGTCCCAAATATTGATTTCAAGTTATTTATTTCAAATCATTCCCCACAAAGATATACAAAAAATAATCAGATAACATTTGTTAAATTTTTCTTATCTGTTTATTGACATATAAAGTTTCAGGCATTTGAAAAATTATAATTTTCTTTACTTCACAAAGTAACCACTTTCAATTTTTGAAGAAGTGATGTTTGTGAAGCAATACTATGACAAATTATCCATAAAGTATATGATGGCAAAAATTTTAAAAAGAGAAATAATTGAAGTGACTCACTCATCTTTCTCTCCAGTTTCAACTGCCTCTGAGAGCAATAAGAGTGAATGACCTGGAGGCTATTAATCCATTCAGACACAGGGAATTTGCTAAATGCATATTGTTTAATTATGGTTATCCATGGTTAAGCTTCATTTGATTATATTTCTTCTTTCCTAAGAACAGTGGGGTTGTGTGTGTTTTTTTAAATGATGCCTTACAGCTACTAACCACTCCAATCATAAAACCTCAGAATACATTCAAATGTAATTAAAAACTTAAACTCCTGACAAGCTTAAAACTTTTGAAAATAGACCTTTCTGGCTATATCCCATCTATGCTATATTTTCTTCCTCTTTTTGAATTCATTTGATGTATTCTTTGCTAAAGGTCAGCAATGTAACACTAATTAAATCAAATCTCCTTAAGCACAACCGCATCATCTTTTGATATATAACCAACTAAAATAGCTTTCATCGTAGACACGATAGAAGGTTAAAATGGAACAAGAAAGGGATAGTCTTTCTGAAATATGAAAACAATCTTTGCGAGAGGTGGTTTGTATATGAAAACTTCTTTTTTGTATATGACTTTATTGGTTTACTTTTAACCTAAAACATTCATTCCTGAGGAAGTACATTTAAACTTATCCCTTCAAAGAAAACTAAAAAATTTGGATAAAGGTTTTGAAGTCACCTACAATTTTAGGGTCATTAACAATGCTTGCAGTTATTCAAATGATAGTTCCACTAAGCCAGGATTTATGAAGCCACTATTCTGTGTGAGGGCCGAAATTTAATATACAGAGCGTTAATTGGGTAATTCACCAAAATATTGGGGTCCCGGAAAGATGAGGGACCTTTAGGTTAAAATCTCCTTCCCCTCTGAACTGCCCTTTTAGATATTTCTCCCAGGCCAATAAGACAGGAGCCTTACAGCTTCTTTTCCACAAAAGGATCAGATTTTTATTACTTGGGAATTAATTAAACAACAGGTGTGGAATTAATAAAAATCTAAAATAAGGAAATAGGAAAAAGAAATACAAATAAATCCTCTTAACTCTAACCTAAAATCTGTACAATCCCCAGATCATTTCCAATTGAGCTAATTCAAAGGAATTTTTCTGTGTTCACTCACCAAAACCTGGAAAGTCTGCTAGCTTTCTCACATCACCAGGAAACTGAGAAGAGAGAGCGGGCGAGCTCATGAGTGTTCTGGAAGCGGCTCTTTGCCTCCCCTCAACGAGCATTCAATTTCCCTCCCCCAAATGGGGAGGTCCTTCAAAACTGCCTATGGAGAGTTCTCTTTCTGACCTCAGTAGCATACATAACTTCAGGGTGGGCCAGGTGTGGCCCCTCCCAAATGAGTCAGCTAAAACTCCAATAATTTTTTACCACAAATAATTTTTACCACATGTGGAAGACACTGTGACAAAAAGATATATATGACATAGAGCCTATCATGTGAAAAGAGGACTGGAATTGCTCTGCTCAGTCCCCAGTCAATTAATCAGTCAATTGATCATCAAAAATTTATTAGAATCTACTACTTGTCACACACCATGCTAGGCACTGAAGATACAAAGACAAAATGGAAATAGTCTTTACCTTCATGGAGTTTATCTATCAGGGAGACAAAAGGTACATAAATAAGAAGATTTAAATATAACAAGATAAACACAAGATACTTTTTTGGGGGAGGGAGGAAGACCAGCAGCTGGGAGGATCAGGTATAGTTTCATGTAGATGGTGTTGCTTGAGCAGAGTTTTGAAAGAAGAGATTCTAAGAGATGGAGGTGAAATGGTAGTGAATTCCAAGGAAGGAGACAGCCAATGCAAGGATTTGGAGACAGAAGACACTGCCATGTGGAGAGTGATAACAAAGCCTGGGAATTATGGTTTTAAAACCTGAACAAAGAAGCTTATGTTGGATTCCAAAGGTAGTAGGGAGCTATGGCAGGTGAAAGATGAAATGATGCTGTCCTAATTCCCTCAAGTCCCTCTGAGTCATTGAAGTTTATTAGTAGGGGAGTGGCTTGGCCTCTTCTCTCCACACACAACCATATCAACTCCAATAGCTTTAATTATCATCTCACTTCATATGACCTATATATTTAACCTGTATTTAACCTATATATTTAACCTCTCTCTTTCCTGAATGCCAAGTCTGTATCACCATCTGTCTATTGGACATTTCAAGCTATACACTCAGATACTTGGGTAGCTGTGTGACCCAAGGTAAGTCATTTAACCCTGTTTACCTCAGTTTTTTCATCTGTAAAATGAACTGGAGAAGGAAATGTCAAAACACTCCAGCATCTTTTCCAAGAAAACCCAAAATGGAGTTACAATGAGTCAGATATGACTGAAAAATGACTGAACAACAACAAAAACAATTATTCATTATTTCTGACCTATCTACTAAAGACATATACAGAATTTAAAAAAAATAAGACTTTTAATCACAGTATTTTCACTTAAAAATAATATTTCTGGGGCGGCTAGGTGGCACAGTGGATAAAGCACCGGCCCTGGATTCAGGAGTACCTGAGTTCAAATCCGGCCTCAGACACTTGACACTTACTAGCTGTGTGACCCTGGGCAAGTCACTTAACCTCTATTGCCCTGCAAAAAAAAAAAATAATAATATTTCTGTGAGGACAAAAAAGTTTTGTATTATTGGTAAATAAAATATATTTAAATTGTTTATTTAACCTTTATCTTTTATAAATGTCTTTCTATATAAGTGTTATAAAGCAACATATTAGTAGAAGTACATGCATATAATTTATACACAAACAAAAGTTTTTTTTACTGCTAGCAATGCATTCCAAAAATAGTTTTGAGAACACTAGACTAGAACACTAAAAATGTTAGTGACTTCCCCCTGATCACATTGCTAGCATGTGTTAGGGACCAGCCTACTCTAAGCCAAACTGCCTCTCATAACCTCCTTACACTGAACTAAAATATGCCTCCTTGGAGGTCATACACACTACTCCTAGACCCCTCCTTCAAAGCAAGAGAGAATGAAAAAAAATTTTTTTCTAAATCCAAATTTAGTATTTCTAAAGGTTTCAAAGATAGTGATTTAAATGTCTCGTCTGGGTGGTACACTAGAGTGAAAACTGGGCTTACATTGTACCTCAGACACTCCCTGGCTATGGTATTCTGAGTTTCTCATCCTGACTTCCCTCACATATAAAATGGGGATAATATCAGCACTCACTTCCCCATGTTGTTGTGGGGATTGAATGGGTTAATATATGTAAAGTCCTTTGTCAATTCAACATCTAGTGACTACAGAAGGTGGAGAATTCAATGCACTTAGGAAAAGCCCCAAATGCTTCCTGACTGAACTGAACTTCTACTGGCCCTATTCCACCACTGCTACCACTGCATTCACACCATCTTCTCATCCCATGATGTGGGACAACTGGCTGCCTTAATTTAGATGTTGCCATATCCCATATGAATAAGGTAACATTAATTTGGTTGTGCAGGTCATTCATAATTCTTTTGTTTTATTCTTCATGTTTCATGCTTGCCTTAATAATTTTTGTGCTTATGATAAGAGGGGTCCTTCTATGCTCAGGATCTCATGAAGCACAGGTTCCCACTTGCATGGACCATTGCAAAAACCTCCTGATTGGTTTTCCCTCCCCCAAGCCTTTTCCTACTCCAATCTATGCTCTACACAACTGCCAAGATGATTTTCCATAAGAGTAGAACTATGTCACACTCCTGCTCACTGAACTTCTGTGATTCTTTATTGCATTGGTATAAATGTTAATGGAGCAACGAGGTGTCACAGTGAATGAAGTGCTGGTCCTGGAGTCAAGACTTATCTTCCTGAGTTCAAATCTGGCTTCAGACACTTAATTATATGACCATAGTCGAGTCACTTATCCCTGTTTGTCTCAGTTTCCTCATCTGGAAAATTATCTAGAGAAGGAAATGGCAAAATATAGCATCTTTGCCAAGAAAATCCCAAATGGGGTCACAGAAAGTCAGGCATGACTGAAAAAACAACTTAACAACATGAAATAAATATCCATTCCTCAATTTTATACTTTACAAAGTTCTGCTCTGATGCCTCTTCATGACCCTTAGTTACTAAAAGCAATGTCAGCAGAGTATTAAGTCTGAGTTTCTCTAACTCTGGAAAGAATTTAAGAAATGACTCCAGTAACAGACCAACATTTTTCTAAAGACCAGCCTAATTAATTACAGACAGACAGATGTCCAGTATTTAAATACCTAGTTATCATAAAAATGAAAGTCATTCCCCAATTGACAAATGGTCAAAGTATATAAACAAGCATTTTTCAGAAAAAGAAATCAAAGCCATTAATAGTCACATTAATAAGTTCTTTTAGAGAAATGCTAATTAAAACAACTCTTAGATATCCCTTCATACCTATAAGATTGTCTAACATGACAGAAAAGGAAAATGACAAATGCTGGAGGGAGTGTAGAAAAATAGAGACACTAATCCAGTGTTGGAGGAATTGTGAATTGGTTCAACCATTCTCAAGAACATTTTGGAACTATGCCCCAAAGGCTATAAAATTGTGTATAATTTTTGACCCAGCAATACGACTACTATGTATTAATACCATTAGGTAATACTGCTACTGTGTGCCAAAGAGATAAAAGAAGTGGTAACAAGATGTATTTGTACAAAATAAAATATTTATAGCAGTTCTTTCTGTAGTGGTAAAGAACTGGAAATTGAAGTGATGCCCATCATCATTTGGGGAAATGACTGAGTAAGTTGAGGTATATTATTGTGATGGAAAACTATTGACCTTTAAGAAATGATGAGTAGGACAGTTTCAGAAAAACCTGGGAAGTCCTGTATGATGAATTGATGGAAAGTGAAGTGAGCAGAACCAGGAGAACACATTTACAGCAATAGTATAACAATAATTAACTGTGAAAGACTTAGCCACTCTGATCAAGAGAATGATCCAAGACAATTTCAAAGACCCATGTTGAAAAATGCCATCAACCTCCAGAGAAAGAACTAATGACTTCTAAATGCAGATTGAAGCGTACTTTTTTCACTTTTTAAATTTCTCTTGGGGTTTTGTGTGTAACATGTAAAATGGCTAATATTGAAATATGTTTTGCATGCTTCCTATGTATAGTTAGTATCATATTACCTACCTTCTCAAGGAGTGTGGTATGAGCAGGAGGGAGAGAGTTTGGAATTCAAACAATTTAAAATTAATTTTATATATTTATAGCAGCTCTTTTTGTGGTATCTAAGAATTGGAAATCAAAAGAATGCCCATCAATTGGAGAATGACTAAACAAACTGTGGTATATGATGGTGATGGAATATGATTGTGCTATAAGAAATGACAACCAGGATGACTTCAGAAAGGCCTGGAAAGACATGTATGAAATGATGTATAGTGAAATGAGCAGAATCAAGAGAACATTGCACAGAGACAGCAGTATTGTTTGATGAAGAACTGTGAATGACTTGACTATCCTCAACAATACAATGATCCAAGATAATCCCAAAGGACTATTGATGAAATATACTATCCACCTCCAAAAAAAGAACTGATATTGGTGGAATAGACTAAACCATGCTATTTTTCACTTTCTTTCATTATTTTCCTTTCAATCAAGTTTTCTTGTGCAAAATTACAACTATGGTAATGTTTTCATAATCATACATGTCTAACCCATATCTGATTGCTTGCTGCCTCAGCGAGGGAGAAGAAAAGGGAGGGAAGGAGGGATAAAAATTGGAATCCAAAACTATAAATAAAAATGTTTATTACCAAAAAATTAATTAATTTTTTAATTGTGATTGGAAAATATTTAACAAAATAAATAAAACATTTTTTTTAATTTGGCCATGCAGCCCCATAAAAAATATGAATCAAAGAGTTCATCTAAGGAATAGTGAAGAAATAGTATAGAATGTTGAGAAAAAAGATTTAGAATAACTAATGGGGAATAAGGTAGGTAGATAGCATAAATTCATAGTTCATTTAGTAGATTAGGCCTATTAAGCAAAATGTCAATAGAAGCAGAAAAGGCAGATGGTGAGAAGTATTCAGAGTTGTGTTTGGAAAGGCATGGGCATTGATGGAATTGAGGGACAAGTGACAGGTGAGGATAGTGCATAGTAAAATTGATTAACATAGTGTTAAAAGTAGGAAGGAAAGGAAGCAAGATTAGAGCAGAGCTGACAGCCTAGATGAGTACAGATAAATGCAAATATTGGAGGTTACAGTGAAGACAAAGCAAAGATTTAAGAAGATGAATGGAAAAGAAGTGCTAGAATGAGCGGAAGTTAAACAAGGGATTCCAGAGTTTTTGATCACTAAAAGTAGAATTGGCCAATTTCTTAAAAGAAAACTTAAATTGAGTTAGAAATAGACAGTAAAACTATACTGAAGGAGGACCTCAATTTTTCCCCATCAGAACTAGGTAAATATAATCATAAAATAAACAAGAAAGAAGTTACAGAAATTAGATTTCTGGGAAAAAAACTAAATGGGAATAGAATTTATAACTTTTTCTCAGTTGTACATGCCACTTTCACAAAAACTTACCATGTGTTAGGGCATAGAAACCTCACAAAGAAATGCAGAAAAGCAAGAGTATTAAGTGCATCCTTTTCAGACCATGATGCAATAAAATTATATTCAATAAGAGGCCATGAAAAGATAGATAAAAAATCAATTGAAAACTAATTTAATCATAAAGAATGAGTAGGTCAAAGAAAAAATCATAGAAACAATCATTAATTTCATTTAAAAGAATGATAACAATGAGACAACATATAAAAATTTGTCAGAGTACTTAGGGGAATTTGTAACTCTACTTACATCAATAAAACAGAGAAAGAGCATATCAATGAACTGGGCATGCACCTAAAAAAAAAAAATGTGAAAAAGAACAAATTAAAAATACCCAATTGACACCAAATTGGAAATCCTAAAATTCAAAGGAGAGATTAATAAAATTAAAAGTAAGGAAAATATTGAACTAATAAATAAATTAGGAACTGATTTTATAAAAAAATAAAGTAGATAAATAATTGATTAATTTGATTTTTTTTAAAAGAAAGAACCACCACTAACAAAAATGAAATGGGTGTGTTTAGCACCAATGAAGAAAAAATAAAGTTACTATTAGGAGCTATTTTGCCCAATTAAATGCCAATAAATCTAATAATCTAAATGAAATGGATGCATATTTACAAAACATACAAATTGCCCAGATTAACAGAAGAGGAAATGTAATACTTAAATACCTGTATCTTAAAAAAAGAAATTGAACAAACCTTCAATGAACTCTCTAAGAAAAAATCTCCATAAGTGAATTCCACCAAATATTTCAAGAATAATTAATTCCACTATTATATAAACTATTTGGAAAAATAGGCAAAGAAGTTCTACCAAAATTTTTATGATGCAAATATGGTGCTGGTACATGAACTAGAAAGAGCAAAACACAGAGAAAGTAAACTTTAGACAAAGTTCCCTAATAAATATTGATGCAAAAATTGTAAATAAAATTATCAAGGAGATTATAGCAATATATCACCAATCATACATTATGATCAGGTGAGATTTATACCAGGAATGCAAGACTGGTTCAATATTGGGGAAGAATTAGAATAATTGACTATATCAATAACAAAAATAGCAAAACACATATGATCATCTCAATAGATGCAGAAAAATCTTTTGACAAAATACAACACTCATTCCTATTAAAAACACTAAAGTCCATAGGAGTAGAAGGAGTTTTCCTTAAAATGGCAAGTAGTATTTATCTAAAACCATCAGCAATCATAATCTGTAATGGGGTTAAACTAGAAATTTTCCTAATAAGATCAAGCATGGAGCAAAGATGCCCTCTATCACCACTGTGATAATATACTCAGAGAATCTTAGAGAATCAACTAAAAACACTGGTTGAAATAATTAACAACTTTGTCAAAGTTTCAGGACATAAAATAAGCCCACAAAAATCATTAGCATTTCTATGTATTAACATCAGAACCCAACAGGAAAAGCAATATTGTATGAAGAACAACTTTGAATGCATCTTAGGTATTCTGATCAATAAAATGATGCAAAGACAATTCTGAAGGACTTATGATGAAAAATGCGCTATGCCTCAGGAAAAACAATTGACAGAGTCTGAATTCAGAACAACACATACTTTTTTACTTTATATTTCTTGGCGGGGGGGGGGGGTTGACTGTGTTTTCTTTGGTGACATGACTAATTTGGAAACATATTTTGCACGACTTCACATGTATGTTGTTTGTGTTGTTTTTCAGTCTTTTTTTAGTTGTGTCCAATGTTTTGTGGGGTTTTCTTGGCAAAGATATTTTAGTGGTTTGTCATTTCCTTCTCTAGCTTGTTTTACAGATGAGGAACTGAGGGAAACAGGCTTAAGTGACTTGTCCACAGTCATACAACTAGTGTCTAAGGTCAGATTTTAACTCATGAAGATGAGTCTTTCTGACTTCAGGCCCAGCATTCTATCCACTGTGCCACTTGCAGGTGTCAAGCTAGCATCACACCATGCCACACCTGTGTCATACCATGTCACACCTACATTATGACACACCATTCTCATGTCATACCATGCCTTGCCATACCATGTCACACATCAGTCATATTTGCTTCATGCCTACTTTGTGCCACGTCACAGCTGTACCACTCCATATCAGACCTATGTTATGCCTCATAATACCATGTCATGTTTGCATCACATTGTAGCATCCCATGTCACAATGCATCACACCATTGTCACATCATTTTACCATGTATTATGTCAACATTGTATAATGTCACACTGTACTATGTCACATATGTGTCAGTAATATCACATCATAGGGGGCAGCTAGGTGGTGCAGTAGATAAAGCACCAGACCTGGAGTCAGGAGTACCTGAGTTCAAATCTGACCTCAGACACTTGACACTTGCTAGCTGTGTGACCCTGGGCAAGTCACTTAACCCTCATTGTCCCACAAAAAAAATCACATCATGTCACACATGTGTCACTGCATGCCATGGTTGTTATAATCTATATTAAATTGCTCATTTTCTTAAAGTGTAGGGAACAGAGGGAAAAAGAGAATATGAAATTCAAAAAATTTTTAAATGAACATTAAAAATATTTTCACATGTAATTGAAAAATATTTAATGAAATAGATTAAATAATATATTGGAGGGGAGAAAAAAAATGTCTTGGAGACTTCTGCTGTGTCTCCCAAATCTATTTAATGATTTGATATTTTGGGGATTCTGGGATGCAACCTATTTGAACTATAATCCAGCAGGAACAAATCACCTACCAAATGTTCATAGCTACTGCTGTGTAAGTGATTGTTGCCAGAAATCTTTCTAGTAGGTTTGAATAAATTAGTAATTAGCAATTGTAAACACCTCATACAGCATGAGCACAAAAATTTCTGATCACGTGACACTATTCTTAAAAAGCAGAAATATTTGTTTCTATGTTAGATAAATTTTTCCCCTTAAATTCAATATTCTAAATCTCTATGCCTCTTGCCCTTATCCCATGCTACAGAACTAGGGTGGGACAACTGGGGCAGACAGTACTTTTATTCCACCAAGTAGAAATAATTGACCTTAGTACTTAGCAAAAATACAAGCTAAAATAATAAGCCATCCAGAACCAGAAAAATAATATATACAATGACTATCGCTATATAAATGGAAAGAAAAACAACAACAAATAAAATGTACACTATGTAATTATAAAAATCAATCTTGGACCTTAAAAAGAGATGGAAAATGTACCTCCCTTCCCTTGATAGAGAAGTAAGAGGCTATGGGGATGGAATGTTGCATATACTATTAAGTTCTATTAATCTTTTGATTAGTTTTGCTGAACTGCTATTTTCTCTCTTTTTAATATTTTTTTTGCTACAAGGGATGAACTTTTAAGTAGTGGTAGCTGGAAGCATATATTGGGAAATGGTGATGGTGTTTGTAAAAGAAAATTTTAACAAATAATAAAATAAAATAGAAAGCTACCATACGAGTCACTTTTTCCTTATGACTGTACCCCAGGTTATCTCTTCTGTAAGCAACACCCAACTGGCTCTCTCTCCTGTCAATACCCTTGCACTGTCCCAGGTATTCAATCCTAGTGCTTAGCACCATGCTGGCACATAGTAGGTGCTTAATAAATGTTTATTGATTAATTAATATTGATTGATCATTGGCAGTGTCTCAGTATCTCTCCCACTAAGGGATCTTGTATCCCAAGGTCCAGCATATTTTCCCCAGGACCTCCCTACAACCAATGTGAAGATAATTTTCACACTATTTGTTCTGGGCACAATTTGTAGAGTTTGTTCCCTGACACAAAAATTCTAGTTATAATTCTGCCTCTAGTGACTCACTTACCAGCATGAAACAAACTAATGGCCCCTTCCATTTTTATTCATTTTCCTTTAATATTGGGTAGATCCTAGAAAAGAAAAAGTGAGAGAATTGATAGAGCTAGGAGATATTTCCCCAATGATTAATTCAAGATGTGAGGTGGACACTTAGGAACTTGGGGGTGGGGTTGGGGAGGGGGAGATACAGCTAGAGACTAAAATCTCTTCTAATCGTTCTATTATTGTTGCTGTTATTACTTATATTCAAGAATATACTGGTAAATGATAATTTGTTCTGCAAAAAAATGTGTAGCACACTTTTGAGTTTAAAATGCATTATAAACATTTTATCCATCACTTTCTTAATAGAAAATCAACAAAACAATAACTCAAGCCCAATTTGTAACACTGCCAATTTCAAAGGTATAAAGGTTCATACTAAAAATAAAAGTATCAGCTATTATGAGACAGTCTGATCCAGTTCCAGCACACATCTGCCTATATTCCTTTCTATCACCACTGAGAAAATGTGTGCTAATGAGTTGATGGGTAGGGATGATTTAACAAACTGTCCTCTCTAAAAACTATATTTGCATTATATCAAGGATAATATAGCCAGCTTTATACATGAAAAATAGCAAAGAGCTAGCAGAGCTGAGATGAAAATGCTGAGTTTTCTTTACATGACCCATCCACTGATAAATGTCATCTTTCCAGAATGACTATGTATTTTATATGCCCTAAAAATAAGTAAGGGAGCACAATAAGGGTAAATGACTTTTTACTCTATTATAGAAACATTTTCCATTTGTCATCTTAGGTCTCTTGAATCTTTTTTTCCCTTTTTGGAATTTGAAACATTCATCTTTGGGTTTTGAAAAAAATGTCCAGGCATTTCTATTCCCAAATTAGATTATGTGTGTTTCTAATTCAATTTCACGATCCTAGATCCTAATTTGTGAACCATGTGACACAGTCACTGCAGACATGTTCATGACAACGTAGCAAATATTTGAAGTCAATATGTCAATGATCTCAGATTGGGGTGGGAGAGGTAGGGACTCCATCAATGCAGATGGCAAATGCCTATGACTGAATAGAGAGACCTAGACAGTGTCTTAAGGCTTAATGAAATTAGTAACTTAACTGGTCAGTGTCACTAAAATAGAAGCCTTCCTGATTTCAAGTCCAGTAGTATACAATGAATGCTAAAGAAGTAACCATAAATAAATTTATTTCTATGAGCTCTATGTATAAGTTATTGTTGTGTCAAATACTCCCATGACAAGAAGGTCCCAGGCAAACTTTGAAATCCTACCTGCCATAGAAGAAACGTGGGAAAGCTCATGTAGGATACACTCAGGATTTGGCTACCTGCTCCCCACCTGCACATAGTTCATAATGTTATAGAAGAAAACTTATTAAAATGAGAAGGAAAATAAAACCGAACCTTGAATGAATAACAATTGTCCCATGGATCTAGTTAAGTTCCAAGATGCTTGCAGGTGTCTGTTTGCTAGCACACGGAAAATGTTTATTAGATGTATTCTGTTTGGCCCCAGAGGAGCAGCAGCTACCCAGAGGTGTATTGGAGATCATTGAGCTGAGATGAAAATGCTTGTCTTTCTTATACAAGAAGTGTCCTTCTTATAGGATGTCCCTAAAGTCCTAGTTTAGCTTTTAAGCTTTAACAAATTCAGAAGTTTCAATGATATAAGATTATAAAAATGATATTTAAAAGATAATTATTGGGGCAGCTAGGTGGTACAGTGGATAGATCACTGGCCCTGGATTCAGGAGGACCTGAGTTCAAATCTAGCCTCAGACACTTAACACTTACTGTGTGACCCTCGGCAAGTCACTTAACCCCAATTGCCTCACACCAAAAAAAAAGTTAATTATTTACATTTTTAAAATATTTATCATGTTTCTTATTGTTGGGGTTTTTTGTTTATCTTTCATTCTCAAAGAGGACTATGACATTGGGGTGATGTTAGGATTTGCAGTAAATTGGATTTAAGTGATGGAGGGCTGTGCAAAATCACAAATCTCACTCTCTCCTCCAGTGCCATCTGGGTCCAGTGACAAGCTATATATCAGGATGACTGGAGATGGCCCTGGATGTTTATGGCAATTAGGGTTAAGTGACTTGCCCAGGGTCACACAGCTTGTAAATTTCTGAGGTGAGATTTGATCTTAAGGTCCTCCCAACTTCAGGGCCAGTGCTCTATCTACTGTGACACCTAGCTGCCCAAAGTTTCTTATTAAAATTTAACATAAGCACCATCTTGTTCTATATATTACTCCAGTTCTAGGAGTTACAGGTGGGAATTAAATGGTAGGTGGACACCAAAGGTGAATGAGCAGCCCTTAAAAGGGCTTGACAAGCTCTCACACCAGAGGTGCGAGGCCTCCCTGAAACCTCCCACACCCCAGTAGCTCCAAGAAACTGTAGTATGTGCATTAGCCATAGTCTGATAAAACCATCTCAGCAAAACTGGCCACACCAGGCTGAGGATAACCAATAGGCCTCAAACCCTTCAGTGAGTTAGGGAGATGTCTACCTCAAGTTTGTGAAGACTCCCTAGCAGAATGAGTGGATGAGAACAATTTGTTCTAATGCCCATGAAAGCAGCTGGAGCAAATGCTGTGGAACATTTAGATATTGATCAGCCATCAAACACACCATGTTTATCCACTGCATCCAAGGCAGGGCCAGCTTTCCTGACTTTTATCTTACCACTGAACTTTGATGATTCTGGAAGAGAGAGTGTTGCTGATGACCTTGTGCAATTATGCCTCATTTAATCTAATTCATGCTCAAGTCAAGACATAACCCCATGATGTCATTGGTCCTCTTCGAAAATGAAGAATAAGGAACAATAATTACTCTGGTTGATTTTAAAGTTTTGTAACAAATTTCATTGGCTGCTGCTCAGTTACTGAAAGGATAACATTTGTAATTTTAGTTTTAAGATCATTCAAAGAATGAGGTTTCAATACAACCATGAGTTTTGATGTAACCCTACAAGAAAAAAAAAAGATGGCCAAGAAAGACAACCTCCTTCATGATTCACTGGTCCGAGAAAGTGTCATCCACAAACTAGTGCTATACAATAACTATATAATTATAAGGCATCCATATTGTTAAAACTAGAATTAAAAGTTAATACTTCAAATTCACAAAATGATGTATGCATAAAAGACATTCATATAACCTTTTGAATTTTAATACATTTATAGCATTTATACTTTAGAATTTATTGAAGTTTAGTACTTCACTAAGACTTTGAGGACATCCTCTATGATCTGTTCACTAACATACCCTCTCTTTATGGTAGGAGCCTCACAAATTAAGGTTCAGTTTAAGGAAAAAACTCCTCAATAATTAGCAGTCTCAAAGTGGAACAGACTATCTTGAGAGCTAACGAAATCTTTCTCCCTGGAGGTATTCAGATGTATGCCAATTTACCAGTTATATTGTAGGGTGGCTTTTCCCACATACTGATTACCCTTGATGTTTTCTGAGCTCTTATATAGCTATGAGGTTTCGTAAAATATGAAAACTCAACTGGAAAAGTTATCCACTCCAAAACAAAAGAAAAGAAAAGCTCAGCTTCCTCCATAAATTCTGTCTTTGTCTGCTGCTCTGATTTTTAGTAGGGGTAAAGGGTGGAGGGTAGGAAAAGGTAGTCATTGCTTGTTTTCTCTACCTTGCTAGTCTCTTGTCATTCCTCATGGCTCTCCTTGATTCTGTAATATGGCTAATCAGTCCACACATTTTTCTCAGGCAAAATAAGAATGTGTCTACATATCTTAAGTTCTCCATCTTCCATTACTATCTCCCTGTACAAGATAGGGAAGCATTTTCATTTCACTGATAGCATTGCTCCCCTTTCCAGTTCTCTTTTCTCCAACCGTCCTCCCCCCTTTTTTTTTTGCAATCTCTACCCACCAGAAAAATATGTACCCACCACAACAGGAAAACAGAAATGACTAAAAGGTAAAACATTATAGAATAGCTATCTTCAAGTATGAGAAGGGCAGTCCTGTAGAAGTCAGATTAGACTCATTCTGTTTGGCTATCCTAGAAGAATAAAGATCAATTTAAGGAAAAAACTCCTCAATAATTAGCAGTCTCAAAGTGGAAATTACAAAAGAAGCTAATTCAGAACTGATTACCAGAAGAAAAAAATTAATAATTAGAACTGTTCAAAAGTGAAACGGCCCTGCTTGAGAGGTTCTTCCCCCTGAGAGGCTTTAAAGAAAGGCTAGAAATCATTTCTTAAGGATGTCATAATGGGGATTCCTTTGTATATGGGTGGCACTACATGAATGCGGTCCCTTCCAGCTATGTAAATCTGCGATTGTGATATTACAGCATCAGTCCAACCCTAAAGCATGAGAGATCTCTGGTGAATACCAGTTCTTCCCCTCTGTCACTCAAGGGGAAAGAGAAAAGGCTTAAAGTATTCCAGTACCTGCTACATTTTTAGAATCGGTTTTAAAAAAAAGGTTTTGTACTTGAGAATTTTCTAAGTTATTAGCACAATAGTAAAAATCCAATATTCAGAATATGTTATTACTAGTTTTTGTCACTAAACTAGGATTTTCCTCCAAAAGACTCGTTTACTACGATGAAAACCCTTTTCCTCCTTGTCATTAGAATCCTAAGAACCACAAATACATGTTTTGAGACATGTCAAGGCATAAGGACACAATCACTTTTTTGTTATGTGTAGGAAAATCTACTCTCTTGTATTCACCCAGATGCCATCATTAGCGCCAATTATTATGCCCGATTCCTCAGCATGGGGTAAGAGATGGGCTATTATCCTTTGAAGATTTTCAAAGTTTCAAGTTTATGCAGGTTTTAAGGGAGGGATAGTGGAAACAGAGGAGCAAACCCTTCTCTTCCATAGTAGGAAAAGAGAGCAGGCCTCTGTCATGCTGCCCTGTTCCTCTTTCAAAACCAAGCTACAAAGAGAGGCTGATGACCCATTTGATTTAACACACATTTATTAAGCACTTACTATGTGCAAAGGCTCTGTGCTAGACATTCTTCTGATATTGTAATAGACATTTTTTTTCCCTAGGAGCAGGGTGACTGTCTCCTAGGACAATGATGTCTTCTATCATTTCTCTGGATGTTTATCAAAGGGCTGCAAAAAAGTGTCAGAGGCAATGACTGGATCAAGTCTTCCATCTTGTTAACTAGAGGGATACTTGTTCAGATATAAATTGGACTATGTATCCTCTGAGGTTTTTTCGAACTCTGATATGTTTTGAGTATAACAGTCCAGCAATGAATTAGAGACTTAAAATGCCCGAAAGTGAACACTAATCTGATAGCATCAAGGAGGGTTTTCTTTAAATAATTAGGAACCTAATGAACATTAATGAATATAAACATTTCGTGCACAAAAAGAGAACAAAAGAGATCTCAAACTTTTTGTGTATAGCTTGTTTTTTAAAGTGGGTATAAATAAAACAAAAGAGTAACAAGAACATCCCCTTTATGTCCTCTCCAGAATTTGTTTTCGTTTTCTTCTGTGTGTTTTAATATTGGATTGATGCAGGGGCGGCTAGGTGGCACAATGGATAAAGCACTGGCCCTGGATTCAGGAGTACCTGAGTTCAAATCCGGCCTCAAACACTTGATACTTACTAGCTGTGTGACCCTGGGCAAGTCACTTAACCCCCATTGCCCCGCCAAAAATATATATATATATATATTGGATTGATGCTCATCTCTTTTCTATCTTTGTCACTACTCAACTCCCCAAACCCTCTATTTTAACAATTAAGCATAGTAAATCAAAACAAACAGCAGTCATATTTAAAAATGTATGTCTCATTATACTCCTCTAGTCCAACACACAATTATAACATCATATATTCAAAGCTAGAAGAGACTTTAAAGACCATCAAGAACAAACTTCATTTTTAAGATAAGAAACTGAGGTTCAGAAAAGCTAAGTGACTTCCCCAAGCAGCAGGGGAGGGTAGGAACCAGCTTGTACCTGTTTCTGAGAGATGATTTTTAAATTTTCAGTGTGAGCATTTACACCTCAGAAATAAGCAAATGCTATAAATCAAGGCCTGATTTATTGTATTCCTAATTGTCTAGACGTAAGAAAGTGATGAAAAAAATGTTAACAAAACAGATTAAGCTTGAAATGTGTACTGAGTATGTATACCCACATATATCCTTGTGGGTGGGTACATACACACATATATATGTATTTGTGTCTATCATCTATCTATCTCTCTATCTACCTACCTATCTATCTATCTACCATCTATCTATCTATCAACTATCTCCAGCTAGGTGGTACAGTAAAGACTCATCTTCTTCAATTCAAATCTGTCCTCAGACACTTCCTAGCTGTGTGACCCTGTGCAAGTCAATGAACCTTTTTTACCTTAGTTTCCTAATCTGTCAAAAGAGCTGGAGAAGGAAATGGCAAACCATTCTAATATCTTTGCCAAGAAAACCTCAAATGCGGTCATAAAGGGTTGAACACAATTTAACAACAACAATTACACACACACACACACACACACATATGTATGTCCATGCACGAATACTCATGAGTCTGTTGTTAAGAATTTACCAGCATTGGGGGTAGCTAGGTGGCACAGTGGATAGAGTACAACCCTTGGATTCAGGAGGAACTGAGTTCAAATCCGGCCTCAGACACTTGACATGTACTAGCTATATGACCCTGGGCAAGTCACTTAACCCCAATCGCCTCACCAAAAAACAAAAAACAAAAAAAAGAGAGAGATTAGCATGCAGCTCTGCCAGGCAGTGAGACATACAAGCTCAGATGATCCCCAGATTAAACAATACATGAAATTGAACCAAACAAGATGGGTGGGGTTGCACTGTCAAATATTAACTTAATTCAAAAATTGACTTTGGTCAAATCAAGAGACTGGATGCCATCTTCAAATGACTGGATATCAATAACTGCAAGCCAGAGAGTAAAGGGGACCATATTCTGTCCATTACTACCTTGGAATGTTTTCTCGTTGGAGGATACCTAGGCCCAAGAAAAGATAGATTTCCCTTCTTCAGCAAATTATATTTTTATGTTCCCCATAAGAATTTCTAAGGTTCCATTGCCACAAACTTCCTTTTATAGCCCTGGCCTAAGCATAACATATATTGAGATGTTACATGATCCCTTGGATCACTTAATTAAGGAAGTATTGCTACACCAAATCTCAGGGAACATAAAGGAAGTGTTGAAAGTCAGTTTCGATTAACAAGGAATGACATTTCAGAGAATAATACCTTGAGGAAGTCATTATCTCTTAGTGTTTTACAAACAATATCTTATTCTACTTCAGTAACAACATGACAAGATTAGCATATTGAAGTTACTTATAAATTAGTTCATAAAGCAGTCTTAAATTAGTGTTTTATCCCATGATTCTGGTGGAATCATAATAGACTTTTCCATCTGAATCATTTTAGAAACTTAATAAAGTGAAGCAAATCATTAATTTAGTCAGGCTTTTTTCCATGAAAGGATGCTGTCAAGATAGATAGCCCTCCAATATGATTAAAATTAGTTTTTAACGTGAAATTTTACCAATTCCTTTTATTCTGATCTCCAAATATCTATAAAGTAATAGAAAAGTAAAGGGAGGCACCTTCCCCAGTTAAAAATATGATTCTCTAAATAAGGGGAACTATGCATGATGTTAGGAAGACCTGGGTTCAAATCCTGCTTCAGATAACTTATTGTCTATATGACTCTGGAAGTCACTTAATGTCTGCATGCTGCAGTTTCATCTGTAAAGTGAAGGGCTTGCACTCATTGGCCTGTTGGGTCCTTTTCCAAGACCCCATATTCTTTTTTTTTTTTTTTTTTAGTGAGGCAGTTGGGGTTAAGTGACTTGCCCAGGGTCACACAGCTAGTAAGTGTTAAGTGTCTGAGGCCGGATTTGAACTCAGGTACTCCTGACTCCAGGGCTGGTGTTCTATCCACTGCGCCACCTAGCTGCCCCAAGACCCCATATTCTTATTCTGCTAGAAATAAAGTAATAATACCATCACCTTGTATCTTTATTGATATGTTTAAAAAATACTTTGTTGGATAGGGTTTGTATGATATGGATATAAGGATATCCATATATCTAATGGATCTAAGATCTAAAGATTCCAGAACTGAAATCTAATGTAAACTGGGAGATTAGTAGAAAGAAATAATGAAAAAAAACTTTGTAAAACTTCTTGCTTAAAACCCAAGTATACAATGTGTAGATTATTCTCCTGAGATACTGTCAAAAAATCAATATTTATTCTGACATGATCTGGTCTTGATGCTGTTTCTAAGTAAATTTGTGGGGTTTTGTGGGGGTGGGTTAAATTTATTTCATTGTGAATTATATTTTAAAAATACTGGACAAAATTGTAAATTTGTTTTCTTTGATAAACAGCACTTTCTCTTTCAATACTCATTCCCCCCCCAATTTGGAACACTCTCTATTAGCAGAATCTATGTACTGTTTTTATGCTACTCTCCCACTTCTCAGAATTTTTGAATATTTCACTTCATGAAAACTGACCTTTCCAAGTAGTATCATATACTATAGAAAATTTCTTCCTATATTCCCTTTCCATCCTCAACATCCCCACCCCACCCCCCATCAATATTTCTAGGTCTTATTTTGCACTATTTCAAATGCCTATGAAGGTAAATACTTAAAAAGTTTCTAATGAAGGGTTAATGGCTCATAATATTAAAATTTTAACTTTCCCAAAGGTTTAATCATTTTAGCATTGGACTCCTGAAAATATTCTGCTGTACACTTAAACTGGGGGGAAAAAAAGGTAGAGATGAAAGAGACCCAAAAAACTACATGAGAGTGGGCAGGTCATTTTGCCTCTTTAGGTCTACTTTTCTCCAACTTTAAAATTGTCAAGGTGGATTAAATGGTTCTTAATGTCAAGTGCTCCAACGCCTGCAACTTCCAAGCATCTACACGCTACTGAAACAAAGATGACTGCGCTGGCTCGGTCATGTGCACCACATGCAAGATGGGCACATTCCTAAAGACCTACTCTATGGCGAGTTAGCCCCAGGCCAAAGACCTGCTGGACGCCCCCAGTTTCATTACAGAGATGTATGCAAGCGAGATTTGAGGGCTCTGGGAATAGACACCAGCAGCTGGGAGGAGATGGCCAAGGACCACACCCGATGGAGTTCAGTACTCAGGAGCAGCTTGGGCACAGCTGAGATGGGCCTTAAAGCTCGGGAGGAAGAAAAACAAATGAGATGCAGGAACCAACGTGGCAAGAGTTGCTGCTCCCATATCAGACTGCACAGCCACACTGTGGCCTGTGGCTCTTCAAGGTGCTGATCCATGGTCATCCGAGACTGGCAGAAGCCTACTACTATAATAATGTCTCTCCTCACTCAAAATTTTTTTAAGTCTATCATGAAATTTCATCTACTGGAAAGATAAGTGGAATAAGAATAAATGGAATATCTTTTTTCTTGTTTTGTTCTATTTCTTTTTTTACTTTAAAGGCTTCCCAGAAAGCATCAAATGATACAATTGTTAGGTTCTTGTGGGCAAGGACTTTTGCTTCTTTTTGTGTCCTCAGCACTTAGCACAGTGCTTGGCACATAGTAGGTACTTAAAATGTTTATTGATTGATGTGTATCATTTTCTACTGTTCTTGCTCATAAAGACCAGTCCTATATATGATTGTTCTCTCAACTACATTAAACATTTAAAAAAAGAAAACTCATTCTCCATTGACACTAGTATGATCTGCATTATATTTGTCAGTCTCTCAAAGTAAGATTTGGTAATTATAACAGGAAATCTAATCATCATAATAATAGATGACATTTATAAGATACTTTAGAGTTTGGAAACCACTTTATATGGATTATATCATTTGAGTTTCACTGTAACCTTGTGAGAGAAGTGCTATAAGTATTATCTTCATTTTAAAAATGAGAACACTGAACCGCAGAGAATGTTTAAGTGAGGGAAAGCACAGTGTAGTGGACAAAGGGAAGGATGGAGAGTTGTGAAGATCTGGGCTTAAATTCTGCCTCAGAGGCTTTCTGACTGTAGGATTCTTGGTGTGACTATTAAAAATATGAAAGAAATAGTTTCTGGATATTTTAATCATTTTATTAATAGGTTGGAAGGTTATTAATATAAGGAGGTCTAATGGTCATCTGTCTCAGACCAAAGACTCCTAATGGTGGTGGGGTCTCAGTTCATTATACCCTTCCAATTGTAGAAGGTTCATCACATAGCATTGAAATCTAATAGGTTAACAACAATCAAATCTAATTGGTTGACATGATTGGAAGTGGGTTATATTAAAATGAAATCCAGGGATACATGACTCAGATTACTCAACTGTTGGTAAGATGACATCAAAGAAAAAATGTAAAACCCCTACTCAAACTAGTCAGGGCAAAATAGTTTCCCTCTAGGTGTGGTTTATCTCATCAGTAAGGTCTTTGTGGCCCCATTTTGTGTTTACTTGCTTTTTTGCAAAAATACTGGAGTGGTTTGCCATTTCCTTCTCCAGCTCATTTTACAGATGAGGAAACTGAGGCAAATAGAGTTAAATGACATGCTCAAGGTCACACAGCCAGTAATGATCTGAGGCCAGTTTTGAACTCAGGAAGATGAGTCTTCCTTACTGCTGGCTTGGTGCCTCACCTACCGGCTCATCATTTATATCTTTAGGTAAACCTAAAGCCACCAACCAAATACATTTTATGGTGAGTTAATCAATCAGCTAACAAGCATTAAGTGCTTACTATTTGCCAGATATTATGTAACTGTAGATGGGATTAATATTTAGACTTAGGAAAGTATATTTCCCTTCTGAGGGATGAGAAGCAGTTTAACAAGAAAGGGAATAACCAGACTAAAATAATGTTTCTACAAAGAAGGAAGATACTGTGACCCAGCTGAATTTGTGTGTTTCTCTCTTCATGGCCTATTTGTTGGAGGAATCTGTACTCAATGTCACTGAATCAATCATATAGCAATTTGGACAGATCACTACAATGGCAGCAACCATTTGGCTGGAAGTAAATGTGGTTGTTTTCCTGTATGTAGACATGGACTGAATTCAAGGGGGCCTTGAACTCTATAGATATTTGTATACATTTTGCACTTGCATCTATTTTCACAAAATGAGACTCACTGAAAGGAAAAAAAAAAGTTTAATGGCAAGGAATGTGTTTTGCTTCTTTCTTTCTACTCCTAGTGCCTTCAACCACCCACCCAGCAGGCAATCAAAAAATTGTTATTGACTGACAACAAAAATGACTTTGAACTGAAATAAGCATGTTTCAGTAAAAGTGAATGTCAGCCCTGACTCAATGTAATGATTTTGCTTTTGAAGCCATTAGATGGTTATTGCCTTCCCGTGCTATTGGTTTGGGAGCAATTTTAACTTGGGAATGGATGGTGGAAGTGACTTTCTTTTCTTGAGAAAATGCTTGGGTAGCCAGAGTAATTGTTAAGACAATGCCGTTCTATGCTACAGGAAAATTGTCTCAATCTACATGGGAAGAAACATTGGCACTCAGCAGCAAGTGGCACAGTGGCCAGAATACTGGATCTGGAATCAGGAAGACCCAAATTCAAATTTGACCTTGGACACTTACTAGCTGTGTGATCCTGGGCAAGTTGTTTAACCTTTGTTTGCCTCATCTTCCTCAACTATAAAATTGATATAATAATAGCAAACACCTTCCAGGGTCATTGTGAGGATAAAACAAGATAATATTTATAAAATCATATCACAGTGCCTGACACTACATTAGAAACAAAATAATTCCTTCTTTCCTTCCTTCCATCCTTTCTCCTTTCCTCCTTCCCTTCTTTCCTCTCCCTTTCTTCCCCCCTCCTTCCTTCTCTTCCTTCTTTCTTCCTTCCCTCCTTCCATTCCTTTCTTTCTTCTTTCTTTCCTTCCTTCCTTCTTTCTTTTTCTCCCTCCCTCCCCTCTTTTCTTCCTTGCTTCCTTCCTTTCTTCATTCTTTCATTCCTCCCTCCCTTTTTTCCTTCTTTGCTTCCTTCCTCCTTTCTTTCCTCCCTCCCTTCTTCTCTCCCTTTCTTTTCTTCTCCCTTCCCTCTCTTCTTCCCTCCCTCCTTTCTTTTCTTCCTTTTTCCTTTCTTCTTCTGTTTCTTTCTTCCTTTTTTTTCCTTCCTTCATTTTCCCCATTACAGCCACTGGTGCTATCTAGGTTGGAAATGTCACCATGGACTTCAGGATGGTGGGGAAGAGAACAAAGCTCAATCACTTAAAAGAAATTCTAAGGATATACAGTCATATGATTAAGCATTTATCACTGAAAGGGACCTCAAAAATCATTTAATCCAAACCTTTCTTGTTATATAAACAAACTGAGGCCTATAGAGGCCAAGTGACTTTACAAGGTCACACATATAGTAGTTTCAGGGTAAGGATTTGAACCCAAGATAACTGATTCCAAATCTATTCCTTCTACTGCACCATGCTAATGTAATGTATTCTTTTAGTCTTAGTCCAAGTATCCTATGTGTATGACTGATGTTTCCTAATGTACAAATCAGTCAAAAAATATTTATTATGTATTTATTGCCTGCCAGGTATTGTATAAGGTTCTGGAAACAGAAAGAAGAAAAGAAGAATAGTCCCCTCCCTTAGGAGAAATGCCATGCCAGACTTCCTATCACTAATGTGGAAATTAAGCACAAGAACTTTAACAACCATTAATTTTCAGCAATCCAAGCCACTTTTCCAGTTTAAAGATGCTATGTTCAATCAATCTATAAGTATTAAATTTTTACTATGTGGCTGCTATTGTGTTAGGCTTTGGTGATAAAAGACTAAGATAAAATAGTCCCTGCCCTCACAGAAATTATATTGTAGGACAGGAAATGATATGTGCACATATAAGGTAAATGTAAAATCTAGAAAAGGGTAAAGGGGACAGTAACAATTAGGATAATGAGGAAAGGCTCCATATAAGAGATGATACAAGTTGAATGTTGTAGAGCTTTTTAGAGGTACAAGTGAGGAGAGAGAGCATTCCAACCATTAAGGACAGCCTATGTACAGAAGAGAAACATTGAGAAGGCCAGTTTTGTTGGAACGTTCAGTGGGTAGACAGGATTAATGTATAATAAGTCTGGGAAGGTCAGCTTGAGTTAGATTTTAAGAGACTTTAAATGCCAAGGACAGGAGTTTGAATTTTATCTCTGGGTCCATTGGGAGCTACTAGAGCTTTATGAGAAGAGGAATGGTGCTGTTGGACTGTCACTTTGGCAGCTGTGTGGAGGCTGGATAAGAAACAGGAAATGTAAGGCAAGAAAAATGTGGATGTTTCTATTTCTTTTTTCTCCCTTCCCTTTAAAATCATTCATTTATTTTTTAATTCAATTTTATTTTATTTTCAGCTCTGAACTCTCTCCCTCCTGCCATCTCTCCCCTCCAATGAGAAAGCAAGAAAGACCAAGCCCATTACAAATATACATAATCGGGGCAGCTAGGTAGCGCAGTGGATAGAGTACCGGCCCGGGATTCAGGAGGACCTGAGTTCAAATCTGGCCTCAAACACTTAACACTGACTACCTGTGTGACCCTCAGCAAGTCACTTAACCCCAATTGCCTCACCAAAACAAAACAAAACAAAACAAAATCCCAAATATACATAATCAGGCAAAACAAATTCCTACATTAAAATCTCTCTCTCTCTTTCTCTCTCATAAATACACACACATACACATACATTACTGTATTAACCTTGTACACATACACATATATTCTATAGATAACACACATATTTTCTATAGATAATCTGCCTCAATCTTCACTCTGTGTCCATCAGTTCTCTATTTGGTGTCAAGTGGCATGTTTCATCATCAGTTCTCTGGAGTTGTAAAAAGATTTATTTCAAAGACCTATAGCTTACTAAGATAAAAACTGTTTCAATAGCTTCCTGTTTCTTCAGTGAGCATGAAGAAGAAAACAAAGAGACTTATATAAATTCTGACTCAAAACCTGGGGATATTTCACATAATAGGATAGAAATTCTTTTCTCTAGTAAAAGAAGAAATATTGACAAAGATATTGTCAATATTATTAATCAATTTAACAGGCTTGAGATTAGAGAGTCATGATTAGATAGCAGTTGTTCTGGGGGGAAATGCCTTGGGGTTTTAGTGAACTGAAAGCTCCATATAAGTCAACACCATGGTGTAGCAGTCACAAAGATCATAGGCTATTTTGAGGGGCACACTTTCTAAGAATAGGAAGGTTGAAATCCTACTGCATTCTTTCCTCCATGGACCTCATCTGGAGTATTGTGTATAATTCTGGCACCACAGTGTTTGTAAGGCCCTCCATCATCTTGTTTATTCTCCTTTAGACTAATCGCAAGATATTTTAAAATTCTAGTCCTCATATCAAACAGCACACTAATCAACTGGAGCTGTCCAAAGGAGAACGAACAAAATAGTGAAGGGCCTCAAGACCAATTCATATGAGAATCGAAGGAAATGGGCATATTTAGGCTAGAGAAGAGAAGGCTAAGGGGAGACAGGGTGGAGCATGATGGCTGAGTCCAAGTATTTGAAGGGCTGTTTTGTGAAGAAATTATGCTTGTTTTGTATGGACCCAGGGAGGAGAATTAGGAACAATGAACAAAAGCTTCAATGAGGTCAATTTATTTTTGATGTCGAGGGAAAAAATTTCCTAACAACTAGAGATATTTAAGGGTGGATTGTACTGCCTTCCGTGGTGATGAGTTCCTTGGAGAACTTCAGGCAGAGCCTGGATTATGAGTTGTTTAGATACATTTTATTAGGGATACCTTTTGTGTAGGGATTGGACTAAATGAACACTAAGATCCCTTTCAGTTCTCAAATTCAGTGAACCTATGATGGAAGAATTAATAGAGGTAATGTTCTTTGAGCTGAAAAAATTGGGGTATTAAAATAATAATGAAATAGAGTAAGCTTGAAGGTAAACATTTTTTAGTAATTACCTTCAGGACTTACCCCCAAAATAGACATTTTATTAGTGACATAAATGTTCAGAAATCTAACACAGGATTATCTGTACAAGAACAGAGACTCTGGGAGCCCTGAAATTTTGAATGTCTGTATAAGCTTTAGGTGACAATAATGAGCACTTTTATTAGCTGGTGGCAAAAGAATTGCTAAGGATGGAACAGAGGTCTTGAGAAAATATTCTAAGATTGTAGATGTCAATAAACAACCAGTCTAGTTTTTGCCTACATAGTGTAAAGAATTAATTGTTATTTGAGGTTTTTATGCCTTGGCCTGGGGCTCCGCAAACCGCGCAGTGCTCCACCCACTGGTTGTAGCCATTGCCAGGGCTCTGGCACCTCACATCATCACCACTCTCGGACACCTACATGGGCCTGGCAAAATTATAATGATTGGAACCCAAGTGAGGGCAGTCATGTGACTGTCAGAGCAGCCATCCCATTGGCTGGGGCTGTGTGGGGTGTTTCTAGGTTTGGAGGAGGAGAATTGGGAATTCTAGGGGGAAGCTGGAAAGTGACAGGCATTCTGCTGCATATTTTCAACTGATTCCTGGGCGGTGGTATTTTTTCAGGTATTATAATTTCCCTTTTCCCATTTTATTTCCTTTCCCTTGATCCTACTGATCCTGTTTGTGTTGTTTTTTTTTTTTTTTTAAGTTCGTTCTTGTTAAAATAAATCTTGTTCTGTTTTGAGGGAGGCTGCCGGTCTCCTTCCTTGCCCCAATATTGCGGTGAGCCACTTAGCAAGCACTCCTCAATTAAAAATTGGTCCCCACAATAGTCTTCAGAATCAAAAAAACCTTGATTCAAATTCTGTCTCAGATATTTATTAGCTGTGTAACCTGGTGCAAATCACTTAGCTTTTCTGGGCTCAGGTTCCTAATCTTTAAAATGAGGGGGCTGGACTCAATGACCTCTGAGGTCCCTTCTAGGTCTAAACCTATTTTCCTATGAGACATGATGAGTAGTGACCCAGCATAATGCCTGGCATATCACAAATAATTGATGCTTGTTGAGTGACCAATGTGGAGGCCTCAGTGTGGAAGAAAAGGAAGAAGCACTGTTTCTGGTCAGAGGACATTGATTTAAAGTCCACCTCTGATATTTACTCTATTTGTATCATTGAGCAATCTCCCCTTTATCTCAGTTTCCTCATGCATAAAATGAAGGGATTGGACTAGATGAATTCTGTAGTTCCTTCTGAATATATAGGATCTATCACTTTCTGACCTCCTGACTCAGCACATTCTACTCTTGTATAGTTCCAATGATTAAGAAGTTTTCCTTCTTCTTATTATCAAGATATAGAAAAAACTGAGTAAATTTATAAGAATAAGAATCATTTGCCAGTTGATAAATGGTGTGGGGATACAAACAGCAAGGTCTTAAGGAAAGAAATCTAAGCTTTCTAAAGCCATATTTTAAAATTGCTCCAAATTGCTAATAATTTTCAAATTAAAGCAATGCTAAGATATTCTGTGCATAAAATTTAGAAAGTTAACAAAAAAGGAAAGTGATATTTTTTGGAGGAGCTGGGGGAAAAGCGGAACATTGCAGCTCTGCCCATGGAACTATGAATTGGTATAGCCATTCTGAAAAGCAATTTGAAACTATACCCCAAAAGTTATTAAATAATGCATACCCCTTAACCCAGTTGTACCTCTATAAGGCTTACAACAACAAAAGAGGAAAATGAACAAATTATTTTATTGCAGTTCTTTTTGTAGTGGCAAAGAACTAGAAACAAAGAGGTAGTTTCTATCAATTGAAGAGCAGCTGGAAAAAAAATGTGCTATATGAATGTAATGGAATACTATTATAATAAAAGAAATGACAAAGGGAACAGCTTAGTGAAACCTGAAAAGACTTGTGTGAAATGATGCAAGGGAAATGAACAGAACTAGGAGAATAATTTATACTATAACAACAACATGGTACAAATCCACTGTTTTGAAAGACTGCAGAGTACTAATAACAATGATATTCTGTAATTTGAGAGTACTAATAATAAAGAAATATATAAAGCAGATAGTTGGCGCAGTGGATAAAGCACCGGCCCTGGATTCAGGAGTACCTGAGTTCAAATTCAGCCTCAGAAACTTGACACTTAACTAGCAGCGTGACCCTGGGCAAGTCACTTAACCCTCATTGCCCTGCCAAAAAAAAAAAATGATATCCACCTCTTGATGGGAAAAATATGAAGAATTAGACACATTTTTGGACATAGCCAATATGGAAATTATTTTTGTTTGAATATTTTCTGAAAACATTTTCTTTTTCTTTTCTTCTTTCTTTTTTTTGGGGGGGCTGGGGGATAGGGAAGGAGGACAGAGGGGAGGGAAGAAAATTACTTATTAATTGAAACAAATTTAAAAATAGACTATCATGGGGGCAGCTACGTGGTGCAGTGGGTAAAGCACCAGCCCTGGATTCAGGAGGACCTGGGTTCAAATCCGGCCTCAGACACTTGATACTAGCTGTGTGACACTGGGCAAAAGTCATTTAACCCTCATTGCCCCACAAAAAAATTAGACTATCATAATATTTGCAAGAAGTTATACTTTTGTTTCCCCTTTGCCTATTCTTAATTCTTCAATTATTTTTCTCCTGCCCAAATTACTACAACTAGCCTTTCTAGCATTAAATCAAATAGTGGTGATAATAGACATGCTTGCTTTCTCATTGATCTTAATGGAAAGGTATCTAATTTATTCTCATTATGTATAATGCTGTTAATCAGTTATGGATGCTATCTACCACATAAAGAACAGGTATACTTAATCTTATGCTTTTTAGTATTTCTTACAGAGCAGGAAAAGAATGTTGTTGAAAGCTATTAACAATAGCAGCTGTCAACATGATCATTTAGTTTTCATTATTTTTGTTATTAACATAACATTTTGCTTATCCCCATGAATATCGATTGTCATTATTGTGAAAGACTAAGAAATGGAATAGGCCAGTTTATGACCTTGTACACTGTGAGTGATTAGAAGAGCCTCCAGAGGTCCAGCAACTACAGTTAATAGCAGAGTTTGCTGATAGCCACAGCTCAAGTGACCTTCTTGACTCTGTCCAGAAGAACATAGTCTTGGCATCTGAGACACCATCTCTTAAAGGTAAGGGAATGATTTGTCCAATAACTACATCACATCCAGAAGTAAACATGTTGGGGGAATATAGGTTTAAAACCATGCTCCCCAATGATAAAATGAGCTGTAAAGGGTAAATTACACACCTGTTTCCCCCAACCTAGTGGTGGTAGGGTATATGTCTGTCTTTCCTGCCTTCTCAGTTAATATTCCTTTTTAAAAATCTGGGTTTAATTGGTAAAATGATATTAGGGAGATGTTAACTAGTAGTTGATATTAGGGAGAACCAACTATTTTGTGGCTCAAGAACAGTAACATTAGGAAAATAAGCCAACCTCTCAAGGTTACCTTAGAGTTTTGAGGTGATGGGAGAAATACTCAGCCAAGCCCTGGGGAGTTAATTTGCTATTCTGAATGGATTTGGGGGAGAACAAGACCAAAAGATTATATGATACACGTTTTTCACCATCCTTGCCTATTCTCAAGTTTTTATTGAAATTATAAAAAAATCAAAGTATAAGTTAATTTACTTGAGTGGTTCTTACTGAATTTTTCATAGAATTTCTCTAGCTCTTCATCCTATGCAACAGATGTTACTACATAATCTACAATATTTTTCATGATGATATTTTTGCACACATTTTTATGAGCCCCGCAATATAAGCTATCATATTTCCAAAATGCAATGCCATTTCTTGTTGGCTGTGGACACACAATACAGTCAACCCTGCCAATTTGTAATCCATCCTTTAATTTAGCTGCAAATTCCTTATTTTACTTATAGTAAGAATGTCATGATTGATATGATTTAGTTCCTCTAGAAGTATATCTATCTGTTTGTGTGTTGGACAATGATCTCATATTTTGAATACCAGCAGTTAAGCTACTATTTTGGACAATCTAAAAATGTAATACTTAACATCCTCTGTCCCATTTCCTACACCACTCCTGAAGAAATTGAAGAGGGTTGTATGAAATTGGGGACCATTTTGTATTTTGTTTCATGGGTAGCCTTGACCAAAGAACTTATCACCATATGGTCAGTCATTTTGTTATGAGCCAATTCATACTTATTTTGGCTGATCCTTGGAAAGAAAATTCAACCTTCTGTAGGGATTCAACTTGAAATCTCCCCACCATGGCAATATTTCTGGAGCTTGCACTCCAATGTCATAAAATTAGAGAGGAAAGGGTAACCATTATACTATGAGTAGGATTTTATAAAGCAACTTTTACACTTACTTAATAATCATAACTCTCCTTTATGTACTGATTTACATAGCATTTTCCTTACAATGACTAAATGAGTTAAGTGATAAAAATATTATTGTCCCATTCTACAGACAAGGAAGCTGAGTATCACAGTGACAATATGACTTGCCTATGATCATAGAGCTAGCAAGTATCAAAGAGAGGACCTTCACCCGGGTAATCTGTCTCTCTCTATGATGTGTTTGCAATTGTATCACTCTCTCTAGCTAAAGACCTTCTTATCAATTCAAGAAACTAAAAACAATTCTGTTTTATTAAGTGAGAAAGTACAAGTATCCAAACTGAGATATCTGCTTTAATCCTTAAATACAATGGATAATTATTTTGGAGTGTTAATTTGGATGAAGAACATAGATCTCATGTTCTGAATTTTAAAATTATCTGGAGTTTCTGTTGTCTGATTTCTCATAACCCTTTCATTGATGTTCTGTGTGAAACCCTGAATAGCTTAGATTTACAGTAGTAAATGTAATGATTCAGTTTTACATTAGCATCACATGTTACTAAGGCTCCTGGTTACTGGTAGGTAGCAGGAGAATATCCCTGATTTCCCACTGAACACATAGTTCCAGTTGGAGAGGTGCTCCAGGTCACTGGTTATTATAATTCTATAGCTAACTCTTTGTGGCTAAAATTAGCATGAGCATCATCTAATGAAAAGAGAGTGGCCGATGTGGAGTTTGCCTAAGTTAAAAGCCCTCAAGAAGACTAACTTCACCAGAAAGTGTTATATACTATATTCAGTACAAGTAACAGAGCGGGCCCAGAAGAATTTGAACAAAACAAATTAATAAGAATGATACTGCTATTCTTAAGAACATTTCTAGGAGCCTGGCCTTTGGTCTTGTTATGTACAGCAGCAATATGGTAGCAGCAAGCAGCAAAGTTTAAAAGGGAAATAGGTATAATTTATTTAGTAGTAGTTCCTCCAGTGCCAGTAGATAATGAGACACCTCTTAAGTTACTTAGTGCTCTCTCAGGTACTAGAACTTAAAATGCTAATTTTGTACTCACCTTCGGATTTCTGCATTTTAATGGTTTCCTGTCTGAATAAGGAATGGGCTAGTGGGGGCAGGGATATTTAGAGATTCATGTTTTACTGGGGATCAGAATCTCAATAGACACCACTAAAAAAAAAAGTAAATAGGATTAATTGGGTTACTTAGAAACTTCTCTTGGCAGATAATTAGGAAAAAAAAAAGTAACAAGTCACATTTATACAGTGCTTTAAGGTTTGCAAATAGCCCATTGACATGGGGCTTAGGATAAATCAGAAATTTCTGCTGTGAGAAGCAAAATCAAAGATGACCAGATAACAGGACAGACATATTGAAGAGTCAAGAGACCATTAAAATTTAGATTGACCAACTAGATATCAGGATGGACATACCTAAGAAGTAAGGGGAGATAAAATTCTATAGCAGGAAAAGCATGGCTACTACCTGAACTGACAGAGCTAGGAGACAGAGATAACTTCAAAAGTCAGGACCGTTGTTTCATAGAAATCCCCCTTGACTCTCAAGAATATGACAAGCATCCAAGCTTTCCCCACCCCACCCCAAAAAGGAACTTCCCAGTTTTTAAGTGGACACCTTATCTATCCTGTATAAAAGCTTTTGTCTTCTTTCAGTTGGAGGAGAAGAATGTTTCTAAGCCTCGCTCTCTGGTGAAGTCTTTGGCTTTCCACTGCATTTTCTGTAGTGCCAAATAAAAGACCACTTTAATTCTAACTGGACCTCTCCCCCAGGACACATGATATATAATAGAATTTCTTGGTAATCTTTCTGTTTGGGGGCAGCACAAATATACCCACCTTAAAGCTAACCTACCTAAGTCAAACATTCTTTTGGAACGATAACTGGAATTTATATCACTTATAAAATAGTATATTTTATAAATACATTACTTCATCTGAATCTTATGACAAGTACTATAGGTATTAATATGTTTTTATGGGGAAACTAAGGTTAACATGCTCATGGTCAGAGAAGCTAAAAAATTATCAAAGGAAAAATTAAAAGAACTTTCTCCATTTTCTCACCAATACACTGGGGGAAGGCATCTGAAGATTATACAAGTCTCTGTAAAAACAACTTGTGTTCATAATGGGTTTTTACTCTTTTTATAAGTGCTTTCAACCAAGAAGAGGAATAAGATCCTTGTTTTATCCATAGAATTATAACAGCTGGCACTTCATTGCCATTTAGCTCACTTCTTTGGTATTAGTTCTCTGAATTTTCACTGAATTTTAATTTTAATCATTATGCAATCATAAATATTAAATTATATCATTCTTCTTTCAGTTTTAGAATTGGACTATCCTCCTCATGGGCAGTTGAATCTCCTGGAATATGGCAAGTATTTGCACAAAGGCCATGTGGGATAGTGGCAGCTAGATTGCATAGGTGATAGTATGCTGGACCTAGAGTCAGAGAGAAAAGAATTCAAATTCTACCACAGACATTTACTAGCTATGTGACCCTGCACTAGACATTTAACCCATTTTTTTTCATCTGTTAAATGGGGATGTTAATAGAACTTACCTTTCAGGGTTGTTGTGATAATAAAATGAGAAGATATTTATAAAGTGCTTTTCAACCTTAAAATACTACATAAGTGCTAGCTATTATTATTGTTATTTATGGCAAAATAGTGGTTTAGGGAGTAAGAAGGCCTCCTATATCCTTTTCAGCCCTAAAGTCTATGATTTCTAAAATCTTCCAGCTATAACAATCTATATTTTTGCAGTATCAGGAGACAGTACATCAATGACCGGCCAATTAAATCTACTTCACTATTCCTTACCCTGTGTCCTAGTAATATCGCATTGAATGTCACTAAGCCCAATTATCTAGTTAAGGTTCAAGATTTGCTACCTCATGAAATAAAGAAAATGACTTTTTGAAGCACTTATAGTTATAACTTTAAGCAAGAGTTATTGATATCATATGAGAGGATCAAAGGACAGTCACCACATTGACAGAGTAATCAGCCTAATTCCCAAACTCCTCAGTGCCAGGGGCTAGATACACTGTTTACTTAGCATATACAGAATGGGCTGTGTGAACCAGGAGGGCCTTAATGATGTTCTGATCAATGCCCTAGAACTAAGTTTCTCTGATATTTAAGGGTTTTATACTCCAAAAGAGGACTAAATGAAAAAGTACTAGTAGCAGCACCCTCAGCCCCTACTTGAGTATGTTATCATGGTAAGAAAGGATGCATGGCACAATAAATATAAAGCCATCCCGGAAGCCAAGAAAACATGGTACTAACTCAGACTACTACCTTTGTGACCATAAGCAATTCAACTAACTTCTTAATGGCCTAAGCAACCCTCTAAGAATATAAGCAGCAGAGTAAGTGCCATCCTATATTGATAGAGGGAGTTTCCTTGCTAAGGGAGACTTCCTATTCCTAGAAAATCACAGGTCCAGTCCCTATGTCTATATGTACATAAGTGGTAATGTTTTCCCCCAGAAGACTTTTTACAGGGTACCTTTAGGAAAGGCTCAATATATGTGGTATATGACTGCAATACCATTGGTTGTGGAGTCATTGAATGACTAATCTTCTATTGTCCTTTATGGCTTATAATATTCCTGAAAGCTCTCTGACATCTTAGAGCTATTTCCAAACTTCTCCTGATATGGTTAATTTGATAAATAATCAGTCTGACTGTGAAGATGTTTTATGAAGGTCTTTAATTCTCTTAGCCAAGGCAACATGGAGTAGATAGAATATTGGACTTGGAGTTAGGAAGACCTATGTTTAAATACACCCTCTGATATTTATTTGTTGTGTAATTCTGGACAAGTCTCTCAACCACTCTGGGTTTTGGTTTCTTCATCCATAAAAGTAGAAGGTTGTACTTGGTGACCTCCAAGAATCCTTCCACATCTAAATCTATGATCCTGGACTAAAAAATATACTTTTACTGTCTGAAATGATCTAATGTCTTAAACAAAATATGGGAGAAGAGAAGGGAATAAACCTTTTTTGAAGTACCTACTATGTCCTAGTCGCTGTGCTAAATGTTTTTTGTTTTTTATTTTTATCTATTTTTTTTGTGGGGCAATGGGGGTTAAGTGACTTGCCCAGGGTCACACAACTAGTAAGTGTCAAGTGTCTGAGGCCAGATTTGAACTCAGGTCCTCCTGACTCCAGGGCCAGTGCTTTATCCACTGTTCCACCTAGCTGCCCCTAAATGTTTTATAAATATCTCATTTTATCCTCACAACACTGGGAGGTGGGTGAAATTCTTACCCCCATTTTATTGTTAAGGCCACTGATTCAGGCAGATAATAACTGATTCGCCAAGAGTCACACAGCTAGCAAATGGCTAATGCCATATTTCAACTCAGGTCTTCCTGACAACCTGCCCAGTACTCCCTCCACTGTACCACCTATATGCCAAATACCGACATTTTTTGTTGGTTTTGATTTTTAACCAACCTCTGATATTGTCTGCTTAGAAAATTCCCTTTAAGCAATTTCCTTTACCATTGAATACCAGTCTCTTCTCAGCAGCTGATAGTATCGGAGAGTTGCCTGAGGGCTCTGAGAGGTTAAGCAGTTTTCCCAGGGTTACATAGCATGCATGGGAAAGATTCAGGATCTGAAATGAAAGTCAGGTTTTGGTTTGTGGTTTTGTTTTTTTTCCTGACACTAAGGCCAACTTTCTAATCACTCTGCCATACTATTTCTCTCTTCTTTTTTATTCAGTTTGGAGCTGGAAAAAGAAAAGGAATACTAATATATTGGTGGTGGAGTTTTTAATTAATTGATCCATTCTGGAAAATGTGTTGCTTGAAATATTGGGGGCCAGCCAGTCTCTGTTCTAAATTATTGGGGAACTAGGCTAGGGTTTCTAAGATATTGCTACTTATAAATTAATAGCTATTGTACCTATTTAGGTAGTAAACATTTATTAAATCATATTAAATGTTAGGAGAGCATTGACCACATTTAACACAAGCCGAAAACCACCCAGCACCATATTGTCTAAGAGAGAAAGAGAGAGAGAGATTGAGAGAGAGAGAGTGAGAGTGAGTGAGTATATGGCTCCAAGCAGAGTTCAGAGGTCCTACATTAACAAAGAGAGAGTTTTGCTACCACATCTTTCCTTGCCTACCATGTCCCCCAGAATGCTGTTCACCTAGTGATTGATCATTGTCTCTCTTCCTCTTCCAATAGAGGTGGCTCTTACACACTGATCAAAGTTAATTGGCTAGAATCATTAAATTCCATTGGTTCATGTGACTTGAGAATGGTCAATATTAAAATGAGCTGTACAGTGCTGAGGTCAGGGCCTAGTGCAAAGATAAACCCTCTAAGGGGAAAGGCATTCTAGAACAGGTGTGGTTTTAATCTCTATTGAGTTAGACAATCTCCATTTTTATTGATCCATCCATGGGCTCCTGGGATGGTCCTGAAAGAGATTAGCTAAATTTTCTGAGCTAAACCTTCCAGGGGTGGTTGCGGGGTGGAGGGTCCCTGTGTCTCCAAAAAGTCTATTATTAATCATTATTTTCTCACAGAAACAATTTGGAATTAAGAAAGAAAAGTTACTAAGTTACTGTTTCTTTCTTTTAATCTAGAGTTTCACTGACAGCCATAGGACCCCTAGAATTCAGAAATTAAAAAGGTCCCACATATAACTAAATATGGGCATCTAGGTGGTGCAGAGGATAGAGTGTTGGATCTGTAGTCAGGAAGACTCATCAGCTTGAGTTCAAATCTGCCCCAGACAAGTCACTTAACCCTGTTTGCTTTAGTTTCCTCATCTATAAAATGAGCTGGAGGAAGAAATGGCAGACCATTTCCTATCTTTGCCAAGAAAACTCCAAATAGGGTCATGAAGAGTTGAACATGACTGAAATGACTCAACAACAAAAATCAAAATAGTCAAAGCAACACTTTTAAGGGTAAAATAAAATCTTGGAAATAAAAATAGGGTAATCAAGTAGAGAATGGCAAAACAAACTATGGCATATGGATGTTGTAGAATAATATTATAACAAGAAATAATAAATGCAAGGGATTCAGAGAATTGTATGAAGAACTATTTGATTTGATACAGAGTGAAGTAGATGCAAGAAAATAATATACAATGACTATAAACATGTAAATAAAAATAAACAAAAAAGTGAAGGTATTATTCAAAGGTAATGATTAACCAGTCATGGAGAAGAGATAAACATACCTTCCTTCTTTCTCTAAAGAAATGGGGGAATAAGGATATGTAATTTTATATATACTGTAAGGCTCATTTTCTGAGTCAATTGGTTTCTTTTGTTTTCCCTCCTAAACCCTTTTCCTTTGTTACAAGGGAAATTACAATGAGATGATAAATTAAAAAGCAAGAGAGTTAGATATCCTGACGAAAAAAGGAAAGAGAGAGAAGAACAAGAAGAAGAACAAGAAGGAGGAGAAGGAAGAGGAGGAAGAGGAAGGGAGGAAGGGAGGAAGATGTTAGTATAATGTTATTAAAAAGAGCTACTTATATTTTTCTTTATTTGTTATGATGATCATGATCAAGGTAATAATGCATAGAGTAGAAATGTAAGAATAGTCTTGTCAAATAAGTCTGTAAGGGGCTACAATTCTAGCTAGTCTGTCTAAAATATCTAATGAGTGGTCACCAATAAATTATAAGCTTGAGCAAGAGTTTAGACTTTTAAACATTTATTAAGGAGAATAAGAATTTGGTAAAGAGAGAGAGAAAGACCTTGATTCATCTATCTATCTCAGGGAGCTACAGTTCTGTTCTACTTTCCATGAGAGTCCTGGCAAAAGAGAGCCAGAGCGTCAGCCTTGCCCTCTCTTCCTCCCACAAGCAAACATCATTTCCTGATGCCAAAGAAAAGCCACGTGGCCTTTTCCTCAGAGGCCTTCTCCTCATGGTGGAGCTTTCCTACAGTAAGTCTCCAGCAGGTGGCGTCATTTCAATCGTTACAAGTCAAGTGCCACTGATGATTCACTGAAACTTTGTAAGACCCAACCCCTCTGTACATCATCTCCCTATGTTCTTTTTTCTTTTCCTTTTTCTTTTTTTTTTTTGGTGAGGCAATTGGGGTTAAGTGACTTGCCCAGAGTCACACAGCTAGTAAGTGTGAAGTGTCTGAGGCCGGATTTGAACTCAGATCCTCCTGAATTCAGGGCTGGTGCTCTATCCACTACACCACCTAGCTGCCCCATCTCCCTATGTTCTTTTTTTTTTTTTAAAGTGAGGCAATTGGGGTTAAGTGACTTGCCCAGGGTCACACAGCTAGTAAGTGTTAAGTGTCTGAAGCCAGATTTGAACTCAGGTACTCCTGAGTCCAGGGCCGGTGCTCTATCCACTGCACCACCTAGCTGCCCCTTCCCTATGTTCTAATAGAAAATATACTATTTGCATATTCCAAGATCATGTTGTTGTAAAGCATAAATATGAAAAGTGATATATTAAATGGTCATTAGAAAATGGCCTCTCATTTTCAAATTGATATAGTAATCCTCCCTAGAAGTATTACAGAAAATATATGCTCTTCCCAAATCTATTTTCATCTCCCTGGAGTATATTTCCCTCTTTCTAAAGATGTTCAGGCTAAAATGGTTAATTAAAACAATAACCAAAAAAAACAAACAAAAACAACTTCAAGGTATTCCATGGTAAACAAACTCCATTAGTATTTTGTGCTATTTGGAGGAGAGAGGTGTGGTGCTGGCCCCACTCCATTTTCAACATCAGGATGTGGAGGAAGGTGTGGCTCCCTCCTACAGGTCTTTCAGTAATGAAATCCTTATAGCTGGGAACTGCATCATGTCTGTCTGCCTATCACTTCAGTAAACATGTTTATCAGCTCTAAGATGAATCACTGTTGCATTTCAGCTAAATCTATAATCCAAGGCCACATAGTTATTTTCCACTGTAGCAACAACAGCAACCGCAGCCTTTTATCTTTTTTTTTTTCCACCTCTCTTATTTGCATCTGAATCTCAACCCACTCCTGGTGAATAAAAGCCTGGCTGGCTTCCAAACTTCCCAAATCTTATTATCAAATCCCCAGAGGGAAAGCCTGATTAGTATACTGTACCTTGATGGCCGACTTCAAGCTCAGTAAAAGGTCTGCTGCTTTGGTCTAATTAATGTGTTATGTAGATCTCAGCCCTCCTAAATCATTAGTAAATATGAGGCTGTGTATGCAGTGGACTGAGAAATTCAATGAAATGCATCCAGTTCTTTCCCCTTCTGCCAGTCCTGCCATCAGAAGATCCCAAAATGACTATTGTTCGAACTGCAATACAATCCAAGGGCCTTTGACTTGAAATATCTACAAGATATTTTGCAAATTTTGCTCTTCCTTGATTGGAACACCTGCTATTTATGAGCTAGTTTGTCCATTGTCTTGCTTCTCTTCAGTGTTCATGGTCTTTAAATTGCCACTGGCATGATACACTTCCTTTCAATTAATTCTGCTTGGCCACATTTAAGAACCTTTCTAAGCAAGCTCAAGAATGCTTTTATAACATATGCAAGCTTGTGGTGTTTGTCTGCTCATTCAGCTGAACACCTTATTCATTCACCTTAATCAAGTGAAGAAAGAAACTCAATTAAGTCAATAGATGTGGAAAGATGGGGATGAGATAAGCTAAAAGGACTAAAAATACTCAAATTTCACTTATATTGAGTGAATAAAAGTAAAGTCAAAGCCTGGCTTGTTGGTTGTGCATGAGTTTTTAGGAATTAATTTGTCTTTTTCAAACACTTATTACACCCACTCTGTAGATGTGCTTTGAACTAGAGAAAGCTGTCAACAAGGTGTTTACAATACACTGTAAAGAAATGATACAAACACATGTAAACATAAAATAACACAAAATGCATGTAGTAATCTGAGGGGAAATGGATCTGAAATTGGATAGCTGGGTACAATCATATAATTTTAAGAACAATCCCATTTATGTTATTGTGTTAAGCATAAGATAGTAGAGTGAGAGCAGGAATGGATGTCAGAGTACATGTAGTCCAATTAACACAAACTCCCAAATTTGGAGATGATACCCAGGGAGGTTAAGTGACCTGCCCAAGGTCATCTAAGTGGTAAGAATCAGAGGTGAGATTTAAGCTCAAGGCTTCTGACTATAATGCTGAAAAGATTAAGGAAGCTTTTGATTTAAAAAAAAGCAAATGTACATTATTAAAGGTGATCACAGTTTTGTAATGTATATTCAGAGCTAACACGGTATTAGGATTTTCATTAAAGGCACTATATTGTCAACCATCAAATATCTGTTATAAGCCCTTTTGGAAGGGTGTGACCAACTTGGACAGGACTGAAAGATTGTTCCATCTTTTCTGATTCATCTTTACTTTTAGGTTAGGCAGACCTCAAAAGCTTGGGGTTGGGAGGGGGGATGGAGGAGAGTGACATAGGTAAAGTTATTATTTTTTTTTTGCAATCCTAAATCTCTTTTTTCTATGCTTCTATCAAGTCCCCAGGTTCAAAATGTTATGGGAGAAATGAGAGGGTTTGGGGTAGGGGTTCTTAGGAATTCCTCTTTAAAGAATTACACCCTCTTGCACATAAATCCAATTAGAATAAAATAATAGTTTACTTAGGTGCTAGGGAAAGGAACCAAGAGAGAAATCCTTGGACTTCTTCTCATGGAGAAAAGGCATGGCACAGAGGAGTGGCTCTCTGTGATACCTATCTCCCTGAGCAGGAGACAGGCAAATACTTTTATAGAAGATAGATGGTGGTGGTCTTATGGGGTGATCATCTGACTGTGGAAAGTTCCCTTATTAGGGGAGGACCATCCCCCACAGGTGAAGGCTGGGGGAAGTTGGGTAAGGGGCAGCCTTCAGTACCTCAAACCAAAAGACTGAAAAATCTGGATTCTGTGGGGAGAGATTTTGGGCTCCCTCAGATCCCATAAAAGAAGTATCAGTCTAAGATACTTATAAGATCATCATGGTACTCAACAATCTAGCTTCTGAAACTGTGGAGGGAAACACCCTTGCCTATGCCCCAATCCCAGATTCTTCACTGAAATTTTGATTATGTGAGTCTTGAATAGAGAAACATTAGCATGCACATATTCATGCATATATATTTATTATATGCTAACATGTATATGTATATGTATACACATATGCGTATGTATATTATATGTCACTTTCCACTGTAATCAGGCCATGGTTTGAGGAATGAAAACTTACTTCTTGCTTTTCAAATTGAGGTTTCTTCATATAAATCTCTTTTAAAAAAAAATCCAAATCAGCAATTTCCATGCTTTTTTCCCCATCATTTGTCCTATATAATATGAATATCTTGAAGGCAATCCTGGCATTTTAGTTTGAAAGTTTTGTCACATCACATATATATTTATTTTTCCCATCTTTGATCTTTTCTTGCTTGCATTTTTAACTTTGCCTTGTCACTTTGCATTGTCTTAGAGATGAAAACAGGACTATTCTACCCCCAAAACATAAGGTTCCCCAGTCACTGCATTACCATAAGGAGCTTTCACTATATATGGGCTAGATTACTTTATGAGATGTGTCATCTACATTTTATGCCTGGTTTTTATTGATGCATTTTAGAAATGTGTCAGAGTGGAAGGCACATGGTAATAAATAAACTTGACATAGAGTTTTCATTATGATATGACTGGCAATCAATTTCAGTAGCTGTCAAGCAATGAATCAAGCATAAGATGAAAAACGTGTATGCTACATATATGTTTATATACACACATACACAAAAATATAGATTCAATTAATATATGACCATGTAATTGCCATATATGGTATATTATTAAAAAATACACATGGTAAAACCTCCATTAACAGATATGTTTAGATAATGGACTCTTCTTTTTTTTTTTTTTCAGGGCAATGAGGGTTAAGCAACTTGCCCAGAGTCACACAACTAGTAAATGTCAAGTGTCTGAGGCCAAATTTGAACTCAGGTCTTCCTGAATCCAGGACGAGTGCTTTATTCACTGAGCCACCTAGCTGCCCTTGATAGTGTACTCTTCTGATTAATTTTTTTTTGGTTAATTTAAGACATAAAACTTTGTTGTTGTTATAAAATGCAATAATCTAGTTTTCCAGCTTTAATAAACAGAATATAGGCAAACATTCATTGTTTGATATTATTTGATTGCCAATCATGTAATATTAATTTTATTTTAGGGATGAGCATTTTTATTCCTGTGCTTTCACATCTAGAATGTGTAGAAACTTGGCCTGATCATGTTTTGACTTCAGTCTTTAGAGATTGTTTTTATTTTGGATGAGTCCATGTGCTAACCATGGCATGATGAAAAAAGCTCTGCACCTGGAGAGACTAGGCTTCAAATCTGATCTCTGACAACTTAGTTGGCTAGTAACTGAATCCTTGGATTTATCATCTTTGCTCCCCACCTTCCTTATCTATAAAATAAGGACAATAATGCCTCTAGTTATTGCCACACTGGGTACTAGGTGGCACAATAGATATAGTCTTAGGCCTGAAGTCAGCAACATTCCTCTTCCTGAGTTCAAATCAAGCCTTAGACATTTACTAGTTATGTGACCCTAGGCAAGTTACCTAATCCTTTTTATCTCACTTTTCTCATCTATAAAATGAACTGGAGGAGGAAATGGCAAAATACTCTAGTATCTTTGCCAAGAAAACCCCAAATGGGGTCACAAAGAGTTGGAAAAGCCTGAAAAACAACTGAACAATTACCTCACAAAGTTATTATGAGGATCAAAGCAGTTAATATCTGTAAGGCTTTAGAAAATCTTAAAGTGATATATAAAAGGTTGTGATTATTTTCTTATGGTTTGCATTTTATTAAATAGAGTATCATATGATCTTTAATTTTGGGGCCTTATATTCATTTCAGATTCATGTTTCATCCTAATTTCCACCAGAATGTTTTGAAGTTTTCCCAAACCTTCTTATGAAATAGGGAATTCTTTCTAAGTAATTTAAGTTTTCAGATTTATTGAAAAACTGGGTTATTGGGATTCTTTATTTCTGCTTCCTCCTTGTCTACTCTGTTTCATTGATCTTTTCCCTTCTTTGACTAGTAACAAATGAATATTGATTGCTACTTCATAATTGGTGTGATGTCTGAAAATGCTATTATTTTTCATTCCTACCTTTTCTTCCATTATTTTCCTTGATGTTCTAGATATCTCTTCCTCCAAATAAATATTATTATTATAATAGCTTTTTATCATAGACATATCCAATTTTATTCTTTGTAAAGAGCTTAAAATGCAAAGAACAAGGTCTTTAGAAACAGGAATTGCAACAAGGAAGATAAACAGTGAAGCAAAATAATGCCCACCCTTTGGTCTTCCTTTCCTGGGGCCTCCAACTAGGGCTAGGGACAAAAAGACAAAGAAAGAAAGGAAGGAAGGAAGGAAGGAAGGAAGGAAGGAAGGAAGGAAGGAAGGAAGGAAGGAAGGAAGGAAGGAAGGAAGGAAGGAAGGAAGGAAGGAAGGAAGGAAGGGAGGGATGATGGATTTCTTTTTTTTAAATAAAAGTAAAGTAAAAGTAAAGTTTAAAAAAATTAGGTGGGAAGCAGCAGTAGAGAACTAGAAACAATGGGTCCAAATTTTGGAGAGCAGATCAGCTGTTGTAAAGAAAATAAGATACATTATAGTAACATGACAAAACGGGATGCTTTGGAAAGCAGTAGGTTCTCAATCATTACAGATCTTCCAAAAAAGCTAAAGTATAACTTGTTTTGGGTTTTTTAATTTAATGCTGCATTTAAAAGCTATAGAGAATTTCCATACATAAATCAAAACATGAAAAAATAGGACTGTATATGAAATTATGAATTCTGTCTCATACCAGTTGCTCTCAGTATATAATTCTATAATTTCATTTTTAAAGTTCTGCTTGTCATGCTATTTGATCTTCCCTTAAGTGAATTTGAATTACAATGACCCCTTAAGACATCAGTATTACATTATTACTTACTTCTTCCTTTCTTCCTCCCAAATAAAAAACACAAATGGGGTAGAGGAGGGTGGAAAATGTAACAATCAAAATTAATCCACACTATGGCCACATTTAAAAATGTTCTTTTTTCTATTTGGTGTCCATCCCTGCTGTCTGAAGAAGGGTAACATGGTTAGAGTATTTCCAAGTTTCCTGGGGATTTGATTCTTTAATTGTATTCATCAGTTTCAAAATTGTTTTCTCTTTATGTTGAACTTATACTGGTTTAAATTCCTCTGACTCTGCTTATTTCACTTTGCATCAATCAGTTCATACTACCCAGGATTCTATGAAATCACCTCTCATCACCTATAGTGAAATAATATTCTATTAATATTCTATTGAACTATTTTCCCAATTATCTAAGAGGCTATCTAAAAGACCTTACATACTACATAACTGTTAATCCCCACTTTAGGATAGGGGCATGTTTTTCTTATGACTCTTACCTCCCCAGTATTTTCACCTTCTTAATGAAGTGCTCCCTTTCCCATTTGAATTTGAGAAATCCTATTCTCATTAACCACTTGATTGATATACTTCTATACCAAAATGTTTTACATCTATGATCAATCTCCTTTGTCTTTTTATATACACTTCTCACATACCCCAATCACGAGAAATAAAAAGGTTCACTTTTTCTTTCTACTACATTTTTTTTACCCACCCTTGGTCTTTTTCTCTCTTCAATCCCTAACACTAGAACTAATCCACCCTGCCCCCTCCAACATCCTCTGAAGACACTAAGGTTCTAAAGGCACACCTATAAGTTTCTTCCTCCTCCTATGCCCATTAAAATCTTAGCACTAAACTGATCCAACCATTCTGGAGAGCAATTTGGAACTATGCCCAAAGGGATATGGGGCTGAGCATACCCTTTGACCCAGTAATACCACTACTAGGTTTGTATCCAAAAGAGATCATAGAAAAGGGAAAAGGACCCACATGTAAAAAAAATATTTATAGCAGCTCTCTTTTTGGTGACAAAGAATTGGAAATCGAGGGAATGTCCATCAATTAGGGAATGGCTGAACAAGTTGTGGTATGTGACTGTAATGTAATACCATTGTGCTATAAGAAATGATGAGCAAGCAAATTTCAGAAAAACCTGGAAAGACTTAAGTGCACTGATGCTGAGGGAAGCAAGCAGAACTATGAGAACATTGTACAATAACATTGTGTAATGATCAACTGTGATAGACTTAGCTCTTCTCAGCGATACAATGATCCAATACAATTCCAAAGGACTCATGATGGAAAATGCTCTCCACATCCAGCAAAAAAGACCTGTGGAATCTGAATGTAGATTGAATCATACTGTTTTCTATTTTTATTTTTTTTCAAGTTTTTCCCTTTTGTTGTGATTCTTCTTCCACAATATGACTAATGCAGAAATATGTATAATGTGATTGTACATATACAACGTATATCAAATTGTTTTCTGTCTTGGGGAGGAGGGAAGAAAGGGAAGGAGGAAGAAAAATTTGGAACTGAAAATCTCATAAAAAATGTTGGAAAATCTTTACATGTAACTGGAAAATAAAATAAGTGCTTTTAAGATTAAAAAAATGTTAGCACTATATTATACAACTCTTTTCAATTATTATAATAAATTGGCCTTTCTAGATTTCTCTAAACTCATTTGCTTCTATTCCAAACTTCTTACTCAGCTCTGGTCTTTCCACCAAAAATGCTTCAAAATCTTCTATTGTATTAAATATCCACTTTTTTCCCATATAGGACTATATGAAGTTCTGTAGGATAGCTTATTCTTGGTTGTAAGCCTAATTATTTTGCCTTTCTAAATATTATATTCTAAGATTTCCTCTCATTTATTGTTTTTTTGTTTTGTTTTTTGCGGGGCAACAGGGGTTAAGTGACTTGCCCAGGGTCACACAGCTAGTAAGTGTCAAGTGTCTGAGGTTGGATTTGAACTCAGGTCCTCCTGAATCCAAGGCCAGTGTTCTATCCACTGTGCCACCTAGCTGCCCCTCATTTATTGTTGAAGCAGCCAAATCTTATGTGATACTAATTATTACTCCTTGGTACTTGAACTGCTTCATTCTGGATTCTTGTAATATTATCTCTTTGACATGTGGGTACTGAATTTTGACTATTACATTCCTGGGAGTTTTTATTTGGGGATTTATTAGAGGAGGTTACCTATGGATTCTTTCTATACTTATTCTGCCTTCTGTATAGCATCCAAGCTTTTTACTATATCAATGTTTTCAGAGAGCCCAATAATTTTTATATGATCTCTTCTTGACCAATTTTCCAAGTCAGTTGTTTTTGTTACCAAATACTTTATACTCTCTTCCTCCAGTTTTTCAATTTCCATTTTGTTCTATTATTTCTTGCCGTCTCCAGGAGTCATTGATTTATATTTGGTGTACTCTTGTTTTCAAAGACTCTACTTCTTGGGTAATATCTACTACTTTCTCTTCCAAGTTATTTATTCTATTTCCAACGCTTTCCTCAAGATTTTTTATTTCACTTTTTATCTCTTTTTTCATTCTTCTAGCAATTCATGTTGTCTCTGTGGAAAATCCAAATTTTCCTTTGAATCTCTGTTTACATTTGTTATGGAGTTGCTTTCTCCTTCAAAAGCATCTCTAGATTTAATACTGGTTGATATTTTCATCTTTTATGTAATCATCTCTCCAAGTTTAGTTTCTGAATTGTGATTTTGTGCTAAGGTGAGGCTGTGTCCTCAAATAAACTTCTGGGTGAGTTGGCTACAGGGTATTGTCCTCAGTCCCTTGAATTCTTGCACTGACTTCCACATCCTGGGATTAAATATCTGAATCTTTAAGATTTAGAGCTAAATGCTCAGGACCCTCTCTGGTGTCTCAGGGGCAGTTGTGAGGAAACTTAGACCTCCTAGGTCAGGAGAGTCCTGGTATTATGGCTGTGGGTGCCTACTACCTCAACCCTCTCACACTTCCAAGTTCTCCACTCTAAGGCTTTTTACAATAGAAAAAGTACTCTTGATTCTTGGCTTTTGCAGGCTACAATCTACATGAACCCCTTGGCTGAACTGAGAGATTTTTTTTCCATGCCTGCATTTTTATTTCCTGTCTGATTTTTCAGTTCTCAAGTAGACATCACTGACTCATAGTTTCTCACTGGATTTCAGTGTAGAAAGGACTTTGGAGATTGTTGAAGTAGATACTCAGGAGGTAGGTGGTCTGCCTTCAGTCTCAGAATCCAGATAGCCAATCCTAGATGATAACTTATTGGAAATGTTGGAGAGGGAATTCTTGTCCAGAAATGGGTTTGCTTAGATGACCTCTTCAAACTATGAATCTCTTTAACTAATTCAAAATGAGTAACCCTTTTCTCTCTGGTGTCACAGGAATTCTGATTCCCAAAGTTGCTTCCCTCAGAGTCAGCACGGTTATTTTCTGGGGACTAGAGTAAATTGTATTACTATGGTAAGACTTGAGAGCACACTAGAATTTACCTTACTCCCTTCCTTGGATGAGGCATCCTTTAGTCACTACCTTTCAGGAAAGGATCCAACGTCAGTTTCAATGCAAAAATCTATGGCTTGCCTAAGAACTTCAGCTCTCTCCCAAAGCCCAGGAGAGTCTGAGGTCCTTTTCTTCTTGCCTGTGCCATGAAAAGGGGTGCTCCCTACCCATTCCCACCCCCACCCCCCCAGCATGCTTTCTCCATTGATGTCTGCAGGATCCTGGGGAAGGGGGAGGATCGGGACTATTAATGACTTAAATGGAGTTTTCAAAAGAGGCTACTGAGGGAGGGGAGAGAATATTGGTTTCTCTCTCCAGGGACTCATCCCTATATCAAGATGGCCCCCCAAAATCCCATACACACAGAGTTTTTTCCTCTTTCCAATGACACAACCTTCCAAAGGCAGACTCAAGACCTACCAACAGCAGCTTTCACCACCCTCCTCAGCCTGCCATCCCAGAAAGGGCCCCAGGCTGCCACTCATCAAAGTTAGACTCAGTGAACCTATCCAGAAGATCAGATCAAAGCTGGGAGGTGGGAAGATTGCTGAGGTCAGGGCCCAGGGCTAGTATTATAGGGCTAAATTATTCCTTTAGTAATTTGACTAGTATAGAATTAAATCTATAAACTAACTTTGATTTTTTTTAAATATTAGTATAGCCCAATAATAAGTAGTAAATATTCCTCCAGTTATTTAAGTTGTTCTTTATTTCTTTGATGAGAATTTAGTAGCTGGATTTATATAGGTATTGAGTAAACTGTGATAAACTGACTTGCATTTTTTATATTGGAGTTATTTTATTTCTTGTTTTAATTTTCAGTTTACTTTTTCTTTAGTATTTTATTTTCTCCCAATTACATATATAAACAATTTTTAACATCCGTTTAAAAGTTTTTGAGTTCTAAATTCTCTCCCTTCCTCCCTCTCCCCCATAAAAAGGCAAGCAACTTGATAAAGGTTATACATGTGTAGTCATGCAAAACATTTTCATATTAGTTATGTTGTGAAAGAAAACAGACTTAAAAACCTTAAGAAAAATAAAGAAAGTTTAAAAAATGCTTCAATCTAAATTCAGACACCATCAGTTCTTTCTCTGGGGTTGGATAGCATTTTTCTTCAGAGTGATCTTGGATCACAGCATTGTTGAGAATAGCTAAATCATTCACAGCTGATATCTTAGAATATCTTAGAATATTGCTGTTACTTTATACACAGTACATTTCACTTTGTATCAGCTCACACAAGACTACCCAGGGTTTTCTGAGAGCATGCTGTTCATTTCCTGTAGCATAGTAATATTCTAACATAAGCATGCACCACAATATTTTTTAGGTATTCCTCAATCGATGGGCATACCCTCAATTTCCAATTTTTTGTCCCCAGAAAAGAACTGCTATAAATGTTTTTGTACCTATAGACCCTTTTCATTTTTAATTTTCTATCTCTTTTTGGATATAGATCTAGTAGTGATGTTGTGAGTTCAGAGTATGCATGGGTTTATAGCCCTTTGGGCATAGTTCTAAAGTGCTCTGCAGAATGGTTGAATTAGTTCATAACTCCACCACTGTATTAATGTCTCACTTTCCCCATATCTCTTACAATATCTGTCATTTTTTCTTCTGTCCTATTAGTCAATATAATAGGTATGAGCTAAGTACCCCAGAATTTTTGATTTGTATCCCTTCAATCAATAGTGAGTGAGAGCATTTTTTCCATATGGCTATAGATAGCTTTGATAACTTCATCTGAAAACTGTTCATATTTTTTAATCATTTCTGAATTGGGGAATGACTCATATTTTTATAAATTTGATTCAGTTCTCTATATGTTTGAGAAATGAGGCCTTTTTCAGAAAAACTTGCTTCAAATTGTTTTCACAGTAACTATACTTCCCTTTATCCTATTACCTCTTCCCCATGTATTCTATTTTTCTCTCTCCTTTCACCCTGTCCCTCCTCAAAAGTGTTTTGCCTCCCCCAACCTCTCCTTCATTCTATCACCCATTTGAACCCATCTTATCCCCTTCTTCTTCTACTTTCCTGCAGGGTAAAATAGATTTCTATACTTAGTTGAGTGTGTATGTTATTTCCTCTTTGAACCAATTCTGATGAGAATAATGTTCACTCACTCCCCCTCATGTCCTCTATCTTCCCATCTTCTGTATAAGCTTTATCTTCCTTCTTTTCTGTGAGATAATTTACCCCATTTCACCTTTCCCTTTCCCTTTCTCCCACAGCATTCCTCTCTCACCCCTTAGTTTTGTTTTTTTTAGATACCATCCCTTAATATATAACTCACAACTGTGCCCTCTGTTCAACTTCCTTAATAATAGGAAAGTTCTTAGGAGTTACAACTATCATTTTCCCATGTAGGAATGTAAACTGTTTAACCTTTTAAAATCCCTTATGATTTCCTTTTCCAGTTTACCTTTTTATGGTTCTCTTGAATCTTGTATTTGAGAGTCAAATTTTCTATTCAGCTCAGGTATTTTCATCAAGCATGCCTGAAAGTCCTCTCTTTCATTGAATGCCCCCCTTTTTTTCCTGAAGGATTATATTCACTTTTGCTGGGTAGGTGAATCTTGGTTGTAATCCCAGTTCCTTTGCCCCCTGGAACATCATATTCCAAGCCCTTCCATCCTTTCATGTAGAAGGTGCTAAATCTTTTGTTATCCTGGATGTTGCTCATAGTACTTGAATTTTCTTTCTGGCTGCTTGCAATGTTTTTTCCTTGACCTGGGAGCTCTGGAATTTGGCTATAATGTTACTGGGAGTTTTCACTTTTGGATTCTCTTTCAGGAGGTGATTGGTGGATTCCTTCAATTTCTATTTTACCTTCTGGTTCTAAAATTGCAGGGCAGTTGTCCTTGATAATTTCTTTAAAGGTGATGTCTAGGCTTTCTTTTTTAATCATGGCTGTTAGGTAGTCCAATAATTTTAAATTTATCTCTCCTGGATCTATTTTCCAGATCAGTTGTTTTTCCACTGATATATTTCAAATTGTGTTCTATTTTTACACTTTTTAAAAAATTTTGTTTGATTTTTCCTTAATTTCTCCCAGAGTCATTAGCTTCCATTTATTCAATTCTCATTTTTAGGGAATTTTTTTCAGTGAGATTTTGTACATCTTTTTCCATTTGGTCAATTCTATTCTTTAAGGAATTTTTTCTTCAGTGATTTTTTGTGCCTCTTTTCCCATTTGTCCAATCCTGCTTTTCAAGGCATTCTTCTCCTCATTGGCTTTTTGTACCTCTTTTACCATTTGACCTACTCTGTTTTGAAGGTATTTTTTTCAGTATTTTTTTTTTGTGAGTCTACTTTACCAAACTGTTGAATCATTTTTCATTATTTTCTTGTATCACTCATTTCTTTTCCCAATTTTCCTCTACCTCTCTTACTTTATTTTCAAAGTCCTTTTTGAACCCCTCCATCACCCAAAACCAATTTATATTTTTCTCGGAGGCTTTTCATGTAGGAGCTTTGACTTTGTTATCTTCTTCTGAGGGTATATTTTGGTCTTCCTTGTCACCATAGTAACTTTCTATGGTCAGAAATGTTTTTTTCTGTTGTTTGATCATTTTCTTAGCCTATTTCTTGACCTTTAACTCTTTGTTAAAGTAGGACTCTACTTCCAGGGTGGATGACACACTGTCTCAGGCTTCAGGGATTTTGTACATTTGTTTTCAGAGATACTTCTAGGGACCTGTAAGTTTTCAGTATTTCCAATGTGGTATGATCTAAAGAGAAGTGTGTTTACTACTCTCCTGGCCTGTGCTCTGGTCTGTGAGCAACCACAAGCCTTCTTTTTTGCCCTGGAACTATAAGGAGGTCCCTGCTTTACTGCAGCTGCAAGTTATGGTGTGCTAGTGCTTCTCCCCATGATCAGACTGCCTCCCAGGACTGCAACCTGGAGCTAAGCATGGGCAAAGCAATAGAGTCCTTCCCCAGTATTAGAAAAAAGACCCCTGTAATCTTCTGGGTAGTTGTTTGAACTCCCCCCCCCTTACTGTCTGTGGACTAAAAGTTCCAGAAGTAGTCACTGATGCTGATTCAGTGGCTCCCAAGGCCTGCTTCTTGTTTGCTGGGGCTGAGTCTTCAATAGTGTGGCTTTGCTGTGGACTTTGTGGAACACTTTGCTGTGTTCCACTCTCACCCCAGTACAACAGACCTTTCCTTTTGACCTTCTAAATTGTCTTTGCCTAGAAAATTACTTCACCCTGCCCTTTTGTGGGTTCTGGTACTCCAGGAATTGTCTTATGGCATTATTTAAAAGTATTTGGAGGAGTTTGTAGGATTGTTCTAGCAAGCCATTGCCTTTCCTCTGCCATCTTGGCTTTGTCAAAATTGGAGCTATTTGATATGATATTTCCTTTTTATTGGCTCTTGGATTCTGTTGTTAGTATACAAAATGCTGTTGATTTTTATGGGTTCATTTTGTAGCCTATAACTCTGCTGAAATAATTACTTCAAATATTTTCTTTGTTGATTGTATAGGATTTTCTATAGTAAGTGATGAGAGAAGGTAGATATAAGATGGCAGAGTAAGAAGAAGCAGTTGATCCTAGCTCTCTATTATTCCTTCTCCACAAAGATTTAGAAAATGTATCAGTAGGGGTTCACATAGTTAGAATCAAGAAAAAGTAATGGAGCGTCATTTTCCCAACCCAGAACAATTTAGTGGGACAGACAGGTAAGAGGATACTGGGAATGGTGCCTGGATAGGAACATGTGGTAGTGGGCAGCATTCCAGTGCTCAGGGACTGAAGAGGGTTCGGAGATTGATAAAAGACAAGAGACCAGGTCAAAAAAAAGCAATCTAAGGGAATCCCTGAAATGGTATTTCCTATAGGAATGGATGCTATCTGGCATCTCTGTAACCTACTATGCAGTTTCAAATCTTATACTCAGAGCAGATAGGGATGGTTGCTAGAATGGTCATGGTTATATACTTAACAAGAAACAAATTCCAGAAATGTCATTGTGTGGCTCTGATGACAGAAACAGAGTGAGGACTCAGTTGTATCCTTCATTCTAGCATGTAAGCCCACAGTGAAATAATGAGGGCAAAAGTTACAGACTGAAGGGGAGCCGGCAGTTTATTCACAGCAAGCCTGCACAACCTCCCAGTGGTCTAATAGTGACTGAGTCCAACAACAGTCTGCTGAAATTCCCAACTAAATACAAGTCAGCAATTGCAAACATGGGTCAGGAATTTGCAGACCAGGAAGGCAGCAAACAGACCTCCTCCAGGATTAAATTACTTTGGAGCACTGAAAACTTTCTGTACCCCAAAATGAGTTGTGAAGGTAGCAGAAGGATGCAACAGAAGCTCAGGCTACACATTACTTCCTGACATCCTGTCCCTCCCCACACCTCTAAATTTTACAAAGCCCAGCACTAATATGAAGTTCAAGTACAAGAAATAGCCTGAGAAAATGAGCAAGCAAACAAAAAAAAAGAACCCAGGCACAGATAACTACTATGGTGACAGGGAAACCCAAGTCACAAACACAGGAGAATACCTTGAGAAAGTGGAAACCTAGACTCAAAGAATACCATTTACAAGACCATTTCAAAGAAAAATGCAGCTTGAACACAACTCCAAGAAAAATTCTTTGAAAAATTAAATAAAAAATTAAAGATGAGTTAAAATAATTTGGGGGGGTTGAGTCAGTTGGGGTTAAGTGACTTGCCCAGGGTCATACAGATAGCAACTGTTAAGTGTCTGAGGCCAGATTTGAACTCAGGTCCTCCTGACTCCAGGGCCGGTGCTCTATCCACTGCACCACCTAGCTGCCCCTAAAATAATTTTAAAACCAATAAGAGCAGTAGAGAAAAAAGTGGGGAAAAAAACCAGACCTAGGGAAGGATGATTTTTAAAGAGAATCTACAACTTAGGAAAAAGAAGTACAGAATCTTACTAAAAAAAATAATTCCTTGAAAATTAGAATTGGACAAATGGAAGCTAATGACTTTATAAGACATAAAAAATAATAAAACAAAATCAAAAGTCTAAAAACAGTGGAAGAAAATATGAAATATCTCTAGGAAAAACAACTGTCCTGGAAAACAGAACTAGGAGAGATAATTTAAATAATAATGGACTCTGAGATCACCATATGTCTACATACACATACACACACACACAAACACATAGAAACAACCTAGATATTGTTTTTCAAGAAATCATGAGGGGCAGCTAGATGGCGCAGTGGATAGAGCACCGGCCCTGGAGTCAGGAGTACCTGAGTTCAAATCCGGCCTCAGACACTTAACACTTACTAGCTGTGTGACCCTGGGCAAGTCACTTAACCCCAATTGCCTCACTAAAAAAAAAAAAAAAAAAAAAAAAAAAAAAAAGAAATCATGAAATTTCCCAGATATCTTAGAACTAGAGGGCAAAGTAGAAATTGAAAAAAATCCATCCATCATCTCCCCAAAGAAATTGAATAAATCAACGTCATTAATGAATAGGGATATTTTTGTCTCCTTGTTTCCCATAATGTCTTTGATTTCTTTCTTGTATCTTATTGCAATTACTAGTATTTCTAGATTTATATCAAATAATAGCAGGAAAATAGACATCTTTGCTTCACTCTTGTATTTATTGGGAAAGCTTCTAGAATCAGTTAACCAGACAGTCAATAAGCAATTATTAAATGTCCCAGGCATTGTGATAAAGATTGGGGATACAAGGGAAGGTATAAAGGAGCTCATAGTCTAAAGTAGAAGACAACTTTGTAGTAGTTACACATACATGATATATAGTACATGTTGAAGGTAATATCAAGGGGAAGAATAATAGAGGAAGAGGATTGAGGAAAGTGTTCAGAAAAGGCCTTTTGAAGGTAGAATTTGGACTGAACCAGTGTGGGTGAATATTAGAGTGCATGGATGAGTATAAAGCATGTAAAGACTTCAATGGAAGTCAGGAGTAAGGCTGTGAAGTGTTTTAAATGCTCAACAAAGTATTTGATATTTTTATTCTTGTTGTTCAGTTGTTTCCAGTCATGTCTGACTTTGGGACTCCATTTGGAGTTTTCTTGGAAAAGATAGGAGAGTGCTTTGCCATTTCCTTCTACTGCTATTTTACAGATAAGGAAATTGAGCTAAATAGGGTTAGGTAACCTTCCTAGGGTCACACAGATAGTAAGTGTCTGAGGCAGAATTTAAACCCAGGTCTTGCTGACGTTAAGCCCTGGCCTTTAGGCAAACTAGCTGCCCTTTTGATATTTTATCCTGGTAGTAATAGGAAGTTCCTGGAGTTTAGTTGGGGTTGGGTGGAATGGGGGTCATGATAAAAAATGGCCTTTCAGGAAAATCATTTTGACAACTGAATGGTAGATGAATTTTATTTGTTTTCCAGGTACACATTTTTTTGTAGTGGATATTTTGTATATTTTTTTCTTTTTTTCAAATTTTTTACTTTGTTTTTTTTCTCATGAAGTCATTAAGTTCTGTATGATCTATTCTCATTTTCATGGAGTCCATTATTTGTATAAAGTTAACTACTTTCTCTTTTAAGTTTTATAGTTATCCCTTCCATATTACAACTTTCTCCATCTCAGTTTCAATATACATGGGTTAGCATACAAAATTAAATGGAAATTTTGAGGGAGTTTTGTGGAAGCTGCAAATGACATATGAAAGCCAGCACAAGATATAGAAAAAGCTTAGAAATTCAGAAATGTTTAAATATATGTAAAATGTTATATAATATCAACCCAAATTTTACAATATGGTACTATAAACACCACGTAAAAGATTATCTTGATATCTCTTGGACCTCTTTCTTAGTCAAAAATAGAGTCTCTAATACCTTATTTTATGTGCCTTAGTGATAATTTCATCTTTTGATCTTTTGGGGGGGGGACAATGAGGGTTAAGTGACTTGTTCAGGGTCACCAAGCTAGTAAGTGTCAAGTGTCTGAGGACAGATTTGAACTCAGGTCCTCTTGAATCCAGGACTGGTGCTTTAATCACTGTGCCACCTGGCTGCCCCGATAATTTTATCTTTCAAAAGGTGAAGGAACCAAGTATGGGAAATTCTTCTCTGGAACTGTTTCTTGCTAACAGGGAGAAACTGACTATTGAAGTACTATTGATAAGAACACATAAGGGAAGTGATGCTGTTTCCTAGAGTTTGTAATGGAAAATGAGAGAAGATTTTAGAATAGTCTGAAATACACACAAGATGTGGGGAAATCAGATTTCAAATTAGAGGAAAGATAAGTGGGATCTAATATGGTAAAAACATTTCAGTAAAAGTCTACCCCAAATTTATCAGAGAGGATTAAGAACAAAATTTTGAAGACACAAAGGAAAATATTTCTGATGAGGAGGAAAAATGATATTTGTCTGAAGAAATCAATGTGGATGCACAAAGAACCCAGCAACCGACTTAATTTTTAGAAGAAATATTCAGCAGATGGAAGAAGATACAAGTAACAAAATAAATATAAGATTGTGGCACACTCCTGTAAAAATAGTAATCCTTCTATGATCATAAATGTGTGTGTGTGCACGTACATGTATGTGTATGTATATATATTCTCCCATTTCAAACAATCAAGATATAACTGAAAATCTTTGAAATCTTATCAAAATTTGAATAATTACTCTTGAAATTTGGTGATGAATGTGGGCATAAATTTTGCTATCAAAAGGAACTTAGAAAACTCTGGCAAAGATGAAGTCTTGGCCAAGAAATTGGAGACCATAAGGATCATTATTTTTATGTCTTCAGACCATTTATGGTAATGGATGCTGAAGAGAAAAACTGATTTGGGAAATGAACAGCTGGTTAAGAAAATAATATCTAAGAATGGGATTTGGATTTCTGAACCATAGCTTAAAATATAAAACTTATAGGATCCTGACCAAAGATTTAATGCACCTCATTCATGCTGGTAAAAAATATATTCACCTAATATTTTGCAAATACATTTTTTTAATGCTTTAAATTTTAGAAAAGAATGGAAAAGGAAGATGGTTGTCTAAATATCCACCAGAATAGATGTCATAGACAGTATCTGTGGCATAAGAAAAAGGATAACAGTTAAGATACCAAAAGTTTTCAGGAGACAAAACACAATATGGGTACCAGTAGTAAAAATCCATGGTCTCAAATGTTCATACACAAATGTATGAAGTGTGGGCAATATGCAAAATGAATTAGTACTCCTGACAGTAGAAGCCGAATTTTACCTGATAAGTTTTAATGAAATTTGATTGAGTGAAACCTATGACTGGAATAAGGCTCTAGATGGGTATAACTTATTGAAAGAAAGCAGAATAGGGGCAGCTAGGTGGTGCAGCAGAGAAAGCACTGGCCCTGGATTCAGGAGGACCCGAGTTCAAACCTGACCTCAGACACTTGAAACTTATTAGCTGTGTGACCCTAGGCAAGTTACTTAACCCTCATTGACCCGCAAAATAAAAGAAAAGAAAAGAAGAAGAAAGAAAGAAAGAAAGCAGAATAGCTATTAGGGAATGGTAACATTGCATATTTTGGGGCTATGTTCATCCAAGGCCATATAGAAACTGGAGCAAGAAATATGGTGGGAGGCATTTGGGTCATAAATGGAGACAGAAACAGAAGTGATTTTGACAGAAAGAAGATCAGTATTTTGTGAAATATATGACAAGCTTGGCAGAAAGGCATGATATAGTAGAGATGGGACAACTTCTAAGTGAATTCTCTATCTGCCAAAAAAAGAGATGCTAATAACTTCATGGTGTGCATTAATGATAATTTCATCTTTCAACAAATAGAGAGACCAACTAGGAAAAATCTATTCAGGATTTTATTCTCAATAAGAGAGAAGAACTGCTTGCTGAGTGGAAATAATGGGAACCTAGGGGAAAATGAGCACTCCCCTTAAGAGTCTGTGCAAGGGCAGATAATACAGGAGAACCACCAAAGAATGGCACTGTAATGTAAAAATATTATCAGGGGTGCTCAAGGGCAGAATGAACTAAGGCTGGTAAGGAGAGCTGAGGAAAACAGAAAGGAGTTATTTAGCTAGATTAGAGGAAATAGAAGGATCAAAGAAGGAGTAATACCATTGTTCTATTCAGCTTTCATTTTGCTTTGTTTCTAATTTTTAATGAAGAAGAAAGAGTTTTGGATTCAAATGGCAACATTAAAATTGATAAGAGGAAATTGATACCAAATATAGATAAGAAGAGAGCACCTAAGCTATGATGGATGACCCTAGTGCCCTGGCACAAAACAAGTATAGCCCTAGGTATGGGAAAAAAAAATGATGGATATGATTGTTAGAGATGCAGCAATGACACTTGGAAAACATGAGAACAGGACTGAAGAAGGCAAATATTCTTCCACTTTTTAAAAATAAAGAGTATGGAAAGAAAAGAAAATCTAGAAATTATATTCAATTCTTGGCAAAATTCTTTTGGGGCGCCAGGGCAATGAGGGTTAACTGACTTGCCCAAGGTCACACAGCTAGCAAATGTCAAGTGTCTGAGGCTGTATTTGAACTCAGGTCTTCCTGAATCCAGGGCCAGTGCTTTATCCACTGCGCCACCTAGCTATCCCTTGGCAAAATTCTAAGACCTTATTAAAGAGGTGATTAGTGATCATCTGGGGAAAAAATGATCACAAATAACCAACATGCATAATTAAGAACAGGTTGTTCCAGACCAAACTTATTTCCTTTTATGACTTTGCTACTGAAGTGGTAGATCTGAGGAATGCTGTACTTGTAGGGTTTGTTTAAATTTTAGAAAAGTTTATAATTAAGTATCTCATGCTATTCATGTGGAATATGTGAAATATATAAACTAGAAAAAGTAAATTTATATGGATTTGTACCTGAATATCCATATTCAGAAATAACTTTGGATAAACTAGCATAGTAACTGAAACTCTGTAGTCATTAATGATTTAACATGACCTTGAAAAAAGCTTCCAATGAAGTGCCCAAGGGATTTGTGCTTGGCTCTAGGCTGCTTGACATTTTTATTAGTGATTTGGTTAAAGCACTTATCAAATCTGCAGATAATACAAATATGGGAGCACACTGGATGACAGTCAAGATCCAAAAATCAAACAAACAAACCTACTAAGCTAGATCACTCAGTTGAATCTAATGTAAATGTAAAGCCTTATCCTTGGGTTAAAAAATAACTTTGATAAATATTAGATTGTTGTTTGTTCTTGTTGTCATTGTGCTTATTGTTTGTCCTTCATTCTTTAGGAGGACCATGACATTGGGGTGATGTCATGACTTGCAATGAATTGGATTTAAGTGAGGGAGAACTGTGCAAAGTCACCAACCTCACTCACAGAGACATGTGGGTCCAATGGCAAGATATATATCAGGATGACTGGAGATGGCCCCAACTTCAGGACCAGTGCTCTATCAACTGTGCTACCTAATTGCCCCAAATATTAGATAGATGAGCCATTATTAGATAGCAGTCTTAAGAGAACCAAACATTTCTAGTTTGTTTGAATGCCAACATTTCACCAGCATGATGTAGTAGCAAAATAAATTAATAAAAAGAAAGTGAATGTACTCTTTGACTCCATTATGACAGAGGCATATATTCCAGGAACAAGGAGGTGATACAGTAGTCCCTCTATACTTTATACTTTGTCAGATCATATCTGAAATATTGTATGGGTAGCGAGGTGGTGCAATGGACAGAGTGCCAGGACTGGAGTCATTAAGACTCATCTTTGTGAGTTCAAATTCAGTCTCAAACACTTACTAGCTGCTTGATCCTGGGCAAATCATTTAACCATGTTTTCTCCCTGTTAACTCATCTGTAAAATGAGTTGAAAAAGAAAATGGTAAACCACTCCAGTATCTTTGCCAAGTAAACCCCAAATGGGAGACTGGGGGCAGAGTCAAGATGGTGGAGGAAAGACAGCCATTCACCTGAGCTCCCCCCAAACACCTCCAAATACCTTTTAATAATGCCATGAGACAATTCCTGAAGTAGAAGAAACCAAAAAATGGCAGAGTGAAATAATTTTCCAGTGAAAAACAACTTATGAAGTCAGCAGGAAATGTCTATCACACCCAGGGGAGAGTAGAGCAAGTCCAGAGCAGGATGCACCAGTGCAGACCCAGGCCCAGCAAACCAGGAGCAGGAAGTGGGAGCTACTGAATCAGTAGTGGCTGCCTCCACAGCTCTCAACTACCACAGACAATAAGGGGGTAAAACAACTGGTCAGAAGGAGATGACAAGGGTCTCTTTTCTAGCACTGAGGTAGGGCTCTGTTGCTTTGCCCATACTCAATTTTAGGTTGCAGTCCTGAGGGGAAGTCCCAAGGCACTAGCACACCACAAATTGAAGCCACAGTGAAGCAGGGACCTTCTTCCCAGTTCCAGGGCAGAAAACAGTGCTTGTGATTGCTCACAGACCAAGAAAGTAGTGAACACACCTCTCTTTAGATCATACCACCTTGAAAAAACTGAAAACTTACAAGTCCCTAGCAGGATCTCTGAAAACAGATGCACAGAACCTCTGAAGCTTGGGACAGTGCACCCTCCACCCTAGAAGCATAGTCCCACTTAACAAAGAGTTGAAAATCAAGAAATAGACTGGAAAAATGATAAAAAAAAAAAACAGAAAAAATTCTGACCATAGAAAGTTACTATGGTGACAAAGAAAACCAAAACACAACCTCAGAAGATAACAAAGTCAAAGCTCTTAAATCCAAAGCCTCCAAGAAAAAATATAAATTGGTCTCATGCCATGGAAAAGCTCCAAAAGGATTTTGAAAATCAAGTAAGAAGGTAGAGGAAAAATTGGGAAGAGTAATGAGAGAGATCCAAGAAAATCATAAAAAAATGAATCAACAGCTTGGTAATGAAAACACAAAAATTCACTGAAGAAAAAAACTCCTTAAAAAAAGAATTAGCCAAATAGAAAAGGAGGGACAAATTCTCACTGAAGAAAATAATTCCTTAAAAATTAGAATTGAGCAAACAGACGCTAATGATCTTTTGAGAAATCAAGAAGCAACCAAACAAAACCAAAAGTATGAAAAATAGAATACTATGTGAAATATATCACTGGGAAAAAAAACTGACCTGGAAAATAGATCCAGGAGAGGTAAATTAAAAATTATTTGACTACCTGAAAGCCATGATCAAAAAAAAAGCCTCAACATCACCTTTAAAGAAATTATCAAGGAAAACTGCCCTGATACTTTAGAACTGGAGAGTAAAATAGAGATTAAAAGAATCCATCAGTTACCTTCTGAAAGAGATCCCAAAATGAAAACTCCCAACAATATTATAGATAAATTCCAGAATTCCCAGGTCAAGGAGAAAATATTGTAAGCAGCCAGAAAGAAAGAAATCAAGTATTGTGAAGCCATAGTCAGGACAACACAAGATTTAGCAGGTTCTACATTAAAGGATTGGAGTGCTTGGAATGTGATATTCCTGAAGGCAAAAGAACTGGGATTACAACCAAGAACCACCTACACACACACACACACACACACACACACACACACAAGATTGAGTATAATACTTCAGGGGGGGAAATGGACATTCAATGAAAGAGGACTTCCGGGCATTCTTGATGGAAAGACCTGAGTGAATAGAAAATTTGACTTTCAAATACAAGATTCAAGAGAACCATAAAAAAAGTAAACAGGAAAGGGAAATCTTAAGGGAATTAATAAAGTTAAACACTTTACACTCCTACATGGGAAAATGATACTTGTAACTCCTAAGAATTTTCTCATTATTAAGGCAGTTAGACACTATTGTTGGACATTATTAAGACAGAGGGCACAGATGTAAGTTGAATATGAAGGGATGATATCTATAAAAATAAAATTAAGGAGCAAGAGAGGAATGCATTGGGGGAAAGGGAAAGGAAGCAGTAGAATGGGATACATTATCTCACAAAAAAAAAGAGCCAAGAGGAAGCTTTTATACAGAGGGGAAGATGAAGAAGTTGAGGGGGAGTGGGTGAACCTTACATTCATCAGAATTGGCTCAAAGAGGGAATAATATACATACCCAGTTGGGTATAGAAATCTATTTTTCCACAAGTCACTTAAACTTCATTGCCCTGCAAAAACAAAGAAAGAAAGAAATCTATTTTACCCTGCAGGAAAGTAGGAGGTGAAAGGGATAAAAAAAAGGGGGTTAATCGAAGGGAGGGCATATTGGGGGAGAGGGTGGTCAGAATCAAAACAGTTTTGAGGAGGAATAGTGTGAAAGGAGAGAGAGAATAGAATAAACTGGGGGTTGGGGGAAAGGATGAAGGGAAATGCAATTTACAATAGTAACTGAAAAAAATTTTGAAGCAATTTTCTCTGAATGTCATTCCCCAATTGATAAATGATCAAAATAAATGAACAGTTTTGAGATGAAATAATCGGTTATCCATTGCCATATGGGAAAAATGCTTTAATTCACTATTGATTGGGGACATATGAATCAAAACAATTTGAGGGTACTGCTTTATACCTATTAGATTGGCCAATAGGACAGAAAAAGAAAATGACAAATATTTGGAGGGTATATGGGGAAAATAAGACATTAGTATGCTGTTTGGTGGAATTGTGAACTGATTCAACCATTCTATAGAGCAATTTGGAACTAAGCCCAAAGGACAATAAAACAATGGATACTCCTTGACCTAGTAATACCATTACTAGGACTGCATCCAAAAAGAGATAAAAAACAAAAAGGAAAAGAACCTCTATGTACAAAAATATTTATAGCAGCTCTTCTTGTAGCAAAAAATTGGAAAGTAGGGGAATGCTTACCAATTGGGGAATGACTGAACAAATTGTGATGTGTGATTATGATGGAATATTATTGTGCTATAAGAAGTGATGAGCAAGATGCTCTCAGAAAAAGCTGGAAAAATTTACATGAAATGATTCAAAGTGAACTGTCCTGTGTATAAACTAATAGCTATATTGTAAGATGATCAGCTGTGAATTACTTAGCTATTCTCAGCAATACAGTGATCTAAGAGAACTCATAAGGACTTATAATGAAATATGCACTCCATCCCCAGAGAAAGAATTAATGTTGTCAGAATGTAGATTTGAAACATTAAAAAATAGAATACCCCTAAATGGAGTCACAAAGAGTCAGACATGACTGAAAATGACTGAACAACTGTGTTCTGGTTAGATCACTTCTGAAATACTGTATATAGTTGTAAATGTGATAATTTAGGAAGTGCATTGACAAATAAGCTGAATTTTTCCAGAGAAAAAGAATCAGAATTATTAAGGGTAACTAGGCTTTATCATATAAGAATCCTTTGAAGGAACTGGAGAGATGTATCCTAAAGAAGAATGTAAGAGAACATGATAACTGTCTCAAGTACTTGAAGGACTTTCACATGCAATATGAGTAAGGCTTATAATTCTTGACCCCATAAGGCAGATATAGGAACAATTTTTGGAAGTTGTAAGGAGGCAAAGTTCAGTTTAATGTAAGGAAAAGCTTCCTAAGAAGTGGAGCTGTTCCAAAGTAAATATCTAAAGCTTTCCTCTCATTGGAGGTTTTAAGGTAAAGGCTGAACGACTTCTTGTTCAATATGTTGTTCTTAACATTGTTGGTAGGTAGGGGAGGAAGGGTCAATTAAATGATTACTGACTTAGAGCTCAAAAGGAACCTTAAAAGTCATTGAGTTCAAATTGAATGAAAATGAGGAAAAAGGCCACTCAAGTCCCTTCCAACTCTGAAATTCTTTGATTCCAAACTTTTTGTTCTACAAGCATAGTCTTCAAGAAATTAAAGTCCCACATGCTGGAGAGAATATGGAAAAATAGGAACACTAATGTATTGTTCCTCTTAGTTGTAGATTGGTCCAACCATTATGGAGAACAAAATGCCCAAGGTACTATAAAACTTGGCATACTCTGATCCAGCAATACTACTACCAGATATTTAGCCCAAAAGAAATTTTTTAAGGATATATGTGTGTGTGTATGTATATGTGTACATATACATACATACACACATACATACATGTGTGTATATAGAGACACACATATATAAACACACCCTTGTGTATATATGTAAATGTATATGTACATACATACATATATATGTAATTTTATATATAACAGCTCTTTTTGTGGTAGAAAAGTATTAGAAATTGAAGGGATATTCATCAGTTGGGGAATGGTTGAATAAGTTGTGGTATAGATTATGATGGAATACTATAGTGCTTTAAGAAATGAGAATAAGGATAGTTTCAGAAAAACTTGGGAATTCTTATGTGGTCTCCACAGAACTGATGCAAAGTGAAGTGAGCAGAGCCAGGAGAACAGTGTACAGAATAACAACAATATTGTAACAATGATGAACTATGAAAGACTTAGTTACTCTGACCAAGACAATGATCTAAGACAATGTCAAAGGACCCGTCCACCTCCAGAAAGAGAACTGACCGAGTCTTGGGACAGATTGAAGCAGATTTTTTTTCACTTTATTTTTCATGGAGGGGTGTGTGTGTGTGTGTGTGTGTGTATGTATGTGTGTGTGTGTGTGTGTGTGTGTGTGTGTGTTTGAAACATGGATATATAATCAATATCATATTGCTTGCCTTCTCAAGGGATGAAGGAGTTTCAAGATGAGAGAATTTAGAACTCAAAATCTCAAAAAGTTGAATGTTAAATTTTTAATGTAATTGGGAATAGTTAATGAAATATATAAAAATACTTTTAGAAAATAACTCAGAATTCTCTTTCACTTCTCATTCAAGCAATGAATATTTGGTTCCTGACAATGCTTCCTCTAAAAGGTCTTTTGTTTTGGTCTTGTTTCAAAGAGATACATCATTTAAAAACATGTGTAAGAGTATGGGTTGACTGAATCAATTAACCAATTCTTTCTGAATCAATCACTCAAAGGCATTAGAATAATTATGAACAACCTAGTTAATCAAACTGAGAGGTAGTGTGCTTAAATCCATTGGGTGAAATGAAATGAGACTACCCAGGAAATGTATTAGATTTGGTCGAGAAGACTCAGTCATATCCTGTGGAGATTTGAATAAAAGAAAAAAAAACTCAGAACTTAGCATATAAGGCATAGACCATCCTAGAGATAACAACTTCATCAGAGCCTCTAGGAAGAAATCACTTTAGGGAAAGAGGAGAAAAGGGGAGAGAAAGCTTTTGTTTTCTTTTTTGCCCTTCCTTTGACTGGAGGATAGGCTTGCAAAATTTGAAAAATCAGAAGATTTTGGATTTTTCATATTCCATCCTAACAGTATCACCAGGATAGCAGTGCCTGTCTTCAAGGACTAACTAGATATACTGAGAAAAAGCATCTTCATGGTTCTATAAGAGACATAGCAGAAAGCGACACCATTTCAAAGGAGAATTTTATGGGGACTCCACAAAAGAACAAAATTATATTCAGTAATCAAAGGCTCTTGGTTTTCTTCTTTGCCATATATTGTAATTATTGGAATGACACCACCTGCTGGAGACTTACTGTAGAAAAGCCGCGCCATGAGGCGAACGTCTCTGAGGGCAAGACCATGGGTCTTTTCTTTGGCATCAGAAAGTGACGTTTGCTGGTGGGGGAAAGAAGGAAGAGCCTGGCACTCTCACTAGGGTCTTTTCCTGGGAACTCTGGCAGAAAGTGGAGCTAGAAATGTGCTCTCCCTTTAATAGATAGATGAATGTAGGCCTTTCTCTCTCTTTACCAAATTCTTATTCTCCTTAATAAATGCTTAAAAGCCAAACTTGCTAGAGCTTAAAATTTATTGGCGACCACTCATTAGATATTTTAGACAGACTAGCTAGAATTTTAGCCTTTAACAATATGCTATCTAAAATTGAGCCTACATTCCACCTGAACTCTATATGTACTTCTGGGAGATGGTGCCCCTAATTTGGGAGATTTTAAACCAACGATACTTACTAAGCCATTTTTAGTAAACAGCCATTTCTAGAAGTTAATTAAGCCTAGTTGGGAAATTTTTATAAAGTCATGGTCAATGAGAGAGCATTCCAAGAGGGGCTGATGAAAAATAGAATTTGAAGGACACCCCAACCAAAAGGGCTTACTCCTAGAACTCTGAAGAGAGAAATAGCCACCTACTCTTAGGGAACTCAACATACCCAAAATGTGGGTTAGGAGAGTAGCCCCAGAGCCTGAGCTACAATTGAATGGTAGTTGTTGATTAAAAAAAATAATAATAAAGACTTAAAACATCATAAGAGAGAGGGCTATTTTAATTTTCCACTGGCTCCTAAATGATCATCCAAAAAAATTTTATTCTTCTTTATTTGAAGATATTAAATTACACATAAAACACCAGACAAAATAGGGCTATTTCAAGAAAATATCTAATTATAGTGATAGGAATCAGATCTGTGATTTCATTAGATGAGGAAATTCTTCTGTGAATTTAAGATGGCACATTCTCTGAAACTTCCAGTCTTAGAAAGTTTCCTAAAGCACTGAAAGTTCAGGTGACTTGTCCAGGGTTACATAATATGTGCCAGAGCCTGGAATTGAATCCATGTATTCCTAGCTTCAAAACTGGCTCTCAGAGTCAAGATGGTGTAGGAAAGGCAGTGAGCTCTCGAACTTATGACATGATCGCTCCAAAAAACATCCAAATAATGCCATAGTAAAATTCCTGGAGCAGCAAAACCCACTGAAGAATGTGCTGAAATCATCTTCTAACCAAGAATGGCTTGGAAGGTCAGAAGAAGGGAGCTGCTGTGCTGATACAGGAGTGGAGTCCAACCCCACAGTCACCCTGACACAGATCCAGTCCCAGGAAGGCCTCACCAGAGAAGGAGATCCCTAGAGCCTCTGAATCAGCTGAAGCACCAGTGCCATCTGGAACTAAGCTCATATTCTGGTGAGAGGTCTGAGCCCTTGGCAGAGGGGAGACTACAAGGGTCTTTGCTGGTGCTGAGGCAGAACTTGGATTTTTCACCCCTTCTGGGAACCAGGAGGTAGGCTTGAGTAGCAGTGGCCTAGGTGGGGGAGGGGCACAGGCTCATGGGAGTTGACAACCACAACACACAAGGCTAGTTGATTAGCAAGTTGGTCTGGGGTCATCTATGGACCAGGGAAGAGGCCAGGTGAGTGAAGAACCTGCTCTTCCTTAAATCATACCACCTGGGACTTCTGAAGCTTGGGATACTGCATCCTGGAAACAGTGCCCCACTTTAAGGAGCTAAAAGTATAGTAAAAGAAAGCAAAGATGAGCAGATAGAGAAAGGTGAGGATCATAGAAATTTTCTTCAGTGACAAGGAAGATTGAGGTGCACCCTCAGGGGAAGATGTCAACATCAGTGCCCCTATAGCTAAAACTTCCAAGAAAAATATGAATTGGTCTCAGGCCACAGAGGTGCTCAAAAAGGACTTTGAAGATAAAGTTAGAGAGGTAGAGGAAAAAATGGAAAGAGAAATGAAGGTGATGCAGGAAAGACATGAGACAAAAGTCAACAGCTTGAAAAGTCAAATTGGCCAAATGGAAAAGTAGTTACAAATGCTCTCTGACGAAAATCATTGCCTAAGAATTAGGATTGAACAAATGGAAGCTAGTGACTTTATGAGAAACAAAGACACAAGAAAGCAACTCCAAATGAATGAAAAAATAGAGGACAATGTGAAATATCTTCTGGGAAAAACTGCTGACCTGGAAAATAGGTCCAGGAGGGATAATTTGAAAATTATTGGTCTATCTGAAAACCATGATCAAGGAAAGAACTTAGACATCATCTTCCAAGAAATTGTCAAGGAAAATTGCCCTGATATTCTAGAAGCAGAAGGTAAAATAGAAATTGAAAGAATCCACCAATCACCTCCAGAAAGAGATGCCAAAAGGAAAACTCCTAGGAATATTATAACCAAATATTATAGCCAGGGTGGATGTTTTGTCCACTGTATCACCTAGCTGCCCCATGATGACATCCTTAGGGTTAAATTGAGGGGTGAGGGGAATGTACTGGGGGAGGGGGAAGGGCAGAGGTGAAACCCTACATGAAAGAAACAGGAAAGGGCTTATGGAATGGGGGAAGAGATGGGGGAGAAGCAGGGCAGTAAATGAATTTTACACTCATCAGAAAAGGCTCTAAGACCTTAAACTCATCAGAATTGCCTCAAGGAGGGATTAACACACAGACCCAACTGGGTGGAATAATATTTTTAATCTGAGCCTAACACTAATCAGAATTGGCTCAAGGAGGGAATAACATACACACTCAATTGGGTGGAGTAATCTCTCTAACCCTGCAGGAAAATAGGAGGGGAAGGGGATAAAGAGAGAGGGTCAAAAGAAAGAAGGGCAGATTGGAGGAGGGAACAGACAGAAGTAAATCCCTTTTGAAGAGGGATAGGATGAAGGAAGACAGATAATAGAATAAATATCATGAGGAAGGGGATAGGATGGAAGGGAAACAGTTAACAATAGTAATCATGAAAAAGAGAAAAGGGGGGGAATTGTACAAAAAATATAGCAACTCTTTGTGGTGGCTAAGAATTGAGAATCAAGGGAATGTCCATCAATTGAGGAATGATAGAAGAATCTGTGGTATATGATTGTAGTGGAATTGTATTGTGCTATGGGAAATGACAAACAGGATGATCCCAGAAAAACCTGTAAAGACTCATGAACTGATGTATAGTGAAATGAGCAGAACTGGGAGGACATTGTGCATAGTGACAGCAGTGTTTTTCAATGAGCAATTGTGAATGACTTAACTATTCTCAGCAATACAATGATCCAAGACAATCCCAAGGGACTAATGATGAAGCTTACTATCCACCCTCATAGAAAGAATTGATAAAAAGAGCACATGTGGATTGTACATATATAACCTGGTTGCTGTCTTGTGGAGGGGGGAGGAAAGGGAATGAGGGAGAAAAATTTGGAACTCTAAATCTTGTGAAAACGAATGTTGAAAACTACCCTTACATGTAACTGGAAAAAATAAAATAAATGTTTGTTGAAAAAGCAAAAATTAAATAAATAAATAAATTGAAAAGACCAATAAAAACAACAACAAACAAACAAACAATAAAACTGGCTCTTTTTCCAGTCTACCACACTGCCCCTTTGTTTATTTATAGAAAAAACAATATGGTGTAGGGCAAACACAAATGCCTGACATTTAACATTTTTCTTATGACTTTTCCCAAAAGGAGTCTTCACCCAAGGAAAGTTTTCCTATTTATTTTTACAATAGAGTATCACACTTCCATTATATATGTGTATATGTATATGTATATGTGTATATATATATATATATATATATATATAAATTGAAAGACTATGTGTGTTCTATGCCTTTTGTGTTTTTAATAATGATATTTACTATTGGGTTTGGATAAAATATACTCACAAGAGGTGAGTTGATTTAAAGAACCACTACGAGTAACAAAAAGGTCAGGTAAAATGATGGTTGCCAAGCAACTGCTTGCCAAGTTGCCCTTTTCCCACTTGAACAAATGATTAACAATAGGGAATATTGGACTGACTTTTATAGTCAACCTAATTCAGAGCCAAATTTCAAAAACTGAGCTAAATCTAAATCTCTTGGTAAATCTAAATTAACCCCACCTCCCAAGTATCTATCTCCAAAAACGCATTGCTACAATATTAGAATGGACTTGTGAGCTCACTTAATTTAGAATTCTCTACAATGATGATTTCAATCCATCCAAGCCTGACCATCCTATGTAACTTTTGTCCATAGTCTTCCAAGAGTTAACCACAGGGGGCTCATCAAACATCCTGAAAACTTTTTTCTCTTTCTTCTGTCATTTCTAGGATACCAGTCATCCATGTGTCATCCCTCACTTCATAACCAGACCATCCTATTTTGGCTGTATTGTTCTTTGATGGTAGGCTATATTTCTACTCTTCTTTAGAGCTCCTTGTTGGTTAAATGTTGAAGTTCACTCATCCTCACCACTGCCTCTTTGTTGTCCCCTATGTGATTCCCATCTTTTAATTCTTCAGAGGTAATTTTTTTTTTCATATCTTTCTGCCACATAGCAACAATGTTAAAATGTTACTATTGAAAAGGCAAGATTTAGCTTTCATATGAAGCTTGGAGCCAATACAAGTTTGCAATGTCCTAAAAGCAATCCAGCCCACTCTTCTATTTTCAACTCTTGTCTCAGCTCACTGCCCAACTGTACAGTCTAGCCCAGATATGCATGTTGTTGGATGTGATCAATAGTAGGAGTTCTCATGCTGCGATATGTGAACTTAATTTAAAAAATATTTTATATTGACAATTCTGAATATAATTGGTTTCCATTGTAACCTCTTGTACTTAATTTTGTTCACTAAAAAACATCATTCTGAGGAATCCACAGGTTTAGCCAGACAAAATGTGCCAATGACATACACAAAAAGGCTCAGAGCCCCTGCTCTATAGAGTGTTCATCCAAATCTATGTTGAAATCTGAGCAATAGATATTCTTTAGTCATTCTCTCTGTCCTGAGTGGATGGATAAGCCAAACTCCTTTGTGTTGTTACAAATATATTAAAGGAAGAATCCAGCATGACAGGTTTAAGAGGGCTTCCTTGTGAAGCATAAAGTCTCTTCAGATACTACTTTTTGCAGATAACATTGTATTGGTGTTATAAATATTCATTATAATTACATCTATTAATATGTTCTTAAATTTTTATGGATCAATGTTATATTTGAGCAATTTTAGCTGCTATAGTTTTTTTTTGTTTGTTTGTTTTTGGGTTTTTTTTGCGGGGCAATGGGGGTTAAGTGACTTGCCCAGGGTCACACAGCTAGTAAGTGTCAAGTGTCTGAGGCCGGATTTGAACTCAGGTACTCCTGAATCCAGGGCCGGTGCTTTATCCACTGCGCCACCTAGCCGCCCCGCTGCTATAGTTTTGAATGTGGTGATGGTATAGTTCCAGAACAATTTATTGAATTCTCAGTAGTTTATATTGTAAGGGGCTAAAATTCTAGCTATGATGTCTAAAATCTAATGAGTGGTCCCCTTAAATTAGAAAAAGTATAGCATCAGTCTTTGGGTACTAAGTACTTATTAAATTATATTAGGGGTAAGTAAAGAGAAACAGATCAAGTATGAAATTTGCTTGCTCTTCCTATCCTGCCTATCTCTTGCTCTCTTGCTGAAGTCTCCAAACAAAAAGCCCACTCGCCCTCTCTGCTTCTCCCAGAACCTCTTGTGAAACAGGAAACAGGGCCATACACACACACACACACACACACACACACACAGCTCCAAGCTAACTGACTGGTAACTTTGATTGACAGGACCCATCAATCAAACATCACTTTCTGACGCTGAACTGACCTTCAAAACCCCAGAAAAGGTCACTTCTGGATGCTAAAGTCACATGGTTTCTTCTCATGGCCAGAACTCACACTCTCCCTCCCAGCAGGGGGTGTCATTCCAATTCTCACAATATGTTTAGCACAACAATGGAAGAGAAAGGAACAACCATTTATTAAATACCTACTATACACCAGGCACTGTGGTATGTGCTTTATAAATATTACCTCAATCTTCACAACAACTCTAGGAGGTAGATACAATTATTATTCCCATTTTTACAATTGAAAAAACTAAGGAAGAAGGAGATTGAAGTGATTTGTCCAGGTTAATACAGCTATTAAGTTTCTGCGGCCAGAATTGAACTCAGGTTTTCATGACTCCAGGTTCTGTACTCTGTATATGAAGAAATTCTGGTGTAAAATTTTCACTACTTCCTTGTGCCAGTTCAAGCATTTGAAATGTGTTAAATGGTTACAACCAGCTGTGATATGTTACATAGTTTTTTATAATTTTTGCATCATCTACATTAATGGAAAAGTATGGCTTTCCTTAAAATTGACATTTCTGGCAATGACCTAATCTTGAATAACAATCATGACACTCTTAATTTATGTAAACAAATTCATGAGAGCCATTTGTTCAGTATTGTATTATTGACATATAGTTGGTTGAGTGCTTATAAGTGTTACCCATGGATGTCCTTTTATTCCACTCTTGGATATTAACTATTTCATAGGATCCATTTGGACAACAAACAGCATTGACTGCATTTACTAAGTCCAATGGCATGTGTGTATTAGTCTTTACTAGATGCTCTGTGAAATCATCTTTGCCTATTTTAGAAATATTTCAATATATTTTAAACCTGTTTACGATGCAATCTGAGATTATCAATTTTTTCAAGTAAAACTTAATAGTTCTATAAGCTGCCTTTTAATTATTATAATGATAAAGAGGACCTGAACCTGTATACATTTGTTTCTCTGCTATACTAAGTGTTAGCAGGTTACATGAAGGATGATTTTTGCAAACAAATGAAGTGCAAAACAAAGTCGATAAGGAAACAGTGCATTGTGGTTCATTATAAGAACCAGGAATCTTTTTGGTAAGGAAATTATATCAGGAACAAAAATAAAGGAACATTACAAAAACAAAAGGAAGGAGGGTGATTATTTGCAGACAGAGCTTTAAGCTCTTACTGACACCCAGGACAAATTCAGATGGAAGTGGGATGGGGGAGTAGGGAGGTAAAGGTGGTACAGTAGCACTTAACCCTAGGTACAGTTGCCCTAGGAAAGAAGATGTCCTATTTCTCAGAGAATCAGGTACATGTTAGTATGTCTCAGCCAATGATCCCCAAGCTTTCAACCCTTGGAAGGAGTTAGTGTGGAGGAGAGTACCACAATGACGAGAAACTTAAGTTTTTAAGGATTTTAGTAGAAAGGGGCTATTGTGATAATAATTCTCTATGGTAAAAGGGTATGAGAGAAGGAAATTTCTTTGTTTTTTGACTATAGAATTTTAAGACAGGTTCCATTGATTGAATAAACTGACTAATTATGAAATATCTACTTTAAATTGTGCTGAGTAAAAAGAGAACTCTGGATCAGTCTTCCTCTAGGAAAATCATTTTTAAATTCAATGGAGTTCATAAAATTTGTGGGTTTTCTGGACTTGGATGGAAGAATGTTTTTATTTTTCTTTTCACTAACTTCAAAGCAAAATATAACATTAACTTCAATTATTTAAAAACATCTTGAAAAGGAGTTCGTTGTCTTCAGCACACTACCAAAGAGATTCCATGACAAGAAAAAAAGGTTTAGAATCCCTGATCTAGATTATGTTTGTTGTTTTATATAACCTGTGGCCTAGCTTCCTTGTCTTGGTATCGTTGATGAAATTTAGGTGACAAGAAAATTATACTTCATTCTTTAAATGATGAATGAGGAGAAGTTGTGATAGAAAAGTTGAAGATTCATATTCCTATACAACAATTTTTAAATGCATCGAGAAAATTTGTTTTAAAAACTATAATTATTTATATACATAGATGTGCATAATACCTAACATGTAAAGATGCATATGTATGTATTAGGTATCAACCTGCTAATGATATATCTTTCACAAAACCTGCAAACAGCCACAATGAACTGAATCGGTTGATGAAAGTGATATTCAGATTGATGAAACAGAAAATTTAATTGGATCAATGAATTTATTTATTTTCCATAAATTTGATAAGAGCCGGCCAATGCTTGGGAAGACATGACTTCTCCCATACTGGGTATGTGACCCTGAGTCATAATGTCTCAGTGCACCAGGCAGTTCTCTAAACTAAACAAGCTGAGAGGGTGTTATCAACCTTGGCAAAGGGAGTTCTTCACTAGGCATTCCCTTGGCCTGATGAAAGCATGGATTTAGTTTTTAAAAATGTAGAAGGTAGTTTTTGATGGATTACATGACAGTGCTCATCTTAGATTATTCCTGTATGAAACTCAGCATGTGAAACAATAACCCATGGCCTGCATGTTAGTTACCATGCATCAAGGATACAGTGCTGACACGGCCCCACTATGGTCCTTCGATCTCTGTAGACATTTCCTTGGTTGACAGTTAGTAAAGAGGATTATGTATACCTGACAAAAGTCATGTTCTCCCTCTGCAAAGGCCCATGGGGAAGAGAGCTGTCAAAACACATCATAAGAGAGAAAGCACAAATATGCATACTCAAGACAGGGAAGAAAAACAGTGGGAGTCAGGCAGATAAAAAGGATTCTCATCAACTGATACCCCTAGCCTCCTTGCCAAGGACATAACCTATTACAGTAAGATCCATGGCAAATAAAGGCTGAGGCTAGCCATATGGTCTGATCACCTGCCTTCCTTCATCCGTCCCTTATTCTGATGGTTCAGCTCCACAGTGATGAATGTGCTCTGTCTGTTTTGAGCTGGGGACTCCTAATAGGAGTCTTTTCCCATTGTCTACTTGTAGGAATTGGTATGTCCCTCCAAATTTACCCATTTGTATCTTATCACAGTGTTTCTCAGGAGAACAATGACTCCTGATAAAGGATCTATTTACCTGCATTACTTATTAGAAGAAGGAACTGAAGAGATAGTCTCTCTCAGTCAGAGGGAATCATTGTTGTTAAGACCTGGTTCCAGACTAAATTAATTCAGCTTTTATCTAACACTATTGTTATGAGGTCTTCTCATTTCCCTGTTTATGAAAATATTTAAATTCAGTTCACTTTTGTACTATAAGGGCTCTTAACCTGAGATCCACACTCAAGGAAGATGTGGCTAGATTTCAGGGAGGGGTGGAGTGGGTCTGTGAACTTATATCAGAAAAAGATTACATCTTTATTTCCATGAACCTCTCATTAAAAGTTAACCTTTCCTTCAGTTATGAATGTAGGCAACGAGTCTTTATTCTGAGAAGAGGACCATAGCCACACACAAAGGAGTTAAGAAGCCTTGAATTAGTAGTATACCTGGGAAGAAGTAAGTACCTTTAAAACATGACTCTGTCATCCAATGTAGAGATGATTTTTTTTCTTTTTTCTCCCCCCCCCCATGTAGATGCTGGCTGGCACTAGAAGTACTGTGATTTCTTAAGAAAATATAATTTTGCTGACTTATCTCTCAAAAGAATCCATGTTTGTTCTCAGGGTCCCTCTTAAACTAGTAATAAACAGTGACCACTCTATTCCTATGGTCCATCCAAATCCAATTGATTTCTTTCAGTGTTTTCATGTTCTGACAATTTTCTGGAAAGTAAAAAATCTCTATAATATGAACTGTTTAAAAATGATCCTTTGAGTACTCTCCAAATGAACAACTCTTTGAAATAAAATGTACAAAGTTTCCTTCTCTTGCACTGTTGCATATGGGATGAAAGAAAAACATATCTCTTCTCCTACAGTGTTATTATACCCATTTATTTGTGCATATGGTTAGGTAAGATAATAAAAGTATAAAATTAGGTCTTCTAGTAAAGTCTGTTTATTTGCTCTACACTGCCATTTCTCTGGTAGAAAATTAGTGTCACTTTCCATGTTGTATCAAATTAAAAAGTTGTCGGATCTGCTTTATGACATAGAAAATCAGGCATGAAACTAGTATTGAGATGGTTCTAAGCTTCCTTGCATTGGATCAATGACAAAAGCTCTTTTGAAATGATCTACTGTAGCTCCATAGAGGGAAAAAAGCCAAGGAAAAGAAGAAAAGGACTTATAAGTCCTGGTACTTATATTAAACAATGTAAAAAGCAAGCTAATGTAATAAGAAAGCAAACAAATCAAAGAAGGGGGGGGGGAATGAAAGATCAGGAATGTGCTTCATTAGGTCTACTAGTCTATAACAATCCTTAGGAAGAATTTAAGTTAAGGATCATAGAATCCAAAGTCAGGAAGAGGCATTAGATTGTTGTTTAATCCATTCTACTTTCCTATTGCTTATTGGTCAAAGTTTAATTACTTCTTTTATCTTTGTCTGACACAGAATAATATAAGCATAATTAATATGCAATGAATTTTCATATGATACATAGAAATTTAAGAGTTGGAAGAGACTGTAAGGATTATATAGGCCACTGATTCAATGAACAAATTCTCTCTTATAGCATCTCCAGCATGGGAACATTTAATCTTTGCTGGTAGATTTCTGGTGATGGGGAAATTCACTACTGCACATTCAAGTTTTGCAGGAATTATTGGAAAATTCTTCCTGATATTGAGCAGAACACTTCCTCCATGTAACTTCTACTAATTGGTCGCAGTTTTGGTAACTGGGGCCAAGCAGAACAAGTCTAATCTCTCTCTGTGGTAATAGGCCTTGAAATACTTGAAGATAGAAACCAAGACACCCACGCACACATCAGGTGTTCTTTTTTCCTCTAGTCTGAGCATGTCCACTTCTTAAAGTTTGATGATGACTACTAAAAGTCACTCCTCAGTCATGTGGCCTACTGAATACATGCAACAGTTCCTTGTGGAAGTGTAAAATTAATTTATGGGTATTTGGAGACTTCTCAAGACTGTCTTCTATGAAGTGACTGAAAAAAGGCATTGAAATACACAAATTCTAATTTCTGCATTTAAATTTTCAATTGTTGAATTTTATTGAACAGAATGCATTCCTCCTCAGTAACCAACAATTACAATTTTTAATAGGTGAGAAATTACAATTATTTGATTTCTTAAGGATACAATAAACAATGATCTGTTTCAAGAAAGCTACACAATACATTTCAAAAGCAAAAAAGTCATCAAATCTACCAAAATATCTGCTCATAGGATCCAATAGTGATGAGAATTAAAGGAAGGAAACAATATCCAAATTATGTCGCTCTTAAAAATACCTTTCACAAGCTTTGTATGGAATATGAATTTAGCATCTGGGCTTCTAAAACTATGCTTAAACATTCTCTGAAAATTTGTAAAATGAGAAGCCATACACCGAAATGATGCACTCTCCATTGATTACTGTTTAACAATTCATAGGAAATACAATAACTTTCTGCTCAGTCCCTGAGCAAGAATCCTCTAGCCCTTTCTCTAAATACAAAAACCGGTGTTCCAGATTACCTATTAACCCTGATTACCATATATTTCTATAACTAACAATTCACATAATCATTTATTACTTATTGGCGATATGCTCCATATCACACAGAACAGAGAAAAAAAAGCACAATCCCTCACCCAGCAATCTTACAATTTAAAGATTATATGTAAAGAAATTCATAAAACCACTGAGAGGTTGGGTAGGTCAAGAAGAATAATTTGGCTTCTGATTTTTTTTGTTAGTTTCATTTCTTGTCTGGTCTTCTGTTTTTGTTTAAGATGTCAGTTCTTCTTTTCTTCTACTTTCAGCCACTTTATTCTGGAGGCCTTTTGGTAGAAGGCCCTTGAGAAGGCGTTTAGGAAGATAGTTGGAAAGCTAGAATGTGTACAGTGTAGGAAAAAGGCACAACAGTAGGAATGGGAAGGGGGTGGGGAGGAGAGATGATGTTTGTCAACTATGAAGGGGAAAAGAAGGCAAATGCCAATTGAAGAGTTTCAATTTGTTGACACCAAGGTTTTGTATGGGAGAAACAAGAGAGTGGTTAAAAGGAGAGAGGATTGTGAAAATACCAATAGAAGCACATGAGAATTGAAGGATCATCAAGAATTAAAAGAGAAAGGAAAAGTCAAAATGAGAATACAGTAAGTATGGGGAATGATATCTTAGTACACAGAATTCAGGGGACATTATTTGGAAAGTAGCTTGGAGGGTGTTTGACCATTTGGAATAAAAATTATCTTGGATAATGTCTAAATTGTCCATATTAGAGTTTCTGAAAAGGTATTGCTTTGACTACTTTATAGTTCCATTAACATGAGATACTTGCTAAGTTTTCTATTTGAAATGATTACATATTAAAGATTTTTAGGCCAAAAACAAACTGAAAATTTCATGTCACCCCTGCCACAATTTTTAGAAAGGATGGGTAATGATATTTTCCTCCCCAATATCAATGAATTATGAATACATGGACAGATAATTACCACCTGACATTCCTTTTGGGGAAAATTAGAGATTGTCGGCTTCCTGATATTTTTTTCTTGTTGGAGGGATATCAAGGGGTCATTGATGAATATTGGTTTTCTCTGGTTCTAAATTCTAAGTGATTTTCAGATCAAGACATTACAGCTATCATTTCTTTGAGATTCTTCTCAAGAAATATGTCCTTTGGAGGGGTCAATACATGCAGGAGAAATCTCAATTCAGGATTCCATTGTCACCAAAGAGTAAAAAAGAATTTATCCTTCTAAGAGGACATGAAAGACCCTGGGTGGCAACAGAATATGATTTTCTCATTGAGTACAGTTATCCCCTCCACATCATGACTTTCCCCATCATGGTTTCAATACATTGCAAGTCATCATAAGAATTAAATGGGAATTTGGGGTGAGTTTTGTGAGAAGCCACAGATGACACACAAAAGCCAGGCAATGACACAGAAAAAAAGTTTAGAAACTCAGAAATGCATAAAATATATGTATAGTATTATATAATATCAACACATTTTATCTTTTAATACCACATTAATTCAGACTTCTTCTCTGGTACAGTGGGAGGGTCAAAAAATTTACATGAATTTTCCAGATCATGGGGACACTGTTCCCCTAACCCCCATTATGTGGAAGGGATAACTATATGCTGTATGGCTGAATATTGTAAATGAAGGATCATAGATTTAGACCTCAAAGGGACATTAGAGAACAATGCATATAACCCCCCTCATTTTACAGATAAAAAAAACTGAGGCACAGAGTGGTTTAAGGGACTTTTCCAGGGTCACAAAACTATTAAGTATTTGAGGTGGGATTTTAACCAAGGCCTTACTGATATAACTTCTTACTAATATAAGTTTTTACTAATATACCACACTAATATATAATCTTACTGTTGTAACTTCAATAAGACATTTATCAAAGGGCCATTATTGAGGCTGCATTTGATTCAGAGAGAAGGCTATCATACACATATTAAAAGTTCTTTAAGTGAGATTTTATCAAGTATAAATTGTCATGCAATGCAAAGATTACTTCAATGTTATACACACATGTTATATGCATACTTATCTATTGAATGCATTTCTCCACAGATATCAAATTCCTATGTGGTTACTATCTATATACCCTTCCATTATCCTTCTAAAATAACAGTGGAAAACAAAAATGTTAATTTTTAAGGGAGGAATGAATGAGTCACAGAAAATTAATGAACTTCTCTTCAAGCTAAAACCAAGTGTACTGCCTGAAACAGTTCTGTGTTTCTATTCCTGAAGCAAATGATTAGTGCTCAAAAAGAACTTCTACCATTAAAAAGAAAAACTTCATACGTACTTTACATGATTCCATTTTCTATCAGCAAAATTTCAATTTCTCAAGTGCAAAGAAAGAAAAACTTGTTCTCTGTCCACTTTTCAGGCTTCTCAGTGTATTTGGGCTTTATCTATATAAAGTTCCAGGAGAGTAAGCTAGTTGTCGTCTAATAGCGAGGTCCCCCACTACATTGAGGGGCTTACTATGGTGATCCAATAAACTGATAGCTCCAAAGAATTTTTTCAACTGGACTTTGATTTCATTAGCATAGGGAATTATTAGTGAGGAAATTCCCTTTTCCAGTGAAGATTGGTACCTTATCTGAAACATATAGTCTTAGGGAGTTGTCTGGGACACTGAGAAGTTAAGTATCTTGCCCATGATCACACAGGCAACATGCCTCCAAAGACAAACTTAAGCCTGTGTTGTTTGGTGTTAAAGACCCACTCTCTATCCACAGTGACATGTGGAAAATAAATTTAGTAGCATAAGAAAGCCAGAAAATCTACCGAAAAAAATTTTAGATACATATACTTATTTCATCTTACTTTGGTCCTTTAACCCTGATATAGATATCTTTGGGTCTCCATGACTAGAATAACACTATGAAAACCCAAGCACTGTAGCCAAAAGTAACTCCATGAGTGAAAAGTTTCTCATCCAGGCTGAATAGACATAGATGCACATGTACACATGTGTACATATACATGTACACATACCTATATGTGTGTACGTCATATATGTACGTTGTGTTTTCTTATGGAGTTTATTCCTAAAACAATCATATTTAACTTGGATTTTTGTCTTTTGTATGTTGTTTTTTGAAGATGTAATCATTTTTGTCATTAATTAATTTCATGTGAGAAAGCAGAGGTCCCAATTAGAGGCTACTTAACTAATCAGTTTTTCTACAATTTATGCTTATTTTCTTTAAAATAGGACTTTTAAAGAATATTTTTCACTCTTCTTTGGAGAATTGTATTCATATTTTGTATAATTTAGATATTTTCTAAACCTTATGAGACAAATATTTCCCTCCCCAGGAAGCCAGATGTAAAAAACAAATGCCACATTTTCATATACATATTTTTTAAAAAATTAATTAATCCCTTTCCCTTCATATCACTTTTTAAAAACTTCCTTTGGCAAAAGTTTATTCATATAATGCAATTTAACACTAGCAACTTTGAGTGAAAATCATTACATACAAATAAATAACAGTTTAAAAGCAAAACCCATTTGATTAAAAATTTTGTATTTTATTAATAATAAGATATATGGATTCTAAGATGAAAAATGTATATGATATGGTTCTAGAATTGAATATCAAAATTTAGTCTATCATGGTATGACACGTTGACCACATTTGAGGGATGTGATGTCTTCAAGGGCTTACTTATATTAGTTTTTATTTAAACTTAAACCAATCTATTTCTCCAGTTGTTTTTTTTTTAACTCTGATCAGGATATCACAGTTTGGATACATTCTTGCTTCAGCTAAATAAGAATATTTCAAAATACCAGATGAAAAACAAAATAAATTTCTTAGACTGTGCCCCTAACGATTTATGTCAATTGTAATTTTTCAAGATAAAATGACAGCAGTATTATTTAAAAAATAATTTGGTGAAATGATTATCTACATTTTTGTGTCATTTTCCTGCCTAAAAAAAAGAAAGACATCTTTTTTTCTTTTTCTTTTTTTTTGGGGGGAGGGGGGGAGGGTGTGGGGGGGCTGGTTAAGTGACTTGCCCAGGGTCACACAGCTAGTAAGTGTCAAGTGACTGAGGTCATATTTGAATTCAGGTCCTTCTGAATCCAGGGCCAGTGGTTTATCCACTGTGCCACCTAGCTGCCCCAAGACATCTCTTTAATAATAATAGGTAATAACAGCTAACATTTATATAGCACTTAGTGTATACCAGGCACTGTGCTAAGTACTTTACAATTATCATCTCATTTGATATTCACAATAACCCTGGGAGATAGGTGTTATTATAAGCTCTATTTTGCAGATGAGGAAACTGAGGCAAACAGCATTTAAATGACCTGCTCAGGAGTTCACATAGCTAAAAAGTGTCAGAGACTAGATATGAACTCAAGTCTTCCTGACTCCAAACCCCATGATCTATCCACTGCACCACCTCGTTCCACCTCACTGTTTACCCAGGGTAAACCCCCTTTGGCTTAGCTTTCAAAGTATTCCACAATTTGGCCTCAAATATATCTTTCCAGACTTAGCTGACATTTTCCTCTCATCCCAGCAATGTCCCCAAGGAATACGAGCTGCTGCCTCCATTTACATACCATCAGCATCACTTACTTCCAAGAATGGCGCAAGCCAATCTCTATGCCTGGACTGTTCTCCCCATCTCTGTTTTTCAGAATCCTGAGTCTCAGCCTGGGCCTCACCTCTTCTGCTAAGCCTACCCTGATCCTCTGAATTAGTTCTATCTACTTAGCATGGGAACTGTTTTGCCTTGTTCTTTTCTTTGTATCATCAGCAACTAGCACATATCTTGGTACATAGGAGATCTTGGTAAATCATTGCTGAATTGAAGTATTTATTTAATCCAAAGTATATGTGTGTATACGATACACACATTTACATATATAGAACAGAAGAAGTCTGATTTTTTTTTTGCAGGGCAATGAGGGTTAAGTGACTTGTCCAGGGTCACAAAGCTAGTAAGTATCAAGTGTCTGAGGCCGGATTTGAACTCAGGGCTTCCTGAATCCAGGGCCAGTGCTCTATCCACTGCACCACCTAGCTGCCCCCATCTGATTTATTTTTAATTTTTTAAAGGACATGGGAACATTCTGCACTAAAACAACATAAAAACAATATGTATATGAAATACTCATAAATCATCAAATGAGACATTATTTGTAAATTACTTAGCACAAGGTCTGGCACATAGTAGGTGCTTAATAAATGTTTACTTCCTCTCAAACTAATGTATTACCCAAACTAATGCAACACCTACACATGCAACTTATGTAGTGGGAGTGGGGGAGAATGAGGCAGATAGGATCATTTATTTAGTCAACCACTAGTTAGGTGAAAAATATATAGGGGGTTTTAGTGGACCCAGAAGTTTCATAAGAACCAACAATATAACATGGACCCAAAAATGCTAATATCACTTAGACCACCTCAATAAATATATAGTGTCCAGAATAAAGATGGTGATAGTCACCTTGGGCTCTGTCCTAATCATTTGACATCTACAATATGATATTCATTTTGGTAACCACATTTTTGTAAGGATATTGACAAATCTGAATTGACCACTGATGAACACATAGGATGTCAAGGGAGCTAACAATTATGCCATGTAAGACTCAATTAAAGGGATTTTCAATATTTCACCTGGAGAAGAGAAAATTTATGGAAATAAGTATCAGAGGAATTGTTATTAGACACTCTCTTTGGCCACAGAGGTCAGAACAAGGCCAAACAATTTAAGTTACAGGTAGATATATTTCCTTTCTTTTTAAACCAGACTGAAATTGCACTGCTAAAAGAAGCTCTACATAAGGAACTTTTCTTCTTAATACAGATTGGCACTTGCTCTTCAACTTACAACCATAGTGAGTTTCTTCGCTGTGTAGACAGGAAAAGTGACTTGTACAGGGTCAAACATTTTCTCTATGTCTAAGGTGGAACTTAAACCCAAATCCCCCTGACTGCAAAACCCACCCATTATTCACTATATATGCTTGCTACCTCCCTTTCAGGTGAATATATCTAGAAATTTCTAAACACTTAGAAGTGTCCAAAATTAGAGTGGATTACATCTAGTAGTAGTGAATAATGGCATCACAGGAAGTCTTTTTAGCAGAAGACAGATAAATATTTACCAAAGATATGATAAAATTCATTTTTCGGGGAAAGGCCCTCTTAGCAAGTGTGTGTGTGTGTGTGTGAATCTTCCAAGAACTTTGGCAAATCTGAGATTTTATGTGTTTCTAACTGTCATTGATTTCCAAACTGTGCCTGGTATATTTGACAAAATATGGGGTTTTTATCCCCTATATCTCCACACACATAATTTGCTGTTGTCATTTTTCAGTCATGTCTGACTCTTTGTGACCCCATTTGAGGTTTGTTTGCCAAAGATACTAGAGTGGTTTGCCATTTTTTTCTCCAGCTTATTTTACAGATGAGGAAACTGAGGCAAAAAGGGTTAAGTGCCTTGCCCAGGGTCCCAAAGCTAGCAAGTATCTGAGGCTGGATTTGAACTCAGGAAGATGATTGTTCCTGACTCCAGGCCCAGCACTCTATCCATTTTGTCTCCTAGCTGCCCATATACACATAATTAAGTACATTAAAGCATGACACCTTGAAATATGAAACAATGTCTAGATTCTAAGAAGATGCTGAGTTCAGGATTCAATAATGATACTACAAACTAAAAAGCTCCTTTAGCGTTTCCCTCCTTCTTTATGGCAAATAAAGATTGGCAAAGTTTTTTTAGCACAGGAACAGTACGTTCAAGTTTTTGATGAATTCATGGCACTAGTGGCTAAAAAGAAGAGACTTTTTTTTGTATGCAATCACAACAGTGCTCAGCCCTCAGATGTTCCCAAAAGGTGAAATTTCAGCAATATTTTTAAAGTTATTCATAAAATGATATTCATTAGGTTGTGTGTTAGCAGTGGATAGAGAACCTACTGTGGAATCAGGAAGATCTGAATTCAAATCTTGTTGCTGACTCATGATAGGTGTTTGAATATGGGCAAGTCATTTAATTTCTCAGTTTTGGTTAACTTTTGAAGACTATAAGTAACAAAGAAAGTAACTGTCCTGAATTGTTGAAGGGAATTTCCACACTGGTAATTACTTATGACATCACTTGTCCAGTTCCTCCCCCAAAAGTCTAGACAGCACCTATTGAAATGAAAAAAAAACTGACAATTATCTCACATGAATTTAATAACTGTTGATAAACCAAATTAAAGAATTTAGATTTCTTGCCAATCTTCCCTTCATTTTTCAATACATAGACATACAACATACCCATGGTGTTGGCAAATTTAAAAGTAATTATTAGTTAATTATGCATAAAGAGAATTAAGAAGAAAGCATTAACCATAGAAACCATTTTGACTTTTCAGTAAAATGGGAATAGAATTTTGTATATATGATACTTAATCATCAAGATTCCTTGATATAACTCATGATAATTAGAATTCCTTTCCCCAAAGCAGTATTCCCCACCCTCTAAGATCTTTAAAAAGGATATAGTAGAAAAGCTAAATGGTACCCAAAGACAGATTTATTGTTGCTCAAAAGGTTTCCTTTTGAGATTAGATATTCAATTCTCCTTATGATGATTAAAAACAACTCTCTAATACATGTAATAATCTTTTGTTCTCTTACAAGTATACCAGAAATTGAAAATGCTTCATTCAAACTATTTTGCCCTGTTGATTATTTTAGAGATAAGCCATAAGAATTGACTTTTGGATTATGAAAGTTTGTTTTTCCAGAAGATCAGTTGAAGAGCCATTTACACATGAAGATTTACATAAAAATCATTGGTGCCTTGGCCTGTACTTGCTTAAAACCCTGTGTAAAGAGAGAAATGAACTATTCATTTTTATTTCTTAAACTTTCCTACCAAACTCTCTTTGATACTTTTTTTTTCCACTTAGCATAGGACTTGGCTTTTTAATAACTCTTAATAAAGAACCATGTTGAGCCCAAAGATGAAATACTGTTAACTGAAATGCACAAAGCTGTCTATAATGTTGCTTCCTTTCCAGATTTCTAATGGTTTCAGTTTCAGATCTATTACACAGAGACAGAACATGCTTTTTTTTTTTAAAGAGGGTGAAAATAGGAGTTCCTATACCAGAGCACAGATTTATTACATCTTTAAAGAGGCACTTTTTAAAGTTTCTTAGAGTATGAAAAACTCTCACTCTTTGACCAGTATTGAAGTACATGCAAAAAACAATGACAAAATAAGAAGAGAAGTTATTTATTGTTCTTTAGCCAGCTGCCAATAAAGCAACTTGAAGGTCAACAAGATAGAGGAAATGGAGGAGGAGCGAGAGGGAGAAGGAGAAGGAGAAATAGACTGCTGGCCTTTATTCCAAACCAAATGTAGTGAAGCTCTTTCAAGTATACACATATTCAGTCACAAGACCACCACATAAAGCTTAGCACTGCTCTTGGAATTGATTGCCAGCTTCAATAGGGTAAAGAGTCTAATTATTGATAATCTACTACAAATTTTTTTTCTTTAAATGAAGATATGAATGCTAATTAATAGGAACTAAGTTTGACAGTTAATACACAAAGACACATATCACAGAAAAGACACTCAAAGGACTCCTAAACAAATTTCTAGTTAGGCAATACTGAGAAAAGGATTCATAAAGTTGAATGTACATCTCTTAACTAAGCAACTTCAAAAAGGTCACTGGCCAATAAACTTAGTTTTTGAATTACCTAGACAAAGTAATTTCAAAAGGCATCACTATTATACTCCACCCATTCATTTTTAGATGTTTTAAGTAATAGAATCAACTATCATTTTTCCCATGCTATGCTCATGCAGCCATGCAGCACTGCATATATCTCAAAGTGGGGGGAAGGTGATAATATTTGAATTTGAAATATATTAGAAGATTTGCCATCCTGTTTGCATTTTCCTAGGTCCATATTAAAATGAGTTCACATTCTTTGCATGCGTTGTCACTGCATGATTAAGGGAGGCGATTGGGAATATGTTTTCTGGAGCTAGAAAGGTAACTTATGATTGCAAAGTTGTCAATGGTCTATCACAGGAAAACGCACACAAAATTCATTGAAAATTGACTCTACTTAGTTATTGTTGTCTCCCCCCTCCAATTACAAGACTGGAAACTATAACTTAGAACCTTACAGTGAGTTATGTAGAATATGAAGCCTAAGACTCCAAATTGTACACCACATATACAAACATGTAAAAACATAGACATTCAGGGTCACTTAGCAGTACAATCATTAAATAAAAAATGAAGAGTCCATTATCCTTTATTTCCAAATCATTTTAAGTATTAAATTATTAGCAGGTTGAGTTTATACTTGATACAGTAAGTGCTTTCTCTGTCACTGAAGAGAAATTGCATTTTTAAATGATTATTAATTCAGATTTACTAGAAATTTCTTAACATACTTTGAATTGTACCAATTAATGTACTGGTATTCTTTTTATTTCCAATATATTCCCAAATACTTTTAAAATAGACTAATATACCAAGATATTATGATTTGAAATATTCCATGCAAATTGATTAAGTGATTCATACTTGAAAAGGAAAATTGCATCTATCTTTCCTGTTTGGGCTAAAGGTTCTGATATATGTTTCAAAAACTTATCTAGATGGCCAACTTAGGTTAGATTTGGGAAAGGACACATGGAGTGTAAAAGTCTGTAAAAGGGAGCAATAAAACTTCATTGCTTCCAATTCCCAATAACTTGGTCAATCACAATCTTTCTCTTCTCTTCACCATAAAACATATAGTTTTTGTCAGTTTAGCCCCAAATCCAAAAAAGTGATAGAGACTTTGATTCTTTTCCCTGATAATAGGAATTTAAACTAAATGAAAATATTGCCACCATATTGAAAGAGTTCCCTTTTAATGGTGAACCCTAAAGCTAGTTTTAGTCTATATCACCCACCCTAGTATTGGTGATTTAGTTATAACTCTGAGATTCTGTTTGTCCATTCATTCCTGTCCTTCCTACATAGATAATCAAGTGAATGATGGAAACTTAACATTGGTCAATTTGAGAAAAACTCAGTTGATGAATGCCATTAAATCTATATCAAGTTCTGTTGTTCCTCTGAGGTAAAAAGGATTTCAGCAATATGGCACATGTTCAAGACTATATTACAGATAAAATGAGTACAACCTTTAACAGTCTGTTTCACTACACCTGGTTTACATTGACCTTAAGTTGAAATAGGTTTCAGCAGTACCTCATGTGACAATCTATAATATCTCTAAGCACACTGAACAACTATCATGGGGTGTATGGATCCTTAATTAGTAGGCCTCTTACTTCTTTAGAGCACAGTAAAAATAAATATATATATATATGTATTTTTTAATCAACCAGTTCACATGATTCAGAAATTAGCCCCTTGTCTGCTAATGAAAAGTGTTGTGTTCAAAATTGGTTGTCAAAACATTTGGTTTGTATGAGTTCTCTTCCTCTTGTTGATGAGATTTTAGGAAAAAAAAAAAAAAACTTCTCCAAGTATACTAGACAGAATACAATGGAGGCTTGAATAAAGAACAAATTGTAAAGACAGAAGTCTGAGAAGAGTCCACATTGTTTCTGAATTCTACATTTTAACTGAAAGGAAATGCCACTTCCCAGTGCCCTAAGACTCCAACATAAAATATTCCAAAAGTCTGGTTTACCTGCTCAACTGTTATTCTTTGTCTCGATAATACAAGGCCAGTGAGGGTCTCAGGGTATGTTTCCTCTGAAATGATAATCCCTGGATAGGAACTATGTTTGCAATAATAACATTTCCCACAATCTTCTATTTCCCTTTTCCTATGAAGAAATATATTAACATACTGAAAGAGAATCTCAGAGGAAAAAGAAGCAGTCACTATGATAGCTGCAATATGGCTTCATAGGAAACAGGGCTACATTTAATTACCTTTGATCTTTTTCATGTGTGTTTTACCCCTTTGGTTACAGTGTAGTATGATGTGTGTGTGTGTGTGTGTGTGTGTCTATGTGTGTGTATGACAGGGACTTAAGAGTCATCCTTTTTCCAAACTATGTTGCTATCAAGACTAACAAAATTTAAGTGGAGCTTACATTGTATTTACAAACAAGTTGGCACTTACAGAATAAATTATTGATTTAAAAAAAAATCCAGCCCAGGACACCTATGTTTTAGGCACACTGGGAAAACCTGCTGCCTTATTACATTATGCTACATTAATATAAATAAATAGATTCCCAGCTGGTACATTCTTCCCCAATGGTTTGCTTCTTGCTGAAAGGGAGTACCTTCCATTCCAATTTATTGGTGATGTTAATAGGTTCTTAGTCCAGAGAAAGTAAAGGCTGCATGTTTTCTTCCTCATTTTTATCCATACGTTTTAGCACTGCAGGATCCACTACTGACTGAGATCTGTAAATAAGTAGATAGATTAGATAGAGATAGATACATAGAAAGATGTACTAATGGATTAATTAATTAAGCCACAGTCAACTGAATTATCTACATTATAATTTTCTAGCATGTCTGTTGCTTTCAAGTTATTGATAGTATAATTAAGCAGATGATGTCCTTCACTGACACCACCCTGTCTTTTCTTTGTTTTAATGCCGCCATGAAGCTAATATACCTACACATCCCAAATCGAGGGATTATGGATATGAAATACAAGAGTAAACGAAATGAAAGAAAAAGAGAAAAATGGCAATTCAAATGAGGCCAGCACAAAACAAGGGAATGCTATCAATGGCCCCCATCACAACATCAGCCCCTTGGGTACATTTTTGTCACTGTATCTCTAGTTCCTATAACTGGAATTAAATCTATCTGGAACATAGAGTATTGAACAGAAAAGAGTTCTAAGCATGTGAGATAATTCAGGGAAGCAGTCCATTTTCTAGTTTCTTTTTTATAATGAGGTGAGGTCTGACTACAATTTTTTTGAATACTGTAAATTTTCAAGACAAATAAAACCTGGAGATGGAGTATCACTGTGGTATGTGTGGAGTGGAGTAAAGAAAGGTTGGAAGGGGTGAATTGCAAAAGACTTTAAATGCCAAACAAAAAATAAACATCAGATGTAATCCTGGACATATCAGGGAGTCATTGGAGTTTGGGGGAGTGACATGAGCAGTGCTATGTTTTAGGAAAATAGCATGGGCAACAGTTTGAAATGTGAATTGGGGTGGGGAGAGACTTAAGTCAGCAAAACCAATCAGAAAACTTATTGCAATAGTCCAGGCAAGGAAAGGTGAAGAACTGGAAGAGTATATAGAAAAGAGATGATTCAAAGATAAAGATAACAAGATCTGGTAACTGATTGGACATGTGCAATCAGTGAGAAAAAGGAGTAACGATATAATAAAAATTGCAAAACAACCACAATAGAAGGCAGGATTCCTAGCCTCAAGAATTCTATAAAGCAAATAAAGTCCAAATGCATTTTCCTTATTATCCATAAAATTGGAAATCTAGTGTTAACTTTATCCCCATCCATTAAGATCAGATATCAAAAAATGAATACAACCTTGCCATGAATTCCCAACTAGACTATGTAATAATAATAAAACTTACTACTCAGTGAATTGGTTTCTTGGAATTTTTTAAAGGTATTTAACGTTTATTTAAAAGTATCCAGTATCTTTACTAGTTTAAGTAACATCATTTTATTATTAGAGAAGCAAATAAGCTGAACAAGAGCCCTTACATACACCCAATTATGTAGTAGGTGAGAATTTTACTTCAATTTATCATTAGGAAACAACATGAAATTGGGAAGGAGAAAAGCCAATGAAACATGCTAGTGTTATGGCAGAAAACTGCTTCCTTAATAGCTATAGCATTTGCAAAGCAACTGCCCTTTTAAAATTCTAGCCATAATGATTTTTTTTTTCCTGATGCTATATCACAGCCAATTAGATATCATTGTGGTAATATGCTTCTTAGCAGATATCATTAACTTTAGATAGAAAAACTATAAGGTAAAGTATATGTTAATGATGAAAAAAGCAGACAGAATAGCCATTTATAACCTGAAATCAAAGCAAAATCGAAAAAAACTTAGATGATTAAGTGAAATGAATCAACTCTGACACTAGGTTTTGACAGAAGAACAGAAGACTCCAAAGATAATGGGGAAGGTAAATAGTTACTATTCCTAACTCAGTTTTACTATTTCACCTCAATAACAAGTAAGTAGCTGTTTCCTACTTCAGGACTGTGAACGAAGCAGACATGGTGACTAAGTAGAAGATGGAACCATTTTATTTTATTTTATTTTTGAACCATTTTAAGAAATAAACAATGCTTAGTCAGTGTTTGGTGAATAGTAGACATTCTTAAAAAATGCTTGTTGACTGATAGACATTTATGTCTTGGCCTTAAATGTTTTAAGCAAAGATATACTATTTACTTATATCAAAAGATCACAAATCGGGGCAGCTAGGTGGCACAGTGGATAAAGCATCAGCATTGGATTCTGGAGGACCTGGGTTCAAATCTGACCTCAGACACTTGACACTTACTAGCTGTGTGATCCTAGGCAAGTCAATGGACCCTTTGAAAAACAGCATTAGACCAGTTTCTTTTAGTAATGTTCAGCTGAATAAGACCTAAGTTCAATGTGTAAGACTTAAGTTCAAATCCTGCCTTTTGGAAGTCACTTAGCCTTTTAGTACAACAGCTGTAAAACTATTTCTTCACCAATAGAATGCAAACTTCTTGAGAATAGGGGTTATTCCACTTATTTATTTTGGTAATCTGAATCCCCAACACCAAGTATAGTGCCTGGTATAGAGTAGGCACTAGATAAATGCTTATTTGTTGGTTTCTCTCTTTCTTTCTTTTTTTGAGGCAATTGTGGTTAAGTGACTTGCCCAGGGTCACACACCTAGTAAGTTTTAAGTGTCTGAGTCCGGATTTGAACTCAGGTCCTCCTGAATCCAGGGCCAGTGCTCTATCCACTGCACCACCTACCTGCTCCTACTTGTTGGTTTCTTAATAGTTTTCCATTGCTTATGATGGCAGAAGTTTCTAAACTAGAGTTCTTTATGCTGATGAAATCACATACTGGACCCCCCCCAAAATCAATTAGGTACAATGTGGTATGCACATTTATGAGTCCATCTCAAATTGAAAGATGAGACAATTTACTAATAATGGCCTGATGTCTTTAACAACTGTTAACCCACTGACCTGAAAGACTTAGTTTCTCAAAGTTCTTAATTTCCTCCTAGCAAATTGTTGATAAAATAGAGATCCTGAATCCTTCTGGCTAAGTATTAAAAATGTAGGAAGGAAACTGCTTAAAACAAATAGCTATGGGCAGTGAGAAAATGAAAATAAAGATAGATAATGAACATGTACAGTAATGTATTTATGTTGCAGGATGTTCTTGTAACATTCACAAATACACCGAAGCTCCAAAAAGAAATGTCAGGCCATTTCAGGACTGGTTGCAGCATAACATGCACCTCTATAAAGTCCTACCCTGACATCTCATTTTGGCATAGACTTGCCCTTGTGTTCTTGAAGCCCAGGTCTATGTGTTGAGGGCAAACAATGGAAGTTCCTACTAAGCATAAAAGGCAGGCCAAGCAGTGGACTATTTGTAAACAACAACAATACAAGTACTATTTAAGTTTGAACAGACTCCTTATCAGAAGGCTAGCCACAAGTTAAAGAATTTTTTGGGAGGGGAGATGGTAACTCATGAAGATTATCTACTGAAGAAGGGTTCTGAGAATCACTGCAGAAAAGATTACCTTCTCCAATGAAAAAATATATGTGTGTTTGTGTGTGTGTATGTGTATATATATATATATATATATATATATATATATATGTGTGTGTGTGTGTGTGTGTGTGTGTGTGTGTATGTGTATCTAAGAAGCATAGAAGTATAATATACTATTTTTTAAAAATATCTGTTGTGGGGCAGCTAGGTGGTGCAGTGAACTGGCCCTGGATTCAGGAGGACCTGAGTTCAAATCCGGCCTCAGACACTTAACAACTACTAGCTGTGTGATCCTGGGCAAGTCACTTACCCCCAATTGCCTCACCCCACCCCCCAAAAAAAAATATATCTATATATATCTGTTGTTCTTTTAAGTTTATATCTTCTTTACCTCTTTCTCTCAATCTCCAAGTGTATATGAAGGTGTTAGTTTTTAACATAATGGACAAAAATTAAAGGCACACTTTGATTCTGTTCTTAATCTGCTCTCATTATGCACTACAGATGTCAGAATTGGTTTTGAGATGCTATGAACCACTGCAAATTTAGAACATCTCCTAAGTAAAACAAGTCAGGTATGAACTGATTATGGGCTTATGTTCAAATCTGAATATTGTTTTGGTTCCATTTCTCTTTCATCTCCTATAAACTGGGATACCCAGTCAGAGTTATTAACTACCATTCAACTAGATTTCTGCAAGAAAATGGATAGAATGTTATATACCATGGTTGAACATAAAGAGTATCCAAGTAGGCCCTGATACTTTGGCATTAACAAAAGGACCCTCTCTGAATGTGTTTTAGGAGTCTAGAATTTAAATTTAGGACACTAAATCCAGAAATGTACAATGGAAATATGTTCTTTGATAATTTGCATTAAGGGAAAACTGTCTCCTTCTTACTGATCTTCTGAAATCTACATAAGCAGAGAATGAACCACACCTCCCGTTAGTGTATGAATGACCTGCTCTTAATGACAAGACTAAAAACTCACATTTTATAACATTTGAAGGTTTGCAAATCATTTTCTATACATCATACAATTTTATTCTCACAATAACCCTATGAGGTATGTAATATTATTCTTCCCATTTTAGAAATGAGACCCAGCTGGCTTATTTGACTTGTCCAAGGTCATACCATTAGTAAAGTGGCTTAGGTGGGATCATACCCAGGTTTTCCTAATTCAAAGTCTAGTGTTCCATACTCTATGTCACACTATCTTCATATGACCTTAGATAACCCAAGTAGAAAATCAGGTAGAAATAAATACTTTCACATTCCATTCTGGAGAATTCATGGCACTTTCTTCAAAGTATAAAAAAAGTCATGTTGTTATAAACTAAGACACTCATCTTTTTGTAGGTTCCAAAGAGAACATCCTCAATATACAGTTGGATTGCTCCCACTCTTGCTCTCTCACTCTCTTGCTCTCTCTCACTCTCAGATCCAAACTGAAGTAAGTCTCCTTAGAATATATAACTGAAACTGTAATTTATACAGTGATATCCCACACTTGTTTCCAACATACCTCTTCATGGACTTTGGAGATAGTTCTTTCTCCACGTCTTTCACAGGCATACTATAGGAGTCCACATTGTACTCACTGTCATCATCATACTCATGGTCTAGCAGTGTTCTTGCCCATGTACCCATATCATAGGGGGGTAGCATTCCTCCAAATTCAGAAGGTAGAATCTCTGGATGAATGAGTTGATGCAGGCTATTCAGGTTATTTCCATGCAGAAATATCTATATTTTCAAGATAAAAAATAAGTCATCCAAACCACAACTCATAAAAGAAAGAGAACTACATTGGTTAACACACACACACACACACACATATATAAATGCCGTGACAGCAGTTTGTCATAAAATGAAAAGCGACTTTTCAAGGTCATATCTTACCCAAGGTACTAGAATATCATGCATGTATGTGTGTATGCATGTGTGTATGTATGTGTGTATGTATGTATATGTATATACAAACATATATATATATGATATTCTCATCTGTAAAAGTCCAAAGGTGGAGAGGAAATTTCATATGTACCAGAAACAAATCCATGGGCCAACCCAACATTCAGCATGATAAATTGTCTGATAAACCCTACTGACCTTTGTTGAAGATGAGTCCACTTCATAGAAGACTCAGAAAATGGACATTGCCAACCTACATATTAAGCCTATAAGCTGACACTGTTATAAAGCCTTTCTCCTGACTGTTACCAAGAATGCCTTACCCAAAGCAGCCCTAAATGCTGTTCTAAATGCAAAATGAGAGACAGAATCAAAATCTAACATTCACAAATTCTCTCAAAATGGGTAGCATTTTGTATCCAAAGAAACTTGATCGCTCTAATGTTTCTAGGTGCTTCTCTACTACAGATTTCCAGTGTGACACATTCCAAATAGTTGAAATATAGGTCTTTTAAAATATTCCCATAGACATGGAAATCTGAAGAGTCATCCACATGCTCAGAATTGTCTGTATCCCACTACCATTCCCCAGGATTGCTATAATCTTCCATTCTTCTTCTTCTCAAACGCTGCCCCACCCACTCATCCAGTGGCCCTCATCATCACTGGGACTTGAGACAGTATCTAATTAAACACTGTCCCTAATTAAAAAGAGAAATACAAAAAATAATTTAGAAAAGATAAAACATAAAATAAATTATTATCTTAGGCTATTTAGGAATTACTTTATATTGCTTGTATTTTATAGAGTCACAAACCTCTAGCAATAATTTCATAAGAAAAACAGACCATCTGTTGCCCCCTTAAAGTTCAATAAAGGTTAAATTTTAAACATGAAATGTAAAAAGATAATATTTTAGATAATTTGTTCCAGTGTGTAACTCCATAACTAATTCCATCTGCAAGTGATCACTAAAATGCGTTTCAACTATTGAATTTACTGTTTAATTTGTTTATATTATGCAAACTTTTCCAAAATTAATTAGACCTTTAAAAATATTCTTCATGGTTTGCATCTTAATATTGAGAAAGGTTTAGTAACAAGCTTCATATTCTAGTATCCAAAGAGCAAATATTTGGATGATATTTTGAAGTTGCCCAAGCTTGCCAACATTTATGAAAATAATAGGTGATGTGACAATTACATTCTCACATGAAGTTTTCTAAACTAAAGAAATTTTATTAGAAGAATGAAGTGACAATTTCTCTTTTGAGCCTGGGCTCATATCAGCTTCCCATATATTAAGATCTGGCTAAAGTATCTCCTGGTCTTCCCCTGGCTCTGTATTTCAGCAATGGAATGAACAAGAAGGGGTAGCTACACTATGCAAATGATTTCCGCAATTTTAGACTCCCTTTTAGAATCAAGCATAGCCAAAAATTTCCCTGATCAAGAGAAGCATAACAGTAATTGCAAGAGCTTTCATCAGATCTTAACACTGGAAAGGATACTAGTACTACCCAAATCCCCACTGCTTCCTTCTCTGGGAATAAATATGAGGTGTGTACTAATGCTTCAAAACTTTACGTGTGAAATATGTGTATATGTTTGTATGTATGTCTATGATAAGCTAGAGGTAGTTAGATGGCTGAGTGGATAGAACACCGGGCCTGAAGTTAGGAAGACCTAAGTTTAAATCCAGCTTCAGACACTTACTAGCTGTGTGACCCTGGGCAACTCATTTAACTTTTGTTTGCCTTACTCCACTGGAGTGGGAAATGGCAAACCACTCGAGTATCGTTGCCAAGAAAACTCCATGGACCGTATGGTCCACAGGGTCACAAAGAGTTTGACATAACTGAATGACTGAACAACAAATATGACAAGCTATTCTCTCCACTATTAGGGGATGTGGAAAGGGGAAAAAAATGAAAGAGGTATTCCTAAGGTACCAAATATTCCCATTTGCTATTTTAAAAGATGATTTAATTCTATTTTCACAGTTGTTGAAGCAATTCCTTAAATAATTGTGACAATTCTCACAAGATGTTGACTGTAGCAAATGCTGTTTTCTATAACGGTATTTCTAATAATAATAATGATAATAATAATAAAGTTTACATAGGCATTTTAAGATTTGTAAAATCTTATACATACACATTCTCATTGAATTCCTATAATAACCCTATGAAGTTGGTTCTATTATTATCTAAATTTTACAAGTAGATAAACTAAAATTTTAAAAGTTTAAATAACTTAAAGATCACCCAAATACTAAGTGAGCAAGAAAGGATTTGAACAGAAGTCATTACTGACCCTGAATTCTATGCTCTATCCCCACTATGACACAATGCTGTTATACTGGATATTATAACTTTTATTATTATAAATAACTGACACTTTTACAAGTACATGGAACTTTGATATCCATGGTTACACTGAAACACTGCCTTCTTAATACTCAAGAAATGAATAAATTATATTCAGTATAATTGCAATATTGCATATTTTACCATATTCTAATTCACTGAAAATTAGTAATCTAGTAATAGAATTCTATTAACAAGATTTGAATAACCATAGAAAACACTGTCAGGTAGCTCAGAGTCTAATTGATCTTACCAAGTTATATCCACTTTGGGAAAAATAAATAAATAGATATGCATGTATACATATAATATGTTCAATATACTTCATTTTACTTTGTGTGGATCAATCACAATATGGTAAATTAAATTATATTTTTTAAGTGTAAATATCTGCAAGGTGAAAAGGAAACACTAGGGGAAGCTAGGTGGTGCAGTGGATAGAGCACCAGCCCTGGAATCAGGAGGACCTGAGTTCAAATCCGGCCTCAGACACTTGACACTTACTAGCTGTGTGATCCTGGGCAAGTCACTTAACCCCAACTGCCTCACAAAAAACAAAAATTAAAAAAAGAAAGAAAGAAAAGGAAACATTAGGATGGGAGTCAAGATTCTTAGACAGAGTCTGGGCTCTTCCACAGGTAAGCTATGAAAGTCACTTAAACCTACTGTCTAAGCTTCAAGTTACTCATCTACAGGGATTGGACTAAACCATCTCTAATATCCTTTCTATCTCTAATACTCCATGCTTTTTCTAAAATCTTAGAACATGAAAGATATTCTGTTTGATGGGAATTAGGGTTTGGTTTATGAAATAATATTTATAGAAAGGTATTTTCCTTTCCTTTAGAACACAAAAGCTTTTTTTTTTTTTTTTGTGAGGTAATTGGGGTTAAGTGAGTTGCCCAGGGTCACACATCTAGTAAGTGTTAAGTGTCTGAGGCCGGATTTGAACTCAGGTCCTCCTGAATCCAGGGCCGGTGCTCTATCCACTGCACCACCTAGCTGCCCCTACAAAAGCTATTTTTGAAATGTTACTTATATACATAAATTCTTCAGCATGAATATCTGAGCTTAAAGAACAGAGTAAAAAAAAAGGCTGAAATTATTTATTTATAACAAGTATGTAAATAACTATACATCTGTGTCAGCTTATTTTTATACTAAGATCATATTATGAAATTCACAGAATAAATAATATTAGCCAAAAAAACAGAAATACTTTAAATACCCTTTTGCGTGTCTTCTCCTTAAGGAAAGGCCGTATGACAGTGTACAGGGCATGGATGTACCAAGGCTGATTGACAAAATGAATTCCTCCAAATCGAGCTGGAAAACTGTCCTGCAGTATCAAACAAAACAAATCCAATGCATGTTTTATTATTCAAAGAAGGTAAGTAGTTCAGTTCACCAAATATTTATTATACAACTATTATGAGCATAACACTGTACTGGGTGGCGGCAACATACAAAAATAGAGAAACAGGCCTTTTCCTTAGGCACTTAAATTCTTTTGAAAAGAAGATTCATAGACTAGGCAAATGTAATTCCTTCTGAAGTGGTTTACCTGCCTATGAAAAGAGAGAAGTGGGGAGAAACTCACCTTACTGAGCATTGTTGCTGTCAATTAGCAATGAAAGGTATTGAGAAAATGTCCTTCAAAATCAAATAACCTCTTATCAATTTCTAAAGGTCCAGAAATGTAGCATATTAAAACCCAAAGCCTCTAGGCATTCAATCATCATAGGTTATAAAACATAAAGAAAAAGCATTTGAGCTTTCCCGAGTATGTCTATTATACTGGATGTATTGTTTTGTTTTGTTTTGTTTTGTTTTCTCTTGAAATATCAATGTATCTTACCTTTAATATAAGCAAGAGTCTGCACATACTAAGCAGCAGAGTGGTCATTTTAAAACTTTTCTTTTTCTTATTTCAAGCTTAAAAATAGTGTGCAAAAAAATCTAAAAACTAGGACCCACTTTAAGAGGTTTCAAAACACATTTCCATATAAATGTAAATGTATCTGTGTATAATTGAAAACATATTTTGAAAAAAATTCTTTCTTGGTGGAGTTGTGAATTGATCCAAACATTTTGGATAGCAATTTGGTACTATGCCCAAATATAAAACTGTACACACGCTATGATGCAATAATAATACTGCTAGGTCTGTATCCCAAAGATATATTTTTAAAAAGAGAGAGAAAGAATCTATGTGTACAAACATATTTATAGCAGCTCTTTTTGTGTTGTAAAGAATTGAAAATTAAAGGGATGTCCATCAAGTGGAGAATTGTTGAACAAGTTGTGGCATATGATTGTGATAGAATGTTGTATGGCCTTCATTCCTGAAGAGGACTATGACATTGGGGTGATGTCATGACTTGCACTGAATTGGATTTTTAAGTGATGGAGAACTGTGCAAGGTCATCAATCTCACTCTTTCCTCCAGAGCCATCTGGATCCAATGATGAGATATATTTCAGGGTGACTGGAGATAAGGCAATTGGGCTTAAGTGACTTGCCCAGAGTCACACAGGTAGTAAGTGTCTGTCTGAGGTGATATTTGAATTCAGGTCATCCCAACTTCAGGGCCTAGTGCTTTATCCACTGCTCCACCTAGCTGCCCCTTGTGATGGAACACTATTGTGCTATAAGAATAATGAGTAGGATGGTTTCAGAATAACCTAGGAAGATTTATAGGAAGCAATATAAACTGAGCAGCACCAAGAGATCATTATGTAAAGTAACAGTAATACTGTACAATAATCAACTGTGAATGACTTAGCTATTCTCACAAATACAATGATACAAAACAATCCCAAAGGACTTATGATAAAAAATGCTATCCACCTCCACAGAAAAAACTGATTGAGTCTGAATGCAGATCAAAGCATATTTTTAAACTATAGTTTTCTTGGGTTTTCTTTTTTTCTTTTTTTGGGGGGTCTGTGTTCTTTTGCAACATGGCTAATATGTAAATATGTTTTGCATGACTGCACTTATATAATCTATACCAAAGTGCTTGCCTTCTCAAGAAAGGGGAAGGGAATTTAGAACTCAAAAATTCTTTTAAAATTATTGTTAAAAATATATATATATATTAGAATCAGGGCAGGTAGGTGGTGCAGTGGATAAAGCACTGGCCCTGGAATTAGGAGGATCTAAGTTCAAATTCGGCCCAAGATATTTGACACTTAATAGCTGTGTGACCCTGAGCAAGTCACTTAACCCTCATTGCCCCACAAAACTGAAGAAAAAGAAAAGAAAAGAAATAGTAGGATGAATTTTTATGAATCAATGTTATGCACCAATGTTATGTAACTGTCCTGTCTTTAAGAAAGAGCCAGCTATTGTTTAATTCCATAATCATCATTATTGTCATTATTTTTATTATCAAAAGGAGAATTCACACTTTAGGTAGAGGTTAGACTAAGCTCTACCCCCCAACCCCAGGTCCCTTCCAACTCCAAAGTTCTATTTGTCTATGATTTTCTCCTATCCAACTACCTAGTAAAATCTAGTTTAAATCCTGTTATAGTGACATAAGAGCAAATATTTCTATATCTTGAATAAATTTTCTAAGCATTAATTAATTTTAAAGGTTTAGCACATGACTTTCAAAGTTCGTAGATTTTTTTCACAAGATAATTTTTATCCCAGGAAGTGTCACACTATAAAAAGCAAAATGAACCGTGTTTCAGGAAAATAGATAAGAATACTGAACACTAAAGAAGCTTTCCCTTTGTTTCCAAAGGTAGCCTGATTTTATTTAAAGAGAATTCAGTTCTTCATTTCTCAAGACTATATTACAATGTCAGATATATAATATGAAAAAGGAAAATTTGTCATTTTCTTCAATCTGTTCTTGATAAAGTATTTGAAATTTTTAAATATATGAGTGTAAAAAAAGGTCACTGGAGATTTTTCAAGTGATTGGCTATAGGCTATGCAACATAGGAGTTTTTGGAGAGGAGAGGAGCATGTCCATGGCCAAGTAAAATGCCAAGCATTCCTTGGAAATTACATATGGAATTACATAAACATATGTAATAAGTTAAAATGAGGCATTTTTCACCTATCTATGATGTTCTCACATAAAGTGCCTAGTGAGGAATAGATTTTTTTTTTAGATGGAAGGGACTTGGTGGGGCAGTGATGGTCAAAAGACAATTAGACTGAAGGTTAGGATCTACATGGGAGGAGCAGATGAGAACAGGCAGAAAACTACATGGTGTGTTGTCTGTAATTAAATGGAATATGTATGTGAAACTCAGCACATCCAAGAGGTTTGGTAGGGTCCCCTACAACTTTTTATGAATACTTAATGTGATTCCCTTCCTTTTTGTTGAAGAGAAAAAGTATTAAATCTGAGATGGAAAATCTACCTGTGTCTCCCTCCTGTTATGTTGAAGAAAGAAAGGAAGAGTGAAAAGGGAGTAAACTTCCAGTCCCAGATGTTTTTGGAAAGAGAAGTCTTAGGAAATGGCACTGAGAGTATTTGCTATTTAATTTTCACGCTTTGTTATTTACCATGTATTATATTTTAAGTAAGTGACCTTTTTCCATATTATGATGTCAACATGCTTAATTTTAGCAAGGCAGAAGAGATTCAGTGGAAAAATGGGGACTCATGAGCAATGGTTTTGAATAGCTGATATACCCAAACAATTTCTAATCAACTGAATGTGGCACTGGGATGCTATCAACACAAAAGATAACCAGTTACCAATAGCATAGTCTTGTCTATCTGGCTCCACTTTCAAATGGGATCAGGGTGATATCATGTTATGTGGGAAGCCCAGTTGGCCTCCACTGTAGGATTGGTGTCCATATGTTTTGGAAGGAACGAAATTTTGCTGACAGTAGTAGCATGGCAGAAACATTAAACTTGTTCAGTACTGAATCAGGGGTCCAAACCACCAGAGGTTGATTAATGTGCTTATAAACTAAAGAAAGATTTAGACATTTGACTATTAGACAATGTTACCTTTGTGAAAGGCTTAAGTCAATCCTAGGCCCAGGTACAAAGTTAGGCCAATGATAAGAAAAATGTGCAGTACTGTATCAAAGAACAGTATGTTAATGAGTTTACTAGCCTGGGTCCTATGTTTTACTCAGCTCCTTACTACACAATGTAGTCACCATTTAATCCATAGTTTCTTATGTTAGCCAGACTTTCTTGTACAGTTTAATGAGCTAAAGCTGCTATCAATAACCGTAACAGAAGTGTATATGATGTCAAAATATGTAGAAAGGCAAAAGTCCTTTAGATATATATCCAATAACTCAGACACTACAGGACACTAAAGCTACAGAACAGAGTTTCTTACTCACTTTTTCAGGGGAAGAGGGAAAGAGGTAATGGACATTCCTGGCATCCTAATAAAGTTTATGGACCCCTACCCAGTTTAAAAATGTATAAAATAAAATAATAGAATTGAAAAAGAAATCAATTATATTAAAATACAATAATAAAAAAGCTTAAATTCATGGGCCCCTAAGGAAATTTAGCCAGAAACAGGGGCCATTTCTAAATATAGAGTGCTGCTACTAGGTAGCAGTCAGAGTAATGAAATGGACTGACTCTGGTGAAAAAAAAAATGCTATGTTCCTAAAACATGATGAAAGATAGGAGAAAACATAAAACCAAAACCACATTACAAAATGTGACCAAAGAAAGTGAGTGGTGACACAAGGCACTTCCTATTCTTTGATCTGTAATTTCCTCTTCGTCTAAATGTATTTTCTAATGATCACTGCACCATTTTTGATCTCTGAAGAAAAATTGTCTATTAATTCTGCTAAACTCCTGTGTTCAACTACAAGAAATAATAAAGCAGAAGGTAATCTGTTGTCAAGAGAGTTAAGAAAAGCAAAAACAGGATGAACTGAAGAAACACAGTGGAACTTATAGGTTTCAAGAAATGGCTATCATCTGTTCCCAACACAGCCAGCTCCTAGTCATACCTTCATTCAAGTAAACAGATACTACAATGACCACTGCCTCAGTTCTTCATATATTTCATATTCTTAACATAATACTTTTTTAACCAAACCAAATCATAATCTTTGATAAGCACACAGTCAAATAAAAGTTTCCCTCTGGAAACGGATGAGTTTGGAAATACCCTTTTCAGGATTTCATGGTTCATGAGCTGATTAGTTATCAAACAATTTAAATGAATGAAGTTATTCTTTGTAATGTGGCACAGTATAACAGACAAAAAATTTCACTTCTGTACCAGGAGGGTCAGTCAAAAATAGTACCTCCAATTGTTCCATCTCTGATGAACTATCAGAAGCCAGAGGTACAAATGTCTTCAAAAAGTAAATGCCTAGGAGGCAGCTAGGTGGCACAGTAAATAAAGCACTGGCCCTGGATTCAGGAGGATCTGAGTTCAAATTTTACCTCAGACACTTAACACTTACTAGCTTTGTAACCCTGGGCAAGTCACTTAACCCTCATTGCCCCACAAAAAAACAAAACAAAAAAAAAACTGTAAATGTATATACTTAATATAGATTGGCTCAAGCCTCCATAAACTCCTGCTACTATCTCCTCCTTATCTTATATAATAAAATGCCTCTTCTCTTCACCAAGGCAAATCTACATGCACAAGTAATCCCATTCCTTCCTGTCTTCTAACAGATTGGCAGCATCTCCACTCTCTCACTTATCTCCCTGACTACTGACTACTTTCCCTACTGCCTATAAACCACACTCATGTCTCTCATCCTCAAAAAAAAAAAAAAAGTCTTTCACTTGATTTGTCCATATAACTGCTGTTCTTTCTCTCTCATGCCTTTTGTGGCTAAACTCCTTGAGAAGGGCATCTATAATATGCCTCTATTTCATTACCTCTTCTTTTCAACTCTCTACAATCTGCATTCTCACCTCATCATTCAACTAAAAAATTGCTCATTCCAGAGTTACCAATGACCTCTTAAATGACTAATCTATTGGCCTTTTCTCAAACCTCATCTCTTTTTTACCTCTCTGTAGTCTTTGACACTGCCAATCATCTTTTTGTTATTTTTTTGAAGCATTCTCATCTCTGTTTTTTTTACAACACTGTTTTCCTCTTGTTCTCCTCCCACCTGTCTGACCACTCCTCTGCCTCCTTTGTTAGATATTTGTCTAGGCCATGTGCACAAACACTGGTTATACACCAATGCTCTGTCCTGGGTCCCCTTTTCTTTTCCCTCTATATTTTTCATTCTTGATCTCATCAGCTCTTATCAATTCAATCATCATCTAGATGTAAATGATTCTACATTAATTTGTCAAGTGCTAACTTCTCTCGTCACCTCTTGTTGTCCATCTCAATCTATTTATTGTATCTCTCAAACTAGGTATCCCATAAACTCAAGATATCCAAAATTGGATTCATGACCTTCACTTTTCCCTCAACCCCTTTTCCTAGCTTCTCGACTACTAATAAGTATACTAACATTCTCCCAGGCACCCATACTTAGAACCTTGATATGAACTTCTACTCACACTTATTCATTTCCCATATCCAATCAATTGTCAAGTTCTATCATTTCTACCTGAATAACATCTATCATACATACCCCCTTCTCTAGCATTCCCAACATCCTGCTATAAGTTTTCACCACCTCATGCCTGGATGATTGCAATAGCCTGCTGGTTGGTCAGCCTGCCATAAGTCTCTCAACTCCAATCCAAACTCCACTCAGTTTATCAAAGTGATCTTCCTAAAGCACAGGTCTGACCATGTCACACTGTCCCCACTATTCAATAAATTCCAGGAACTCCCTAGCACTTCCACTATCAAATATAAGCTCTCTTGCTTTCATTTGAAAGCCCTTCATAACCTGTTCCCTTCTGATCTTTCTAATCATCAGCACTTTACCACCATGAGCACACTCTAATCCAGTGATTGTAGCCTACTTGTTGTTCCTCTCACCAAACATCCCATCTCCTGACTGGGCATTTTCACTGCTTGTCTCCCATGCTTTGTATACTCCCTCCCTCCTCATGTCTGTCTCCTGGCTTCTCTGGCTTCCTTCAAGTCTCACTTTCAGTAAGAAGACTGCCAGGCCTCCTTAATTTTAGTGCCTTTCCTCTGAGATAATCTTCAATTTATTCTGTACATACATACATAGCTGTTTGCATGTTTTCTCTCTGTGGGACCCTTAAGAGGAGGGATTGTTTTATTTGTTTATTTTTTCCTTTCTTTGTATCCTCTGCCCTTAGCATTGTGTCCAGCAGGTGCTTAATAAATGCTTGTCAATTTTATTCGACTCCTTCAGAATGTGTTTTCCATGATGTGCCTATCCTTTCTCACTTCAAGACTACAGCAGGAGTCATTTAGAGAAAAGTCAATTCTCAATATAATCAAAGTAAACAAAAAATTAATTTTTCTGGCTAAATTATGTAAAATCACTTTTAAGTACTGAATTATTGATATTGTCTTAATTCTGTGTTCAAAGCTGCTAGCAATGTTGTTGCCTGTCTATGAAAATTATATTCCTGACTCTACCATCAGAAGATGAGAAACATGTCATATTCGTGATTGGCCCATTCATGGTTGCACATCTGAGGCAAAGGATCACTCATAGATGAGGGTCAAAATAAACAAATGCTTTAATGAAAATATCCAACAACCGCCAAATAAAAGCAATCTACTAGATGGTTAAAAGTAAAATATACATAAATGTTAAGCATTCAATTATGTTGACTAAAAGCCACTGGCAAGGAAACTTCCTGGAGTCTTCATAGTTCACCAAAAGTCCTACCTATAACAGTTTTTACATCCTTCTTGCCCATAGGGCCTATAGCTGGATCCCACATGAATAGACCGGGGAAAAAAGTTAACTCATACTGCCCCAGGTCTGGCTTACAACAGCACTGGTTAGTGTTATGGGGGTGTTGAATTAATTCAAGTCTCCTCAGTTCCACTAGTTTCCTGTTCCTCCTGTTTCTGTGAATGAATGGCAAAATAACTAGCCAAGTATAGGGTCAATGAAAGAATTATTCACAAGAAGATGGTAGAGAAGAAAAATGCAAAAGGGAAAGAGAGCATAAGAGCTATTTTCACGTATTTGAATGGTTGCCAAGAGGAAGACAAATTAGACATGATCTATTTGGTCCTGCAGGCAGAACCAGATATAAGTTGCACAGAGGGAAATTTAGACTTGATAGGAGAATAATGTTTAGAACAATTACTGCTATCCAAAAAATACATTTGTCTTCCCTAGGAGAGGATAGGTTCTCCCTCAGTGGAGGTCTTCAAGTATAGACTAGACAGACACTACTTATGGGGCACATTACAGTGGGAATTCCTATTAGGTATGTTTTTTTATGTATTAGGTGTGTATTTAGATATGTAGTCCTATTAGGTTTGTATTAAATGGGCACAGAATCTCTTCCAACCCCCAAACTGTGGTTCTGTGACTTGTTAGCATTGTGTTAACTTGTAAATTACCAACCAGATTTGGATGTCTGTTTATTCTATAAACATAGTTGTTAGTTGTTTTCTAGTCATGTACAACTCTTTGCAACCCCATTTGGGGGTTTCTTGGCAAAGATATGGGGTAGTTTGCCACTTCCTTTTCCAGCTCATTTTACAGATGAGGAAACTGAAGTAAACAGGGTTAAGTGACTTGCCCAGGATCACATGGCTAGTAAGTGTCTGAGGCCAGATTTGAACTCAGGAAGATGAATCTTCCTGACTCCAGGTCTGGCACTCTATCCACTGTGCCACTTACCTTCCCTATAAACATAGGAATAGTAACTAAATAGATAATGCCCCTTTGGTGTGCACAGAGTTAGATAGGTACTGAATCTACAGAAAATCAACATATCCAAATAAAAGGGAAAAATCAGACATCTAATTCCATCTTTTAATGTAATTAAATATTTTAAATAGAATTGCAGTTGTCTCTGTGATGCCAAAGATGTGATTTGACTAATTTTTTTTTTCAATATTTAGCTACATCACAGCACCTTTTAGACATAGACATGGGTATGTTTGAGGATCAACTGGAAAGGACTCCAGATTTTTTTGTCTTACTGGAAAGCCTTCAGCTAGTGATATTCACTAGCAAAAAATGCCTTGAATCCCTTACCATAATTTCTAAAATTACACTGAGATTGTTTATTGCTAGAATTATAATAGTAACTATCCAAAACAGAGGCTGAATGTGACACATACAGAAAGAGGACACCACTTTCCAGATTACTGATTCATCCCAGCTAAGTACAGTATAGTCCAGAAATCAGGAACATAAAACACCTGATAAAACCTATGCTATAACAATTGGGAACCTTTTCCTTCAGTCATTGTAAAATTTTGATCACTTTGCCTTTCTTGCAAGGAACAGTTCTTCTAATTAAGAGAGGGTGTTCTTCCTGGAGACAAACAGAGAGAGGGCTCTTTCACCTGAGGATACTTATCCTTGCCATAAGCCTTGATCCTCCCTTCTCCTCCTTCAATCTGAGAAGGTTTCACATGGAACACATTGCGGCAGGGGCATCTTCACACCAACATGTTAATTATATCATTGAAGGCAATTTAGTTTATAAGTTTCTCTCCATTGTTCTCCCTTTACAATAATAATAGCTAACATATATATAGTGTTTACTATGTGCCACATACTCTGTTAAACAACTTACAATTGTGATCTTATTTAATCCTCACAATAATCCTGGTATTATTATCACCCCCATTTTACAGATGAAGAAACTTAAGCAAATAAAAGGTAAATGATTTGCCTTGGGTTACACAGCTAGTAAGTGTCTGAAGTCTGATTTGAACTCAGTTCTTCCTGATTGCTTGCCCAGGGCTCTAGCCACTGCAGCACCTAGTCTCTGACCAAAACCTAACAAAATTTTACCTTCTGCTATTTATTAAGGTAAAAATCCCCAAAACTATCCATTCCTATCTGTCAGTTACTCTCAGCCTATGTAAGCTCAGCCCCTTTCTTCTTCTGTCCGCCCTTGGGCCTTCTATGAGCTATTCACTATCGTTAACCCTTTTTCAATTATAGATCTCTTCCTTTCACATCACTTCCACTTCCCTTTGTACTCACTGAAACTTGACTAACTTTCTTTGCAACAACAACTAGGCCTTAAAGACTAGTGCCTAATGCTGCCTCATAGGGAACTTTGAAGGAGTCAGGATGGAGAATGATCCAATCACTTCCCACTACATGTCCATCCTAATTCTACCTAGCCTTAATCACTGAATTGGGTGTTGCCTCAGGGAAACTGAGACCTGTGAAAGACCTTAGTTTAAAAACCTTAGTTAAAAAACCATCTTCAGTCATCCTAATCTATATCTTGCCATTGGACCCAGATGGCTCTGGAGACTGCACAGTACTGCCTCACTTAATTTCAATTCACTGCAAGTCATGACATCACCTGCCCAATGGAATGGTCCTTTTTGAGAACTACAGACAAAAAATAACAATAACATCTCTAAAATCCTTCTTTCTAAATCCACTCACTCTCACCATACTGATTAAATAGGATTTAAGCTTCTTGAAGACAGATATCATAAGATTTTTTAATTAAATACCCTACCCAGTGCCTTGCATACTTAATAAATGTTTGTTGAATTCAGTGGAGATGAACTAATTTGCATTATAGCACTTGCACAGCTAGTCTGTGCAACTACAGCTGTGATTCTACAAGTTGAATGCCACTGTTCCTAGTTGAGATTGGGTGAGTCAACTACTTTCATGAGGGACCTTGATCCACACTTTGAAAATACCAAAGCAATCAAAGTGGTAGGTTCTGCCTTAATGAAAGGAGGCAGCCAGAAAAATGTTTAATTAGCAGTTAATCAGCATGTTCCTTTTTGTGTCTGCCTCATGACTCTTTAGAGCCATATTTAAATTAATTAAGTTACTTGATGAAAACAAAAGACCTTCACCCAGGACCAGAGATAAGTGTTTAAATTTGGGCTATTATGCATAAATTAGGTTTCTTCATCTGGATTCTGGATTGCCCATTCAAATAAATTTAGAGTAATATACATTTCTCATCATGCAAATTAAAATTCAATGACCATTTATTGAGTCTACTATGGGAAAGGCACTGTGCTAGAATCAGAAGATATAAACACACACACACACACACACACACACACACACACACACACAGCCTGCCCTCAAATAACTTACATTTTACTGGGGTGGTATAAATAAAGTAGAAAGGTGATTGAGCAAAAAGGAACCAACTATTTTTGTTCAAATAACACAGGAAATACCTGTCTTATGTCAATGGTGCCTTAAGAAAAGATTCAACATAAAACAGTTAATTGCCCTGCTATAAAGATAGCCAACATTGAATAACATTTGAAAAAATAAGTTAATTTAATACTTTGTCTCTCTTCATCTCCCAAAATGGAAAGATTTTAATACATTGTAGAATAGATAATCAATTCATGTTATAGGAAACAAGTCAGTCTCCAAAGAAAAATTACATTGTATTACAAAATTAACATTTTATATGCCTTTCTTTCCATTTAATGGGATATGTCTGAAAACAAAATACATGTAAATTGAAAGTTTAAATCCTCATAGTCTCTACAGAAGATGGAATGTTCATTCCAAGATGTGTTTTTAGGAACCAATTCATCATGTCAAAGTGGATTATTTAAAATCAAAGCAACAACTTAGATATGTCATACTGACCTCCCACACGTAGGGACATTTTGCATGAAAAATGGATTAATAATTCCCTTCTCCTCTGCCAGGGACTTTTGTTCTATGTTCAAAATATGGGAAAATAAGAAAAGTGCATTATGTTGGGAAAGGGGAAACATTGAGGGGTTGGAGACCAACAGGAAGCAAGGACTATCCCATTAGTCATAAAAAGTGGAATAAATTTCCACTTAAAATCATTCTTTTTAAAACTGATATTCTAGGTTTGGGTTGTATAACTGAAAATGTCCTTTTATTGTGTTACCTTTGGCAAAATTTCAGACCATTGTTCAAGTGAACTTTAATGAATACATAACTGTCAAAATTCATTTCTCTTTTGAGTAATCAACTAAGTATGTTCTACCCAAAGGCATATATCATTTTTGGCATTTCTACATAAATAACTTTTTTTTTATTCCAGATGTAGACATTCGGCTGACAGGGACCTAATGACACTGTGACTTTCAGCTAATCTCTCTGTTGCTCTTGTCACTGTTTCCTTTACAGGGTTCAATTTCTATTGCATAATAACTTTAGATATTGCTCTTTTTGCTATTCCATCATGGTGCATAGTTGAGTTTGGGTTTAAAATGATAAATGAGCATAAACATATTGCTTGATTCTTTCCTTCACTGATTCATGGAGGGAAGATTTCTAGGGAGAAAGTGGAGGTTATATACATCCTGAATATCCTTATGTGAGATTACAAAACAGATGGAAAAGCACCATATAAGCAACATTTTGGGTGTTCTGTTTAAAAGAGCCAAAAAAAAGTTTTTATAAATGGAATAAAAGTCCTTTTAAAAGGTGGGAAAGAAATGAGAACTATGGAGTAGCAAATTGGAAAGGAGATAAACAACTTGACATAAATGACACAAAACCTTACTTAAGCAACAACTTCCTGAAAGTTATAATGGACCAAATAGAAGCCAATGACTCCCTGAGGCAACAAGAAATGTTAAAACAAAGTTAAAAGACTAAAATAATAAAACAAAATTTAAGCTATCTCATGATAAAAATAACTAGCTAGAAAACAAGTTAAAGAAAGAAAATTTAAGAATCAATGGAGTATCAGAATGCAAGGACAAAAAAAAAAGATAAATATTTCAAAAAAATTTGAAAAGATTTTCCAGATTTCTTGGAACAAAGGGGCAAAGTAGAAATAGAGAGAACCAACTGATTACCTCCTAAAAGAAATTCTGAAAACTCCCAGAAACATACGAGCCAAAATCCAGGGCTCCCAAGTCAAAAAAAAAAAAATGCTGCAAGCAGACAAAAAGATTTCAAGTATACATAGTCAGGATCACACATGATGTAACAGCCACCATTATAAAGGGGGTAATAAACTTGGAATATGATATTTCAGAAGACAAAAGATATGGGCTCACAGCCAAGAATAACTTACCCAGTAAAATTGAGTATAATGCTACATAGGGGAAAAAAATGAATCTTTAAGGAAATAGAAAACTTTTAAGCACTCCTGATGAAAAGACCAAACCTGTGGAGAAACTTTAAAGTTCAAACACAGGAGTTAATAAAAATATAAAAAGGTAAACATGAATGAACAATAATAAAGGACTAAACAAAGATAAATAGCTAATATTAAAATATGGGGAGATTATACATTCAAATAGGTGATGATGTGTCCCCTTGTAAACTCTATTATCATCAGGGCTCATAGAAGAAATCTAATTAGACTAATTAGCCTGGAAGTAGTTCTATTATGTCCTGATGATCTTAAGAAAAGAAAGGAAAAAGATGGTAAGAGGAATGCCCTGGGGGTGTGGGGAGCCATGAGTAAAAAGTGTGGGAGGGGAAAAAAAGGTTAGGGAAAATTAACTTACATAATTATGGTACAGACATAGACATCTATACAAAAAAGGAGCAGGGGGTGTAGCGAGGAGTAGCTTCTACTTGAGACTCACTCTCATCTGAACTGGTCACACACATAGAGTTGGATATAAAAATATATTTCACTCAACAAGGAAAAGGGGGAAAATGGGGAGGGGGAATCAAAGCAAAATAAACCCTAAAAAATTACAAAATATGTACAAAAATATTGAAAGCTCACTTTGGGGTGGCAGAGAATGGAAATATGAAGGGGTGTCCATAAATTGGGGAAGAGAGACAAGTTATATACAAATGGGATAGAATATCATTGTGCTAAACTCTTAAGAAATATCATTGTGCTAAATTCTTATCAACATCATGACAAACCAGGATTCTAGAAGACTAATGAGTAAACATTACCCACTTCCTGATAGAGAAGTGAAAGCCTCAAAATGCAGAATGAGACTTAAAAAAAAATGGCCAATGTAGAAAATTGTTTTGATTGACTCTACATGATTGTAATGGATTTTGTTTTTCTTCTGTGCTCAATTTGAGGTAAGGGAGGGAGAGGGATGGGATGGGAAGATAAGAACTTGGCTTTTGGCTGATTAAAACAAAACATTTAAGTAAAATACAGTAAGAATCTAAACATATTTTGTATATAGATCTTTTTTTACAAAATGAAATCAGCTTTGTTACTATCAATCCCCCAATTCCTTCCCTTATTTGATAAATCATCACACACATAGTTAAATAGTGGTCTCATCATGAAAGTACAAACTTAATCAAAGATGATTTAACAGAATTTATATGTTTGTATGTATATACAGAGAGACTAATGTGATGAAATAATGGGATTTAGCAGATACTCAAAGACCCACCTGGAGATTAATCTATACTGATTGAATCAAGTGAGAGTAATTGACTGTTGATTAAGCCTACTTCAAGTTAACTGGATTGTAATCACACCTGGCTAGCCCTTAAGAAGGTATTATTCTCAGAAACTAGACTGTGAACTCAACTTGAGAACACCTTCTAAGCCAATGGATTTGGAGGACAGCAACCAATCACCTTGAGGCAGTATGTATAGATCTGTTCCAGATCTATAAAAAGCTTCCACAATCAGCTTGCTAGAGAGTTCCTGATTAAAGCAGGCTCGTGGAGGAGGACTTGAGGAAGAACTCAACCAGGCTGGAACTCTAGGCTAGGTAGGACTTCTTTTTCTTAACTTTCTGAACCCCTTATAAATATCTGTATGCTTTAATAAATGTTTAATGCCCAAAGATTGGTAGTGAAGCTTTTTAATTTAAGGCAACCACAATTTAGATTTTTAAACATCACACTACTCTATATGTAGACTACTATGTATATGTAGGCTATCATTTATATATATACTACATATGTATATATACACATATATATTAGAACATTAAGTGACTTCTGTCTCTTTCTGCCTTTCTGTCTCTTCTCTCATTTTATATAGTTATATCTAAAATATATATACATGTATATGTATATGTATGTAAATTTTATATATACAGATATATGTTTGTGTGTATGTATGAGTGTGTAGTTTATGGAGGGGATGTGGGGGGTATATTTTTTCTTTCCCTTAAAGTACACTGGATCAGGAGCTAAAACCTTTGTTCTAATTCTTTATCTGTCAGTGATTACTTGTGGGACAAATGACCCCATCCTTATGAGTTTCAATTTCTTTCTCTGTTAAACCTTATGGTTCTCTTACCTGATATCTAACATTTCTCTGATATCTAACATTCTATAACTCTAGTCTACTGCTTTTTTGAAAAGATGTTTTGATTATTTGCTTTAAAGAAGACTAGAACTTTTTTGCCTCACTTTCACTACTCACTTTCCCTGCCTTCAGATTTCTTCTCACAAAAGACTGCTGCCAAATGGGCAACATTTCTAGACTAGTTAAATGGACTTTGTCTTCCCCTCAATTGTCATGTAAACAGCATGATTTAAATGTAAACTCCTTTATAGCAGGAACTGTTTTTATTTTTCCTCTTTGTATTCCCAGTACCTTGCACAATGTTCTGCATAAATTAAGTGCTTAATAAGTGTTTATTGGACTGAATTAGATTAGATAATTACTCTTTAGGATATTCATGTTCTGTTGAAAAATGACTATAAACAGCATAAGTATAGTAGATAGATGGTTAATTTTGTAGACTAAACCCAAGAACCAGACTCAATTCTGGGACAAGCCAGTTAATTATGCTTGTCCTATGTTCCTAGATTCTATCCCAGACCTTGGCCAAGTGACTTTCAACTACATGACTTGTCAAAGGGAGGGAGAGAAATAGGTTGATGATCAGGAATAAATAATTCCCATCTCTGGAAAAACAGCTCAACACACATATTGTTGTTGGTGTAGGGCTATAGAAACATATTTGTATGAAAAGGATACATTAGTTAACTACTAAGAGAGCAGGTCCCACAAAAATCCCATATAATTTCTGAGTCTAGGTACAGGGTAATACAAGTATTTTCAGTGTTGAATTATATAATATATTCAGCTTCTTAAAGAGATGAAACGGTTCCCCAAAACGAAACTGATTCTGAACACCAAGTTCTGAACAAGTTTAATCATCTTTATAACTGATTGGGCAAGAGCTCTCTCTGGCAAGCAAGATAAGTGGTATATACTTACCAGCTGCTTCCTCCATCAGAAAAGCTTGGTAATGGATTGAATCAAATCATAGCCATTCAGCCTTGACTTGAATAGGCATGGCTTTTTTCAATTAGTCTACTGTCGGTGCATGGTACATGCAGATGGCAGAGGCTGCCCCAAGAACATAATACAAAGCCACTCTCTATGCACCTCCACAGAATTCATGAAATAACCATTTCAGTCAAGTAATAACAGCAAGAGAGTACTCCAATCAAAAAAATGCCCACCACATAAGTGTTTTCTAATGCACTTTTTTTTTTGCATGGTCTGTTTTTAAACATGAATATATGGCAATGTAACAAATAATTATACCATTCTGGAGGGCAGCAGAATATGGAATAATCTAGCATCCTAAATAGAGTCCAGGAAATCAGGATAAACCTGAGGTTTGCTGCTCCCATCTGAATGCTAGTGGCAGCAGGAAGGGTTAGTATTCCTCAAACCAACATATCAATAATGGATCAGTGTTCCCACTTGACTTTTAATCCATTTTAGATAACAGGGCACTCAGAAAATCTGATGTTACCATAAGCAGGCTCACCAAGGGGCACCTAAGAAGAAAGATTTTAGCCAGAGAATGGAAAATAGCAAATAATAAGAAGAATCAGGGATCTGAAAAAAGGCTTAAAAAGGCTATTCGGAGTCACTCCTTTTTCTCTAAGTAGTAAAAGATTCAGCTATTGTCCAACACTGTTGTCCATGTCTCCAGGGTGAAGCTGCCTATAACGAACCAAACCACCTTAAAGATTCATAAGGATTTTTTAAAATGCTGCATTATTGGAAACTGTCTGTTACAAAATACTTTATAATATCACCAGCACATTTTCCCCCTCCATTTCAGTGCTTTCTCCCAATTTCATGGAATGGTTCCCAGAAAGGAGTTGAGAAAAAAATCTCATGATAGACCTTTTTTAAAAATATGAAAATGAGTGATATAATGTTTAAAGTGCCCATTTCAGGGCAGCTAGATGGCACAGTGGATAGATCACCAGCCCAGGAGTCAGGAGTACCTGAGTTCGAATCTGGCCTCAGATACCTAACACTTACTAGCTGTGTGACCCTGGGCAAGTCACTTAATCCCAATTGCCTTACTAAAAAAAAAAAAATTTTTAAATAAAGTGCCCCTCTCCTCCCTTACAGTATGGAGGAAAAGGTTCTAGACAGGAATAGAGCAGGAGGGAGAGAATACAAGTGCCCTGAGACAGCTTAAGGATACCTAGGCTGCAGGACCAACAGAGAAGCATATATGCTTAGTCTCATGACAAGGTAGAACAGATTGCCCACTTGTTCTCTAAAGCTTCCTGCTTAAACAATGCATGCATGCATAATACACATATGCACACATGTATGTATAATTTGTATATGTAATATCATCTGTATGATGTATATGTACATATATACCTATATGTGTATGTCTAATAGTAGCTATCTCTAGGGTGGGAGTAAGGGAGAATAAAAGGGAAAAAAAGAAAGTTGCAAAATAATTTTATTATGTATATTTAAAAGGAATAGCAAATTGTACATAATAGATTTGCAGTTTCATGTGCAATAACCTTTTTTCTATTCTTAGTTATAGAAATGCTTATTTTATTTCTTAAGTTCAGAATAACATAAATTAAAATTTTTAAATCTTTATATATATACACATACGTATGTATGTATATATGTATATGTGTGTATTCAGGAGTGTGCTGATAAATGTTTAATAATGAGGGGTTTTTTGGGGGGGGAAGGAGTGGGGTATTCATGACACATTTTCAAGTTTAATCCTCATTGCCACTTTCTCCACCACTTTCTTAAGTCAAGACAATCAGCAAAGCAATAAATCAAGCTCTGATTTGTGTTGTTCACTATTTTCCAAGGTGCAAATGCTCACACTAAAAATTAAAAATACTTGGAAGCCAATTTGGGCCAGCTCTGTCACACCCTTGTCAAAATATCCCACTTGATCTCAAAATCATGAACCAAGGAAACTTAAGAGCTGAAATGGACCTGAGAACTTCCCCCAACAAGTCATCTTCCACCTTCTACTTGAACATCTCCAAGGAAGAAGGACCTATTACATCTTGAGGAAGCCCATTGCACTTTTAGACAGTTCTGACTATTAGGAAGGTTTCACTTCCTTTCTTGGCTAGATTGCCAGCCATTTCTGACACAATCCCCAGACACAATAAGGCATTGTTACATTATCTCTAAGTCCTTCAGAATCGAGCCACAGCACATGACTCTCCCCAGGGAGCCAAAGTATATGTGACCAGATCCATAGGAGATCCCCCAGTCCAGCAGATTAGGGGAGCTCCCCTGATCACCCACTTAGGCTTCATTAAAATTTGTCCCTGTCTCTCTATGTTCCTAATTCTGCCTAGAACATTGCTAACCCCTCTTCCAAGTGACACTACAGCTATTATATCCTCCTAAATTTCCTCTTCTCCAATTTAATTGGTTTCTGTCTTTGTAATTATATTGCATAGACAACAGAAGTGGATTGGCTTGGGATCATTTTATAGAAGTGAAAAGAATTTTCTAAATCCCTTCCAGATCCTCAATGCATTTAACTAATATTCTCTTGCATATGCAAAGGACTGTATTCTGTTATCTGAGTTTTCAATTCACTATCCCACAGGACAGCTAGGTGGTAGCATGGATAGAGTGCCTGGACTGGAGTCAGTAAAACTCATTAACCTTAGACACTTACTGGTTGTGTGACCCTGGGCAATGCACTTAATCCTGCTTGCCTCAGTTTCCTCATCTGTAAAATGAACTGGAAAAGGAAATGGCAGTATCTTTGCCAAGATAACCCCAAATGGAGTCACAGAAAAGTTGGGCATGACTGGAAAATGACTCAACAACATCCTTCTTGGGTTTTATTATTGGTCATAGCAATAGTATAGAAAACATAGATTTGTTTATTTTTATTAATTGAGAGAGGGGGTGAGGGGAGTGGGAAAGGAAGTTCCTATATATAGAGCCAGGAAATTCACCAGATCTTAAAAAGCTTTAGAGGTAGGAGTTGTGGCAGCAATGCTAGGAACTCTTCTCCCTTTTTTCTTTTTCTTTTTTGGGGCAATGGGGGTTAAGTGACTTCCCCAGGGTCACACAGCTAGTAAGTGTCTGAGGCCGGATTTGAACTCAGGTACTCCTGAATCCAGGGCCAGTGCTTTAACTACTATGCCACCTAGCTGCCCCCATCCTTTTTTTCTTTTCTTTTTTTTTTTTGTGAGGCAATTGGGGTTAAGTGATTTGCCCAGGGCCACACAGCTAGTAAGTGTGTAAAGTGTCTGAGGCCATTTGAACTCAGGTCCTCCTGAATCCAGGGCCGGTGCTCTATCCACTGCGCCACCTAGCTGCCCCCATCCTTTTTTTCTTAATGTTTTTATTACCAACTAGATAGTTTCCACTACCATGTATAGCAGTGACTCTTTATGTTGCTTCAGCCCCATTCTCCTTCAAATGGGGCCCTTCAAGAAAGAATCCAATATATTCAATGATCTAGATCAAGGTTAGGGTTCTTCATTGGGGTGGGGGGTGTCAAAGACTCTTTTGGCAGTCTGATGAAGACTAGGGACCACTTGTCAAGATAATGATTTTTATTATATTCCTTTCCAGGTCTGCACTCTGGACTTCCTCAGGTGCCTCACTCCAATCCTGGAATCCACACATTGGAAGTATCTTTTGCCCCTGTACCTTCTCCTTTTGATTGGATAACTCTTCCTGGAACCTCCATTTTAAGGCTGGCCAGTCATGTCTTATTCCCTTACAGGATGTAGCATTCTGGATTTCCTCTAACATCCCTAACCCAGGTACCTTTGTCTCCTTTCTTCCTTCCCCCACCCCCCTTTTCACCTTATTTTTATATATCGTCTTCCCCCCACTAGAGAACAAACTTCTTGAGGGCAGGGAATGTCTTTCTACTTATATTTCCCTTGCTTAGTATAGAGCCTGGAATATAATAAATGCTTGTTGATTGATTCAGAGGAAATAAAGGTTAAAAAAAGATGGACATTTTCCCATCCAAATTCACAGACCCCTAGTCTAGATGAACTTCACTAGAGTAATGAAGTTAATCAGTATTATTGAGCACCACAATCTGCAGAGTATACAAAAAAAAAGGTAGAAAACTTTTTTTTTTCACTCAAAGAGCTTACAACCCAGCACTCTCACTACACTGATAAGTTTATAATGGTCTTTGGCAGAATAATTTGAATACCCATATTATTCAATATTTCACAAACCATTCATCCTATTTAGAAATACCCTTCAGATTCTTTATAACTATTCCAGTGAATAGAAGTAAAAGTGGTACTTTCTTTCAGTGACATTAATAACATGACAGAAAAAAGGCAAAATCTCCAAATTGATACTTCTAGACTACTGCTGGCCATACCAAACCTCAATGCCATGCCACATACAGTTCTGGTTACATAAAAGAGCCCTGAGTTAAAGACTAGGGAAAATTATGGGAAAAAATTGAAGTAAAAATATGTTGCCAAGTTTCACCCATCTCCTTCTGGGCCTCAACCTAGGGCATAAGCTTGGAAAAGGTAATATATTTGAATGTACAAAGTTATTCTAAAATTGGCTAATGAAGAAAAATGATTTAGCAACTAGTTTTATGCACTCAAAACAATACATGAAGCTGTATAATACAATTCATTTATGTAATGGAGGTGGTATTTTAAATATGGACCATTTAAGAGAACCTACATTCTTATATGCAAGCCACAAAAGAAGGCACAGCTTGTGTTTGCAGCATTAGTAGATTCTGGAAATTTTGAAGCCATCACTGAGATGAATACACACACATACATATGTGTGTATACACACATATATGCATACATTTATATATATATATATATATATATATATATACACACACTTTCAATCCAAATGATTACTTTTCTCTAAATCCTACTACTCTTTCTTATTGTTTCAAGAATCTAATGGGTTTCCCCTTCCTTCATATGCACTATTGCATTGCCTTTGCATTTACAAAAAAATAAAATTCTGCTGTACGGTTGGCACCTTCCCCATGGCAGAAAATCCTTGTCCATAACTGAAATCTCAAGAGAACTTCTCAAATCTAGACAGTAACAAAGTGGGTTTTCACTTAAGGGAATTTTGCCTTTCTCCACTTAGCTAATGCAGCAATCTGACCAGGAAGATACTACTTGCATTTAGGGATTTTTATATTTCTATTAAAACATCTGCTCTAGGATCTCAAAAGCAAAATAAATAAATAGATGCATTCTTAACAGTTGCTTCATGGTTTTTGTTGTTGGGAGGGGTTTTTTTTGTTTGTTTTGTTTTTGTGGGAGTTTGTAGGAAGGGATTCTTTTCCCCAGAGGAAATTGTGGTGTTAACATGTCACTTTGAGTCTTTCTGCTGGATAAGCCCAAAACATATCACTGTGCAAAATTTCCATTCAAAACCACAAAGAATCCAAAGTGCCAAAATACAAAAGACAAACAGGATTATACATTAATGACCTGTATCTGAAAGTTAGGAAAAATTAATGGGGAAAATAACAAGTAAGAAACTTGGGATTACCTACATGTTTACATGAATATTTCTCAGTCTTTTGGAAAGGATGCCATTTCATAGTCTTCATTTTGTAACTAAAGAAACTGAGACAGTGAGATATTGATGACTTTGCCCAGGGTTACCAATAGGGCTATAGCTATCATTGAAATTGGCATATATTCAGTGCCATTTGGATTCTAAATGGCTACTTAGGCCTCTGAGTCAGGATTTCCCCATTCATAGGTATGTTAAGGAAATAAAAACTGGCATATTATGTCATTTAAATAGGGCCATACTAACAGATTTCAAGTCATATAACCCCATAGCATTGGCATAATTCAGAACCTGCCATAATCAGCATTTTCATCTTGTAACAGTTTATAAATAGGTTCAGAAAAGGCAAATTTGTGTATAACACATGCTGGGTTTGCCATTTTTATAGAGATACTGTGTTTCATTGAGGAGAACTGATTGTTGTCAAACCCCTAGAAATATGCCCCTTGGGTATTCACCTAGAGAATGAGGTGAAAGAAGAATCTTTTACCCTTAACTCAAGGACAGAGTGCTATTTTGAGTTCATTCAAACATTTTCTAAAAACAAAGTTTAATTTAAAGGCATGGAAAAAGACAGTGAGAACTAGGATCAGAAATTGTATCATCATAGTCAATTTTATGAAGGATGGTAGTCTATGTCTATAATCCCTGCTACTCTGGGAGGCAGAGGCTGGTAGATCTCTTGAGCTCAGGAGTTCTGAGCTACAATGAATCTAAAGCTGATCAAGTGTTTCCACTAAATCCAGCACCAATATGGTGAGCCCCTAGAAGCAGAGAGCCACCACACTGCCCAAGGAGGAACAAACCAGACCAGGACAGAAAATGGAACATGTTAAAGTTTCTGCGCAGATCAGTACTGGGATTAGTCTCCTGGCTGGCTGCTGCACTTCCAGCCTATATGAGATAGTGAAATCCAGTCTCAAAAAATATTCTCCAATATGGCCTCTGAAGTATTAAAAATTAATATCATCCAGTAGGCAACAGAGAGACACATGCCACATGTGAACAGGTTGCAAGATATTGTAAAGAATTATGAGAGAGAACTGGAATTAAAGATGTTATCAGGGAAATATATGATTGAAAAAAATATGGACTGGTCTCTTGGTGAGAGTGAAGGATAACCAAGAGAAAGCTTATGCATTGCATTGGTATCTATTTGATGACAGGTGAAAGACAGAAAGGCCTCTAGTGGCAAATGTATAAAAGAACAAGAATTACAGACTTGGTTGTGGTCCAAAATCATAGATTGAGTTGATCTGATACAAAAGTTCCAGTAGAATAACAAAGAACTGTCCCTTTTTTTTGTTCTTTGGAAGGGTCTTTCATCTACTCTCATTAGACACGGAAACTCACAGATATGGGTGTAAGGAAGTCCTGACCTCAATGGAACACTACTCATCCCCTGATAAAAGAAACTTCTACATAAGAGAGACTAGGACAATTATGAGTTCCAATGAATACTGCATGTTTTATACAATGCATTCAGGTACTTATCTCTCCCCTGTGATAGCTCAGTCATTGAATCTAAAGCAGATTCAATTAAAAGAGAAAGATCCAAATATAAGCTTCAGATTTATTATTTTTAGTCTTCTCATTATTAACAATATATTTCAAAACAGCAAGGAAAAGAAAGCAAATGTCAAACGAAAGTTGAGCAACAAAATAACACAATTCTGATGATCCATGTCCTTACTATCTTCTTTAAGAGTCATCATTTGTGTGGCTTTCGACTCCATGCTCTCTCTGAATGGTTTGTTAAATGTGCAATGTGAAGGGGGTTATAAACATTTCAGTGAGCAAATGTCATAGCTCTTCTGCTTTTATGGGAACATTTAGTATAGTATGATTCATGAGAGCTGGTCTCATGGAATGAATTACAAAATTTGCCTCATCCATCTAGGTTCTAATGGCAGAAATCTTTTCTATATATGAATTTCATCATCAGACAAAATTTGCTAACAACTCACAAACACTATGATGTGAGATACATTTGTATATATAAAATCATTCACATAAAATGTTTTATTGTTAAAATATCTATGTTCCTATCAGTGATCTGTATAGACATTAAAAATGTAAAGGCAGTTTAGCATCAGATGCTGAGGAGCAGCTGAAAATGTTCTCAAGCAAATCTTTTCCATAAGAGATTTCACCACCAGAAGTTAGCTGCTAATGTCTTATTTTTAAAATTAAATCCCAAAACAAATGCACTAAGGTACAAAGATTCTTATACATTTGTTAAAATTTAAGTTCTTAAGTCACATGACTATGGTGGATGACCTTACCTATAAATGATGCTTGGAAAAACAAGCTCTTTCATTTCCATTCATTTTCTATTGTCAGAGAAAATTAAATGAGAATTTTAAAACATTATACCAGTAATACAAAATAATTACACTTTACTGTATCTGTACAGTGCTGAGAGTTTGACTATTTTAACTTAATGAAACAATAGTAATTGGCATGACAGGAGGTTAATAGGAGCACTTGATCAATTGCAAAGTAAGATGGCAAGTGCTCCATTTAAAGTTTGTGGTACTGTTTGGATTTTCAGTGGCAGAGCCAGGAGATGGAGCAGTGGGGCTTCCCTCTGAGGGAAGATTGTCATTTTTTTTTCTCCCACTTATTTGGCCAGACAAGCAAAAGTGACAGAATTTAGGAATGAGGACCTAGTCAAGGTGGTTAAGGGGAGAATCAGGAAGACAGTGAGCTTTAGAAGTCAGCTCTGGAAGAAGTACCAACCAATGTCATGAGGATGTATAAACATTTAAGGACTGGATTATTCCTCTTGATGCAAAGAGGGGAGTGGAGAAGTTTTCTCTCTTCCCCGTCAGCAATGGAATTCTGTGACAGAAACACAGGGTCCACAGATACAGTATTTGCACACAACCTTAGGAGTTAAAAGTCAAGAAATAGGCTAGGAAAATGAGCAAGCAGAAAAAAAATGCTGACCCTAGAAAGTTTCTTTGGTAACAAGGAAGATCAAAATACACCCTCAGAAGAATATAACAAAGTCAAAGGTCCTACATCCAAAGCTTCCAAGAAAAATATGAATTGGTCTCAGGCCTTAGAAGTGTTCAAAAAGGACTTTGAAAATAAAGTATGAGAAGTAGAGGAAAAAATGTAAAGCGAAATGAGAGAGATGCAGGAAAGTCATGAAAAAAAGTCCACAGCTTGAAAAGCCGAATTGGCCAAATGGAAAGGGAAGTACAAAAGCTCTCTGAAGAAATTAATTGCTTAAAAATTAGAGTTGAGCAAATGGAAGCTGATGACTTTATGTGAAATCAAGACACAATAAAGCAAAACCAAAAGAATGAAAAAATAGAAGGCAATGTGAAATATCTCCTTGGAAAAACAACTGACCTAGAAAATAGATCCAGGAGAGATAATTTGAAAATAGTTGGACTACCTGAAAACCATGATCAAAAAAAGAGCTTAGAAATCACCCTCCAAGAAATAGTCAGATAAAATTACCCTGATATTCTAGAAGCAGGAGATAAAATAGAAATCGAAAGAATCCACTGATCACCTCCTGAAAGGGATCCCAAAAGGAAAACTTCCAGGAATATAATAGTCAAATTCCAGAGCTCCCAGGTCAAGGAGAAAATACTGTAAGCAGCCAGAAAGGAACAATTCAAGTAATGTGGAACCACAGTAAGGATAACACAAGATCTAGCAGCTTCTATATTAAAGGCTCAGAGAACATGGAATACAATGTTCTGGAGGGTGAAGGAACTGGGATTACAACAAAGAATCACCTACCCTGCAAAACTGAGAATAATCTTTCAGAGGGGGAAATGGGAATTCAATGAAAAAGAGTACTTTCAGGCATTTATGATGAAAATACCTGAACTGAATAGAAAATCTGACTTTCAAATACAAGACACTAGGGAAGCAAAAAAAGGTAAACAGGAAAAGAAATCATAAGGGATATTAAAAGGTTAAACTGTTTACATTCCTACATGGGAAGATGATACTTCTAAGTCATAAGAACTTTCATATTATTAGGGCAGCTGAATGGAGTATATTTAGACAGAGGGCACAGGTGTGAGTTGAATGTGAAGGAATGATATCTTTACAGCATTTATTTTTTTAAATCATTTTTTGTGGGGCATTCATGGTTGGGTGGCTTGCCCAAGGTGGCACAGCTGGTGAGTGTTGGGTGTGTGAGGCCAGATTTGGGCTCCGGTCCTCCTGGGTTCAGGGCTGGTGCTTTGTCCACTGTGCCACCTAACTGCCCCATGATGATATCTTTAAAAAATAAAATTAAGGGGTGAGAGAAATACACTGGGAGAAAGGGAAAGGGAGAGGTGGAATGGGGTAAAATATCTCACATAGAAGAGTGAAGGGGAAGATGGGGGAGATGCAAGGGAGTGAGTGAGCCTTACTTTCATCAGAATTGGCTCAAAGAGGGAATAACATACACACTCAAGTAGGTATAGTAATATACCTTGCCCTGTGGGAAAGTGGAAGGGGAAGGGGATAAGGGAGGAGGGGTGAAGGAAGGGAGGGCAAATTGGGGGAGGGGGGAGTCAAAAGCAAAACACTTTTGAGGAGGGGTAGGGTAAAAGAAGATAGACAATAGAGGAAATATCAAGGGGAGGGAATAGGATGGAAAGTAATACAGTTAGCAATAGTAACTGTGAAAAAAATTTGAAACAAATTTGTCTGATAGGCCTTAGTTCCCAAACACATAGAGAACTGAGTCAAATTTGTTAAAATGAGAGCCATTCCCCAATTGATAGATGATCAAAAGACATGAAGTCTTCAGATGAAATAATCAAAGCCACCCATAGCCATATGAAAAAACAATCCTTTAACTCACTATTGATTGGAGAGAGACAGGTCAAAATAATTCTGGGTACTACCTCATACCTATTGGATTGGATAATAAGACAGCAGGGGAAAATGACAAATGCTGTGAGGGTTATGGGGAAAATGAGACATTAATACACTCTTGGTAAAGTTGTGAACTGATTCAAACATCCTGTAGAACAATTTGGAAAGGACTATAAAACCATGCATACTTTCTGTCCTAGCAATGCCACTACTAGGTTGGTATCCTAAAAGACATTTTTTAAAATTGAATTTGAAATTGGGGTGGTGCCCATCAACTGGGGAATGGCTTAACACATTGTGAGATGAGATTAGGATGGAACACTATTATACTGTAAGAAAGGAGCAGGATTCTATCAGAAGGACTTATGAAAAATGCAATCCACCTACAGAGAAATAACTGATGGTACCTGATTATAGATTAAAGTATAATTTTTTTTGTTAGTTCCTCTTTCTAAAGTTTTTTGTCTTTTTTCTTTCACAACCTGGCTAATGTGGAAATGTTTTGCATGACTGCACATGTATAACTTATATTGAATCACTTGAGTTCTTAAAAACGGGTGGAGAAAGGGAGGAAGAGAATTTTAAAAATCAATGTGAAAATTTGTTTTTACATACAACAGGGAAAATTCTAAGTAAATAAATAGAGAAATAAATAAATAGATGGATGAATGGATTAATAAATGAACAAATACATGAATAGCTGAATGAATAAATAGATAGGCAGCTAAATAAATAAATGAGTGAATAGATAAATAAATAGATAAATGAATGAATGAACAAATAAATGGATAGATGATAAATAGAGTGAGTGAGTGAGTGAGTGGAAAATTGAAGTAAAGAAAATGGTCTGGTTGTGTCACTCCAGCCAAGTAATGCACTCAAATGAGACCTAGTAACTCAGAGAAACACACCTAGCAAAGATGTCTCACTTCTTCAGAAGCACAGGGACACCAGGGATTCAGTAGCATTGGAGATGTGTATGTTTTGCCCATTCATATGCATTCCTCAAATATAAGCCTCTCATGTACCTGCAAAATGTATAATTATTTATTTTCCGCATTTATGTTGTATATGTTTGCAAGAGAATGTGTCCTAATTTTGTGGCAGGAAATGTTCTTCTGACTATGATGGTTCAGTAAATTCTTGTACTTTCAGTTAACTGTGTACTTTAACTGACAAACAAGAGTTATATCCAACAGTGGGAGCTAAAGAGCTATAGTTTTAGAAGTGCAGACTCAGAGGGGAAGCCATCTGCCAAGAAACCCACACTACACTTTGGAGGACACCCCCCCAAGAAGGCACTTCACTTATGTGTCTATAGTTCTTTGTGGTTTACAAAGTTCTTTCGTATATGTTAGTTTATTTCTCAGAACAACCTTGTGAGGTGACTAGTTGTTTTCAAATATTTTTCAGTCATGTCCTACTCTTCATGAAGCTGATCTTCCTGATTCCAAGTCCAGTGCTCCATTCACTGTGCCACATAGTACAAGTATTATTATCTCCCTTTTATAGATGAGTAAACTGAAGTTCAGTTTACATCTAAGATTCAATTTAATAAACATTTAAGTATCTTCTGTTTGACAGGCACTGTGCTAAGCACTAGGAATACAAAAAGAGGCAAAAGACAGTCCCTGCTCTCAAAGAGTTTATAATCTAACAGGGGAGACAACATGCAAACAAATATATACAAGCAAGCTATATCCTGGATAAATAGAAAGAAATTAAGGGAGGGAAGGCACTGGCATTAAAAAGGAAGGGGGGGGCAGCTAGATGGTGCAGTGGATAGAGCACTGGCCCTGGATTCAGGAGGACGTGAGTTCAAATCTGGCCTCAGACACTTAACACTTACTAGCTGTGTGACCCTGGGCAAGTCACTTAACCCCAATTGCCTTACTAAACAAAACAAAACAAAAAATTGTATAAAAAAAAAAAGGAAGGGGGAAGGCTTCCTGTAGAAGGTGGGATTATTGCACAATTGATAAAATGGCAGAGCTAGGCTTTGAGCTCAGAGATTTCAGTCCTGTTACAAGCACGTTTTCTAATATGCTAATGGCCAGCTAAACCAAACATCTTGACCAAACAGTTAATGGTACATTTGAGAGGCTTTTATTTACTGAACTGGCTATTAGATTGAAATGACTGAATAGAACAATTTATTTTTGAAGTCATACAACCATAGCTTTGAATTTTCAGAATAATAGAATTAATTTTCCCAATGTAGTAGAGGTCTTTATTGAATCTTATCCCAAAACATCATTTCAACAAATAATTCAGAAAATTCTAGATTTTTGAGTTGCAAGAGACCTTAGTTATGATCAGATCAATCCTTTCATTTCACAGATGAAGAAGCTTAGGTCCAGAAAGGCAATATGGTGCTCCCAATATCAAATGACTAATTGCAAAGTGAGGATTTGAACCCAGTTGCTCTAACTCCAAATCCAGTCATCTTTCTACCACATTGTATTAAGTTAATTCCATTAATCAAACCATTATTAAGCACATATTTTGCAGGAAGTCCTGTGCTATGGGTTAGTGGTATAAACTGTTTCTTCTCTCAATTAACTTATATTCTAGTGGGTGAATACATTCACTTAGATAAACACTATACAATAAGATATAATGGAGAGAGGGGCAGCTAGGTGGCACAGTGGATAAAGCACCGGCCCTGGATTCAGGAGTACCTGAGTTCAAATCCGGCCTCAGACACTTGACACGTACTAGCTGTGTGACCCTGGGCAAGTCACTTAACCCTCATTGCCCAGCCAAAAAAAAAAAAAAAGATATAATGGAGATAATACTCACCATTCTGCCACTGAACAAGTAGCTTAATCTTTGGGGGCCTCAGCTTCTTCATTTTATAGATGAGGGGGCTAGATGATCTCGTAGGTGCCTTCTGGCACTACATCTATAATCTTATGATTTAGTTACTGAAATAGTGGTGTTGGGAAAATATTACAGAAAGGTCATGTCTAACTGGCAAAAGTGAACTACATTATTCTAAGGCAACTTGAAGTCAAGTATTCTGAAAGCCAGAGATGAGGAGGTTGTATTAACAGGGAGGATAATCATATCCTCAACTACAACAACAAAAAAGGAAAGTTTGGAGGAGAGAGTATTTAAAGGGAGAAAATGATTGGTTCCATTTTGAATATGTGGACCTTAAGATATCACTAGGGCATTCAGAATGGAGTGCCCAGTGGTTAACGGTACAATGTTAGAGATCAGGAGAGATTTGAAAGTCCTGTGCATAATGGTGATAAATAATCCCATGGAAACAGTTGAGATAACTAAGCAAGAGTATAGAGATAGAAGAGAAGAGAGTTCAGATCACCCATAAATAGGGGCAAGATATGGATAGTAATGAAGCAAAGGAGTAGGGACTGTTTCAGTTGCATCCTCAATCCCTACACAGTGTCTGCAGAATTTGTTGTTGCTCAGTCATTTTTCAATCCTGTCTGATTCTTTGTGACCCCATTTGGGGTTTTCTTGGTAAAGTTATTGGAGTGGTTTGCTATTTCCCTTCTCCAGCTCATTTTACAGATAAGGAACTGAGGGAAACAGGGTTAAGTGACTTGCCCAGGGTCACACAGCTAACCAAGTGTCTGAGGCCAGATTTGAACTCAGAAAGAAGAGTCTTCCCGACTTCAGGCCCAGCACTCTATCGTCTATAGAATACGAGGTGTTTATTATTATATGCTTGATTAAATGAGTGAGGAGCAGCCAAACAGAGAGAGAGCAAGGGGGTAATAATCTAATGGAAGACAGAAGGAAAGGGGAAAACAATATCAAAAGCTGAAGAAAGGTCAAATAAAATGAGGATCAAAAAAAATATCAAATACAACAGCTGAGAGGAGATTTTTAGCCACTAGGAGATCACCTTCAGTAAAGTGGTTCAAGGGGCTCAGAAGTGAGTATAATAAAGAAGTAGAGAAAAAATAAAATAAATAAGTAGAGTCTGAGTAGAAGTGACTCTAAGAGTAGAACAGTGAAAGACAGGATATCATCAGATGAAATGACAAGGTCAACTGAAGGTTTTTTAAGGTACACTTGAGTATACCTAAGGACAGCAGGGAAAGAGAGGTTAGAAGTTTTTTTGTTTTGTTTTGTTTTGTTTTGTTTTGTTTTGTTTTGTTTTGTTTTGTTTTGTTTCAGAGCTTATTAAACACTTTGGATTGTGTGACTTTAAAGGGAGGAGTAGACTTGGGAATGGAAAAGAAATTTGTTTTAAAAAAATACTCAAGTAAAATGCACTTAAAGGATCACACTAAGCTTTGAATCACTTTACACTCAATGTAGCTTACATTCTTGTGCTTGTAAGGCAATGATATGCATATATATGTATGTACATATGTGTGGATGTATGTATGTATGTATAAATGAGATCTAAGCAATTTAGACAAACTAAAGTGAAATAATATGCCTAGTAGAAAATTATTTAGATTTTTAGAACTTGAGAAGATCTTTGAGATCATTTATTTTAACCCCATTACATTTTAGATGAGGTACCAAGGTTCAAAGCAAGGAAGTAATCTGCTCAACGACACAAAGATAATTATAACAGGACCTATGATTCAAACCCAGGTCTTTTGATTCTATTTCCAGTGTTATCACTTCTCACTGTAGCTGGCTCACTCACCTTGCTAGAGGAAGTTATGAATAACAAGTCAGACTGAAATCCACTTAAAAACTAATAAATTAATGATCTTACATTTGACTGCCTATAATCCAAGCCACCAAAGTTAATTATCAAATGCTTCCCATTCATATAGCCATATTTTCTTTTTCCATTTTCATTGAAACCATCCTAGAGTAAAAGACGTGCCCACATTTAATACAAAAATGGAGTTGGTGATAATGATGATGAGCACAATGATTATTAGTCTTCCTTCTTTATCTCTGTTTTCATCCCTTGCAATTTATATTCTATACTGACACCAGATTAATCCTTCTAAAACACCACTTTCCTCCTGTCAAAAAACTTTAGTTTTATACTTCTTTGTATGTGTATCTCTTGTTCCTCCTCCTTCCCCCTGCTGCTACCCCCTACCCCTTACCTTCCTTGGAATGTAAGCTTCTCCAGAGCAGGAATTGATTTCATTTTTTTCTCTTGAATTCCCAGCATCTACCACATAATAGGAACTTGACAGATGTTTATTGAAAAGAACTGACTATATAGTTTGAGGTTATTATAATTTATTGTTTTACTTTTGGTATATTCTCTATCTTATATGTGGCTAATTACACATTAAAACAAAAAAATGTTTTTTTTCTTTTTAGAAAAAAAAACATTTATCAAATGGTTATTAAACAGAATTTAATCCAGCTCCCAACCCCCACTCCACATTCCTTTTTTTGCCAGATCAATTTGGATACAGTATTATTTTTTATCACTTTTCTACTTGTCTCAGTTTGATGGCTTCATTAATTTTTTTTTCAAGGTCTTTTACTGTCTCTCTAGAGCATACTTAGGCTTCAACTGTTTCTTATTCCCTGAATCATGATATGAATTGCCTATATGATCTTGACATGTGCCTGAACTATTACAGCTTGTCTATCTTAACACTGAAGAATATTTCTAAAAGCGACAAATTTAGATTACCTGTTTCATATAAACTTTGAATCATACAAAATTAAACTTAGTTTATAAAAGAAATTCAGAGGTTTAGTTGACAAGGAATATGTTCTAATTATTGATTTATATATTTGTTTTTCATTTCTAAAACACATGGCTAGCAGGCTTCATTGGGAAAGAATTGTGACTCAAAGCACCAAATATTTAACTCAGTTTCTGTTTGATTTATTCCAAGCTCTTCTACTGATTTACCCCACAAATTTACAATGTAAAAGCAGGCTTCTTGGGATTTTTTTTTTCATTGTTTCTAAAAATGCCTCAGCCATTTTCTAATCCTTACCTTCTCCCATAGTCCACATTAGAAAAGGCACAAAATTGTCCAGTTACATCTCTATGATGAAGAAATAATCTAAAATATATTAAACAGTTCTTAAATAAAAATAAGAGGTAGGACAAAGGTCTACACAAACTAATCTATATGTTCATATGAGAACAATACAAAATTAGTGGTTTCTGCATACTTTCCTAGTGGAAGTTGATAGTTCTACTTAGTCTTATTTTGAATACTGGGACATGTAAAGCTTAAAACCCAAATTGCTAGAAAACCATCAGACTTTGAAAAAAAATCAAGAAAAACGTCATTTTGATGTCAGTGACAAAGAAGATCTTCTTTAATGATATTTCCATTGATAAAACCATATTCATTTTGATAATGAGGCATTTCATAGTTCCAAGGACTTTGGTATTAAGAATTTTTCTTTACTGAGTTTTCACAAGTTGTGGCTGCTAAGGAGGTGATGACATCAGCATCTAAAGGGGCATTTTCCAGGTCACATTTTCCCTTGGGCTGTGTGAAGAGCAGGGTTTGACGGTGCTAAAGGGTTTTGGGGTGTGTGTGTGTGTGTGTGTGTGTGTGTGTGTGTGTGTGTGTGTTGGGGGGGGGTTGCTATTCTTGGAGTTCTCAGGGTTACCTGCCTATCAGTGGCATCTGGGCTGCTCAGGTTGCTGCTAGTGGTTACAAAGATAAAAACCTGATTCTACAGTGTCTGCTCCCCTGGGTAATGGCTGCAGGTACTGAGCTGAAATACCAATAATTGTATATTGATTGAGTCATTGATTGATCTAAGGTCCCTTCCAGTTCCAAATCTATGATCCTCTATATCCAGTAATAAATAGTATCACAGCATCAGTACTAAGAATGAGATGCAAATACCAGGAAGTCTTTCAGAATTAGATACAATAAATATACCATTTATTCCCTAAAACTGTGTTGGTCACAACATAGTTATGAAGCACTCTTGATATTATATAAGTGAATCAACTGCAGAATAATCAGGAATGAAAGTAATTAGGGATGGGCTGTTAATTAGAAAAACTATCATAGGGAAAAGGTGCAGTTTTGTCTTAATAGGAAAGGGAAACAAGGTGACTGGATAATGAACTTTAGGACTAGCAAGTGGCCTGGAGAATCCTTTTGTGCTCTTAAATCAAAGAACCTTAGACTAGAATGGAGTCCTTCTCTTTCCCCATTTGATAGTTGGGGAAACTGAGGCTCTAAAAGTTAAGTGATAAAGGATTACAAGTTTAGAGTTTCCCTATCTTACAGATGAGGAAGATAAGGGTCAAACAGGCAAAAGGATTTGTACTTACTACAGTGCCTGGCACATAGTAGGAACTTAATAAATGCTTGTTAATGTTACTTGACTTGAACCCAGTCACATAAGTCCTAATTTGAGACCAGAAGCTCTGAGTCCAAACAAATGCTTTAATCACTATATTGCACTACCTCCCCCTGCCCACATTCACACAGGCAGTATTTCATCTGGGAGCCAAACCTCAGTCTCCTGGCTTGGGGAACTAGGTGGCCCAGTAGATAAAGCACCAGGCTTGGAGTCAGGAAGCTCTGATTTCAAATTTGACCTCAGATATTTACTATATTTACTAACTCTGTGACCTCGGGCAGGCGACTTAATCCTGTTTGCCTCAGTTTCCTCATTTATAAAATGAGCTGGAGAAGGAAATGACAAACCACTCCAGTATTTTTGCCAAGAAAACTGGAAATCAAATCATGAAGCGTTAGACATGACTGGAATGACTGAACATCAACATCTATCTTCTCTTTTAAATTCCTGGCATAAGTACCTTTACACTGAATGAAGCGAGAACTTCTCTTCCTTTTAAATGATTAAATGTAAAACACTGGTTGAAGGAAACCTACCCACTAAGCAAAGGGGCATTTTCCCATCTGACAATTAAGGAATAGGGATCTATCTAGTTATGAGAAACAATTCCAAAGGTTATACTTCTAGACTTTTTATATTATGGGGCATTGCTGTCTTATGTCTCCCATGAATAAAATGTAAATTCCATATGGGCAAGGTCTATCTCAGTTTTGTGTTTGTATCCCTAATTCTGGGCACATAATAAGCATTCAATCATTCAGTCAGTCAGTCAATAATCTATTGATGGCAAAAATTGTGAGTCATTAAAAATAAAGCGATAAAGCTTTCTTCTCCAATCTAAAAATTAGAGACCAGGGTGATATAAGCCCATAAGGGGATACTTCCAGAGTTTATAAGGGAATTTGGCCAAATATAGATAGTAGAAGGTTTTCTGCCCACCCAACTTCAGGAGGTGATTCGGGGGTGGGGGGGGGTTGTACTCTATTCTATCCCATTCAACAAATGTATTGTCTACTGTATACAGAGATGTGATTAAATATGAATTCACCTTGAGAAATGTACAATTGCTATTGATGCCTATGAGGCAAAATAATTCAATTTTTCAGAAAAGACAGCAAAATGAATGTTTTTCATTTAGAAGTAGGGAAGGCAATAAGCATTTCTATAGCACTTACTATGTGCCAGTCACTAAGCCAAGTGTTTTACAAATATCTTATTTGATCTTTTTTTTTGGGGGGGGGGTGAGGCAATTGGGGTTGTGACTTGCCTAGGGTCACACAGCTAGTAAGTGTTAAGTGTCTGAGACCGTATTTGAACTCAGGTCCTCCTGACTCCAGGGCCGGTGCTCTATCCACTACACCACCTAGCTGCCCCTCATTTGATCTTTATAACAATCCTGGGAGGTGAGTGTGGCTATTATTCTCATTTGATAGCTCAGAATATTGAGGCACAGAGAGGTTAAATGACATGCTCAGTGACATACAACTAGTAAGCTTCTGAAGCCAGATTTCAGCTAGGGTCTTTCTTCCTGATTGTAAGCCAAGTGCTCTATCCCTTATGCAGTTCTTGTGTGATATCCTGGAAAGAGGTCAAAATACCATAGACTTAGAGATGAAAGTTACCTTAGCAGTCAGCTAGTCTAACCCCTCACTTAATGGATGAGAACATTACGTAGGCACTTTGCTAAGTGTCTTACCAAGGAGTTACACAAGAAAGTATTATTTACAGAGCTGAGAATCACATTCAGGGCCTCTGACTCCCATGTTCTTACTGGCAGACCCTAATGCTTCTAGGAATGTATTAGATTCAAATTCCACCTCTGGCATCTGGTAACTATGTAGCCACAGAAAAGTCATCAGATATGTATGAACTTCAGTGTTATAACTTGCAAAATTGGTTTAATGACATCTATAGTTCCCTATCTCATAGGGCTGGTGTGAAGATCATATATATAACACTTTGGAATCCTAGGTCTAAAGCTAGAAGAGATCTTAGACGCCATCTACAAGCAAAATCATATTTTTAAAGCACTTCATAAACTTTGAAGTGCTATATAAATGTCAGCTATTATTACTTCATGGATGAAACAAAGGTTCTGTTGCTTTCCTCTACTGAGAAAGATATTGGTTTAAAAATTTGAAAAAATAAGGAAGTGGAAACATTTGTACTGGGATGCCACAGGATATGTGATTCAACATCCAAGAGGTGGCATTTATGAAAGTGAAATCACCAGACAGGTGACAAAGAAAAATGCCAGAGCCCCAGAGTGAAAATTCTTTTAAAAAATGAGCCACCAGAACCTTAACTAAATGTTAAAAAATGAAGAAATAAATGTTCATGCTCTGGACTTGCAGAAAACAAGAAAATTAGGGCTCCCGGAGGAGAGAACCACTGGCTAGCAAGATTCATCTCCATTAAAGTGCTGGACTCGGTTAGAGAAAGTAATCATGAAAGAATTTGCACATAAAAGCATAATGTTTTGGTTCTTAAGTAGTCAAGTTTATATTTCAAGACATGTCTAAACATGTCTGTACTTGCTAACATATAAGGCCAACTGTAGAATAGCAAAAATAGTTTGGAAGATGTCATAGAAGATCTTGATGATTAATCAAATCCAGATTACACTGGCAAACTACCAAGGGTGAGTAGAAAGTCCCTGGCATTCCATCCCTAACATTCAGTAGCAACAGGTCATGAGACAAAACAATGTTGCAGGAGACAGTTCCGTAAGAATATTTTTGTGAATGGGAATACCTTCCTGGTTATCAAAAATTCAGACTATAAAAGCTTAAAATAGGTTTTTACAGAGATTTCCAATTGTACAACCCTTAAAGTAACTGTGGGGACCAATTTTTAATCGGGGAGTGCTAGCTAAGCGGCTAGCCGCAATATTGGGGCAAGGAAGGAGACCAGCAACCTCCCTCAAAACAGAACAAGATTTATTTTAACAAGAACGAACTTAAAAAAAAAAAAAACACAAACAGGATCAGTAGGATCAAGGGAAAGGAAATAAAATGGGGAAAGGGAAATTATAATACCTGAAAAATACCACCGCCCAGGAATCAGCTGAAAATACGCAGCAGAATGCCTGTCTTGTTCCAGCTTCCACCTAGAATGCCCAATTCTCCCCCAAACCTAGAAACACCCCACACAGCCCCAGCCAATGGGATGGCCGCTCTGACAGTCACATGACTGCCCTCACTAGGCTTCCAATCATTATAATTTTGCCAGGCCCATGTAGATGTGGGAGAGTGGTGATGATGTGAGGTGCCAGAGCCCTGGCAATGGCTACAACCACTGGGTGGAGCACCCTGCAGTTTGTGGAGCCCCAGGCCAGTGCGCACGAAGGCAAAAAAACCTCAAATAACAATTAATTCTTTACATACCTTAAAAATAACTTCAAAGAGGGAGTGAGCTGTTAATGGACAGTCAGAAAGGTCTAGGCTCAAGTCCTGCCTTAGACTCAACTTAGCTCTGTGATTGTTGGCAAGTTGGCTCTAGGTGTCCCAGGCACTGATCTAACAATAGAAATCACAGGCTGGTTTCTCACTTGTATACTCATTTATATGGATGAGGATGGTATGGGGCATTTGAAAGGGTGCTTGGCCTAAAGTTGGAGCCTTGCTCTGACATTTTTAACTATATTTGTGACTTTGGACAAGTTACTTAACCTTTCTAGTACTGTTTTCTGATCTATAAAATGAAGGTGATGGTTTAGATGACTTAAAAATACTATTTCTATCTCTAAATCTACAATCCCTATGATCTATAATGTGAGGATGTTGAATTAGATGGTCTCTAAAGTCTCTTGCAGCTCTAAAACCCATAAAATCATAGTTCTCAACAAAAAGAAAAAAGAAAAGAAAGGCCTACATTCCTGCTCTCTCATCAACTTTTACAAATTTCTCCCTGCAAGTTTCCACAGTCCCCAAGGCCTCTAACAATGCTCACTTCTCAGATGGAGTCAGGAAAAGTAGGAAATCTTCAAACCTATATCTCCATGTGCATAAGATCAAGGGATAAGAAGCAATTGAGTCATTGTCACTACTAACCCTGGCAGTGAACCTTTTCATCATTCTCACAGCTCTGGCTCTCCTCATTCTCATCTTAAGCCAGTCACTCCCAAACCACAATAGCTTCCAAATCTCCTCAGTTGGCTCTGCTACTCATATGCCTGCTCAGGCCCTACCCATTAATGGGTCGTGTGGTACTGCCCACCAACCCCAGAAGAAAGCAGCTTAAATTTAAACATACGTCCATCATCCTGACCATTCATCTTCCAGGGGATAACAGATCCTAAGGTAGGAAGTTGAAATGGAAAGAGTGGGCCTATGCAAGAAAGAAGGGAGTGGGGGAAATGGTTGTAGACAGATTTTTCTAAGAGCTTAGCTGAAAAGGAAACGAGAAATATATGACAATAGCTTGAAGGGATGGTAGGCTCTAAAAAGGGTTTTGTTTTGTTTTTTTCTAAGAAGGTTTTTAAAGGATGGGAGAGATAAGCATTTTTAAAGGGTATAAGGAAGGAACCAAGAGATTGGGAAAGGTTCAAGATAAGCAGGAGTGGCTGGGGGGTTTCATTAAAAGGCCAATCTGCAGAAGATGATGGGAGGGACTGTGTTCAAAGGCACATGTGGAAGAGTTGGGCTTGGCAAAGACAAAGGTCACTTCATTATCAGAGATTGGAGGAAAGGAAGGGAGTGGGTAGATGTCAAGGAGTCTGAAGATGAACAGAAAGGGAGAAGAGAAAACTCATAGTTAAGGGTCTAAATTTTCTCAGGAGAATTTGGTTGGATTTGGTTATAATATACTGGTAACTTTATTGCAATATAATTCTGATCAATTCAACATCAGGTGGAGTACTCCTACAATGAAAAACTAGGGGCAGGGGGTGGAGTACTCAGCAAACTTGACTTTTTCATACAAGTTTTTTCCTTTGAGAGGTCATATACTAATTATAAGGATGCTGCCATCATTCAAATCATTTTTGTAAATATTTTTCTAAAATTACTAGCAGAACTATTTCATAAGGAATTTAATCTAATTACTTTATCATCTAACTCACTCTTTGACTAAAAATAATATCATTCAGCTTGATCACCGGTCTTATTTATTGGGCTTACCTTTGGACTGTTTCCAAAACTCACATCTGACCTTAAAGAACGAACTTTTTCCACTTTTTAAAACTCTGAAGGCAAGTACTAATGAATTCCAAAATTGTTTTGAGCCTTTTCAAGTTTGAGGTCTTTCACATTGACTACTTTGATAGTGACAATCCCTGTTTGCATATGCAAGTTCTGGTATAATCAAATACTCCTATGGGATCTGTATCATTGATGTGGATATTCCTTCCAACAATGCACACTGCAATTTAGCCATCCAGTAGTGTGCTGATAAATGTTTAACAACCAACTCTTCAGGGGAAAAAAAATAGTATTCACAACACCCTTTTAAGTCTAACCTACATTTTTACCATCACTTTCTTAAGTCAGAACAATCAATAAAGCAATAAATCAAGCCCCAATTTGTAGAATTTGTTGATTTGGGGGGTATACTCACACTGAGGATTTAACAACTGATTTTCCAGAGCCAGTTTGAGTTGATTCTGGAATACCTCACCATTCATCTCTGTCCATCCTGTCAGACCCTGGTCCATGTTCTCCCATAAATTCACTTCAGGTCTAGGTCCTTCTACCTTTTGACATTGGGAAGATATCAGTGGAACACTCAGTCTATGTATCAAAGGATTATAGAAGATCTGAAATGTGGGGGTTGTTTTTTTCTAAGCCCTATTAACATTTAGTCATATTTCTTCAAACCTCATTAAGTAATGCGTTCCCTTACAGTTATCCCTAAAGAGATGCAAAGTGCTTTCTGAATTATGGTGTTTATAAGTTCACAGGATCCTGGACTCATGACTTGATGGAAATGCACAGATCATCTAGTTTAAACTCCTACCCTTTGCAGCAATACTTGCTAATCCTGGCAAATAGGTAGCTAGGTTCTATCTGAACTGCAAGGCATAGGGAGCTCACTATTTCATAGTATAGCAATCTTCACTGTTGGGCAGCTCTGATTGTCATTCCTTAATGAAATAAAATCTGTCCTGTAGCTACCATCCTAGTCCTGCCCTCCACAATTGTGCCAAATAAATCTGGTTCCTCTTCCACATGACAGCCTCTCTCTGACATATGAAGACAGTCATCATGGCCTCCCTAATATGTTCACATTTTGCAACAAATCACAGAATGTTATAATTTATACGTGTGACATTCTCTATTTCATTTTCAGGCTATGTTTATTCGGGCAAAAAAAAGTGGAAAAGTATAGTTATACTCTCTAGGGGCTGCTCAGTGGTATAGTGGTTAGAGTGCCAGTCCTGTAGTCAGGAAGACTCATCTTCCTGAGTTCAAATATAGTTTCAGATACTAGGTGTGTGATCCTGGGAAAGTCCCTTAACCCTATTTGCCTCAGTTTCATCATCTGTAAAATGAACTGGAGAAGAAAATGACAAACCACTCAAGTATCCCTGCCAAGAAGACCCCAAATGGGGTCGAGTCAAACATCACTGATATGACTGAACAAAAGCTATACTCTAAATAATTCAAAAGGCATAAAAGCACACTTTTTCTTTACTTATGTTAATATCGTGGGGAAAGTGTTGTTTGAGCCATGTGAGGGGCAGGTTATGAACTATTTGTATAGTTGCTTCAAACTGCCAAGTTTCAATTAAACAAGTATTAATTGACCTTGGGCAAGTCAATTACCCTCTTTGGGCCTGAGTTGTTGGATTTTTGGGTTTGGTTTTTTTTTTTCTTTTTGGGACAATGGGGCTTAAATGACTTGCCCAGGGTCACACAGCTAGTACGTGTCAAGTGTCTGAGGCCGGATTTGAACTCAGGTACTCCTGAATCCAAGGCCAGTGCTTTATCCACTGAGCCACCTAGCTGCCCCCTCCTGAATTGTTTTTAACCTATAAAAGGAGAGGTTGGACATGATCTTTAATGTCCCTTGCAATGCTGAAATCTAGGATTCTAATTACTGAACACCTCCTGTGTATCCTATATTTCTCCTTGCCTGTGTTGACATCACCAGACAGAGAATTCATATTACATACTACTACATAGTTCCATAAGGTAATGAGTGGGGATTACAAGCCTAATCACTCCTTACTGAAATCATTTGCTAGTTCCTATTCTTCCTCCCTTCCCTCAAATATAGATGTAGTCCAAAATTCTGTACTTAGGCTTCTATTGTACCTCTATACTCTTTCCTTAGAAAGGCCACTCCCATGTCCTCTGAAAATGGAAGTGGATCCCAGATTTATATCTCCACACCCCTTGCCCCACCCAAAATCTCTTGCCAGAATGCTCCAGAACTACACTGTCAGTTACTTCCCCAATGGAATGTCTAGCTGACAATTCAACCAAAACACATTCCAATCTGGATCTAGTATCTTCAATCCTAAACCTTTCCTCCCAATTTCCAACACAATTCAATCCAAGAAGCATGTATTAAGTACTTTCTATGTGCAACACACTGTCCTGGAGCTGGTTATATAAAAACAGCAAAATACAGACCCTGGCCTCAAGGAGCTTACAGTCTCCTGAATTAATATAATATATAAAAAGATAAATACGGTAAATAAACAAATATATCATTATTTGAAGAGGAAGAGAACACTAATAATTTTATATTGATTATGCTATCATCCTCCTAATCAAAAGCTAAGGCATCTTTAACTTCCTCACCACCCCTATCTAATCAGTTACCAAATCGTGTTGATCCTATTGCCACAATATCTTAAATGTCTCCTTATTTCCACTTACATCCTATTTCAGGCCTTCTTTAATACCATCATAACCTCCTCTCCCTACCCCTAGTCTCTCCTTTCTCTTATTGACCCTTCATACAGTTGCTAAATTAATTCCTAAAGTAAAAGTCTGACCTAAGTACTTCACTACTCCAAAGTCTTCAGGGGTTCCTCATGGCCTACAGGATTAAATATAAACAGACATTTTTGTGTCTTAAACAGACACTCAAACCTACAAATTGGCTACAACTTACACTACTTGTGTGGCTTTGGGAAAGTTATGCTACCTCTCTGGGCCTCAGTTTCCTCAGTTGTGAAGGGGTCAGAGTAGATGACTACTGAGGTCCTTTCCACATTTAGCTCTATGTCACTACCTTTCCACAGCTGTCTTACACTATACTTTTTCAGTCATTCTCCATTCCAACCAAAATGCATTGACTCCTTCCCTATACTTTTTGCTAACTTTTCCATGATCCTAGAATACAATCTCTCCAAAACTCCATCTGTTTAATTCCTTTCCTTCCTTCAAGGTCTAGCTTAAGAGTCACCCTCTCCACCATAATGCCTCATATTGACATAGCACTTTTTGGTTACAAAGACCTTTCATCAAGATGGTCCTGCAAGGCAGGTAGAACAAGCAAGGACTTTTGTCCACATTTCATACAAGGCTGAGGCTCAGATAGGTTAAATGATTTTACCCTCCACAAATATGAAATATGAAAGCCAAATTTCAGACTCAGGCCTTTGAGTGAGTCCAATGTGCTTTCCATTATACTGTAAAACTAAGTCAGTTGATAAACATTAGGTCCCTCTTATGTGCGGGGCACCGTGCCTAATGCTGGGACACAAAGAAAGGTAAAAAATGCACTCAACTGTCAAGGAGCTCACATTCTAATGGGTGAAATAGCATGCTATTAACTACGAGCAAACAAGTTATATATAGGAGGCGATAAGGCCCTGCACCAGGGTATAAAGAGTCAGAGAAGAGAAGGGGGAATATGTAAGAAATCATACAAAGGTAAACTTGACAGGTCTCAAGTGTCTCATGGTACTTTGTCTAGATCTCCCCTTTGCCATTATCAAATTCTACCTTGTAGAATAATAGTATACATACTTTATTGCTCTTATTATTAGACTATAAACTCCTTGAGGACAGGGCTGTCAGTTTTCATCATTATATCCCTAACACCTAGCATATAGTAGATACTTAATGAATGTCTATTGAACTGGATTGTTAGGTGAGTTGAATGAGAGAATGAACACCAATTTTAATGTAACCAAAATTATTTCTAAATGACATTAAATAAATGTAGCCAAAGAAGAATTAATTTATCCCATTACCAAAGTTTCTGCACCCACTGTCTTCCTACCGAAAAGTTGTTTCTTATGTATCTGCTCAGCAATTACACATCTGTTGGTAGCTTTTAGAAAAGATGTAAATAAGTATTTCAGGGGAGATAAACTCAAGTAGATCTCTTGTCCCATGTCATAAACAAAGCAATTTCAGTGTTTTCACCCATTTTATTGTAAGCTATTTAAGCGGCATGGGAAAGGAAACACACTTACCTCAGCCAGCTCTGCATGTGATGAACAAAATGTCACTTAAAAAAAAACACACACTGCCCTTGTCACTGTTTCTGAAAAAAAGGTTCTGTCTGTGCATATACAATGTGAAAATAAATGCACCTGCCTCCAGTCTGTCTAAGTGAATACAGTTCATGAGCCTGTATGCTCATTTAAAAAAAAAATGTTCATTGTTACTGCAAACTACCATCAAGGCAGCATAATGCTAGTTGTGGACTCACATGGTATCTTTTATGCTCAATGTTGCCACTGCTTGTCCAAAACATAAATAGCCAAAAACCACTGGCAGAGGAACCGGCATCAATAAGGACTGTTGCAAGGTACAGACTTCCCACTTTCCTATGAATCTTTTCTCTATTCTATGCCTCAATGAGCCTTGTCTCACTGCCCAATGATCCCCCTCCCCCTTCCCCAAATACATACACACAGCAGAGGCAGCATTGTGGTATACTGGACAGAACAATGGACATAGAACCAGCAGGCTTGGATTCCAATCTTGAAGCTGGCATCTTGCTGCTGGCAAAGTAAGCTCAAATCAGGCTCACTTTTCTGGACTAAGACTTACTTTCCTTACCCCGCTGGATCAGCCCCTTATTATTTCTTGCCTGGGCTTTTGCATTACCATCTAATCCCATTACACCATAAATCCATCCTCAATACAGCCGCCAAAGTGATTTTCCTAAAGCACACATCTGTCCACATTAACTGAGGGCTTAAAGATTTGCAAAGTCCTCGACAAATATCTTATTCAATGCTCCCCACAATCCTGTGGTAGATGATATTATTATCCATATTTTACAAATGAGGAAGCTGAAGTTGACAGGATAAATGACTTGCCCAGGACCATGCAGTTAATAAGTGTCTGAGGCATATTTTGAATTTACAGCTTCCTGACTGAAAAGTTCTGTAATCTATCCAGTACACAACCTAGCTCCCTAGGCCTGCCATGTCACTGGCCTACTCAAAAAACTCCAGTGGTTCCCTACTGACATTTAAATCAAATATAAATTCTATGTTTGATTTCGAAAGCCATTTACAGTCTCTGTACCTTGTTACACATTTCCACACTCTACATGCCAGCCAATTGACCTTACTGTTGTTCCTCACACATAATATTCCATCTCCAATCTCCTTGTTTTTGTATTATCCCCCAGTTCTTGGAAGGTATTCTTTCCTTATTTCCAACATTTAGAATCCCTTGTTTTCTTTAAAACTCAGCACAAGAGGAAGTTAGGTGGTATAGCAGATAGAGCACTGTCCCTAGAATCAGAAGGATATGAGTTCAAATCCAGTCTCAGACCCTTAATTAGCTGTGTGACCCTGGGCAAGTCACTTTACCTTCATTGCCTCAACAACAACAACAACAACAACAACAACAACAAAAGCAGTTCAAACACCACCTTTAATATGTAGCTTTTCCTGATCCCTCCCAGCTGCTAATGTGCTCCTCCTCTCCAACATTACCTTGCATTGATTTTATATACCTTGATATATGTATATTTCTCCTTCCACCCTAATTAGAATTTTAACTCCCATTTTGCCTTTGTGTTCCCAGTACCTGACATATAGTAGGCACTTAACAAAAGTCCAATAGATCATTTCAACTGAAAAATGGAGGTGTTAGTAATAAGAGCAGATTTATATATTTTATATGCCTCATCTCACTTGAAAATAAAACATCCCTATGAAGTAATTGATGTTATTATTATCTCCAGTTCACAAATGAGAAAATTGAGACTCAAAGAGGTTTCATGACTTGCCCAAGGTCATATAGGTCTATTAGATTGTGAACTTCGTGTGTGTGGTGACTTGCCCAGGGTCACATAACTAATAGATGTCTGAGGCCAGATTTGAATTAAGGTCTTCCTAACTCCAGGGCTGGTACTCTATCCATCATGCCACCTAATTGCCCCTAGACTGTGACCTTCTTGAAGTCTGAGACTGGTTTTTTTTGTCTTTTTGTGCACCTAGTGTTTAGCTCAGTGCTTGGCACATACTAAGAGCCTCATAAATGTTTGTTGATGATTGACTGACATAGATGGAAAATATCCAAGTTTAGATGATACTATGTCTTCCTGATTCCAACCAAGTCCTTCACTCTGTCCACTATCCCATGCTGTTCTTTAACCACATACACTACCTCCCTTATAGAGATATTGTCAGGAAAGTACTTTGGAGACTTTAAAGCACTGCAGTTATATGAGTTATTATTATTCAACATGGCAAAAATTATAATAAAAGGAGACTTAAGTAGTTCAGGTAGATATTGAAGAGAATGGTGCTTTTCCCCACTTGGCCTAGAAAGTAGTATTCCAAGTCGAGGCCATGCTTTTAAGTCCTTGGCACACACTCTCCCTTTATGTCATTGAAGATCAGTTCAACAGAGCAAACCAAGTGGGAAGTGAGGCCCTGCAGAGGGGCTGCATTCCACATGGTCATATCCAACAGCTTGGGGCTGCTGGTGGTTATGAAAGGGAAAGATCTGCTCTTAAGAAAATTCTCCCTACTGATGGCTATGTCCCATTGTTCATTCATTTGAAATGCTGACAATATCTGGTGCTGTTTCAGGCACTTGGAGATGGAAGCATGACAGGATGCCTGTATATAGCCTGTTAAACAGCCATTCAACTCATTACATTCGCAAAGCTAGTTTTGTTCCAGTCAAATCTTCTGCCAGCAGCAACCATGCCATCTCCATATTGGGTACTTTGGGGCAGATGGAGTTTAGGGAATCATACAAAGTGGTGCAAGACAAAACAGAGAATGGGTCAGGAAAACCATCAGAGGACAGTGAACAAATATGTCTGAGTGTAAAAGAGGGTGGTGATAAGAAAAGGTCATAAATTAAAGAATCCATAGTTAGAGTTTAGGAAGAATGGGATACTTCCCAAAGAAAATAATACTAATAGGGACCCAAAATTAGGAAGTCTCATCCCTAGGCTTTGATTTTTAACCTTGTACTCACTATAAATAAAACCTAGTTATAGCTGTTCCAGGCATCACCAAATATTCCATGTTCTACTTAGCTTCACAAGTTGATTCATAAAAGATCTAAAAAAGTCATATTTACTTAATCTTGTGTTGACAAAAAATTTTATCAATGAAATTTTCATTTAAAAGTATTTAAAGTATGCTTGCAACTGTTTAATATCCTAATGAGCCTTCTTGTGCTTTTTTTATTTAGAATTTCACAAATAAAAAAAACCATTCCCATATGTACAGAAAAAGAGGATTTTAAATGAACCACACATCTTTATTACCTACAAACTCATTACCTTTTGAATCTGAACTTCCTTCTATTCTCTTCTGTTCATTTATGTAAATTGTTCACAGACCTTTTCTTTCTTATTTTTTTGAAACACTATCACTAGCTCCTCTCCACTCTGCCAAAAAATCCTCCTCAAATGAATAAAAGCAAAATACAATCCTTGTTTATACTGGCATTCTTAGATGTTTCCTGTTTCCATGGTTACTTTAATCAAACAAATGTCACAGATATCAATGGTGTTTGGAACTTTTTTTTACCTCTTCTCTTTCTATTGAAGCTCAATATTCTTTCCACAAACATCTCTGATGTTCCTCATTACAAAGCATGGAGCTAAGTGACATTAGTTAAAATGATATGCTAATCTTTTAGGGCCCCAAAACATCCTGATATACTTTGATGATGTTCTTCATGAAGCTTCAATGTACTGATATCAATTTCTGATTGGGAAAACCAGAATTATCATTCTGGTAAATTGGAGCAATTGCTGCAGACCCAAATCCCATTCTTCTGAGGCAACCCAGAAGCTGTGCAATGAATCACACAACTATACCCTTCTCTCCTTTCACACAACACCATCCAACTTCAAACTTTAGTCACTATTACACTAGTGTCCTAAATAGTCTCACTGTTTCTAGTCTCTCCTTTCTTCAGTCAATCCTCCTTATAGTTGCCAAAATAATCTTCCTAAGGCACAGGGCTAATCCAGGTCTCAAATTATATTTTTTTTTCTAGTTGATTCTGTGATTCTAATCAAAGCAGGCAGCCCTTTGAGAAGGAGATGGATCTATCAGCACACCAATGGGGAATAAGAGTAACACCTGAAATATAATATAATGTTTCAAGGTTTGCAACATATTTTACATACATAGTTTCTTTTGATCCTCCTAACAACACTGTAAGGTATTTTTTCCCCTCATTTTACAGTGAGGAAAGAGAAATTCAAATTTAAGTAGGTTGCTTCCTATTCCACAGATTTCTGCTTTGATCAGAGTACAAATCTCAACCCAAGGTTCTAAACAATGGAGTTTATATATAGACTACCCCACTGACACACACACACACACATACACAGATATATACACACATACATACATAAATACATATAAATATGTACATATATATGCATATTTAGAGAGAGTGTGAGAGTGTATGTATATGTGTACATACACACATATATGCATATAGGGTATGTATATACATTTATATACCTATGTATATAGATATGTATACATATACTTGTATCTATACTTATACATATATACACATAGATGCATGTATAGGTAGATAGTCTACAGCAACTTATTAAACAAGTGACTTAAGGCCATGGAGAGATTGTAATCTGAGATCTTGTTGCATCGGTGAAGGAAAAATTTTCATAAATTAAATCACAGGCCTTTTGAAGACCCTGGGCCTGATGTCACCCAAGGGGCAGTCCCAGAGACAACAGTGAACATGATGAATTTGGTTGTTTGAAGAATGTTTCATAGTGAGTCAGTGACTGTGAACATTAGGATTGTTGTTACACAAATACCTGCAGGAAACAAATGTGACTCAGAGCACCAAAAACAGCAGAAAGAAGGCCCCTATTTCATTTAACTTAATTTAATTTTTAAAAAAATTATTAAGCACCTACTATGTACAAGGCAGTGTTCTAGACTCTAGGGGAATAAAGAAAAATAATTAAATAGTCTTCAAGAAGCTTACATTCTACTGAGGGGGTATTATTTGTACATGAAAGATTATAGTATGAAGAAAATTGAGGGCAAATAGAGAACTACGAAATGGAGGGATGAGGGAAGTCTTTGTGAAGGAAACTGTACCTGCAATAAAGATCAAGGAAAGACAAGGATGTTTAAGGGCAAAGATTATAGAGTACATTCTAGGTATGACACCTCTCACAATGATATTTTTTATCTTAAACATAAATGTACTTAACAAGAAGTCAAAAGAAATAATAATATTGCTATCAATATATTAAAGCATATATGCATACATATATGCATGTGTTTTCATATCTACATGTGTACACAGAAAGGCACATGTACACATAAGTAGGTATATGTACATAGGTGTTTTGTGTTGCATGTATGTGTGCACAAATGTATATATGTGTACTTAATATATTTGTATCAATATTATAACTTCTTGTTGAGTAAATGGCTATATTTAAGATAAAGTGTCACTATAAGAGGTGTCACACGTGGATTGTACTCTATCATCTTTTATTTGTGTGTGTATGTGTGTGTATATGTGAGATATAATATTTCCTAGATATGTGTGCATGTGTATGTATGTATGTACATACATGTGCATATACATATGCATGCACATGTTTTTGTTGATGTTGAGGTATTTCAGTCATGTCTGACTCTTCTTAAGATTTTCTTGGCAAAGATACTGGAGTGGTTTGCCATTTCCTTTTCCAGCTCATTTTTCTAATGAGGAACTAAGGCGAACAGGGTTAAGTGACTTGCCCAGGGCCACACAGCTAGTAATTCTCTAAGGTCAAATTTGAACTCTCAAAGAGAAGTCTTCCTGACTCCAGGTCTGGTACTCTATTCACTGTACCACCTAGCTTCCCCATGCATACACATTTACCTATACATAAATTTATATGTGTATATACAAATATCTTTCCAAATCTAATGCTGTCTTCATTAATACAGGCTACTTCTCAAAGGAAATTGAGACTAAGGAGTTGAGTGATTTCACCAAGATTACACAGTGAAGCAACTGGGAATACAGCTCAGGCAATGTTTATTTTGCCAAAAACTTTAATTCCTAAGTTTTGTAGTAGACAGAGTGCTGAACAGGGAGTCAGGAAGAAGTGAGTTCACAATACAGTTTTAGACACTTACAAGGTATGTGACCTTAGGCAAATCATCTGACTTCTGTCTGCTCCCTTCTCATCTATAAAATGAGAAAAATATCACCCATTTCTCAGAGTCATTAAGCAGATGAAGTGATAGAATATTTTGAAAACCTTAAAGTGTTATAGAAATTCTAGCTATTATGCTAGCAATTATTAATATAAGATGATGTGAAAAACAGATAGCCCTCGGTATAGAGCTAAAGAAATCCCAGAAACTTCCAGGCACTAGACTGACCACAGGCAAAATTGCTAAGAAGGCAAAGTTTGCCTTGAGACTCCCTCTTTCTCTCCATATTCTCCTATGACCTCAGATGCCAGTTCCTTAATTCTGTCCCATAGATACATAGTAAACATTAAAAGCCTCACACTATATGGCATTGAACTTTTAAAATGATTTTGTGTTTATATGCATATAGTTCTGTCTATGACACAAATAAAATACCACAGATAATAAATCAAATGTCTTTCTGCATTTGTTGCAATATCTTATAAGCTAGTATGGTATACCAATAAGCTTAATTCCAAGCAGTTGACTCAGGTTCATTTCCCTGTGATTCTACTTCTGTATCCATAAGGCCATGTATTAAATTCTCCATCCCTACTTGTGGGACTCCTTATGGCAATGTATGAAGTAATGGAAGTGGGAATTGCTGCAACTATGCTGGGGAAGATACTAAATCCCCACCTTATTAAAGTAAGGTACAATTTGTAATGCTAATTCTCTAATGATAACATTAGACTTTTTAAAAAGCAGTATGTATTCTGAATAATACTGTATTTAGAAAATGAATAGCCCAATACCATGAGTGTTGGAGTAATGGCCCCTGTCCTCCATTCTATTGGCAGTCCTTTTTGAATACTGTTTTAATTCTTCAATGCACTTTCCTTAATGATCTACCTTTTTGTTTTCCAAAATACAAATGCCACCCATTAGTCATAGCATATTTTTATTGATACTAACTGTGATTCCAGAGCTAACTCTGAGATCTCTTAATTTACTACCTAAAAGCATTTTGTTAAGTCCCTGTCCAATAACATAAAATGCTTTAGAGATATTTCATTTGATTTTCACAACAATCATGTAAGTTATTATGCCTATTTTTCAATAGAGGAAGTTGAAGCACAAAGAGATTGACCTGTCCAGGGTCATGCAGCAAATAAAATCAGAAGCAAGAGTAGAAAAACCTAGGATGTCCTGACCCCACATCCAGGACTCTATCCACTAAACCATAATACCTCTCAAAATGCCTAACCTACTTGTACATAGAAAGCAAACTGAAATCACACACTTTTCTTCTGAGATTTAACTATATGTATGTATGGTTTTGTACCTTTGAAACAATGTTGTGTATCTATGTGTACAGTTCCATCTGTGTCATGTATAAAGAAAATGTAGTATATTACAGATAATAAATCAAATGTCAAGAAAGTGACTAGTTCTGAGAAAGTAGTTGAAACAAGAGGGACTCAGCAGAATAGCAAATCATATATCTGTCATATTGGAACACATTCATGACCTATGATGTCCACTTCTTTCAATTTTCAGAATACCCAGTGTTTCCATTAGGATGACAGTTCTTTCTGCATTTTCTGGAATATCCTGTGGGCACAGTGTGGTATACTGGTGAACTTAATTGGCTTCCCAGAAGTTGACCCAGGTCCATTTCCCTGTCAATGCACATTGAGGTGGGGAGGGAGAAGGGAAAGAAAAATGATAAATAATTATAGTGATACTAAGAAGGGTAAGCTAAGTCCAGGGGAATACAAAGAGGAATAATAAAGGGACCCAGGTGGCCTATGAGGGGACTCCACGTTGACCTGAGAGTGTCATGGGGGAAAAAAAGAACTAAATGGATGATACATGACTTATTGGCCCAGTAGGTGAATGGGGGGAAAGGTCAAAGGTCCTCTGTTGGTCACTGACAAAACAGCTATAATCCACAGAATTTATAACCTAATCTACAGGCCAACAAAAGCATCCATTAACAATTTAGAAAAGCTCATGATCATTAGGATAGAGTCAATTGGGAGTTAAAATCCAAACCTGATCATATATGTTTTAGTTTTTTTTTTAGCCAATCACAAATGTATAAGGTTAATGTGATTAGCGTGGCTATATTTGCTTAGAAAGGCACAGATGTCACTAAGGGCTCACTACCTCACTGAGGGAGATGATAACCAAGTAGGGAGACAGAGCAATAAAATATTCAATCTATGCACAGGTTTATAGATTTAGGGCTGAAAGGAACCTCAGAGTTGATTTCGAACCCTTCACTTTCCCAGTGAAGAAACTAGGGGCAAGGGAGATTAAAGGACTTTCCTAACTTCAGCCAAAAGTACAAAGCAGCATTTGAATCAAGCTTCTCTGACTCCTGAAATTATGGTCTGTCTTCTATATTATGTATGCTATCTCCTAAATTCTAATAGATTTCTATGCAGCACCAAATACCATCAGCTGCTTAGAAAGAGAAGTATGTTTTTATCAACCAGAGTACCAAGGAGTTTTACTTTTACCAAGGGGCTAAGTACTTCTGGTCTGCTGGGGAACAATATGTATTTCTTGTGGGTGAGTAAGCTCTCCTGCATAATTCTTAGAGATATCGATTTAGAGGTGTGGGCAGGTAGGGCAAGAACAGAGGGAAGAGGACTGCTCACATCTATGCATAATCCTCGAGGCAGTAGGAGCTGATGAGAAATGTATTTTTCAGGGTTACATAAAAATAAGTGTGGCTAAACTAAATAATCTCTAAGGGCCTTTTTTACTCTAAGATCCTGGTTAGGGTAATGCAGAGTAAAGAGAAGGGGTAGCCCTAGAAGAAATGTGTAGGACAGGTAATTTGCTTAGTACTTCATCTATTACCATGAGGGATCTGACTTAACTTTAGTCTTCAGCTGTATGGGACTATCTGCCTACTAGTAGCTGAGGTCATTTGGGTAATTACCTCAGTTGCCTCCCATGAGAGTCAATTCCTCACTCTCTCAAAGCTTAGGTGCATTCAAGCCAACAAACAAACTCTAAACTAGAGAAGGACTGAATTGGAATGTGTGTGACATCAAAGTAAATCACACTATGGCTAGGTATACTCTCACTCAGAGAGTAGTACCATTCCCTGAAGAGCTGTTGAAGTAATATAGTGATGTCATTCCCAAAGTACATGCTTCAGAGGCTGTGTAAGTCTCTGGATGGGGGCTGAATCACTTCCTCTCTGAGAACATAAACACGGCTTCTGAACACTGAGGCTATTCCTGTCGTGTACCACACTCAGCCTTCCAATGAGCTACTGCAATGGCTATGGTCATTGCCCAACTGGCAATATTCCAATCATATCACAGTTGTTGCTTGGCTGTCTTGTGACAATTTCCTTTCACCTGTGAAATGCCATATGGTGGCATCTCTGTGAGAGATCATACAAGCAGCCTGAACCTACTGGCTAGATCTCTCCTTGAAAGAGGTTTTAAGTTTGAATGGGGAAAGAAGAAAAAAAAAACAGAAAAAAAATCAAGTTTTCATATCTGCAGCTAAGGGCACATTGCTGGTATCCTTTCAGATGTAAAGGGTAGGGAATCAAGCTGAGTTACAACAACAATAATAGTTCATTTATCATCCTATGAAATTTCCTAATGAATCACATATAGCTCCATAAGATGGAGACAATTTGTTTTGGTGACTGAAGGGGGTTTTTCACCTTGCTAGCAGTAGGGAAGATTTAAGGATAAGTCTAATAATATAAGTATTTCCAAGTATTACCTTCTCCCTGTTTTCACACCATTGTCTGTCACCTCAGAATTAAAAAGGGTGCTAAAGCAAGTTATAAGCCTGATTCACTGAAAACCAATAAGGAGGCTTGAATCTGGAAAAATCCCCTCAGGAGTAAAAAGAATCAATTTATTTGACCAACTCCAGGGCATCAAACCAAGGAGTGAATTTTTTATTCAAAGAAGATACTCCACAGTCAGAGCTGACTCCTCTCAGAGGTCTCTAAACATCCATTTAATATCCTACAGACATAGTCTCTGATTGTTGTAGTGAAGTAATCTGAATTCTTCTTGGTTTATATAACACACACAAAAAAGCTTAACATATTTTGGTGGTGTCAGTGTGTCAGAAAACCATGGTAGTTAAAAAAACTGACTTTGCAGTGACAAAGATTAGGAAACTAAACAACTTTCAAATGGGTAAATTTAAGTTTTAAAATACAGAGAATAAATGCAGAACACCATTGTTAAAAATCCCTTTCATGACTAAAACTTTGGTTTTATATTAAATATTTATAAGGTACTCTACATATTCACAACCCTTTATAAATGTTCAAAAGAGTTGATCATTTCCACTAGAAAAAAAATTTCATGCTAAGAAGGAAGAATTTTTTTAAAAAGCAAGAAGACATTATACAAATGAAAATGCCTTATATTAATAGAAATTTGCTTCGTATGATCCAATAATTTTTTTTACTGTTTTTTATAATATCCCAATCGGGCAAAATTGATCTTACTCCTAGGTAAGCATCCATTCCTACATAAATACTGAGGAGGGCTTTCTCCACCCAACTAAAAGTAGCTTCAAATTGCCTGGGAATCATAAAGATAAAATACTCAGTTATCTGACTTTATAATCATCCATTTGGGAAGTGCCAAAACACAGTGGAGGTGTCTTACAAACATCAAGTCAGGCAGAGAAGTAAGTTGGGTTTCCATGCAGAAACACTTCAAACCATTAGAGAACCTCTGCTTTAAACAATAGCTGGACTTAAAATATGATTGCATTTATACCTTTTTATGTGTATAGAAAGATATTCCAGGGGTTGTTAATTTGTATAGAAGAATTATAGAAGAATTAATATTTAAGACATTCTATTATTTTTATCTGCCTCCACAATTCATATTTGATGGCCCAGTTAATGTAAATTGGTGAGCTCTGTATTGATTCTATACAAGTAGAATCAAATGTAACATTTATCATAATAAAAGGAAAAATATAGCCCCAAATTTAAGGTTCTTTGTCACAGGAACTCCAAATGTCATTTGTACCCCCATACTTCCTTCCCATGGAGGTAACTGCATTTCAATGATAAATTTAGCTCCATATTTTCAGCCTGTGTAAATCTATAAAAGACTTCCATTGGGAATTATATTATTGACTTACACAGACTGAGAATCTAGCTGTAGAACTAGATGAGAACATTGTACTTCCTCCTTAGATTTGACTACAGATGTTCAGCACAGAATCAGTGAGATGGGGGTATTGGGGAGTGTGTATGTTTCATAAATCATTACCTGAAGGCCCTCTATTGCTAATCTCAGCATGCTTGGTGTGAGTTTAGAGGCCTGCTTGAAGGTGAAGTTGCTCCAATCTATGATCAGAACAAATCCATTCACTTGTAGTTCTGGATCTTCAATCATGGCTTCCAAAGAAAGAAGTATAGCACGCAAAATATCCACTAAAGTATACCTATGGGGAACAGAAAAAATACTAATTAAGTCAGAGCACTATTACAACAGAAGCCTCAGAAAGTCAACAGTATACCTCTAAATGTTTCTTTTAAATACCTCAACAAATTTATGACTTTGCTTTTTAAAAGCCACTAAAATGTGTCTAGTGGATAGATTCTCAAAGGAAATTCCACATTTCCACACTTCATATGACAAAAAAAAAAAATCTATGAGAAACTAAAAAAGAGCCATAATTGGTTATATTGGTGAACTTTTCTTTGCAAAATATGAATTATCTTCAAATTACTAGGTTTGCACATCACATAATCGATTTAATTACAATTGTAGAATGACCTACATATATTATGTTAACAATTGGGTTTTTATCTACTCTTCTTTGTTGTTGTTCAGTCATTTTTAAATCGTGTTCAACTCTTCATGAGCTCATTTGAAGTTTTCTTGGCAAAGATACTGGAATTGTTTGCCACTTCATTCTCCAGCTCATTTTACAGATGAGGAACTGAGACAAACAGGGTTAAGTGATTTGCCCAGAGTCACACAGCTGTCTGAAGCCAGATTTGAACTCAGCAACATGAGTTCCTGACTAAAGGCCCAGCAAACTATCCACTACACCACCTAGCTACCCAGTTTTCTTTGTAGTTCTCAATTTTATTACCAAAACCTGCTTGAGAATGTTATATCTAACAGAATACTATCACACTCACAGCAGATGTTTCCTGACTCCATGTTCTAGAATCTCCTCATGCAAAGTAATAAGGCTACCTCTATAAATGATAAGAATATCATACAGAAACATCTGTAGTTAAAGGTAATGTTTACTGAGGTTGTATTTATTGCCTAGATTTAGTTTTTCCCCTTTTCTTCAAAAATTAAAAAAGAAAGAAGGGGTAAAAAAACAAAGAAGGAGAGAAGACTAATACCTTTGAACTTTCAATACAAAATTCAACCTCCTTCAATATAATTATATTCAAATTTGTAGAGACTGTGTTTACTTCTAATATTTGAGCTTGTTGAACTTTAAGAAGAAAAGACCCCATATAATTGCTTGATAGTTGTTGGTGAGAGAAAAGACTCTATTTAGACTCTTCTCAGAGCCCTAAAGGCAGAGTGAGTCTGGTTTCAGGCCCTACAGCTTTGTTGCCAAACTTCCCAGTCGGGGGCTGCCCAGCACATTAGGCTCTAGGGAGCTGAGGCTTCTGGGCCTTGGGCCTGAGCAGGGCCTGGAACAAGGCCTGTGCTTTGTGGGAGTTGGGCTGGGCTGGGAGTTCACCTTGAGGTGCCCAAGGTGATCCCCACGTGACCACAATGTTTAAACACCAACTTCAGTTTTGTTTCTTGACAAGTTATGTATGGTTATGTGTGTTCACACAGCACTATTCTAGTGAGGAATGGGGACATTCTTGCCCAGAATAAGGGTATGGCCTAGCGCCACAATCTGATTGGTCAACTGGTATCACCTGATGCGTTCTTAGGCTGTTAATGTTATTCTGTATAAATAGCAACTGTAATAACTGAAATAACTGAAATATAAATAGGGGGATAGTAAAATACCTTAATGTGATTGGTTGGGAGGGACCCTTTGAGGGGTATAAATAGAGGTGAAGGACCTCAACTTCAGTGCACTCTCTGGCACATTCAGAAGAGTGCCCATCTTCGAAGATGAATAAAGACTCCTTCAACCACACTCTGCTGCCTGCTTGGATTCTTTGAGCTGCATTTCTAACATTGGGTTCTATTTCTTCCTTTGTACCAATAAAGATGCTATAAATAAACTAAAGCATTTGATCAAAAAGAATCCACAAAATTCACACTATGTGTAAGAAACTGTAGTAGGCACTAACAGGCACAAATAAAAGGTGAGTCAAATGTTCATTCCCCTGCTTTTCCCCTCTTTCCTTACAGAAACTCACACCTGAATAATCTCAGCAGCCATTCTACCTCAGTTCATACTGCTACCACAGTGACCTTGAAAATGAGCTCAATTTTGTTTGTTGCTGTTTGTATTTTGAATTCCCCTCTAGGGAGCCATCAGTAACCACCTACAACCAGAACTATTGAAACATTGTAGTAATATTGAAGAGGTTTCTACTATCCCCTTTCTAATATAACCTAGTGAGATTCTATAGATTTTACAGGCAGGAGATAGCATTGGGCATCATGGGATATGTCACTTCTACAGGTTTCTCCTCTCAAGGAGTAAGTGTAAAGCTATCCTAGGAATCCTTAAATGTTATTAGAACAGTGCATTCTAACCTTGAACATAGGGCAAAGAGACACTATAATTATGTTATGTAACTTGAAACTGTGAGGTATATGAATAAATGCTATGAACAGGAAATAATTTTTTTAAAAGGAAAATTTTTAAAAGGAAAATAAATATTTTTTTAAAAACAGTAAAATATTTCAAAAGAATTTTTTATCCAGAGACAAGTAAGTGGCATAGCAGATACTAAACTGAACTCTGAATTAGGAAGACTGAGTTCTAATGCTACCTCAGACACAATAGTTGTATAACTTCTTAGTTTTTAGTCATATTAATTTAAGGGCAGAGAGGTTAAAGAAAGAGGTTTTACTCTTACTCTAAGTTTCCTCTTCTATAAAATTGGGATAATAATAGCACCTACCTCACAGGACTGTTGTGAGTATCAGAATAAGATAATGTATGAGTTCTACACAAAGAAACACACGCATTTTCAAATCTTAAACTGCTCAACAACATCATCATCATCCCTTTGCTGATTTTCTGACATGAGAAAAATAAAGCAAAACTAAAAAATAGGAAAACAAAAGGAAAACTTCTGAAAAGTCAGGGCAAAAGACAGTTGTCCTTAAATTAGTGAATCAAATAGGAAAGTATAAGAAATTAACTTCATTTAAACAGAATGTCATGCTTTGGAGTTGTGAATTATCAGACAAGTGCTATAAATATGTATTTAGATGGTTTCTATTGGTTATTTTGTGTTTCTACAACTTCCGACCTGCCTTATCACCCTAGACTCTCCAGAACTACTGACCGAATGCGAGTTCTGTCAAGTTCTTCTACAGAATGCCTCCGAGTATGGCCCTATCAACAGAAGGGATCTAATTTCCAAAGGTCAGCCTGGCTATAAATAATGAGGTTCATCACTAGTAATCTGATTACTTGGTGATGAATTCATTGCCTATGGCAGACCATGTAAAAAAGACAAATACAAAATGGCCCCCAATACTGAGAAGCTCCCTTGCACATTTGTTGTGATGGTGGCTGAGTAGAGGAAATAGGGGCAGAGAAAACTAGGAACCTCATAATTTCTATATACATTAACTTAGTTGTGGGTATAGTGGCAATTAGGTGGGCCAGTGGATAATATGCCAGGCCTGGAGTCAGGAAGAACTGAGTTCAAACCCAACCTCAGACACATATTAGCCGTGTAACCTTGGGCAAATCACTTAACCCCTTTTGCCTTAGGTTCCTCAATGTTAAAATGTACTGGAGAAGGGCAGCTAGGTGGCGCAATGGATGAAGCACCGGCCCTGGATTCAGGAGGACCTGAGTTCAAATCCGGCCTTAGGCACTTAACACTTACTAGCTGTGTGACCCTGGACTAGTCACCTAACCCTCACTGCGCCACCCCCCCCCCCATACGCACATACTCGCACGCAAAAAAATGCACTGGAAAAGGAAATGCAAATTACTCCAGTATCCTTACCAAGAAAACCCCAAATGGGGTCACTAAAGAGTCAGACATTACAGAAACACTAGATTTGTGTGCACACACACACACACACACACACACACACACACACACACATACACACACTGTGAAATCCTCATCCACTGAATAATAGACTCACTCATCAAATGAGATTACATTTATCAATTGCTTTTGCTGTTGTTACCAATGGAAAAACTGGATTGTATTAACCAGACATTCTTAAAATAAACAACCAGGGCAGCCAGATGGTGCAGTGGATAGAGCACCGGCCCTGGAGTCAGGAGTACCTGAGTTCAAATCCGACCTCAGACACTTAACACTTACTAGCTGTGTGACCCTGGGCAAATCACTTAACCCCAATTGCCTCACTAAAAAATAAAATAAAATAAAATAAACAACCAGAAGAAAGAAGGAACATGTTGCTGAAAAGATGTGTCGGGTTCTCCTTGAAAAAGCAAATAAAAGGGGCAGCTAGGTAGCACAGTAGATAGAGCACCGGCCCTGGATTCAGGAGGATCTGAGTTAAAATCTGGCCTCAGACACTTGACACTTACTAGCTGTGTGACCCTGGGCAAGTCACAACCCTAAATTGCCTCACACAAAAAAAAAAAAAAAAAAGAAAGAAAAAGCAAATAAAGGAGCTTATGGAGTTGGCTGTATCCTGTGCTACCCCAAGCAAAAAGAAATGTCATTTTATGGGACATTTGCTCATCTCAGATTCCAGTGCTTGCAATAAGTATTTACAAGAAGCCTGTGATCAAAAAATCTCATTAATATAAAAAACATCTGTTGTAAAATATGCAGAGATACAAAAATTCTACAAAGAAATGTGTTGTCGTTTAGCCATTTATCAGTTGTGTCCAACACTTCATGACCCCATTTGGAGTTTTCTTGGCAAAAATACTGTAGTGGTTTGTCATTTCCTTTTTCAGCTCATTTTGTAGATGAGGAAACTGAAGCAAACAGGGTAAACTGACTTGCTCAGGGACACATAGCTAGTAAATGTAAGACCAGCTTTGAACTCTAGTCTTCCTGACTCGAGGCCCCATACTCTATCCACTTTGCCATCTAGTTACCCCAAAGAAACTACTCAGACCCTCAAATTAAATACATCTCTTCTCTGCTTAGAGGAAACAGTGGCATAATATATAGTAGGCCTTAAAGCCAGGAAGATCTACCTCTGGCATGTACCAGTCATGTGACCTTTGTCAAAGTTACTTAATCTCTCAATGTTTTAGGCAACTCCCACCTGAGTGGATGGAAGGGTTTTCTTCATCTAGTCATTCCATATTTTCAGGAAGTCACATGTCCAATCACTATCCCTCTCATGCTTGGTAACTTTTGGCATCATAGTTTTAAAGTTGGAAGGATCTTTGGAGGACATATGAGTTCAATTCCATCATTTTACATATGAAGAAATTAAAGTACAGAAAGTTTAAGGGGCTTGTCTCGAGGCAGTCCTCCTGGGTCCTCCTGATTCTAATTCCAGTGCTCCAGCATCTACTCCACACTGCCTCTTCAACATAAAAGTTGAAACAAGAGAAATGGATCAGGAATAAAGAATGCGAGAAGCCCAAGAAAACTTATGCTTTTCAAGTCCATGAATATTTATTTTACAGGGGGAAAAAAATGAAAGGTACTAGACATGATGAATAACATCACAAAGAATTAAATTAATTATTTTTAACAGATAGGAAATGGCTCATCATTGACATAAAAGTCATTGCAGAAGCCATCCACAAAGAGTCAGACTACTCCCTTGTTAGAGCAAAGATCAAGATGGCAGAGAGAAGCAAGGAAGTTGCCTGAGCTCTCCCAAGTTCCCTTCAGAAACAACATACATAGAATCTACAAAAAGACAGAGAGCAACAATCTTCCACCTTGGGATAATTTAGAAGACTTTAGGAAAGGTCTGTCTAACTTGGGCTAAAGGGGAGTGCAGTGTAGCATGGTGGGTGTCTGGGCAAGTCAGCAGGAGGCTCTTGACCACAGCACAGACAAGTGGCTGAGGCCCCTTTGTCCTGGCTCAGCAGGCTGGTGGCAAAGCAAAGCCAGTTGTGAGACCCTTCAGCCCTGGCTGAGAGAGCAAACTGCCAGCTAGAGAACCACCCACCTGACAGACATGACTAGGCCAAGTCATCCCAGCATATGAATATATGAAAGAAACCAGTTACGCAATAAAATTATGAAAAAAATAGATTAAAGATCAACTTGACCTAACCAAAAAGAATTCATTATTGTTCTTCAAAAATTCTCCTTTTTTTCAAAGTTTATTACTGATGTTGGGGATCCTGCCATCTTTCCAGGTACCATGTCTAGCAACCTTATTATCATCTTCAATACCTCTGTATGTGTGTATATATGTATGTATATATAAATATATATATGTATTTCTACAATATCTACACATATTCATGTCTAATGGTAGCCATCTCTAGGGCAGGGTAGGGAAAGGAAAAGAAGAAAGAAAAATGTACACAATAACTATTATAAATTTAAAAACAAGTTGTATATAATAGATTTGCAGTTTCATGTACAATCATCTTTTTTTTACTACATTTTGTTAAGGTAATGCTTGTTTTATTCCATATATTTAAAAATTAAATTAAATTAAATTTAATTTAAATTTAATTTAATTTAATTTAAAATAAAAAATAAAAAAAATTTAAAATTTAAAATAAAATTTAAAAAAACACCTCACTCTTACACACATATCCAATACAGTCTATAATTTCAGTCCCCCATCACCTTTCACCAGGATTATGCAATAACCTTTTCATGAGTCTCCCTACCTCATGTTTCTCTCTACTCTAGTCCATCCTCTACTCCACTGTAAAAGTGATTTTCCTAAAACAAGTCTGACACTGCCACATACATCTTCTGCACAATAAACTTTGATAGCTCCCTACTGTCTACAGGATCAAATATAAGCATCTCTGTTTGACAGTTAAAGTTCTTTACAGCCTGACTCCTCCCTGCCCTTCCAGTCTGATGCTACTTCACTTTTCTCCAAACATTCTACAATCCAGACACACTGGCCTCCTTGCTGATCTTGGAACATGACATTCCAGCTCCCATTTCTGAACATTTGCATTGGCCATTCCCGATGCTGCTCGCTCCTTATCTCTGACTCTCAATTTCCCTGGTTTTCTTCAAGACTCAGTTCAGAAGCCACCTTTGCCAGGAGGCCTTTTCTGGTCCTCATCAGCTGCTTTCTCCTCTGAAATAACCTATCTACTCTATCTCTATATTTTGTATTACCTACATGTTTTATTTTCATGATTGCCACTCCCAAAAGAATGCAAACTCCCAGAGGGCAGGAACTGTTTTATTTTTCCTTTCTAAGCACTGTACCTGACACTTAATAGATCCTGGTTAAATGACTGTCTAGAATAAAGGGGTGGAATGAGAAAGAAAAATTATAGTATGCAATTAAAAGAATTCCATCATGAGTGATTTAAACACGTTTTTGCTGATGGACAAATGAAACAGAGCTAGAAAAAAAGGACTGAAAAACATATAATAATAACTTCATTACAACATATTGGGTGCATCCCTGTGGTTAACTTTTTGGAGGAAAAGGAACAAGAATCCAACAGGAGGGTAGGACCTATATGGGTTACAATGTGGATATGTATTGTTGGAAGGAGCAGTTATATCAATGGGGTTACAGATTTATATGATTATGAAATATGGTCAACCAAAAAAATACCAACTTCAAGTGTAAAAATAGAAGTTCAAAGAAAAAAGGATATTGGGCTTTATGTTTTGAAAATTATTTTTATACCATATGGTAGAGGACTTAGAACCCTTGAAGACCTGGGTTCTAATGTTACCTCAGACACTGATGAGCTGTGTGACTCTGGGAAAATCATTTAACCTCTCTGGGATTCAGTTTCCTCACCTGTATAATAAGGGGGTTTTATTCCATAACAACTAAGTTCTATTCCAGTTTTAAATCCATGACACTATGAACTATGATCTTAGGATCACCATCCTTACTGCCTCTTCTTTCCCTCCCTTTAATTCTTTTCTACCAAACCAGACTGCTTTTCCAAATCATACTGTTAATTTCATTGCACCACCTTTGCCTTTTGCATTCTGTCCTTCCCACTTAAGCTTTTTTCCAGCAGAGCAAAACTGAAATGTAAGGAATTTTGTAACCATCTCTTTTTTCTTAAAGTAACATGACACAAAGTGTTAAGAGGAAGAGCCTTGCAAATGGTTTGGCCAGAGGCTTTTGTCTACTACTGCTGAGACATACATCTAAATGCTGCCTGGATTATTTCATGAATTCTCTTTAGTATCCCATATTTAGTAGTATCTGGTATAAATGTCATTGTGGTAGCTGCTAAGAATTGGAAGGGGGAGTAAGGAAAGAAGGAAGGAAGGAAGGAAGGAAGGAAGGAAGGAAGGAAGGAAGGAAGGAAGGAAGGAAGGAAGGAAGGAAGGAAGGAAGGAAGGAAGGAAGGAAGGAAGGAAGGAAGGAAGGAAGGAGAAAGGGAGGAAAGAAGAAAAGAAAGGATCCAGGACTAACAACAACTAAATGCCAAATTCCCACAATTCTGTGGTTCCTCAAATATACTGCATGCCTTCAAATTTGGTTAAGTTTGGTCTTATTAAACCAATTGTGCTGTACTCTAAAAAGGTAGAATTGTGGTATGTTGTTATTTAGTCATTTTTCAGCAGGGTTCAACTCTTTGTGATTCCACTTAGGGTTTTCTTGGTAAAGATATAGGAGTGGTTTGCCATTTCCTTTTCCAGATCATTTTACAGATAAGGAAACTGAGGTAAACAGGGTTAAGTGACTTGCTCAAAGTCACACAGCTAGTGTCTGAGGCTAGATTTGAACTCAAAAAGATGACTTCTTTACTTCAGGCCCAGCGCTCTATCTACTGCATCATCAAGCTGCCCATATGTATATGAATATACATATAGGTACAATTTATTTATATATGTATATGCATACATATATAAAATACAAACATAGGAATTTCATATACGATGTTAGTGTGTACATATAAAGATTTTTATATGTTAAAATCGTGTGTATATGATAAATGCATATACACAATTTTAACATATATACATACATATATATGATTGTTATATATAATATGCATATTCACACATATATAGTGCCTGGTAAACTTTAAAGTACCATATACATAACTAATTATAATGAATTTTATGAACAATAAAGAATGAGAATGATCTTATAAATGTAGGAACCCCTGTCCTCTGTTTTACTGAGTCTACATCTCTGGGAACTAAATATTTTTGGTGATATATACTTAAGACATCTGCTGTTTATTTTCTGGATTCTGTTTTGATCCTTTTTAAGTAGTAGTGTCAATTATCAATGACTAAAATAACAAATCCAAATAAGGCAGCATAGTTTGACACATTCAAAAGAACTGAGTGTAACAAGCAAAATATAGAATTGTAGAATTCTAGAATCTTAGAGTTGGAAGAAACCTTTAAGACTACCTACTATGTAGTAGCAATTAGGTGACAGAATAGATAGCATGCTGCATCTGAGTCAGGAGGACAAGAGTTCAAATCTATCCTCAGACACTGACTGTGGGAATGTCACTTAAATTATCTTTATATTTGTTTTCTCATCTGTAAAGTGGGGGGTAATAACATTACCTACTTGATAAGGTTGTGAAGACCAAATGAAATGACTTGCAAAGTGCTTCACAAACCTTCAAAATTCTATCTATTATTAGATTAATATAATCTACATCAATTTAGCATTCTACAGGTGAGAAAATTAAGACTCCAAGGTTGTTACTTATCCAAAATAACAGCTAATTGCTAATTAATATCCATTGTGGTTCAGAACCAAGGTCCCTGGATGCTAAAACCAGTCCTCTTTCCACTCTATAACTCATATATGTGTGTGTGTGTACATATATTTCTATATACACTAAACATGTATATTATTAACATATACATATAGATACATATACATGTATGTATACAGTAGTAAAAAATAACTGAGCTATTCTAGGAGAAAAGTATAAACAACACATGACAGGTTTTAACAGTTATTATTAGCCAAAAATTCATCAGTACATATATATATATATATGTATGTATGTATAGATGTATACACACACACACATATATATATACATATATATATATATTCAGTGTCTAGAATGTCAGAGACATTAAGTTATATGGTAAGGCAAAAACTCTACAAATAGTTACCCTTTTAATATTAAACTATTAGATTTCAAATAATAATAAAATGGTTTTGAATGTATGTTATAGAAGTTAGTTAATTATTCAGAAAACTCTAAGCCCCCCCCAAATCAGTATTTTTTTTTTTTACTTTAGCTTTGGTAGGAGGAGGCTGTGAAGAAAATGGAGCAAGAGGAGGGTGTTTATTGAAGAAAGAAAAGGGAAAGTTGGAAAGGAATTGTGGAAGAGATCTTAAGGGTTTGAAAACTGTAAAAGTCCAGATATTTATTTTTAAAAAGGGAAATTTGAGAAAAAAAGAATTTCAAGGAAGAGAAAGAGATGGAAGGCTCCAAGTAAAGAAGGAGTCCTAAAGTATATGAACCTGAGGAGAAGGAGGAACAGGAGAAGGCAAATAGGAGGATTAGAAGGAGTGGAGGTCTAAAGGGGAAAGAGAAGTGATCAAGAAAGTGTAAAATGGTCATGTAACTAAGACAAAAGATGGGAAAAAAGGGGAGGAATCAGGAAGAAGGAAGGAAGGAGGGAAGGAAGGAAGGAGGGAGGGAAGGAAGGAGGGAAGGAAGGAAGGAAGGAAGGAAGGAAGGAAGGAAGGAAGGAAGGAAGGAAGGAAGGAAGGAAGGCAGGAAGGAAGGGAGGAAGAGAGGGAGGGAGGGAGGGAGGGAGGGAGGAAGGAAGGAAGGAAGGAAGGAAGGAAGGAAGGAAGGAAGGAAGGAAGGAAGGAAGGAAGGAAGGAAGGAAGGAAGGAAAGAAGAAGAAAAAAATGAGGGAGAGTAATTATAATGACCAATCAAATCCAGCTTGGAAAGTGATGAGTAAATACACCTTCTTTGCAGAAGTGGGAGATTTGGGGGATGAAATAAAGTATACTGTCAGAATTAGTTGGTGTGTGGTTTGTGTTGTTGAACTACTTCTTCCCCCTCTGTTTTTATTCTTTGCTGTAAGGGATAGGTCTCTGGGGATGGGAAAAAGGAGTGAGTTGGGAAAGAAAGTTAATATAAAAACAAAAGATACAAATGATTTTTTAAAAATGACTATGAAGAATTTAGCAAAGTGGGGGCGGCTAGGTGGCGCAATGGATAAAGCACCGGCCCTGGATTCAGGAGTACCTGAGTTCAAATCCGGCCTCAGACACTTAACACTTACTAGCTGTGTGACCCTGGGCAAGTCACTTAAACCCAACTGCCTCACTAAAAAAAAAAAAAAAATTAAAAAAAGAAAAAAAAAGAATTTAGCAAAGCATAGAAAGTATTAAATGATTTGACTGAAAATGAAGTAAAAAATAAGCAAACTGTATGTGTAATGATCACAATAATATAAATACAAAAAAACATGAAACTGAATCCTATGAAATTATTATGATGAAATTTGGTCCTAAAGAAATGAGAAAATGTTCTCCTTCCCTTCTTTGCAGAAGCAGAGAAATATGTATGTAGAGCATTTACATTTAACATAATATCAGACATTTCATATGTGGTTAGTTTTATGGAACTTTTCTTTTGGTTCTCTTTATTCTCTGATACAAAAGAAACATGGGAGGGGAGTAATATATTTGAAAAGCAAGGTGATGCTATTGATTAGAGAAATGCAAATTAAAACAACTCTGAGGTGCCTCTTCACACCTGTCAGATTGGCTAATATGACGGAAAATGAACGCGAAAATGTTGGAAAGGATGTGGTAAAATTAGGACACTAACTACTGTCGGTGGAGTCATGAACTGATCCAACTATTCTGGAAAGCAATTTGGAACTATGCCCAAAAGACAATAAAACTGTGCATACCTTTTAATCCATCAATACCACTACTAGATCTATATCCCAAAGAGATTAGAAAGGGGTGTAGAGGGACTTATTTGTACAAAAATATTTACAACACTTCTTTTTGTGCTGCAAAAGAATTAGAAATTGAGGGAATACTCTTCAATTAGGGAATGGCTGAACAAGTTGTGGTATATGATTGTAATGAAATACTATTTTGCAATAAGAAATGACAAGCAGGGTGATTTCAGAAAAACCTAGAAAGACTCACATATTATGAAATACAGGAAGCAGAGTGGGAAAGCATGATGGAGAGCACTTGGGTGATGTAACGATTGGAATGACGCCACCTGCTGGAGACTTACTGTAGAAGAGTTCTGCCCATGAAGCGAAGGTCTTTGAGGGCAAGACCAGGAGTCTTTTCTTTGGCATCAGGAAGTGACGCGGACTAGTGGGAGGAGGAAGGAAGAGACTGGCGCTCACTCTCGCTCTCTTTCCTCTGGACTCTGGTGGAGAAGGGAGCTAGAAATGTGCTCTCCCTTTAATAGATAGGAATCTAGGCCTTTCTCTCTCTTTACCAAATTCTTATTCTCCTTAATAAATGCTTAAAAGTCTAACTCTTGCTAAAGCTTATCATTTATTGGTGACCACTCATTAGATATTTTAGACAGACAAGCTAGAATTTTAACCCTTAACAGATGGCCGACCACGAAGAGGAAAGCTAAACCTCAGTCTTCTTCTGATCTTCTGGTTGGGTAAGAAATTTCCCCTACCCTTTAAATTGCTAAGTACTGGTGTACTGGCTGTGTTTTCCCCTTAAATTTTTTCAAATGGACCTTTTAAACTCCCTAATTACCCTATTTTTGATTTTAGTCCGTTTAACCAGACAAATGGGAGATAAGATCATGTTAATGCTTTGTTTTTGTGGATTTTCTATTTTTCTTTTTATTTTTGTTAGAAGAGCCAGCAATGTACTCCCACAAAGAAATATCTCCCCCTCTCCCAACCATGCTTTTTCAGAGAAACCTGAAGAGATTCCTGCAGCTTTTCCCAGTTCTAACACTAATTGTTGCTCTAATTTTGCATGCCTGGAGGCAACGACCCACCCTCTGGAAGCTTTTAATCCCCTAGCACCTGGAGGCAAAGTGGGGGAAGAGGAATCCAGGCCTGAGTTCAAAATCAAGTCTGATTCAAATTGCTCTGGTCTGTAAAAGTTTTCTTTTTTTAAAAAAAAAAACGTTTTCTTTGAGATTCTGTTGTGCTTTAACTTGTATTTAAATATGTTCTGATTTTTCACAAAAGTAATTGTATTCTAAGTAAAAAAAGGGTATTATTTGAAATTGTTGCATAATTATATATTATATTTTGAGTCAAGACGTATTCGCATTTTTTGCAATCATTTATTATCCTCATTTTTAAATCCATATGAGACTTGGAATTTCTCATAATGGCATGAGGATAATTAGGCAGATGATGCAAAAAGTGATGAAACAGATAAAAATTATTTTTAATAATTAATATTGCAGCAATTGTCTTCTCAATTACCCTCCATAAGGGGGGGACTATAGTAATATTATAATTCTAAAGAATGTTTCAATTTCTGTTTTATTATATGTTTCATGTGTAACAACTAAGATTCTGTATTCCCTTAGACATGTTTTTGAGAACTTTCATTGTTTGATTTGATTATTGACAAAGCTATTTTAAAGTTGTGTTAAGCTCAATTTTGTAGGAAGTTTTCCTGGCTGATTACCAGCATCCACACCTCAACCCCTGAAAAGACTTCCATTCCACGACTACACCTAGAGGACATCTAAGAAAAGACTTTCAGAGACTTTAAATGAACAGTTTTGATTTGTTGTTTTTGTTGTTTTTTTCTCTTTCTGTTATAATATACACCATCTGTAACATGTATTCTCTGCAGAGGCCCTCCCTTTGCAAGACTAATGTCAAAGCGTCGGTTCACGAGGACAAAAAAAATCGCCCCCTGGACAAAACTTTCCTCTCTTCCTTTTCTATATTGTTGTTCACATATTATTAGTTAGCAATAGTTATTATATTCTTTTTACTGTTCCGTCAAGGAAACATTTTGTTTCTTGAGGAACAACAGGGGGGACTGTAACGATTGGAATGACGTCACCTGCTGGAGACTTACTGTAGAAGAGTTCTGCCCATGAAGCGAAGGTCTTTGAGGGCAAGACCAGGAGTCTTTTCTTTGGCATCAGGAAGTGACGCGGACTAGTGGGAGGAGGAAGGAAGAGACTGGCACTCACTCTCGCTCTCTTTCCTCTGGATTCTGGTGGAGAAGGGAGCTAGAAATGTGCTCTCCCTTTAATAGATAGGAATCTAGGCCTTTCTCTCTCTTTACCAAATTCTTATTCTCCTTAATAAATGCTTAAAAGTCTAACTCTTGCTAAAGCTTATCATTTATTGGTGACCACTCATTAGATATTTTAGACAGACAAGCTAGAATTTTAGCCCTTAACAGAGAGGAATAATGGAAGCAGAAATAGACATGATAGTGTGTTTGTGTTTGAACACAGGAAGATTTCACTAACAGCATAAACAGTGATCCTTACAGTAGTTCATGTCTGCTATTAAGATCAGTGCTGAGATGTACCTTCATAACTTTTGGAAATTATACAAGTTGTCTGAGTGAAAGGCAATGGAAGGGAAAATATTTTCAGAGAACATGTCCCAGGAACACTTTTTATACTTTTCAAACAAGCATTTACCTCTGTAATGTTCCATTGAGCATGACTGACTACCTTGCTTTAGTCATTTCAGGGCTGGCATACTTCATTATTGGAATAGCCAATGAGCATTCCGATAATATAGACAGTTACCTAGGTATACTTTAGACAATCCAGAAAACCACAGGCATTTCTTATTCCTATTTTCCCCCAAATATCACACTACAGTTTCTGAAATTCATGACAGCATGGTATGTAGTGGAAAGAGACCTGACTTCAGAGACAGGAATACCTGAATTCCTATCTCACGCTGAGCACATACTGGCTTTGTGAGCCTGGACAAGTCACTTAGTTTCTCATATCATAGGCAAAGAATATGTCATTAGGCTCTCACTTTCACATCATTATAAAAATCACAAGACCACAATTTCCCTTTCTGAATGAGAATAGGGATTTCTTCCCAGCACAGAAGTTGAATGGGGGGAAATCACTATAGAAACACTGTTCCTGGGATTCAGGAGTCCTGGTGCCTAGAATCGTGGGATACTAGAGTTTAAAAGGAACCTGGAATCTAATTCAACTCTCTCCTCCAAACAGAGGAGCAAACTGAATAAAGTAAAGTAACAGTATTCCTTTGACAAAGTGGTGGGTCCAGCACTCAAGAGCAGGTCTTCTGTTTCTAAATGTAGTGTTCTTTCACTACACCAAAAGGCTGGACTTGCTTTCAAGAAGTCATGAGTTCAAATACCATCTTTGACACTTATGACCCAAAGGACTCTGGGAAAGTCATGTAATTTCTCTGAACCTCAGTTTCCTCTTCTGTAAAATGAAGGGATTAGACTAAATGCCCTCTAAGATGCCTTCTAGCTCTAAATCTATGACTATAGGTTCTTGTGACCACAACTATTTAACTCACCACCTAACTTTGGGCAAGTAATTAAATCTCTATAAAACCCAGAGCTCTCACTGGCAAAGTGAGAACACTGCATTAGATGGTCGCTAAATTTCTTTGCAGCTCTATGATTACATGACATTAATATATTGAGCGGACATTAAGCACTCTGTGTGTGTCTGTGTGTGTGTGTGTGTATGTGTATGTGGGTATACTTACATACCCACATATACACATGCACATGCACATATACACAAACATATACATACACATACATCTATATCTATATCTACATCCATCTATCTATCTATCTATCTATCTATCTATCTATCTATCTATCTACCTATCTATCTATCTATCTATCTGGAGGCCTGAGCTAGGTACTGAGTGAAATAAAAAGTTTAGATAAGAAAGCCCCTACCTTCATAGAGCAAATAGTCTAGAAGTAGGATAAAACACAAACATAAAATTATAGTAAAAATAATATGTAATGAATACATAAAAGAAGAGTAAAAACAAACTGTTATGTAAAGTTTGACTGCAAAGATATCAACTAACAGGAGGTAATCAGGAAAGTTTTATGTGGAAGGTGTCTGTGGAGTTGTGTTTGAAAAGGATGGATCATATTCCAGTAGGCAAAGAGAAGAAGGGAGACTTTCCAAACACAAGGAACAGCATGAGCAGAGGTACAAAGGACATGTTCAGGGAACAAAGTGGCCTGCAATTTAGATGGAACATAGAGTACTTGGAAGCGAAATGAGATGAAAAAATTTTTGAGAGGGAATATGGTAGCAGATTGTAGAGGCTCTTGAATGTCAGGCAAAGAAATGTGAATTTTATTCGGTAGGCAATGTGAAGAAACCACTGAAAAAATTTGAGCATAATTGTGGCATAATTGGATCAATACATAAAGAAGGAGGGAAATAAGTATTTATTAAGCATCTTCTATGTGTCAGGCCCTGTGCTAAGTGCTTTACAAATTTTATCTAATAAAAACATTAACCTCATAGTAAGAAGAAGGGTGGAAAGTAGGGCAGGGAGAATGGAAGAGGAATGATCTATTAGAAGGCTATTAGAATAGTTCATGTTGATGGTAATATGGCGTTTTACTAAGGTGGTTGAGGTGTCAATAGAGAGAAAGGTACAGATATAAATGATATTAAGGAGATGGAATAAACACGAGTTTGTGAAAGCCTATATATGAAGTAAGGGAGAAAAAAGTCCTAGAGAGCCACAGAGGTTAAAATATGGAAGACTAAGTTTATGATGTTGCTAGCAACAGAAATAAATTAAGCTAAAAAGAGCAGCCAATGAATGGGAAAAGATGTCAGTTTCGGCAACATTGAGGAAGATGGTGATGAAATATTCAAATGAGGATATGCTATGCTGAGGCCAATCATAAATCAAGACCTGGAATTCAGAAGAAAGATCAGGCTTGAAAATACAGAGTGGGATCATTTGACATGGAGGAATCAGGTGAAGAAATGGGAATGAATACCAAGAGGGAAAATATGGAAAGAGAACAAAAAAGGCCAATGACATGTATAAGCTAAGTACCTTATAGGCTTGTTAAAAAGATGAAGATGAGAAATCAGTAAAACAAAAAGAAGGCATAATCAGAGAAGCAAAAGGAAAGTGTGATATCTCTGAAACCAAAGGAGAATCCAACAGGAAGTAGGCATGAACAGTGTCAAATACTACAAAGAGATCAAGGAAGATGAAACTCAAAAGGTATCTATAATCCTAATAACCAGGAAGGGGAGCTAGATGGTGCAGTGGCTAGAGCATTAGAATTAAGAAGACCTGAATTCAACTCTGGCCTCAGATACTAACTGTGTGACCCTAGGCAAGTTACTTAACCTTCTTGGCCTCAGTTTCCTCATCTGTAAAATAACTGGAGAAGGAAATGACAAAGCACTCCAGTATCTTTGCCAAGAAAATTCCAAATAGGGTCGTAGAGAGCTGAACAAGAAATAACAGGGAAAGACTTCCAAATTATAGTGTGAACAGGAAAGGTTTTTGAGGAACTTCCTGTTGGAGCATGATGAGTATTTTTTTTTTCTTTTGTGAGACAATTGGGGTTAAGTGACTTGCCAGGGCCACACAGCTAGTAAGTGTTAAGTGTCTGAGGCCAGATTTGAACTCAGGTACTTCTGACTCCACGGCCGGTGCTCTATCCACTGTGCCACCTAGCTGCCCCAGGACAAGTATTCTTAAAGGAAACTGGCTGGCTTGATCTAAGTTTCAACCATAAAAAATGCTTTTCTTAAATGTACCCACATTTAGAAAAAAACCTTCTAGTGTATGAGTCATGACTATTTTTGAAGGAAAATTAAAAGACAGGTAGAACCATTATCTTGAAGAAGAAGAAAAGCAGAATTGCAATGTTAATATTAAAAATGAGTTTACTTTTTTCATTGAAAAGATGTGATTGTTCTGATAGATCATGTTCATTCTCCAGTTTTAAAAGGGGAAATGAATAAATATCTGTGGAATATAATTCAGAAAAAACTTTACAGTTTAATTATTCTCCATGAGGTCAAAATTGATCTTGACTCACTCCAGTCCTCTGTTGTCAAACATGTCATATTATGACTATTAGTAGCACAGCGGGATATTTGCAAATTGAACAGCATTACCCAGAATCTTGAACAAGTCTGAAAGGTATCTTCCAAAGCAATGATAATGTTAAGTGTCATGGAATGAGCATAGGCCTGGAAATCAGAAGGCCTAGGTTTTAGTATCAGTACCCATCATTTATTAGCTGTGTAGCATTGGGCTACTTATTTGAGCTCTCTAAATCCCAGTTTCCTCATGTATAAAATGTCTATTATAATACTTGCACTAGCTTACGTGGTTATTACAGACTCAAATGACATAATTTATGGAAAGTCATACAATTGTAAGCTATTATGATGGAGTTTTGGCTCATTTTGCTTCCCCAGGATTCTTTTTACCATTCTCTGACTTAAAAGCCTTTTTAATAGTTAAAACCTAGAAAGGAACTAGAAGCAATTAAGTGGTACAATGGATAGAGTGTCAGATCTGAAGTTCAGAAGATTTTAGTACAAATCTAACCTCAAATATTTACTAGCTTTGTGCCCCTGTGAAAGTCACTTGACCTCTGTCAGACTTAATTTGTTGTTCAGTTGTTTCTATCATGCCTGACTCTTTATGATTCCATTTGGGATTTTCTTGACAAAGATGCTGAAGTGGTTTACCATTTCCTTCTCCAGCTCACTTTACATATAAGGAAACTGAGGCAACCAGGATTAATTAACTTGTCCACTGTCACATACCTAGTAAGTGTCTGAGGCCAGATTTGAACATTTTATTGTGTTATTTTAAATTTGAAATCAAATATACGACTTAGAATGGATCTGAGGCAAATTGTTCCATAAACACATTCTTTAATAAGTGGCTAAACAAAATTTAAAAATCAAGTAACAATAGAAGAAAATATTTTCTGATACAGGATGAGAATACAAAAAACAATAGTGTATTGGGGGTTGGGGGGGAGGACAGAGCCAAGATGTGGGGGAAAGGCAGCCACTCACCTGAGCTCTCCCCAAGACCCCTCCACAAACTTTGAAATAATGCCATAAGACAATTCCTGGAGCAGCAGAACCCACAAGAAGACAAAGTGAAGTACTTTTCCAGCCAAAGACAGCTTAGAAGGTCAGCAGGAAAAGTCTGTTGTACCAGGGTGAGAATGGAGTGGAGTCCAATGCAGGCTGTGCCAGAGCAGACCCAGACCCAGCAAACCAGGAAGCAGGTTTTGGGAGTCTTTGAATCATCATCAGCAGCAACTGCTTCTGGAACTCAGCCCACAGACAGTAAGGGGGTCAAACAGTCAGCCAGGAGGAGATTACAGGGATCTCTTTGATAGCACTGAGGCAAGACTCTATTATTTTGCCCATACTCCCATTCAGGTCACAGTCTTGGGTGGCAGTCCCTGGCTGAGGAGGAGCACAAACACACTGGAGCTTGTAGCCACAGTGGAGTGGAACCCTGTTCATAGTTCCAGGGCAGAAAATCAGGCTTGTGGCTACTTGCAAACCAGAGCACAGGCCAGGAGAGTAGTAAACATATCTCTCCTTAAATCATACTACCTTGGAAGAACTAAAAACTTACAAATCCCTAGAAGTATCTTTGAAAAAAGCTATACAAAACCCCTGAAGCTTGGAACACTGTGCCCTCCACCCTGGAAGCAGTGCCCCACTTTAACAAAGAGTTAAAAATCAAGAAATAGGCTGGGAAAATGAGCAAACAGATAAAAATGCTGACCCTAGAAAGTTTCTATGGTGACAAGGAAGATCAAAATGCACCCTCAGAAGAAGATAAATAAGTCAAAGATCCTACATCCAAAGCTGCCAAGAAAAATATGAATTGGTCTCAGGCCATAGAAGCACTCAAAAAGTGCTTTATTTTGAAAATAAAGTAAGAGAGGAAGAGAAAAAATGGAAAGAGAAATGCATGATGCAAGAAAATCATGAAAAAAAGTCAACAGCTTGGTAAAGGAGACACAAAAAATTACTGAAGAAAATAACACCCTAAAAAACAGACTAGGCCAAATGGTAAAAGAGGTACAAAAAATAGTGTATGAGTACATGGATAATATACCTGGTTTGCAATAGTACAACTTTAAATACATATTATTGAGTGTTTACAATTCAAACAGGGTTACAACTCTATGCGTCAACAACATGCTGACAGACCCTAAAGAAAACTACTTCTTTAAAAAAAAAAAAAGGCAAAACCCAGATGTTCCCTCATTTGACCAACTCCATCTACTTTTAGATGTGCAGAAGGGCTTAGATATATCCAGAGTAAGCCACATCCAACATATTTTACTTGATGGGTTTTCTAAAATAAAATTCCAGGACAATGACAAAAGATAAGAGGAAGAAAAACATGGAGGAATGAAGTCCTAATTACTACACATGCATATCTTTTTGCCAGAAGGGGAAGGAAGGCAGCAATTTTTTATAGATAAGTTACAAAGAAAAGGCAAATAAACAATTTTGCACAAGAGATTTAACATATTCTATACAATGTTTTCACTTTGTGTCTTCCTGACTACAGGCCCAGCATTCTATCCATTATACTATCTAGCTGCCTATGGCTCAGTTTCCTCATCAGTAAAATAAATATCATAAAAGTATCTGCCTTCCAAGGTTGTTGTGAAGATAAAATGAGATCGTATTTATAAAGAACATTGAAAACCTTAAAGTGCTACGTAAATGCTAACTATTGTTATTATTAAATAAGATATTTTCAAAAAAATGATAATCTTATTTGGAGTTCACAACCAAGATCACTCTATGAACCATTTCTATAACTATCCTTCTCTTGTACATAGAGGAAAGAGGTTCAAGGAAGGAGTTATCACATTTAAGGAGTTCTTGAACCCAATAGGTGGCGCAGTGGATAGAGCACTGGCCCTGGAGTCAGGAGTACCTGAGTTCAAATCCGGCCTCAGACACTTAACACTTACTGGCTGTGTGACCTTGGGCAAGTCACTTAACCCCAACTGACTCACTAAAAACAAACAAACAAACAAAAAATAATAATGACAGTGATTGTTGACTTTAAGATTAGTAGCAGGAAGACCACTTTTCCAATTTGTGAGAGGCAGTAATGTCTTTGGTAAGACATCTTACCCTTGGGCACCAAACTGCTAAAAGGTTTTCCTTGAAAGAAATCACAGATGTTCTAATATATAAAAGAGTGTGAAGTAGGATATCCCGTCATCCATCTATTCTATTTTCTTCCTCAAGAACCTGGGGAAAATAACCTGATCCTCCTGAAGTATTTTCCTGTATAAAGTGACCATAAAAAAATCTGGCCTTTGTTGCAGAGTTATTGTGTGTATTCACAAATTAATGACCATGGCTATTAGACCAATGTTATTTTTCTGAAGAGATCAAAGCACTTAAATATTAAATATAGGTGAACATAAATTTTGTGGTCTATACTTGCTGCTTCTGCTTTCTTACCTTCCATTTTAACCCACTTCTTTTCAGAACTCTCTACTAAATTTTTTTCTCAAGTTAGCAGAGACCTCTCACACCCCAAACCAGAACCCCTTTCTGAGTCTTCATTTCCTTTGACCTAGCTGAGGCATTCAACACTGTCAATCTCAACCTCCTTCTTGAAATTTTGTCATTTCTTGATTACCATGACATTTCTTTTCCTACGTTCCCTACTTCTCTGGACACTCCTACTTTGCCTCCTCTGGCTCTACTTCTTCCTTTAAACAAATGAGGATATAACAACAACTGACATTTATACAGAAATTGAAAATTTGCCTGTTTGAATCAAAAGAAACCTCTGTTTGGGGCAGCTAGGTGGCGCAGCGGATAGAGCACCTGCCCTGGATTCAGGAGGACCTGAGTTCAAATTCGGCCTCAGACACTTAACACTTACTAGTTCTGTGACCCTGGGCAAGTCACTTAACCCCAACTGCCCCACCCAAAAAAACCCCAAACCCCTCTGCTTGCCTAAACCACTGGAGAGGGAAATGGCAAACCAATCCCATATCTTCGCCAAGAAAACTCCATACAGTGTCATGGTCACACATGACTGAACAACAACAACCTACCTTTCTGATCTTATCTCCCATTACCCCACTACATGAAACTTCACTTGAACTAGTCTAATCTTCTTGTTATTCCCTTAATACCCTATGTATATTATCACTACCACATCTTTACTCACCAATTGCTCTACCTGGATTACTCTCTTTGTCCTTTCCATTTATTTAAGTCTTGCCTTCCTTCAAGATCCACATCACCTCACCTTCTAGTATTACCTCTCAGTAATCATGTCTTTTCCTAAGCTGCCTTTCTGATTCTCCAGCCCTTCTCTACAATCACCTTTGAAGATCACTTCAACCCTGGACTTCACACACTGGAAGTACTCTCAATTCTTGGCTCCTCTACTTATGATTTGCTGCTTCCTCCCAGAATCTCCATTTCAAGGAGGAAGACAAGGACAATCATTTATTCTTTAGACTGAATTTTGAACTTTCTGAACTCTCTCTGCCATGCCCCCATGTCAGATGCTTGGGTACTTTCATCTATTCCCTGCCTTCCCCATCCCCCTGGGCTTTTAAGCTTCCTTTTATGTGTTACATTCCTGCATTAGAATGTAAGCTCCTTGGAGGCTGGAACTATCTTTCTTCCTGCTTGTATTTGTATTCCCAGGATTTAGCAGTACCTAACACATACATAGTAAATGCTTGTTGACATGATTTGACTCTGAATGTTATCACCTATACTACTCTAGACTCATGGAGACAGGATCATTAAGCACCCCCTCTCCTGCCCACACTGGCATATCTATTAGGAGCTAGTCCCCTCTTTTCCCCTATTTGGAGGAATCCATGTTAAGCTGGCTTTCAGGGGCTTCCCTAATGTGTAAAGGAAACATTCTTTCTTTCCCTTTTAAAATCTCGGGGGGGGGGGGGGGGGCAGCTAGGTGGCGCAGTGGATAAGCACCGGCCCTGGATTCAGGACTACCTGAGTTCAAATCCGGCCTCAGACACTTGACGATTACTAGCTGTGTGACCCTGGGCAAGTCACTTAACCCCCATTGCCCCGACAAAAAAACAAAACAAAACAAAACAAAAAAATCTCTGAGGGAGGGGCAGCTAGGTGGCACAGTAGATAGAGCACTGGCCCTGGATTCAGGAGAACCTGAGTTCAAATCCAGATTCAGACATTTGACACTTACTAGCTGTGTGGCCTTAGACAAGTCACTTAACCCATACATACATTTGGGACAGGATGGGGAAGAATGAAATCTTCTGTAAAAACACTGATAAAAATATGCACTTCAAAAAATAAATCCAGCTCCTATCACCAAGCTTGGCATATTAGCATCTGAGCTATTATTTTGTGGGAATGAAGGTGAATAAGACTGAAGGAAATGTTAGAGATGAAACATGGAAACTAAAATCATCTTTCTTTGAAGAAAATGTAGAAAATGAGTGCCACTACGAACAGAAGGAACTAGTTCTATAATGGTGGAAAAAAGCAACCATATTCAAAAGACAATTATATCTCTCTATTATTCCAATGGGGCACAAGATTCCATGAAACAAGTGTCTATCTAATAATCTTTCCCTTTAATCTGTTTAGTCCTTGCCCATCCCCCAAAATGTATGAACTGATATGTATGTGCATGCGCGTACACATACATACACTCCATTGCCAGTCTATAGCTCTGAAAGACATTAAAGATTGGACATTACTCAGGTACTTGCTATTTAAATTGTCTGCTATTAATTGGTATAAACTTCAAACCCAATCACACTAAATGATCTGTGTATGCTATATTATACTAGTATTACTTATGTACCAAAGCAAATATTACTTGCCTTGTACTGTTTGAATTCTTCTCTATGTTGACGGCCACTTGTGATTTCTCCCAATGTTGTTCTTGTCAAATAAACAAGATGTGTCACTGTGACTGGTACAACTTTGTATTTTTTTCCATACTTTTCTTTCAACACTTCATGGATCCTTGATTTCATCAGCATGTGCCCTCCCTTCACTAAAATAACCTCTATCTACTCTGCCTTAGTAGGTGAAGATAATAAGAATAGATGACATTTAGATGGTGCTTTAAAGGCTTGCAAATCACTTTAGAGACATTATTTCACTTGATTCTCAAATCAACCTTGCAAGGCAATTTTTAAAAGTTGGAAATTAAATGACACTTTTTTAAAAATAATTTTTATTTATTTTCTCTTATTCCTCTCCTTAACCATTGAGAAATAAAAGAAAACAAAAGAAAAAAGGAAAAAAAAAAGAATAATCAAACCTTGTAACAAAAGTAAATAGTCAAGGAAAACAAATTCTCACAGTGACTATGACCAAAAATGTATGTAGGTCATCTCTCTGTCAAGAGATAAGGAACATGCTTCATGGTCCTCTGAAATCATGATTGATCATTGTGTTGTTGAGTTAAGGTTTGAAAGTTGTTTTTACAATGCTGTTTTTATGTAAATCATTCTCTTTATTCTGCTCACTTCACTCTGTATCAGTTCACACGAGATAATCTTTGGGAGCTGCTTTAGTGGAAAAAATCTGTCACCCTGTGGTGGGACTTTTTGAAGGTACCTAGACTAGTCCTCAGATGACAGACATCTAAAATCTGTCCCAGAATCAAAGAATTTTTCCTCTCATCAGGCCTTGCCAAATAACCTGCCACGCTGTAAGTTTCCCTCAACTGTAACTCATAAGGTCACAATAATTCTTAAAAACTTTAGGGGAAGTGTTTTGTTTGGTTTTGTCCACTGACTGGTACTGGACCTGTAATTTTATTGTTATGGGAAATACCAAAGTGAAGAAATTCCTTCAAACATAGAGGTGGTGGTGTTTTTTAAAATGTTACATTGAAATGTGTTGTTTAGCAATTTTTCAAAGCTGTCCAGCTCTTCATGACCCCATTTGAGGCTTTCTTGGCAAAGATACTGGAATGATTTGTCATTTCCTTCTCCAACTCATTTTACAGATGAGGAAACTGAGGCAACCAGGGTTAAGTGACTTGCCCAAGGTCACAATTAGTATCTGAAGCCAGATTTGAACTCATGAAGATGTCTTCCTGACTTCAGGCCCAGCACTCTATCCACTGTGACACCTAGCTGCCTTATATTGAAATGTATACTTCACTAATAGAAATAGTGCCCTCTTCAATTTTTTCATGGTGTGGAGGCTGACCCTAGATTCTCAAAGTTTACATCCATGAAGCACAAGCCCTGTAATGTTATAGCAAATGGAAAAGGCTCTCAGTGTAGGCCTATCAATAGATTTCACATTGATGGTCTAAAGAACAAGAGGACCTGTGCATAGTGCTAGGCCTAAATACAGAGAGCTCTGAGTTCAAATCTACTTCCAACATTTACCAGTTGTGTGACCCTGGTCAGGTCATTAAACAGTAACCATATTAGTAAGTCACTAACCTCTGTCTGTCTCAGTTTCCTGAACTGTAAAGTGAGGATGATAATAATATCACCTAACCTCCTAGGATTGGTATGAAGATCAAATGAAACTATATTTATAAAGTAGTTAGCAGTGTGTCTGACACATAGTAGATACTTAATAAATAATTGTTCTCTTCCCCTCCTTCCCAGGTCACAACATTGGGAAATATTTGTTGACAAGGTGATTAATTCTTCAGGCACAGAAATACTCAAAGACTATGTATCAAGTTGTAGTGAAATTGGAATTTCTGTCACTTGAGGGTATATCCACATAATCACATTTAAAATTATGCTGCTCCCATATAAGTTAGGGACTGACCATATAAATAATTCAATGAATTCAGCAGAAGGAGGAAAGTTGAGCATACCTAAATAATGCATTTGAGTTTTTGTTTGTCCAGGTAAAGACAGGAACCAGACCAATGACACAGGGAACTCTCAGATGAGAAAACGCCCTATTTAAAACCAAGACAGCCCTTTGAAATTAATATCCTTGGGCAGCCAGGTGGTGCAGTGGATAAAGCACTGGCCTTGGATTCAGGAGGACCAAATCCGACCTCAGACATTTGACACTTATTAGCTGTGTGACCCTGGGCAAGTCACTTAACTCTCATTGCCCCCCCCCAAAAAAAGAAAAGAAATTAATAGAGATACCTGGAGCATTGAAACCCCAAAATGTGTCAAAAACAGGATTTGAATCCAGGTCTTCTTGGCTTTGAGACCAATTCTGCTAACATCCCTCTTTGTCTAAATGACTCTAAATGGAGCACAGTGGCTTTTCTTCACTTCTGGCATTTCTTGTCTATACCACTTGCATAACACCCTTGGCACCAAATTGTCTTGTGATGAATGCAGTATTTTGCTTATGTTGTTATTCAGCTTTTCACAGGTTTTCTCACAAGCCACACTGTAAATTCCTTGAGACCAGGGACTGAATTCATGCCTAATGCTATGCACACACAAAAAAAAATGGGAAATAAAATCCTTATAATAAATAACCAAATTGACCAAGTGTTTCATTCTTCAACTCATTGTTTGGTACCATAAAAAACCAGCATCAAGAGCCAATGGCTCTTCCAGACTAATAGAGTAATTCAACTCATTGTAGAGTCAGTATATATATATATATATATATATATATATATATATATATATATATATATATATATATATATATACACATACATATACCTATTCATAGGACTTAAAAAGAGCTAAAATTATTCCTAAATTGGTCAGTCTGGATTTCCAGTGGAAATATTAGTCACTAAGTTCCATACTACATATTTCAAAGTACCTTGAAATGTTAGACAAATCTTTCTTTGGTGGGTAATATCTTAGTCAGTCTTGCCCAATAAACCCTTTGTGGGAAGGCAGAACAGAGGGAAAAGTATTTGCTAGGGAGTCAGAAACATTGGGTTCAAGTCTTACATGTGGCATTTGACATTTGTGTGACTTTGGGCTAATCACTTAACCTCTCTAATTCTCAGTTGCCTCATCAGTAAAAAGCAGGGGTTGGACCAGATAGCTTCTGAAGTCCCTTCTAGCTCTAAATGGGTGATTTTATGATCTTCTGTTTGGTCTGAGAAGGTTCCATATGAGCCTGGAAACTTCCTGATCCTAGCAAATGCTAAATGATGGGCCACTGGAAGTTGATATTCTTGACTTTTTATCTCATCAGCTGTTTTGTAAAATGTCAGATAGGGCATCTGTTGTAATCAAGAATAACCTTTGTTTTGGCAGGGTCTAGTCCTTCTCTATCAAACAAGATACATAAGTTCTAGCCATATGCCCTCTTCCTACTTGTTATCCTTTCTTCTTGCCCTGCTCCTTTTCTGGGATCCTTTCCCAATTCCCCAATACTTTGATTCTCCTATTGTTAGAAACTTTTATTTATGATTGATCCCTGCCTACCTCTGACTTGGGAGATGGGAGACCATTCAGAATTGACTAATGATTCTTCCCCATTAAAACACCTTAATTACCATGATCTCTGAACTGCCCTGAATCATGCAATGAAGATGGACCCTAAAGCCTCTACAAGAGCACCACATTTTGTAAACAGGGACCCATAAGATCATGATGGATTCACTTCCCCTGCCACTATTTGAAGTCATTGTTTCCAAGGATTCCTGGCAACACCTACAGTTGTGCTTTTAAATTCATTCAACACCTGGCTCTCTTCTACCTTTCCAATCTATTTACACCTTATTCCCCTCCATATTCTCTGAAATCCAGTGCCACTGGTCTCCTTGTTGTTCCTCACGCAGAACATTCCATCTCCTGTCTGAGCATTGTCACTGTCTGTCCTCCAACCTAGAATGTTCTCCCTCTTCGTCACTATCTCCTAGCGTCCCCTGCCCCACTTCCTTCAAATCCCAGCTAAAGTCCCATATTCTGTAAGAAGCTATTTCCAATCCTCCCAGTACTACTTTAATTCTGAAGAAAATTTACACACACATATGTATATATGTATGTGTTTATATTAATGTATGTATATATGTGTGTATAATTTGTACATATTTGTTTGTATCTTCTGTCTCCCATTAGATTGTGAGTTTCTTCAGATCAAGGACTTTCTTTTGCCTTTCTTTGTATCCCTGATGCTTAGCTTAGGTAAACAGGGTTAAGTGACTTGCCTAGCTAATAACACAGCTAGTAACTGTCTGAGAATAAAGCTATTAAGTGTCTGAGGCTGGATTTGAACTCAGGAAAATGAGTCTTCCTCATTGCAAGTTCAGTACTGTAGCCAGTGTGCTACCTAGCTCCTCCTCTCCATTAAGTAGATGTTTGTGAATTCTGGTCTCCAGGTGAGGGTTGGAGAAAAGTCCTAGATCACAGATGTCAGCTGCTGCCCTAGTTTGGAGGTGTCAATTGCTACTCTAGTTGAGGAGGTATATGCAGCCTTAGTACTCTGCTCTCACATCCCCTGTTTCCTACTAGTTGGGTGCCTATTGCTTTCAGCATCACTTGGTTTTTCTGATGATTCTGCAAAGCCCCTTCAAGTCCTAGCAACACATCCCAACATCATCCCTTTTTAAAAGACCATCCCATTTTTTTTCAGGAATGTGCTCCAGGATCCTAAGAACAACTCTCAGTACACTTATTAGAACTATTTTTTTTCTTCTTCATGGCATGAACTAAAGGGCCAAGTCTAAGAATGAACTAAAAAGGTTTGACAAGCAACAGTCTCCAGTGTATTTACAAAAAGGGTGCTCCGACTGGGAAAAGTCTGGCATGCAGGCCCAGGTGACTATCAATTCCTGCCTCAATATGGACCAAGATCCATAAATATATAGTCTCACTGTTCCCCAAATCTTGGTGGGAAAAGTTCCAGGCCCTTTAGTCACAAGTTCCTTTCCATCTGTTTTTTAACAATGTGGACATTTGAGAAATTATTTGAATCATTTAGAGAACCTGGAAAATAAAGCCCCCTCCTCACAAACAAAACAAAACACAAACAAAAAAAAACCTCAAAAAACAACTTTTATTTTTCTGCTGTTGTTCTTACTATTTTTTTTCATTTAGTTGTCCAGAAGATTGCCTGATTCTCTTTTAATTCTTGTTTAGTATATCTCTCAGTAAACCTGTAGAAAAATATTAGTACTATTGGCTATAATTCAGCCAAGTTTTCATTTATTGAACATTCTTTTTAAAACTTTAGTGTTTTTGTTTCATAGCCTTAAAAAGACAAAAAAAAAAAAGCATCATACTATTTTAGTCAATCCTGGCTAAAACAAAATTCAAATGCCCAGAAAGCTCAAGCAGCTAAATTTTTACTGTATCTTAATTTTTATGGAAAAGAGATGTTACAAATAAGTGGATATCAAGAATTTTTTTCACTTAGTGTGTATTAGGGTATTACTCACTCAACTGAATCCATCATCTCATCAGTATCGTTGCTCCTTCCAGCAACAAAGATGCTTCCATAACCATCTATCCTGTGTAATTATTCTCCATGTCCTCCTATAACATTAGCAAAAAGGGGCCTAGACAACTGTGCATGCAGGGGGCCTTCTTTGCATGCACAAGGATACCAATAAAGTACATGGATTTTCCATTGGTTATCTCTTACTCATCATGTGATAATCATCATCTTAAATATTTAATTATATTAAATTATAACCTACATATTATTAAATTTCTATTCCTACTTCTTTGAAAATTGATAATCCATCCTGAATATAACCTTGTTGAACAGAATAAATATTTAAACAGAATACTCTAGCACTCAACCATAAATGTGGGCTTATAGTAAAGAGGAAACCATTTATGGTATTGGTGAGGGGGATAATATCTATCACCTGGTTTACAAACTAATTCTGATATGTCAGACTTTTATATAGTTATGTTTCAGGAAGTATAATTTAATTCAAGGTATATATTAATCTGTACACTAGGGAGGCATGTAATAATGGGATTCAGTTAAAGCCCTTTGGAATTGATTTAATTTCTCCAGTTACTCCCCTACCTGTTCCTGATGATGCCAGAATTCTTTTCTTTAATGTTCTCTTATTTCTGTCCTCTTACTTCATGACATCTTTCTTTACCTTACTCATTTTATAAAATTTTCCAATTAGGAGAAGAAACTTGAAGTTATGTGTGCACATACATATATGTGTGTAGCTATATATAATATACATATATATGTGCATATACATACATATTTACAAAAGAGAAAGACTTTATCCACACTGAAAGCATGGAAAAGGAGAGAAATACAAGATTAGGTTCAGACTAGATTGAAGACAGAGAAAAAAATCTTAATTGGGCTAGAGAATTAATAGGAGACCAAGGCTAGCCTAGAAGTAGGGAAGAAAATATGGGAAAGTAGAAAACTTAGCAGGCCTAGAGAAGGGAAAATAGAGAAAATAGAGAAAATAATCAATTTAGAATAGGATGAGAAATGAATGAGAAGGTCTTAGAACAAGATTCTGATCAGGAAAGAGAAAGCATGAGACTGAGAAAAACCAGTGACCACCAAAATAAAGTAGCTGTAACATATATTTAGTGTCTTGAATACAATAGGCAACTCACTAAATATTTTATCAGAGTTTGAGGCAGCTAGTTGGCTCAGTGGATAGAACATTGGGCCTGGAGTCAGAAAGAACTGAGTTCAAATCTGGCCTAAGACACTTACTAGCTGTGTGATCTTGGGCAAGTCACTTAACCTCTGTTTACATTAATCCACTGAAGAAGGAAATGGCAAACCACTCCAGTATCTTTGCCAAGAAAATCCCATGGACAGTATAGGTCCATGGCATCATAAAGAGTATGTGGCCTACTGGATAGAGTACTGGGCCTGGAGTAAGGAAGACTCTTTCTTAGTTTGAATCTAGCCTCAGACACTTACTAGCTGTGTGACTCTAAGCAAGTCACTTAACTCCATTTACCTCAATTCTTCATCTGTAAAATGAGCTGGAGAAGGAAATGGCCAACGACTCCAGTTTCTCTGCCAAGAAAATTCCAAGTGGGGTCAAGGAGAGTCAGATATGATTGAAACAACTGATAACAATAACTGGGTTGGTCAGAGTTTATGAAGCAACTCTCTCTGTGTGCATGTATGTATGTGTGTGTCTGTCTCTTAGTGTGTATATGTATACATCCATATACTCACACATATACATACACATATTTACATGTATGTATATGTACATACTATGACAATGGGAGAATTACATGAAGTTCAATAACTTGTTTTTCATTCTTCAGTTTTCTTCTTGTTTTTAAAAATTATGTTATACAATCTAAAATAAAGAAGCAAAAATGTTATTGATCTTTTCCAAGTTACAGCCTGCTCAATAAATGTAATAAATCAAATGTGCCTGTTCCTTTTAGAAAAAGAAGAACCCTCAGAGACCACACAGGAAGGCATTTTGACAAGAAAGTCTTTGAACATTCCAGTGATGGGAGGGGGGTGATATTGCACTTTTACCTTGGTCTTCTTGTAGAAAAAAAAAACCATCAGATATACCCTCCAGTGTCTCTGGAAGCATGCCAGTATTTTACAATACTGGATTTGGCTCTGCATTATTCTACTGCAGGAACAAATCCTATTTCATTTATGGATGGTTGGCATCCCCTCCCTCATATTTACTTTTATCCAACAGTCTCCTGTGCGACTACACCAGCTAATTCTCCAAATTTAAAATTCAGGAAAATGGGTGTCAGCTAACTTCCTACTCATATGTAACCCAGTTGAATTTGGCCAGTTCTTATTGAGTGAAATGCTAGCACTCTGTTAGGAGCTGTGGAGAATACAAAAGAAACATAAGACACCGTTTCTGACCTGTTAAGCAGATCAATTCTTCAATGAGTCTGGTTTGACAAATCTCTTAGAAAATATAACAAAGGGTGCAAGCAATACATTACAGGGACTGGGGTAGGCAGGGGAGTAAAAGAATCCTTTATTCTACTCTGATTCTGGATTCTCCCTTAGAAAATCATCCACTTCTACCAATCACCCAGCTTTCTAATGACTTAAAGAAATGCATGAAACCTACCATAATGGGAGCTCCCCATGTCCAACCAGGATGCTGGCTTTATCTTTGGTCAAGATAAGAGATTCATAGTTAAGTTTTACTTAGGTAGAGGGTTTGACTAGTTACATGAGATTTACATGGTGTTAGGCAAAGAACTGAATGAGGAGAAAGAAGAACAGGGATGAGAATTTTTCTGGCAAGTTAAAACCATATTAGGAAAGCAAAGAGGTTTTGGAGGGAGGGAGGGAAAAGAGAAAGAGTACGGGAAGCGGGGTTATAAATATTGAGCATCCAATGGAAACACTGAAGCTTCAAAAAGTCTAGAGACTATTGTTAACATATAGAAGGTCAGGTGCAAAAAGACTGGGGAAGGGTTCAAAGGTTAGAGGTGATGAGGTAGGCCTGGTGATGAGAATGAAATGGACTGAAGGGCAGTTGTTCTTTACAGTTCCAAGACTAGAAAAGGACTCTATCTAGAGTACAAGGGTTTAAGTGAATTTGTTTTGTTATACATTCAGACCCCCTAAAATAAACTATTTGCCTACACTGACGGCAGAACCTGAAGAGGAATAAAGAAGCCTTTTGATGACAGTGAAAGAGGAAAGTGTAAAAGCTGACTTGAAGCTTAACATAAAAAAAAAAAAACTAAGATCTTGGCAACTGGAGGCATTACATCCTGGCAAATTGTTGGAGAAGAAATCGAAGCAGTGTCAGATTTTATATCCTTGGGCTCAAAGAACACTGCAGACAGCAACTGCAGTCATGAAATTAGATGTTTGCTCCTTGGAAAGAAATCTTTAGCAAATATGGACAGCATACTAAAAAATAGAGACACCACCTTACCAACAAAGGTTCATGTGGTCAAGCCTTTGTCTTTTCCAGTAGCAGTGTATGGCTGTGATTGTTGAAATACAAAGAAATCTGAGCACTGCAGAATCAATACTTTCAAATTTTGGTGCTGGAGAAGACTTTTGGACAGCAAGGAGGTCAAGTTGGTCAATACTTAAAAGAAATTCATTCAGACTGTTCACTGGAAGGTCAAAGATTAAAGCTGAAGCTTAAATGCTTTGGCCACATAATGAAAAGATGGGACTCATTGGAAAAGTCCATGATGTTGGGAAATATTGAAGGCAAAAGGAAAAGGAGATGGCAGAGGATGAAATGCATAGACAGTGTCATGGAAACAATGAACATGAACTTGGACTTCACCTCTTTCAAGTAGATTTACATGTGGGATAGAGGGAAGCAAGAGAAAAATTTTCTGTAAAACTGTGCAGTTCAGATTAAATCACACCTGTCTTATGGACATAACCGAGGCAGCATGTTATAGTAGAATAAACAGAACACAGAATCAGAAGATCTAAGTTTAAATTCTACTTCCACCACTTATTACTTCTTGCATGATTTGGGAAAGTTACTTTACTTCCTTACTTCACAATCATTTCCCCATCTTATAAAATTGGGAGAAGGAACTAAACAACCTCTAAGTTTCCTTCCAGTTCTAGGTCTATGTATGATCTAGGATTCTATGATCTCTTTGGGCCTCAAATTAGTTAACTGTAAAATGATGATATCTGAGGTCTCTTCCAACTCAAAATCTATGATCTAATATCTAATACTGTACACCAACTGACTTTAATATTTGTGAGTTTCTTGATTATGCCAAAGTTGTTTTTCTTAGTTAAAATTCATTTTTCTTCCAACTCCAAAATTCCAAAAGGTCTATTTTTTTTTTTGCGGGGCAATGAGGGTTAAGTGACTTGCCCAGGATCACACAGCTATTATCAAGTGTCTGAGGTCGGATTTGAACTCAGGTCCTCCTGAATCCAGGGTCAGTGCTTTATCCACTGCACCACCTAGCTGCCCCTCCGAGGGTCTAATAGTGCCTTGCATATAATCAGATTTCAAAAAATTTGTTTAATGAATGAATTATATAATTTTATGTTATAATTTTCTACTTTCAGATGAATAAAATATTAACACATTTGATTAATTAGATGAAACCAAGTCATGTAAATCAATAAATCACTTTCCATCACCAAAAAAGTCTGTATTTTGACAATTATAACGTGTACTTTTTACTTAAACAAATGAAAGAGAATTAACAAAATACAACTTTTTAAGAGTTTCAGAGTTGCTACTTTCCCATACAAAGCTTAAACTATGTTCATAAAAATCTAGACTTTGGAAATATCTTAAAGATAATTTAATCCAATAGCCTTTTACCAATGAGCAAACTAAACCCTGAGAGGTTAAGGGACCTACCCAGGGTCACAGAGTTAGTTAACAGCAGAATTAAAACTACAACTCAGCTATATTGATTCTAGGTCCCTTGCTTTTTATACTAAACCCTAAGACCATCTGAGATTAGTCCAAAAATCAGTAAATAAATATTAGCTTGCATATAGATTTCATTGAAAGTAAGTTTCTTATGTATTTGTGTCACTGTGAATGAAATTGTCTTTAGAATACTGCTGCAATTCACTTTGTGTGGTGTTTACACTAAATTTTTTTTACAATTAACAGTTTCTTGTAGCTAAATAAAACCCATGTTCTCCACATAAATGTTGATTTCTTTCTAAACAAATTATTTACATTTTGATTTGTTCAATTAATGGCTTACATATTTCCACAATTTACTTGTGCAAGTGTAGTTATGTCACTTTTGAAAGAGAAAAGAATTCAAAACAGGGTATCCAATAGGTCACTTTAAACTTTCTTTCTTCATTAAAAAAAAAAAATTGGAGAAAAGTAACTACCACCATTTGAGAATTACCATCTTAACCCCAACCTTTCACATATGTGTGCTTTGTATTTGAGCAGAACTTCTTCATACTAAGTTCACTTTCCCAGTCATGCTTCACAATCCACCCCACCAACCACCCAGTAAGTCTTGACTCTCTTTCTTCAGGTATGAATCTGTCACCATGTTTATCTAAGAAACAACTAATTTACTTTGACCTAACAAGGAACAAAGGGCCACCTCTTAATAATACAAATTCATTTATGTATGTGTGCACACACATGCATACACACACATACACAAAGTTGAAAATGAGTTCTTGAAAACAAAAGTTTATGTTCTAAAATGTCAAGACTAAGAAAGGTTATTTATAAGAATTTAGTAAATGTGAAAAAAAATTCATAAAAACTCTAAAGATAGATTTAAAGCTATCTAAAAGGAACCTGTCAAAAGGCCACTTTTTAATAAAGGAAAAACTCATTATAAATAAGAGCACTGAATATAGTTTTAGCCTCTCCATTCAACTTTGAACATTAGCTGGTACTAACTAGTACAAAAGTCTTTTTGAATTTCACACATTTTTCAACCTGGGAAAATACTTCAGAAAAAAGTAGAAAAGAAGTGGTTTGCATTCTTTTGGCTAGCATCAAAATCTAAGTAGTATGATGACACATCTCTCTTTTTTAAAACAGCAATATATTTTAAGGAATTTCCCCATAAATTCATCTGAATGTTTTCTACTTTTTTTCCCCACCACTCTGAACATCATTGAACAGAAAGCACATTGTTCTGTTGCTTAATATTAGTGACGGATGTAGGAATAAGCACACCAATCATGTTTCCTTTTCAGTGTTTTTAGGGCATCCTTAGCCTACAAAAGGTATGTCTTAATGAAGTGACATACATCATATTATCCCTTCATCTACACATCACTAAGCAGAAATGTCCCCAAGTAAGGAAACTCTCTGTATCTGGGTGAATGTTTCCTTAAAAGCAAAATGCTTAAGCATACAAGATATAAAGGAATCTCTCTCTTAAAGACATTTTAGAAAGAAGATAAGGAAGCAAAAGTATACTTTTATTTTCATTTCTCGACAGCCCCAGTGAACTTTCTTAGGAGATTATGAAATCGAAGGTAGGGGTAGAGATATCCTTTATGGTCCTGCTTGTCTAACACTCAGTGCTATGGTAATGCAAGCCTGGCCATAATCCTACTGACCTATAGGGACTGGCTAGTAATCAAGTCAGGGGCAAACACTGTATCTTATCTAAATATCTTATCTTCCCTCCACACACAATTCTTGTCGTGGTGCTCTGCAAATAGTAGGTTCTTAATAAATATTTATTAAATTGAATTAGTAAAGTAATTGGCTTTCTTTCCCCCTGTGAGTTCTGAAAGCTTCTTTCCTAACCTCAGCTTCTGGTGCCCCCATAAAAAAAGTTAGCAGATCTCAGAACCTATGTGCTCTGCTTAATTTCAAACCCCCCCCCCAAGGGGGTTAGTAAAAGAATTTCTCTCAGCTCTCTTGCAAAACTTTGGCCTACAGAAAGGGCTGGATTGAAGATTTACCTGCTCTGGTCCCAGTTAGCTGCAAAGAGGACTAAGATCTTCCTGCCATAGTGGTCCAGATTGGCTAGTCCTCCAGGAAAGCCATCTTTTAGAGCCTGTTTGATGCCAGGGTCAGTAGCCTTAAAGCTTTTAAACATGTCCAGATTCTGTTGTCTGTATTCAAAGTACTGGGCCAGGAGGCGGAAAGCCTCAAAGTGATGAAACTTCCTGGCCCGCAGGAAGCGTAAGATGAAGGCATCATCCGTGCGAAGGAAACCAATATCTGGCCTGGTGATGACCATATCCCGCACCTCCTGAATGTCCTGGTGCAAGGTGTCTGGGTTCTCATTCAGCTCCAGTCGGGCTTTTTCCAGTGTCTCTGGAGATAGACCTGCTTGTAAATGAGTCATTGTGCTCCAGTTCCTTGTCTCCTCTTGTTCCTTGTTGACCAGTCTGGCCTCTGCCACACACACCCTACACCCTTGGACCCTGGCTGCTACTACTGCTGCCTCCTTTTTCTTTACAGGAATTAATTTGTCTTCGTATCAAATGTGGTACCCTGTTGCTCCACCACACTCCGCCCCCCCCCCAATGTCCCACTCCTGTTCCCTTTTCTTTAGGGGATGTGTCCCCCCTGTAGTTTTCAGCACTCAGTTCTTTACTCCTTTCTACTACCCCTAAATAGCCCCGGCTATCTCGCTGCTGTCTTCCTCTCTCTTCTCTTCTAAGATATAATAAAAACAACCCCCACGCACATCTCAGACCCAATACTCTGATGCTGCAGTCCCTACAGAAGGAAGAGCCCTAGATAAAGATGGGAATTCTGATTAATAATAAAGTGGCTCTTCGGCAGAGTTCCGGGGCGGGGAGAGAGAATCTTTAGGGGAAAAGAAAGAAAGAAAAGAAAAGAGGAGGGGGAAGGAGCCTACTTATCTCTTTGCTTATTCAAAGATGCATATTTTTGTCACTATTTAATTTTTTAAAAAAAGAGCTCTACGTTTGTGTTTAAAATCCCTTTGATCCAAGTAGAGGGATTCGGGTAAAGCTGGTTATCTCCCCCTCTCCCTTTGGTATACAGTGATCTCATATGGTACCAGCAAAATTTTTGGTGGCGGCGGTGGCACCAGCAGCAGCGTGGGCTCCCCCTCCAATACCTCCTCTTCTCCCTCCTCCTCCTCTCAGCCTTTTATCTAAGCCGCCTAGCCCCACTCCCGCCTAGGTGGGATCTCTCGCCAGTGAATCTACATGGTCTCAGGGTGGAGGGGAAAGAAGAAAAGGAATGAAAGGGGGGAAAGAAAACAGAAATGTCTCTAGCTAGGCAATAAACCCCTCTAAACCAAGAGAGGCGAAAGAGCAGCACCCAGGGCCCCTACCCTACCAGCAAAAGGGGAGGTGGGGGAGAAGCGCTTAAGCAATGCAGCACTCCCCGGCATCCATCAGGAGCAGCGGCAGCGGCAGAGATGGAGATGGAGAGAGGTAAGGAGAGAAGCGGTGGCGACGGGAGCAGAGGAAACGAGGAGGAGCTGCGGCGCCGAACCCGGGGCCAAGGACACGCACGGGAGGAGTCGCCGCGGGAACATATTACCCTCGATGGGTTCCCTTGCAGCCCGGCTGCCTCTCGGAGACAGCGGGTGGGAGGCGAAGTGGGCGGGGGAGGGGCGCGAGAGGAGCAGCGCTAAGGATGCTGATGCTACTGCTGTAGATGCTACTGCTGCTGATGCTGCCTTCGCTTCCTCCACCCGTCCTCTCTCAGCTCAGCCAGGCGCGCTCGCAGGTGGGGCGCTGGGAAGGAGCCGCGCATTCGTGGCACCAGAGATAGAGTGGTCTGCTCCGTACCGCCTGCCTTTGTGCTCCCTCTCCTGGGCCAGCCCGGGGCTTCTGGGGTGGAGAGACAGCTGCGACCGCGCGCGCCGGGGCGCCTGCCTCGTGTTCGGGGCTCTGCTACTTGCTGGCAGGTTTGCGTCAGGCTGGGCTCCGCTCCTGCTTCTGCTGCTGGCAACTGCTGCTTCTAAAACCAGACTCCGACTCAGCCCAACTCTCCTTGCCCAGTACTGCTCTTGCTGCAACATACGCACATAGTCCTTTCCTTGCCCCTCCTCCCCCCAAACATACACACACACACACACACACACACACACACACACACACACACACACACACACCACAGTTTTCTCTCCAGAAGACCAGGAATTTTAAGAGCAATTCACAAATTCCTAGCCCCCAACTTTAATCAGGCACCTGTTTTCTTCTGCAGGGCAGCAGACCACTGGCAATGGAAAGTCATAGCCTTCGGGCAAGGGAGGGTCGCCTATCAGCTACTTCCCCTCCCTTCTTCCCCACCCTTTGTATGCTACAGCTCAAGGGTAGGGGAGTGACTTGGTGTGCAGATGAGAAATTATATGACACATATTTCTTAGTTCCAGTTGGAGTTGATTCCAGGGTGGGAGGAGTTAAGTATATAATTTAATGCTAGCCAAGGTAATAACTAACATTTCTATAAAGCCTTAAGGCCCACAACAACTCCATGTAGAGGATAACATATTATACCGTAAACCAACCCCCTCCCCCTTTACAGATAAGGAGATCAGTTCAGAGAGATTAGTGACTTGCCAAGGTTCACACAGTAAGTGTAGGAGTCTGGACTCAAACACAGGTCTTCCAGACAACCTCAGCACTCTACCATTACAAAAATGCTGCCTCTCAAAATATATTACAATACATAGTTGCCCGAAATATTATAGGAAAAAATCTGTATAAATAACCAATATTTCAACCATAAGCCTGACTACTAACCTGATATTAAAGGAGATAGAAATTGGGCATGGGGGACAGTGAGTGTTCTGAGAAAGACCAGCCTGAATGGATTTATCATTAATTTACCTTATATCTATTTCATAGCCAACCTATAGGATTGGCAGAGTTATGAGTCATCTCGATCTTTGACTCAACTTTACAAATCTGTCTACTGTGAATGATGGCAGGTAACCAGGATGTCATGAGGGGTGATGTTTAACTAAAGTAAGACAAGGTAGTTGGTTTGGGTTTGGTTTTTTTTTTTGGTTTGTTTTAAAGGCACAATTTAGAGTACTTTGCATGAGCTTTAAGTTGATAGGGTGATATAATAAGGTGTGAAGTTGAAGAACAGGCTTTTTAGTTATTATTTTTTAAATTCCATTATACATCCTTGATTTTAGGCATTGAAATTTCTGGGGTTTCTAAAGGTAATAATGCTAGTGATACTGGTGGTTGGGGGTGGGAAGGCAGAGAAAGAGAGATGTTCTGTCTTTCCAAACAGGCTGGGGCTGGGAGAAAGGAGAAATTGCAGATACATGTATGATCCAACTAATGTAATTATATCCCTAAATAACATTCTGCATGCAGCCAGATAATGAAGTTTTCAAGAATTTGACTTTCATTCAATAAAATACAAATAATTTGTATCTTTATGTTCCCAATACCTAGCATAAATTGTGGCACATAATAGGCATTTAAAATACTTATTAAATTTAATTCAATTCCAGATATTTCCAAAGTAGAGCTCTAGAAAGACTATTCCCTTCCATCAGCTAGGAGAGCCTGTTCATTTAATTACTAATTGCTTTATTGGTTTCTTATCATCTATAAAGCAGCAAAGCACTCTTTAAAAAAATGAATTCAACACTTTAAAATGGAATTTCTAGAAAAATTAGATGTGTCCAGGGCCATCTTGATAAGCCTTATAATTAAAGAAAAAAACTTCAACCTTAATAGTAATAAAAAGTATTACTTCCAATGCAGTTAAATGTAAGATATTGATGATGTGGTATAAATTATTTATTGTGCACACAGATTTTGCCTCTATGAAACAGTAGGGGTGGTGGAGTAAATCCATTATGTAAATCTAAGATTTTTCACTGCACTTATTCACTGTTGTGCTTTACCTGGCTGCCCTTATCTTTACTTTCATCTACATTTTGTACATTACAAAATCAGTTCCAAAACTGAAAGAAGCACAAAAATCTATGAAAAAATTAAGCCAACATATTTACCAAGATACCATCAGAATACTTGATTCTTGTTTGCTATTAATTTATTTCCCAAAATGTATACAATAATGTTAGAACTAGAATATAAGAATGCAATAACAAAAGCAAAAGCTTCAATTAAAAACACACAGAATAGTTTAAAACAAAAATTTTAATGACACCATATAACCTGAGAGTGAATTTTGACTCATGGCTGCATTAGAAATGTATAGAATAATTAATGAAAATATAAATTTTTTAAAAATTGCAAAGTCATTTGAATTCAATTCCAAATTTCCATATTATTGAGAAGTACAAAGTCTTTAAAATAACATAACTCAAAGTCTTCATACCTAATTAAAGAAAGACTCCAATATGAAAATTATTATAACTTTCAACAATTGTAATTCCACCTGGCTATATAGGTATTGATGAAATATTCATTAGTCAATTGCTTTTTAAGTCTGACTATACAATTTCTACTCAGGCAAAATTTGACTTAATTCAATTTGGCTATCAACAGAAGAAGAACTTTAAAATTGGGTCCAATAAACCTGCATCAGAGGAGCTAGTATATGTCAAGTTGGATTCATCAAAAGCACATTATAATGGAGCCAACTTAGGTACCTGCAGAGCTATCAATTTAACAAGTCCCTCAGCCTACAAAAGTATTTCCCCTTAAAACTAGTATCTCTGTAAAAACAAGTCTGAAACTACTTCATGAGGGATTTTAATCTGTATTTTTTTAATCTATCAGTCCTATTATTTAGAGATAACATGGCAAAGTGCCGTTGTCTTGATTGATAGAATTCTACTTTTCCATATGCAGGTCATAAAGAATAAAATTACCTCCCTAAAATACTGTTTTCACTATGTGGTTTCCCAGTTAAAGTGCCTACTATGGCAACATGGTTTAGTGGAAAGGATATTCAACTTGGACTGTGGACACTGTGTACAAGTCCCAGCTCTTACACTTCCTAGCTGTGTGACAAGTCAATCTCTGAGCTCAGTTTTCTCATCTGTAAAATAAGAGAGATAATACTGTACTATGTGAAATGCTTAATAACACCTAAAAGTTATTTTAAAATATGAATTATTTTTCTGTAATTCTTCTGACTGTCTTTCAAGGCCCTCTACAGTTTGACTTCACTTTATTTAACCATATTTCTTTCTCATCAGTTCCCAATCTGTACCCTGTAATTTAAGATAGTAAGTCTCTTCACCAAGCCTGGAATACAATAGACTTGTTCCTCCATCAGTACCTCTGTTCATGCTAGCCCTCCTGCCTGGAAAGTCCTTATTTCTCTTTCTTTTCTTCACCTATGCAAATTCATAAAGGCTGAGGTCAAGTTCCACTTCAATCAATCAACCACTGCCAAAAATCTTTTATTAAGTACCTATTATGTATGGGGGATACAAAGAAAAAAAAAAGTCCCTGTCCCCACAGAGCTTATATTCTAACTGGGTTAAAAAAAAAAAAGAAACCCTTTTAAACTATTCCAGTTGCCTTTGATCTTCTCTAACCTACTATAGTTAGAGACCCACACAACAAATTTTAATGCTTCACTTTTCTCTGATTTATCCAAGTGTTAATTCCCCCCTCAATTACAGTGTTAAGGCTTTGAGATCAGGACCTTTGTCTCCTTATCTTTGTATTCCATACACCAATTCAGAGCTAGATACAAAGTAGTGAGAGCTACTAGCAGTTGGAGCTTCCCTTCTTTAGAAGGGAGCAGGACAATGGGAATATACAACAAGCAGACAATCAAGAAGGATTTCTGAAGCCAAGGGCTACTTAACATACCAGTAATCCTTTTTGAGTGAACTCAAGCTGAATTTGGAGATGCCTGTAGCTGCCAGAAACCACAGAACCAGCCTTGGCCAGCTCAAGGGCAACCTTGAGTAGCAGCTACAGAATCAAGACTTTGCTCAGGACTTTTTAAACATCCTGTTTATTGTCTCTACAGATATGTCCCTTCCCTTAACCCCTACCACCTTACTCTCTGCTTGAAAACCTCTAGAAACTTACTATTTCACCTTTTTCCACAACCCTTTTGAGCAGCTGAGAACTCTCCTCTCCCTCTTGGCTCCTTTGCAAGCTCTGCTTTGCAAGTTCTTCTCAGACAATAAACTCTTTTAATTTGGGATCAGACTCTGTTTCACTTACGGTTCTTTTTTGGGAGGCCTGGAATCTTTCTTTAACAAAATCTACCTGCCAAGATTGGGAAAGAGGACTTTGTAGGTGCAATGACTGTGAAAACAAAGGCAAGGAAACTATGAGATCTGTTCAGAGGTGGGGCATCATGGTGCAGTGGAAAATATGCTGAATTTGGAGATAGAGGGCCTGGGTTTGAATCCTGGTTCTGATAGTTATTATCTCTATGATCTTGAGTCAGTCACTTAATCTCTATGGGTATAAACTGCCTTATCTGCAAAATGAGGAATTTGGGCTAAATCAAAGCTTCTTAAACTGTGAGTCACATAAATGAATGTGGGGGTTGTGATAAATTAGGCAATAAATGTCTGATTTGTATACCTATTTTATATACCTATATGCCCGGAGTCGCATAAAAATTTCTCAAACAAAAAGGGGTCACAGGTGGAAAAAGTTTAAGAAGCCTTGGGTTAAATAACTTCTAAGGCCCCTTGCAGCTCTAAATCTATGATCCTCCTATTGAAAGGTAGTCTAAGTCATCTAGAAAATGTAGTACAAGGAAAATCAAATGAGATAAAAGTAAAAGGACAGGGTGGAACTAGACTATGTAATGACAAGGAGTTTTAACCATTTTCCTTAGACAATACTGGGACACTGAGGAATTACTGTTAAGAAAATTAATCAGGAAGTGAGGAGTAAGAGAGTTTGGAAGAAAAAGAGAGGAAGATTGTTTGGATAATTGTAGAATCAGAGATTAAGAACTAGAAGAGCCCTTAGATTTCATCTCATCTGGCCTCCCTCACTTTACAGATGAGGAAACTGAGACCCAGAGGAGTTAAATGATCTTCCTATGGTCACATAGTATCAAAATAGAAGAAATGGGATCCAAACCCAAGATCTCTACCTCCAAATCCAATTCAAGTTAATAAACATTAATTAAACTCCTACTATGTGCCACATACTGTGCTAAACTTTGGAGATACAAATTTTTAAAAGAAATCATCCCTGCCCTCACAGAGCTTACAATCTAATAGGGTAAAACAATTCACAAAAGAAGTTTAAAAGAGCAGAGGGAAATGGAGGGGCACCGGGGGCTTTGTTGTTCCCTGGAGTGGACACCAAGCAGAGATGCTGATGGCAAATGGAATCACCAGGTGAGGTTGTAAACCCTCTATAAAAGAAGGCTTTGGGAAAAGTTTATTTCTCTGCCCTCCAACCCTCTAATCAAAGGCAAGAGGCAAGTGAGGGAGAGTTGAGAAGATGAGTATCAAAACCTGAGTCAGTGTTTGTGATGTTTAAATTTTACATGATAAGCTTATCCTGGGGAGGTACATGTCATTCTCTGGAGTCAGGTTTCTTATGTGATTGTTATACTTCAGATGAAAAGAAAAAAGAACTTGGTTTGGGGTTGTTCTGTTGAGTAAAGAACATCTCCCTTGGTAGACAAGGGGGAATGTCCTACCAAAGAATAGGGCAGCCAACACATCTACACCAGAAAAACCTGAGTTATAGTAGACTAGACAGTCTGCCATTAAGGTATTGTTTTCTTTCCATTAAACAATGGAGGTTGCACAGGGTAGATCAAGCAGGTAGTATTTGAGGAATGGCAGAAAACTAATTCATAGCAATTAAGCAAAGGTCAAGCACTATGTCAAGCAAAGTCAAAGTGAAGGTGGTGATCACCACCTCCCACTTGAATCTACTCCTAGCTCAATGTCGTGTTTCCCAAAGCACTGAAATAAGACCATTCATATACACTTGCATGTCCAGTGATACTCACAGACACCCTTTTCACAACTGGCTGATCCCAGGATGGATCAGACACAGCTGCCTTTGGTCCTTCCATATGTGCCAATTCATTTCCCAAGGGGCCATATCTCTGAAGCTTGTATAGTTTCATGCTGGCATCTGATTTAAATCCATGAATAGAGATGAGTTGGAGCTAACTATCCATCTCTGATATTATATACTTCCTTTTGGAAGAAAAAATATATCTGAATGCTACTTCTTTATATATAATATATTTTGGACCTTAAAGTGTTTTCAGTGGTATGTAAACAAGGTGATATTTCTACTTCTTGTTTCTACATCTAAGTTTTGTGATCTTTCAGCCTTTTAACTGATCATGCCCTACTTAATAGTTGGTACCTTAACAGATCACATTGGTCTTCATGGCATTGGGAAAACATATTCAGAATGATGCTTTTGAAGAATATTTCCACGCAAGTAAAAGTTTCATATTTTTATGGGGGGATGAAATATCCACAGTCTGGGGTTTGTGGCTATATAAAGCAAGGTTTTCTTAAATTTCAGGTGACAATGGACCATTTCAACAAATTAATATTTATGGACTCTTCAAGGGAGTTTCTTGATCACAGTGCACCCTGTGACTACAGGGAATCTATTCAAACTTTCCAGTATTAGGACCAATCCAAAAGTGATGTTTTGAGTCTTAAACTACCATCCTAGTAGAGTAGTAATGTAGAGATGGCTGTTTTTAGCTAATTAGAGACTATAATTGACTAACATTTGGAAATCTATTCTTTTTATTTTTCTGAATCTCCCAGAGTTGTTCTCTCTTACATAAACGCAGATGCAGTCAGACTTGTTTATCAATGGCCCGGAAAGGGTCCATGACTAAAATGACATCCTGTTCATAATGGCTTATCAGTGGGTAAGATTCAGCTTTGCCTCATTGCTCTAGTTTTGAGGCACAGATTTTTAGTCATAACATATTTTTAGACCAACTGCTCAAACTTTATTTCATTTTCTCAGGAACAATTTCCTCCTCATAGCCATATTGGTGATTTGGTATAGCCAGTTTTATACCTAGATTCTCATTTGGCCTTGATTTATTTTTTAGGTCTAATGTTTGAGTAGATTTGGGGAACTAAAAGCAAGCCCTCTTTGAATAGGGCCACAGAAACCCGAGTGCTATGTACATGTTGTCATTCTTACCTGCAGTGGTTTTACATTAAGGTCAAAGTAGGACCTCTACTCCTAGCAAAGCAAGAAAATAAAATGCAGTTGTTATGAAGCTCTTGTGATAGATTCTCTGCTTCAGCTCAGCAAGCCACCCCAGAAGAGAGTCCAAATACATACATTCTGACTCTAAATAATCATTGTTCCAGCCACATAACCCTCTGTCCTATGAATCTGTTTTATTTTCTTTTGCTAGTTCGGTTAAGTTGTTTTCATTTTAAATTAGATTTCCCGGGGTACATCCAGTCTCTGGCTATAGTTACAAACATCCTTGTCTGTAATCTCCAAAAAGTTTATCTTCTGGTTTACTAAAGAGGATTATGTAGTAAGGAATTGCTGTTCAGAGATATACAGCTGGATATGAATGAATTAATTAACAAGATAACATTCTTAGATAGTGATACAAAGGTTTTTTTTTTAAAGGAAAATTATTATGCTAGAAAGTTATTGATTAATTTTACACCAAAGTACACAGTAATCACAATGAAACAATGAAAAAAATATTTTTAGAATCTTACAAGCAGAGATTGACATGGATATTCATTTCTTAGTATAATCCATAAGTAAAAGAAACTTCAGGCTCATAGTAAAATACTCATAAAGAATTTGGGGAAAAGGTTAGGAACTGAAACTAGAAAAATATCAACATAAAGTAAATATCAAGCAACTGAAGATGTAACCAGCCATAAGAGATGGTATGCAATTGTGTTGCTAACAATTCTAAGGGATATTTCTAAATTTCAACAAGGGATCTAGGGCTTCTACTAGAAGAAGAAGGAGAAGGAGAAAGAAAAGGAGAAGAAAAAAAGGAGAAGAAGAAGGAGACAGAGAGGGAGAGGGATAACAAGGAGAACAAGAACAAAGGTAAGGATAAGAAGAACAAGAAGAAGAAAAGATAACACTTGAAGTACAAATGGAGAGCCATTCCTGATAGATGGTGGGATTCTCTTTACAATCCTTTTTTTGCAGGGGATGGATGGGGGAGTGGCATTCCATCTAGAATATTATAGAGGTCCATGTCTACTCAAGAGATTAGCCAAGCAATATTTGTGAAATTATAATGTAATCTATAATGTAATTAATAAAAAAATTGTAATCTTTGAAGTGGCTATGTTTCTTTCATCAAACAGTGTTTCTGGAAAAGGGAATAGTGATTGATGAAGCCACTCTGATGTCAACTCTGAATGGTTAAGAAAATAGACAGTTTTATTTTTTATTATTAAATTTTATTATTTATTCAAATTAACAAAAAATTTCTTTCATTCCCACTTCTCCCCCCTCTCAGTCAAAAAGCACTAAAAGTAAAAAAAACCATAATAAATATGCAAAATCCAACAAACCAAGTTCCTTATTGTCCATGTCCAAAAATGTATCTTTCATTCTGCTTTTTAAGTTCATCATCTCTTTTTTTCATTTCTTCAGTCCTCTGCAATTGGGAGAGGGGGTGCTCCATTAATCTCACTTTCCATAAGGGAGCAACATTCTTATTTAGTATGGTGTGATGTCTTCCAGATTGTGAAGATGCCAGTGTTTCTGTGGTTATAGGTCCTATCTCTGACACATCCATTTCCCATAGGTTGAGAGTTGCTCTGAACTATTAGTTCAACTAATTATTTATAATTATAAACTATATATAAACTAATTATTATATAAATAAATAATTATATTATAAATAATTATAATTATTATATAAACTAATTATAATTAGTTGAACTATTAGTTCAACTGAAGTACTTTAGGCTTTGGCCACCCCCAAAATTTGAGTGACATAGTGGGGCTATAGAGAACATTTATTTTGGAAGTTTAATTGTAACTACTATATTTTGATAACCTAAGTAAAATATTTGTTTTATTATGATATGGAATTAGAGTGAATAGAAATGTTTAACCTAAATAGAAGGAATTTCCATGGCTTGGAAATTGAGACAAGTGGAGTATCTAGAACCCATGTCCTGAGCAGATTATTAGGGAATAATAGGAGGAACTCTTCTGGGGGCCTTTATACTCTCCTATTACATTGTAATGAAAAAGATTTTAATGACATGTATATATGATATCATATTGCCTACCTTCTCAATGGGTTGGGGGTGGGGTTAGAGGGAAGGGGAGAATTTGGAACTCAAAATGTAAAAATAAAAGTAAAAATAAATAAATACATTTTTAAAAAAGAAACAATATCTTGGTGACTAAGAAGGAGCATTGATGAAGGAGAAGTGAATCGTGAATAATATTATCCTAATTCTGACCAGGTGAGAAATTTTTCTATATCTAGATAGATGAGTTCTCTGTTTCTGGGATGCATTTTCTCATATGTAAAATGAAGGGGTTGGAGTACAAGCCCTGTAGGGTCCCTTCCATCTCTAAGTCTGTTTCTCTGCAGTGGAGACATGTAATTTAATTCAATATGCTAAATGGGGATTTCAGGGGGCTTCCTGGTTCTTCCCATCACTTATCAGAAAATATTTCCCCAATGTATAACTTTTGTGGCAATTCTGAGGCTGTACCAGAGAAATCAAATAGAGCCAAGCAGTGAACTTAAATATCTGATGCCAGATGCATTGGGTTGAAAATCTAGGATGAAGTTGGCCGGCTCTGCACTCAGGTGACATTTGAATGCCCCTCATCAGTTCCATTGGGGGAAGTGGTATTCTAGGAGGTCTATGGGATCTTTGACTTTAATAATACTACTGATCTTACATGCATGCCAATGACTGGGATGAAATACCATAAAAACACCAGGGTGGTAACATTCTTATTACATAACCAAGAAGACAGAGAGGCTTCTTCAGATGGGCATCTTATCTTCAGAGTGGGCTAAGACCATTCAGATTTAAGAATGTGAGGTTAAGTTCTTTTTACTTGTATTCAAACTCTTAGGAAGTTTTCCAAAAGAAAACTTTTAACTAAAGTAGGTGTGTGTGTGTGTGTGTGTGTGTGTGTGTGTGTGTGTGTGTGTAGGGAAATGCAATGTCATTTTTTCCTTATAAGCATTAAGATAATACAATTATGTATTCTTACTTGCTAACAAGTATTTATGATTTTCAGAGTGAAATTGCTGTCTTCCCCTCAAATTATTGTTGTAGGAAGGAAAAGACAATTGAGAACTACTCCCTCACAACTTAGAGCATGAAAAAAAGGCAACTGAAAGTTCCTCCTTCAAATTATTGTTTTGAGAGGGGAAAAAACTAGAAATTTAATATATGAAATAGAAAAGGGTTTAGGAATACTTGCTTCAGATATATTTGCTATTGGGGCCCTCATGGCTTATAGTATGTGTCAGCAAGAAAATTCAGGGGACTATAAAAAAGCCCATTCTCATTACATACTACTTTAGGTTGAGGAAAATATCCAAAAACCTTTGCTCTAATTCTTTTATTTCCAAACAATTTTTTGATTTTGTTAATTTATTCCCCTAAGCCAACTTATCCACCAGGAAGAAGTGACCTCTGCAGATAACCAAAGCCAGTTCTTTTGGCAAGTATAGTTTCCATTGTAAAATAACAAATTGGCTTTAAATTTTACAAATCAGTTTCTTGTTAGTTTGACTATCATGAGCTGGTTTCCTAGGAACTGCTCGCTCTTGGGTGAACTAATAAAATTAAGTTTCTAAACCTTTTCCTTCCTTTTTTTTTTTTTTAGTGAGGCAATTGGGGTTAAGTGACTTACCCAGGGTCACACAGCTAGTAAGTGTCAAGTGTCTGAGGTCGCATTTGAACCCAGGTCCCCCTGACTCCAGGGCCAGTGCTCTATCCACTGTGCCACCTAGCTGCCCCGCTTCCATTCTTTTAAAACACTATTTTACAAAGGAGGGGTCTATAAATGTCAGACTACCAAATGGATCTACAATCAAATTAAAAAACCCTACTCTAGACACCCCCTCCGCCCCCCAAATCACTATGCTCTTCCTCTTCTACATGTGCTCTTACTGTTCTCTATTCAGAGGATGGTCTTCTTCCTCTTTAATTATTCTGGAATACTGTGTATTACAACAATCTGTTTATGGTTTATCCCCCTACTATACTAAAACTTCTATGAGGTTAGAGACCACGCTTCATTTCCCCTAACGCCTAGATCAGTGCTCTGCAGGAGATGCGTACTTGGTAAATGTTTAATTGATTGATTGATTGATTGAGGGTCTTATGGGCTTTTGTTTGTTTTTATTTTTGTTAAATTTTTTTGAAGACTGGGTTTCCCTATATCACCTAAGCTAGAAATTTAAGGACTACTCATGAGCCTGGTCTGATCCGATTGGCTCAGGGATTTCAACTTGCTCTATTTCTGACCTGGGCCTATTTTCCCCTCCTTAAAATAACTTGGACCCCTCCTCATCCCATTCCTACGGACTTAACATATTGTCCCATCTTCATGCAGACATCTAATAGGTTTAATCCACTGCAGTTTAGAATTTCCCAACTCGAGAGATCTGTCAGCCTCATCTTCCTTGGCAGAGGAGATCACTAGAGTGTGCCACCATGCCTGACTGGAAACCCTGCAGTTTAACAGATGGAGAGTCATCCATAACATATAATCCAGGAAACTCTATTATTTAACAAAGTGGCAACCAACGCTTACATGGAGTCTACTACTATGGCATGTTTCACAGTGTTCAGGTGTAAAAGCATTTCACATAAACACATTTCATAAAAATAACTTATTCATACTGCAGTAAATTTTTTTTCAGTGTAGTCTTGCTGAATAACTGTGGAAGAAGTTATGCACAGATATTTCCTAGAATGTAAAAGATGATAAGGTAGAATAGGTTACAAAGTTCACTAAGAAAATAGCATCAGTGAACCATTGGAAGCAATTTTCTCCTACTAGAGTCTACAAATGGCATATTATCAAGATGCTAATTATAGAAAACAATGCCCCTTTTCTATTTTCTTGATCCCATGGTCCTTGAGAAACTTAAAAACAAAATAATAACAAGTACAGTTGCAAATTCTTAGGAATATTAGTTATAAAGCAAGATTAAAAGCAATAGTTATTCTCAGTGGAGAAGAAAGGAGTTTAATTGATGAAGTTTAATTCATGGAGGAACTGGCTTTTTCAAGGTATCAACATGAGAAACACCTGTCACTGTAGCCAAATTGAATTTCTCAAGCAAGGTTCATAAAAGGGACATTTCTACCTCCACATCATTGGTCATTCCATTTCTTCTGTATACAATTCCCTTTTCCCTCCATTCCACACAAGCAGATGCTACTCCTCCCCTTTGGGGCAGCTATGTGGTACAGTGGATAGAGCATCAGGTCTGGAGTCAGTAAGACTTGAGTTCAAATCTAACACATTGTTTTTGTGACCCTGGACAAATCACTTAACTCCTATTTGCCTCAGTTCCTCATCTGTAAAATAAGGGCACACTGAAGAAGGAAATGGCAAAACATTCCAGTATCTTTGCCAAGAAAACCCCATGCACTTTGTCCTTGGGGTCAGAATCAGACACAACTGAATGAGTGAATAAAGCCCACTCTTCCCCTTTGAGATTAAGCTTAAGCCCTTCTGCCTGATCTACTCCCCAACCATCCCAGCTCACTCCCATATATAAACATTCTATGATGTTTATTGCTGTTCTGATTTATTTGGCACTTAGCTTGTTCTGTTTTATGTTGTTGCTGTCATTTTGTTTTTCATATTTATATAACCTATATTCCAGATTATAGTGTAAGCTTCCTGAGAATATGGAATCTATGGTCTTCACATTCTTATTATCTAACACAGTGCCTCATACATGTACTCAATAAATCTTTGTTGATAGAAATTGGAATGATTCTGAACAATTATCTTTCAATAAATTAATGTCAACAAGCATTTATTGAAGAGAGCATTTGTGTGGGAGGTTCAAAAAAGGTTTTATTTAGATTGAAAGGTAATGCATGAGCTGCATCATGAAAGAAGAGAAATTCTGTGAAACAGAAATGAGAATCCATTCTAGCTATGAGAGATGACCAATGCAAAGAGAGCTGGGTTGCTATATGTGAGGAACAGAGAGAAGACCAGTTTGGATGGATTTCAGAGAATGATAGGGGAATAATGTATATTGGACAAGTAGATTGGGGTAGTGAATGCCTTTAAAAGCTAAACTACAGGCAATATAGAACCATTATTGTTTATTAATTGGAGGGGTGACATGGTCAGATCTGCATTTAGATAAAATTATTTTCATAATTATGAAGGATGGACTAGAAAGAGATTTGGGCCAAGAAGAATAATTTGGAGGCCATTACAAAAGTAAAAAGGAGAGATATTTAGGGTCTGAATGAAAGTGCTAGGTGTTTAAAGAGGCAAAAGAGGTTGGATGTGAAAGATGTTGGGAAAATGCTCGTTTCAAAGTCTCCTATGCTAAATCATCTATTTCTTGTTTCTTTAGTATCAGTATCCTAAGGGCTCTGTCCTAGCCCATCTTTTGGTGATCCCATCTGCTCCTAGGGATTCAAGTACCCATGTCTAAGCATATATGTTGCCAAATCCAATCTTTCTCCTGAACTCAAGACTCACATCAGTAACTGCCTAGTAGATATCTGAAAGTTCTTAAGGATCTCAGACTCAATATGTCAGAAAGAGAACTCATTGTGTTTCCCCCTTAGAATTCCTTTTATCCAAATTTCCATGTGGGTGTTAATAGAACAGTTATTCAGGTTTGTAACCTTCAAGTTATCTTTGACTCTTCCCTCTTGCTCCTCCTTTCCTACTTGTGATTGGTTACTTAAGCGTTATTGATTCTTCATCTACAATATCTCTTGTACCAATGCCCTTCTCTTCATTCACACAGAAACTATCTTATTCAGGCCCTTATCACTTTTAGCATGGACTACTACAATAACCTCATAATTGACATCCCAGCAACTAGTTTCTTTCCTCTTCAACCCATCTTACACTCAGCTTCAAAAATAATTTTCCTAAGGACCAAGTACAATTCTGTCATTCTACTCAAAAAACTTCAGCAGATTCCCCATTGCCTGTATGATAAAATACAAACCTCTTAACCTAGAATTTATTGTCCTGTATAAACTGGTTCCTTCCTCTCTTTCTAGCCAAATTTCATATTACTTTTCCATCATGAACTCTACATTCCAATCCAAATGTTCCCTAAATATGACAATTCATAGTCTACCTCCAGACACTTGCCCATGACCAAAATGTCTTCCCTCCCTCATTTCTGCCTTTCAGAATCCTTTCCTTCAAGGATCAATTTGAGAGGTTCCTCCTTGAAGTCTACCTTAATATTTTCAGTTGTCAAAGCCTTCTCTCTCTCTCTCTCTCTCTCTCTCTCTCTCTCTCTCTCTCTCTCTCTCTCCTAAATATGCCTTGTGATGAGTTTATTTGTATATGTCTTATCTCTCCTTAGTAGAGTGAGGACAGTTTTGACTTTATCCATCCAACAGACCTAAAATGAAGCCTGGCAAATAGTCAGCACTTAGTAACTGCTGAATTCAAGTGAATTAAAATGATGCTAAATAGATTCAAATCCTACTGTGATCCTACCTCATTTATAATTTAAATGAGAAAATATATGCAAGGGAATATCCAAACCTTAAAGCACTATATAAATGTTAGATATTGTTATTAATTATTGCTTCAATTGATTGTGTTCTTATTTATGAAGTGGTGAAATGCAAATCTTTCAAACTGCAATCTGTGCAATTCTTGCCCATATCTACCCATAAATCCTCCATATAGGATCAACTTATTACACTGAAGGACCTCTCTTAAGTCAGAGGGTCTTAATCTTTTCAGGTGTCCTAGACCCCTTTGGCAGTCTAGTGAAGTCTACGGACCCTTTTTAGAATGATGTTTTAAATGCATAAAATATATTGGATGAGAAAGGAAACCATGCTACTTAAATAATTATCAAAATATTTTTGGGGTGTGGGGCAATGAGGGTTAAGTGACTTGCCCAAGGTCACACAGCTAGTAAGTGCCAAGTGTCTGAGGTCAGATTTGAACTCAGGTTCTCCTGAATCCAGAGCGAGTGTTTTATCCATTGTGCCACCTACCTGCCCCCCAAAACATTTTTTAAAACAAGCTCAAAGATCCCAGTTTAAGAACTCTTGCTTTTAATATTCTACAGGTAATCACGTAACACTCAGTTTTGTTTTGTTTTAAACTTCTGTCAAATCCTGCCTAAGTCATGGGATGAAAATCTCCTCAAGAATTTAAAGAGGCGGCTAGGTGGCACAGTGGATAAAGCGCCGGCCCTGGATTCAGGAGTTCCTGAGTTCGAATCCGGCCTCAGACACTTGACACTTACTAGCTGTGTGACCTTGGGCAAGTCACTTAAGCCCCATTGCCCTAAAAAAAAAAAAGAATTTATTAAAGACTTATTACAAGCAAGATACTATACTAATAAATTCTGGAAATACAAAACAATTACAAAGAAAGACAGTCCCTGCCTTTAAGGAAGTTTCAGTCTAACGAGGAAAAACAGCACACAAAAGGGGACTGAAAACGGAGGGGAGAAGTGAAGAAATGCCTGTCTGATCAAAGAAAGTCCAAACTCAGAAAGAAATAAAGAAATGGCTGACAAGGGAACTTTCCTTAAAAGGGAGGCTCCGGAAGGAATAGACCAATTAGCGAAAGGGGCTTTGGGGCAGAGTGTACTTCCAGGATGAAGAAGCTGTGGTAGAGGGTGAAGAAAGCCCTGAAAGTCAGGTGTGGTGACTGGACAGGGAATTTTCTACCTCATACACATGACCCATGTCATTTTTAGACTCATCTTAATCATTCTGAATGCTTGTCCAAAGAACTAATTGTCCAATTCACAAGAAAGATAAGTGTTTCAGTGCAAAAGAGTAACATGAAAATGAATTCACATTATGAGGCAATTGGGGTTAAGTGACTTGCCCAGGGTCACACAGCTAGTAAGTGTTAAGTGTCTGAGGCTGGATTTGAACTCAGGTACTCCTGACTCCAGGGCCGGTGCTCTATCCACTGCACCACCTAGCTGCCCGGAGATGAACTTTTACAGAAATCAAGAAACAGAATGATTGGGTGCATCACATACAAGACAGAAGTATGTGCTCATCCCAAAAGTTTCATTTATTTACTAAAAATTCTAGATATCTAGCTTATGCCAGAATTAATCTATCTGTAACAACTTAAGCATCACCTAAGACCTATATTGCCATTAGTAATAGTTTTCAATTATATAAACACTTTAAGGCTTGCAAAGTATTTTACATATATTATTCCATTTTTAAAAGCTTTACAAAAATACTGTGAGCATCTTCTCTAAGCACATGTGCAAAATATATACATGTTATATTGTGAGATTTAAAATTGGGTACTAGAGCATTAACCTCCCCTTTTTAACCTTTCCCTTCTTTATCTCCCAGACTAGTAAATGGAAGAAGCTTCTGATCTCTAGTTAGAGCTTTATTGTTTGGAAATTACAAGGTGATGTTGATTAAAGGGATAGGAAAGTAGAAATACAAAACAAATAGTCTTAAGTCTAAGCTTAGTCTATATTCCATATAAAACTCACCAAAACCCAAGGCCACCTTTGGGCGGGAGAGCCAAGTCAAGCACGTGCTGTTACGGCGAGCCAGGCCGAGTCCAACCTCCGTCAGCGTCTGTGTGTGCTGCGCAGTCAGCGGACAAGGAGAGTTGATCCAACCTCACTTGCCTTTTAAGCTCGCACCTGGAAGTGGAGTGCCTAACAGACAGAGGTGGGGTACAGGGCACGGTCTCCTCCCCGAAAGGGTGGTCCTTCAAAAACTGGCGTCTCTCCATTATCGCTAACCGACTGTTAAAAACTTTTTTACCACAATATATATGTATGTATATAGCAAATAAGACTGAGTGTATGCATGTCTTTATACATATGCATGTGTATATATGTATGTGTGTATACATACACATATATGATTTTTGTGATATCTGTTTGTTTATTTGAGAAACAATACCACATTAACTTTTTCATTAAGAGCTACTCCTAGAAAAGATAGATAGTCCTAATTCCTTAAATATGACTTGAGAAAAAGACAATCATAGCCTTAAGTTTTTTGATCTAGACAACTGCCCTGTTTGCTTGATTACTGGCTGGTAGGGAAAGTGATATTTATAGATGGAGTATTAGCCCTGAAGTCAGCAAACATGAGTTTGATCTTGCCTCTGACATGTACTAACTGTGTGATCATAGGTATGTCACTGAACTGCTCAGCCTCAGTATTCTCCTCCATAACATAAGGATAATAATACATTAGTTATACTTGAATAGTTTTTAAACACCCTAGGAGCTATATTTCTTTCTAGCTTGGAAAGAGAAAGCTTTATCCTGGGAATGGGACTGGGATTAGAAGGTGGAGTTTTCTGCTACAGTGGCACTTTTTAAAAATTTCTCTGGAGAGGACCACAGTAGAAAATTGGGAAAGAGCTGGAGAGAGAACGTAGTGTTAGATAGCAGCAGCAGATGGAAGATTCTTACCAGAGGACCACTATAAGCCTTTTTGTTTCCCCAAGCTTTATTAAGAGAAGCCAGGGAAGAAGGACAGAATTTTGTCTTCTCAAGAAAAATCACTGGAACAACAGTGAATCCTGTTTGATTAACTGATAAGGAAGGGGAGGAAGGGAGGTTCATTACTAATGATTTCATAACTATCTAAATTTTTTGCAGATTGGTTATTTGCATATTAACAATGATTTGCTAGATAAATATAAGATACATTTTACTGTAAAGAGCATGTGAGAAAAGAGAAATTTGTGTAAAAGTGATTACTTTAAATCAATCTAGCTAGGAGATTACTGCTTCCCACTTTAGCAATTAAGAAACAGATTCTTTTTGTACAACTTAATGTAACACCAGCATTTTGTATAATCTGTTGACAATTTATATTTTTAAGTTTGTTTGGGTTTTTTTTTTTTAGCTTCGCAGAGAATGGAAGCCACTTACAGGCCCAACTGTGTCACCTCTCTATTCAGTTGTTTCTAGTGGCCCCATATCACCTCTATGATCAAATATTGAGTTCTCTGCTATATAAAGCCCTTTATAACCCTGCCCTTCCCCACCTTTCCAGCTTGCTTACACTTTGTTTGGGTCTACAAAGGTATAGTGGCTTTATACCAGGCACTCTCCATGCCTTTCCAAGTGCTTTTTCAATACCTAGAATGTTCTGCTCCCTCACCTCTGTCTATTAGTTTCTCTGGCTTCCTTCAAATTTCAGCTCAAATGTTCACCTTCCACATGAAAATTTTTAAAACTCTCAAAAGCTACTCTCAATCTCTAAGCAGACAGAGTACTTCACCTTGGAAGTGTTTAGGGGTTTTTTTTCCATCCTCTAAAGAAAATGGGAATGGGAAGTAGAACTCCAAGAGAAGGTTACACCATTAGCCTACCATGATGAGTGGAGGACAGAGTTGGTGAATTCTACCCATTTTCCCCAATAGAAAAATATGAAAAATGCTATTCATGTATACCACTCTTTATCTTGACCTCTTCTGAGCAACATCTGCATTATGTTCTCTGGCTTAAGTAGTTTACTGTTAAGCCATATTGAGTTTACCATATACTAAATACCCAGATTCTTTTCAAATGAATCACTTTCTAAGCATGCCAACCCCATCTTGCATTCATGAAATTGATTCTTTAAACCCAAATGTAAGACAACTTTTATCCTTAGTGTTATCTTCTTACATTTGGCCTAATTTTCTAACCTATGGTGTTTGTTGGGGATCCTAAATATAAACCATTGCATTAGGTAGCCCTTCCAACTTTGTGTCATCTTCAGTAGTATTTGACTCCATTCATTCATTCATTCATTCATTCATTCATTCATTCATTCATTCAATCAATCAACAAATTAAGCAACTACTATGTGTTGGGCAGTGTGTTAAGTGCAAAGGATACAAAAAGAAGAAAAAAGCAGTCCCTGACCTCAAGGAGTTTACAATCAAATGAGGGAAACAATATAAAACAAATATATCTAAAACAACCTATATAGAAGATAAATAGAAAACATTAGAATTAAGAGAGATTTGGGAAGGCCTCCAGTAAAAAAAAAATAGGATTTTAGTTAGGATATAAAGGAAGACAGGAAAGTCAGTAGGCAGAGCTGAGGAGAGAGAGCATTCCAGGCATGGAAGACATCAGAGACTATCCTACTGATGGAATAGAGAGGAGACTATTGTTATTGGATTGAAGAGTATGTGGTGAGAAATGCAGGGCTGGTTCAACATTAGGAAAACTATTAACATAATCAATCACATCAATAAGAAAACTAACCAAAATCATATTATTATATCAATAGATGCAGAGAAAGCTTTTGACAAAATACAGCACCCATTCCTAATAAAAAGCACTAGAGAGCTTAGGAATAGGTAGAGCTTTCCTTAAAATAATAAACAGTATCTACCTAAAACCATCAGCAAGCATTATATGTAATGGAGATAAGTTAGAGGCCTTCCCAATAAGATCAGGGGTGAAACAGAGATGTCCATTATCACCCCTATTATTTAATATTGTACTAGAAATGTTGCTTTAGCAATCAGAGAAGAAAAAGGAATTAAAGGAATTAGAATAGGCAAGGAGGAAACAAAACTATCTCTCTTTGCAGATGATATGATGGTATACTTAGAGAATCCTAGAGAATCAACTCAAAAATTACTTGAAACAATTAACAACTTTAGCAAAGTAGCAGGATATAAAATAAATCCACATAAATCATCAGCATTTCTATACATGACCAACAAAGTCCAGCAGCAAGAGATAGAAAGAGAAATTCCATTTAAAGTAACAGTAGATAATATAAAATACTTGGGAGTCTATTTGCCAAGACAAATCCAGGAACTCTATGAACACAATTACAAAACACTTTTCACGCAAATCAGATCAGATCTAAATAATTGGAAAGATATAAATTGCTCATGGATAGGGCAAGCTAATATAATAAAAATGACAATTCTACCTAAATTAATGTACTTATTCAGTGCCATACCAATCAGACTACCTAAAAATTATTTTATAGAGCTAGAAAAAATAATAACAAAATTCATCTGGAAAAACAAAAAGTCAAGAATATAAAGGGAAATAATGAGAAAAAATGCACAGGAAGGTGGGTTAGCTATACCAAATCTGAAGCTCTACTATAAAGTGGCAGTCATCAAAACTATCTGGTACTGGCTAAGAAATAGAGTGGAGGATCAATAGAACAGGCTAGGCACAGGAGACACAGTAGTAAATGACACTAGTAATGTAGTGTTTGATAAACCCAAAGACTCCAGCTTCTGGGATAGGAAGTCAGTATTTGACAAAAACTGCTAGGAAAACTGGAAGATATTATGGCAGAAATTAGGCATAGACCAACATCTGACACCTTATACTAAAATAAGGTCAAAATGGGTACATGATTTAGACATAAGAGGTGATACCATAGGTAAATTAGGAGAAGAAGGAATATTCTACCTTTCAGATCTTTGGAAAGGAAAACAGTTTATGACCAAACAAGATAGAGAATGTTATGAAATGCAAAATGGATGATTTTGATTACATTAAATTAAAAAGGTTTTGTACAAACAGAAGCAATACATCCAAAATTAGAAGGGAGGCAGAAAGCTGGGAAACAATTTTTATGACCAATACTTCTGATAAAGGCTTCATTTCTAAAATATATAGGGAACTAAATCAAATTTATAAGAATCCAAGTCATTCCCCAATTGAGAAATGGTCAAAGGATGTGAACAGGCAGTTTTCTGATGAAGAAATCAAAGTTATCTATTCCCATATGAAAAAATGCTCTAAATCACTATTGATTAGAGAGATGCAAATGAAAACACCTCTGAGGTACCACCTGACACCTATCAGATTGGCTAATGTGACAAGAAAAGGAAAATGATAAATGTTGGAGAAGATATAGAAAAATTGGAACACTAATGAATTGTTGGTGTTGCTGTGAACTGATCCAACCATTCTGGAGAGCAATTTGGAATTATGCCCAAAGGGCTATAAAGCTGTGCATACCCTTTATCCCAGCAATACCAATTTTGGGTCCTTTTCCCAAAGAGATCATAAAAAAGGGAAAAGGACCCACATGTACAAAAATATTTATAGCTGCTCTTTTTGTGGTAGCAAGGAATTGGAAATTGAGGGGATGTCCATCAATTGGGGAATGGCTGAACAAGTCATGGTATATGAATGTAATGGAATTCTATTGTGCTGTAAGAAACGATGAGCAGGAGGAGTTCAGAGAAACCTGGAAGGACTTGCATGAATTGATGATGAGTGAGATGAGCAGAACCAGAAGAACATTATACATAGTATCATCAACATTATGTGTTGATCAACTGTGATAGACTAGATTCTTCTCACCAATCCAATAGTACAAAAAGTTCCTAAGGACTCATGATGGAAAAGGCTCTCCAAATCTAGGGGAAAAAAAGGAACTGTGGAATATGGATGCTGATTGGACCATATTATTTCTTTTGGTTTTGATGCTGTTGTTTTTCTTATTTGAGGCTTTTCCTTTTTGCTCTGATTCTTCTCTTATAACATGACTAATGCAGAAATATGTTTAATGTTATATATATATATATATGTATATATATATGTGTGTGCATATATATATATATATATATAAACCTATATCAGATTACCTGCTGTCGAAGGGAGGTGGTAGGGAGGGGAGAGAGGGAGAAAAATTTGAAATTTGAAATCTTATCTAAACAAATGTTGAAAACTAAAATAAATAAATAAATAGATATTTTTTTAAATTTTTAAAAATTTAAAAATAGAGTATGTGGTGGAAAGTGTAAGACTGGAGAAGTTGGAGGGGAACAGATTATGAAGGTCTGAATACTAAACAGAGCAGTTTGTATTTGATCCTGGAAAAAATAGGGAGCTACTGGAGTTTATTCAACCAATTCTGAATCCACTTAATTCTATTATTTATAAAGAAGGAAATAATTTAGATGTCCTGCAGGAAAATGGAACCAAAAAAAAACCCACAAGCTCCATCTTACCCGTCCAGTTTACTGAAACAAAACACCCAGGTAATCTTCATGTCACTGACTCTAGTCAAAAGGGAATCAAAAAGAATTTGCTCATTTTAGCACAAACTTTAGGAGAGCCTGTGGGATTGACTAGTGAGGGGAAAGCAAAGTAGTTAAATTAAGTTTGGACTGAAGGACTTTTTGCTATGGTGGCTGGGTGCATCTGTAAGTCTGATGCACAAAAAAAAGGTTTTAAAAGCCCCTTGTCACTGGGCCTTTTTGGCTCACAAAATAAGCTGTAAGGAAGAGGCATAGCCTAATGTAATTCAGTGGAAAAGCAACAGATGGAAATAAAAGTTCTTTGGAAAAGTAGGAGATGGCAACTCCTGAAACAAAGAGATTTTCTTTTTTAATGTTGTTTGTTTTTATAATTTCTTCATTTCTATATATAACCCTTCCTTTCCCCCTGTATCTTTTAAAAAATAATAAACATTTTTCTTTAAAGTTTTGAGTTCCAAATTTTATCCCTCCTTCCTTCCATCTTTCCCCTCTGCCAAAGGTAGTAAAAATCAGATATAAGTTATACATGTGCAATTATGTAAAACATTACCATATTAGTCATTTTGTATAAGAAAACTTGGATTAAAGAAAAATGAGAGAAAGTGAAAAATAGCATGCTTCAGTCTGTGTTCAGTCAATATCAGTTCTTTGGAGGTGGATAGTGTGCTCATCATTAATCCTTTGGGGTTGTCTTGGATCATTGTATTGCTGAGAATAGTTAAATCATTCACAGCTTTTCATCAAACAATAGTGCTGTCACTGTGCACAACATTTTCCTGGTTCTGCTCACTTCACTTCCCATCAGTTCAAACAAGTCTTTCCAGGCCTTTTTGAAATCATCCTGCTTAACATTTCTTATAGCACAATAATATTTCTTCACTGTCATATACGACAGCTTCTTTAGTCATTCCTCAGTTGAATGGAATTCCCTTTATTTCTAATTCTTAGCCACCACAAAAAGAGCTGCCATGAATATTTTGTACAGATAGGTCTTTTTCTCTTTTTTGGAATGTCTTTGGGATATAAACCTAGCAATGGTATTGCTGGATCAAAGGGTACGCATAATTCTATAGCCCATAAAGAGGTTTTCTAGGTGATTTATAATTCTAGGAGTATAGATTATCAGGACTACAAATATTCCTTGTCCCACCAGTGATGAGAGAATTTTTTTTTTAAATGTGACCTTGAATGTTGGGACAGGAAAAAAATTAGATTTGGCTTTCTTATTTATAACGGCATTCTAATTAATTAAATGCTTTTATTTGAAGATTGTCCTCTTGCTTAGACTGTTAAAAGATACATATTGGATGGAGGTTTAAGCTCTACTTTTTTGTTTTGTTTTTTTTAGTGAGGCAATTGGGGTTAAGTGACTTGCCCAGGGTCACACAGCTAGTAAGTGTGTGTTAAGAGTCTGAGGCTGGATTTGAACTCAGGTACTACTGACTCCAGGGCTGGTGCTCTATCCACTGCGCCATCTAGCTGCCCCCTAAGCTCTACTTTTAAATAGGTACTGATATATACAGTGCTTTTATACTGAATATAGCTTTCTGGGAATAATGCTTAAGGGGACCAGATTTGTTCATTTCAGATTTCCATTTTGGAGGGTTCTCTATCATTTCAGGGATTGATTGAATATTTTTTAATTTTTTGTATTTTCTCAGGTTATGAGTGGAAAATAATGTTACTTTTAAAGGCCAGATACATTGATTTAAAAATAACTATTAAACTATTTTGTGCCAAAATGTCATTAAAGTTATTGGTGGGAGGGGCAGCTAGGTGGTGCAGTGGATAGAGCACTGGCTCTGGAGTCAGGAGTACCTGAGTTCAAATCTGGTCTCAGACACTTAACACTTACTAGCTGTGTGACCCTGGGCAAGTCACTTAACCCCCATTGCCTCACAAAAAAAAAAAAAAAGTTATTGGTGGGTTTTTGGTTTTGTTTTGTTTTTTGCTAAAACTGTCATTATACTTTTCCTTTTTAAAGTGATAATGGGTTTTCAGTTATTTGAGAATAGATACTAAATGAAGAACTTGAATTCCATCAAGAATTGTTAGTTTTGGTACAAATAAAGTAGCAGATTAAAAAATAACCATAAAATTATCAATGTTCCTACATACCAATAATAAAATCTCAGCTAGAAAAATAGAAATGTCAGTTCCCTTCAAAGTAACTAAAAAATGCACAAAATCTAGAAGATTCAATCTATCAAACACATTCAAGATCTGTATAGATACAATTACAACATTCTCCTTAAAGAAATAATGAATAACTTAAACAATTGCAGGAATATTGAGTGCTTCTGCTTGAACAATGGCAATATAATTAAAATGACGATGCTTCCAAAATTAATTTACAGATTTAGTGCTTTCCCAATAAAGTACCAAGAGTATATTTATAAAGCAAGAGAAAAGAATAACATTTGGAGGAATAAAAGATTTACAACATCAAGGAAAATAATGAAGAAAGTAGGAATGAAAAGTGAATTTTACCTTCCAGATTTTAAACTAAAGCAGTAATAAAGCAGTAATCATTAAAACTATGTGGTAATGGTTAAAAAAATAGAAACATTGATCAATAGAACAGACTAGACATAGAATAATCAGAAAAAAACTGTATTCATTAATACAGCATTGAATAAACCTGAAAACATAAACTACCTAGGAAATAATTCCCTATTCAAAAAGATTTGCTGGGAAAATGAGAAAACAGTTTGTCAGAAATTAGATCATCTTACTTTAAGTACAACAGTAAACTCAGTATAGATATGGGACCTGAATATTAAAAATCATGTGTAATTTAAGATTCTAAATGTGAATTCTAATCTGTTCCCCCAGTTTTGGGGGAAACTGACTAAAATCACTGATAAAACGAGTTTAGGTTTTTTAAGGGTTTATTGGAAAATAGAAAGAAAAAGATTGAGAACAGAATTCCAACAGCCTGGCATTCCTATCTTTCCTCAAATTTCCTGTGAAGTCCTCTGCTGCCACCACCATCAAGTCAGGAACCCAAAAACACAAAAACTCTCCAGGCAGGATTCCTCTCCTCCTTCCTTTCTCCTCCCAGAAAATAGGAGGCTCCTCAAGTTGATTGGCTGGTAGCCTCGATAGCACCCATGAGTAAACGTCATTTCTTGACGCCAAGGAAAAGCCACAATGCCTCTGAGGCATTTTCCTCATGGTGGAGCTTTCCCACAGCAAGTCTCCAGTAGGTGGCATCATTCCAATCATTATAGTCATAAACAATTAGAAGAATGCCAGAGAGGATACCATTCATAGCTAAAGCTAAAGGCTTAATTATTAATCAAACAAGAGTTATAAATACACACTAATGCACTGTTAATAGAGCTATGAGTTGATTAAACTATTCTGGAAAGTAGTTTTGAATATTTTTAAGTGACCAAAACATTTTTATCCTATGATATAAATATTCCTGTACTAACCATATATCCCAAAGTAATCAATGACAATAAAGAAAGATTCATATTTACCAAAATGTTCATAGCAACCTTTTTTTGTAAAGTAGAAAACAAATTGAAATAAAGTAGATGTCCACTGAATGGGGAATGGTTAAACAATTTGTGGTCCAAAAATATAATAGACTATTTCTGTCTTGTAAGAAAAGATGAATATAATGAATTAAGAAAACAATAGAAGAGATTTACATGAATGGAAGTGAAGTATGCATAAGTTTCCAGGAATAAGAAGGTGATAGTTCCATTGTATTCTGCTCTGGCCAAAACATCTAGGGAATAATGTGTTTGGTTTAGGGTGCCACATTTAGGAAGGCCATTAATAAGCTAGAATTGGTCCAGAGAAAGACATTCTCAATGGTAAAAACCCTTGAAATCATGTTATATTCATGCCATGTCCACATGGTTAATGAATCTAGAGATGTCAAGCATGAAGTAGAGAAGACTCAAGGAGTATATGATGGCTGTCTGTAAATATTTGGAGGTCTGTAATCTGAAAGAGGTATTATATTTGTTAAATGTGATCAGAGATGTCAGTCCTAGTAATAACTTTTAGAACCTGGTAGAAATTACAGAGACAAATTTAGTTATTGTATAAAGAAAAACTTCCTAATTTTAGAGCTAAACAGAATTAAAATGGAAGTATTAGATACCTCCTCAGTGGAGGTCTTCAAACAAAAACCAGATAACCACTTGTTAAATATATTGTAGTGGGAGTTCTTTTTAGGGAGGAATTGGAAGAGATAGGTTCCTTCCAACTCAGAAATTCTGTAATTGTGTGATTCTGCTAAGATACCATGGACTTTGTTCTACACCTATTATATTTTTGGCCAAGAGACAGAATTATTTCCTGCTTTGTTTCTTGGAATCTTTGAAAGATATAGAAGTAGAGACTCAAAACCACTTTTTCTTTTCAGTGAAAGATTGAATAAATGATGTCCATGCATGGCCTTGGATCAGAAAAGGAGAGAGAGCAGCAAGTGATGGTATGATGCTCAATTTCACTGGAACTCCAGCCAGGGAATACAGTCCTGCTGAGAAATCTTAATGTTTAAAGTAAATGATATAGCATTTACAGCATATGTAGACTGGTAGAAATTATGAGAGAAAGTATTGGAGAGAAAAATGGCTCATATGGGCCATATCTAGGGACTCATTTGTATGAAGAGGAAATTGTTTTGCTATCTTCCTGGGCAGTCACAGAAATCAAGCAAGCTTGCTTTGGCACTAAAGGATCAGGGAGAGGGTAGGTGGCTCCCATGCAATTGATTTGTAATATGCTACTTTGTTATACGTCATTTTGTGTGAATTCTGTCTACAGTATATTCAGTCTACAATATGTAACTTTGCCCCAAGTGCTATTGATATGTCTGCATTTTCCAATTTATTGAATGCAACTTTAATGTAGAAGTTATCTAATCTTTGCCTACATAGATCAGGTGTTTTACATAATTGACTGTGCTTATGTTATCTGCCAAGTGATGAACATTTAGGATGCAACAGAATGTGTGATTTGTAGAACCTGTAAATATATAACTGAAAAGAGTGGAGGGAAAGCAGCAGTTTAAGTGTATTTGAAGGTTACCCAACTTCTCTAGTTTGGTTGAATTAAACTCCAAGTTAATCTGTATGACCCTAGCACTAGTGACCAGGGGTATTACAGCTGAAAGGAATTTACCCACCTCAAACCAAATGTCAATTAGGTTTAAAAGAGTTTCCATTGAGAGGTAAGCAAGACATTAAAAAGAAAGATGACCTCTTGAACTCTTTCTTGTGTTGGTTGAGAGCAGTTATGGTTCTAACTCATAAAAGTGCTGAAAGTGAAGCCTAGCCATAGAAGTTCTCACCAACATTAAGAAATTTTTAAAATCAGTAAATACTCTTCCAGTGAAAAGTAATCTCTAGCTGAGACACATAATCAGCAAGATGGCAGAAGAGTTATTTTCCTCAAAACCCTCTGGCCCAAAAACCTCAGAAAAAGAAATTATATACCAGTTATAGAGTGATGAAAGCTGAATCCACAAAGTTAAAAAACAGAAAATAGCTTTAAAAAATTGAATGATAGGGGAGCAGCTAGGTGGCGCAGTGGATAGAGCACCGGCCCTGGAGTGAGGAGTACCTGAGTTCAAATCTGGCCTTGGACACTTAACACTTACTAGCTGTGTGACCCTGGACAAGTCACTTAACCCCAATTGCCTCACTGAAAAAAAAAAAAAAGAAAGATAATTTAAAAAATTGAACGATATAAAAAATAAAATGGATGACATGGATATCTATAAAAATCACACTTAGTGCCATTACTTCCCAAACAACTCCAAATGCCAAGCACAAGCAATCTCACTGTGAGGAACTGGACAATTGTCTCCTCTCAATGAGAGTTAATTCAGAGGCTAAACTTCCCCTGGGAAAGTAGAGCAAACACACAAATGCTAATATTCACAGATGAGGGTTAAATCAGATAGAGAAATTTTCCTCTGGGAAAGTCAAGTCAGAAGGCTGGGAATACTTAGCTCCTTCTTGTAGACTGTAACCCTTGAGTGATCTGGGCAGTGATGAAAAAGGGGAGGGGCCATTTCTGTGTTAGGGATTAGGGGATAAAAAGGGGCCTGTGAGCCTCCATTTTTGGCACCCACCAGCTGTACACTGGGCTGCCCATTCTCACAAGAATGACAATAAATATGTCTCTAATACATCACCACCGCTGAGTTCCAGAGAATTATTGAGCAGGAGTCATTTTCCTCACACTCACAATCTAATGCTTTTAGTTATGGCTATGGGAGTCCCCACCTGGTCTCCCAATAGTAGTGAATACACCTAAAGTTCTTCTTACCTTACAAGGGGAAGGAGATGCTAAATCTACCTAGATTCAGGGAAAAAAAGGAAGAGTAAAGGATTTGGGGGAAGGGTACAAAACACAACATAGAGCCAGGTGGAAAAGTAAAAGAGGTTCTGTGCCCAGGGGAAAAAAAGTAATGGAAGCCGACTTGAGCCCTCTGTAATTTTAATGGCCATTAGGTTAAAAATTGAGAAAATATACCTACCTTCCTTCATTGAAGAGTTAAGAAGCACAGTTGTGGAATTTAGTATATGCTGTCAGACATGGTCACTTATTGATTGGTCTTGCTGAACTGATTTTTTCTTATCTTCTAAAATACGTGGATATAACAGTCAGTCATACTCCTCCTGACCTATTTGTAGGACAAAGGTCTCAGATCCCCTCCTCCCCCTCAGGTTAACAAAATTACATGGTTCAAGGAACCCTGGTCTCAGTAAGGTCCACTCCAGAGTTGTGTCCATATAAGGAAGTATAAGGTCCACTCCTGAGTTATGCCCATACAAGGAAGAGGGGTGGGAATACTGCATTCTGATTAGCTAGTTTTTGCGAGTAGATTGTAACCCTTGAGTAATTGGACCAGTGATGAAAAAGGGGAGGGTCCATTCACGTTAGGGACTAGAGTATAAAACGGCCTGTGAGCCCCCTTTCGGGGCACACTAGGGTGCCCCCTTCTCATGAAGGAAATAAAGAGCCTTTGCCACATCCCTGTTGAGTTCCTGAGAATTACTGAGAAGAGGATGTTTTTCTTTTTTCCCTCACAATATGACACGAGGTGAGATTAGGAAAAAAAGATGAATATATTCAGAAACAAATGTGAGGTAAAAACAAAAGGCATTTTTTTTTATTTTAAGGGAGTTTGCTATACAAATAAATTGTGTAATCACTTGAAAATGTTTACTTATTTAAATTACTTAGAACAAACTGTTTTCAAGCATTCATTTATATGAAAATTGTTATAATTATAAGCTCTAATCTATTAATTAATTTAGCCCCCTAACGACCTCCACTAGGAAACACTTTGTTAGCCTAACTTGTTACTATGTGTACTTGGAAAGCATTGCTTTTCTGTAATGAGTATTCAATAAGTCAAACATTTTGTCAAATTAAAACAGAGCTTCCTACCAATTTGTCCAAATAGGGGAATTTTGTTTTGTAGTTTGAAAATATCATTTTGTTTAACCCTATCTCCCCCTCCAAAGTATAACTTCATGTGTTTGGTTGCCATTATTGCTTTTCCCCTCTTTTTCTATGGAGTCTGATGTCCTAAGGGCAAGTCCTTTTTAAATGTACTGAATAGAACAGAGAAAAAGAAGAAAAAAGAAAAAGACCAGAAACAAAGAAAAGGAAGAAGAAGAGGTAGAAGTAGAAAGGAAGGGAAGAAGGAAACAGTCTAACAATTTTTCAGCAGAAAATCATAAATGGAAGCTCAGTGAAGGAAGCAACCCAACAGATGACATAAGCACCTTTGAAGAAAACTAGCAAGTAATAGCTCCAGAGAAGTGTGTTGCAACTGGTAAGAAACCTTAGAAGTGTCTTTTATTCAAGTTATAAGTGTTTCTTCTCCCAACAGAAATATGAAATTCAATGGAAGTCTGTATGGGTTCTGGTAGATTTGAAAGGAAAATTCTTCCCAATATACTTGCTTTTGTGTCAACAAAATGTCTTTGCACTTGAATTAATGTGTCATCTGGCTACTTTGATCTCAGAAAAGTTAATCTTATGTCCACTTTCTACTCTTTCTAATCCGAGGCAGAGAGGGACCCAGGGGCAAATAAGTAGGTGTGAGTTTCAAGGTTGATTTGATTTGAAAAGGAAGCCATGGAAGGAGGTCTGTATCATGGAGGTATGGTTTTAAATATATACTGACCTAAAGAGTACCTTTCCTGGTCAACATGTTAAGGGAAGCCCATGTCTTTAACTTATCTCTGTAAAAATATATTGAGTGGATAGAGCACTGACCCTGGAGTCAGGAGTACCTGAGTTCAAATCTGGCCTCAGACACTTAACACTTACTAGCTGTGTGACCCTAGGCAAGTCACTTAACCCCAATTGCCTCACTAAAAATATAAATATATATTTATATTATATATTATATTATATATAAAAATATAAATATATATAGTGATTGGCCCAGTGTTTGAGGTCGGATTTGAACTCAGGTCCTGGGGGCAGCTAGGTGGTGCAGTGGATAAAGCACTGGCCTTGGATTCAGGAGGACCTGAGTTCAAATCCCTTCTCAGACACTTGACACTTACTAGCTGTGTGACCCTGGGCAAGTTACTTAACCTTCATTGCCCCGCAAAAAAAAAAAAATTAACTATTTTCAAAAAAAAAGATTAGTCTGTTATTTAACCTCTTCTTAATGAAGCCATTATAAATATGTTCTAGAATTTTCTAGGATTGTGGTGGGGGAGAATAAAATCAGCAAACTTTAGGCCAGTGAGTTTGACCTCAATCCTAGAAAATTCTAGAACTTATTTATAATGGCTTCATTAAGAATATAGTCTCCTCTTTTCTTTTTATCCACCATTTCTCAAAAATCACCAACAGTGTGGCTCAGCAGTCACATCTGCCAATTCTTTTAGGATCCTGGAGTACATTTTATATGGGCCTGGTGACTTGAACTCATCTGGGGCAGTGATTGCTTATCATACTTCTACTTATTTGGGGCATTAACTTCCTATTAGCCATTTTGTTCTGCCTTTTCTAGTTTTGCCTATAACTCCTATAGGCAGAGGAGAGAGCCTGGTATCCCACAGTTGAGAAGTCCTGGATGCATCAATTAGCATCCACTTAAACCATTCAGCATTAGTAAAAATCAAGTACTTGGAGTTCCTTCCTAATAGCCACAGGGTTGATTCACTTAGGGTTAATCCACTGAGGGTTAGTTAGCTTTAAGATGCTACACAGCCACAGACTGAACCCAAGTTGGGCTCAAATTACCCTAAATGTCAGACATCAGGACAGGAGTATACAGGTGGATTAAAACACATACAAAAACACAATGGGTAAAACCTACTAATAATGAAATAAGAACATCATCTCTGTGTACAAATGAGGACATTTCTGAAGTAATTGGTCATGATAATGTAAAAAGGTATTTCATTTACATGCTTTTTGATTAAAGGGTTAACTAAAAAGTAAAGTAGAATAACTGGGGTAATGTTTCAGTATAATACAGTGGAAAGAACCATTAGGTTTGGCATCAGAAGACTTGGACTAGGGGGCAGCTAGGTGACCCAGTGGATAAAAGTACTGGCCCTGGATTTAGGAGGACCTGAGTTCAAATCAGACCTCAGACACTTGACATTTACTAACTGTGAGACCCTGGGCAAGTCACTTAACCCTCATTGCCCTGCAAGAAAGAAAGAAAGAGAAGAAGACTTGGACTGGACTCGTTTGTTCTGTCACTTACTAGTTGTATGATCATGCACAAGTTTATTTGCCTCATTGAGCCTCAGTTTCTTCAACTATAAAAATAACATCTCATAGCTCATAGCATTGTTGTGAAGAAAACACTATGTAAATGTTTAAATGATTTTTAGCAGACACACAAGGAAATAGGAAACTTTAATTTATGTTAATATATGTGAAATTTTAATGAGTGTTTTTGGACTTTTTTTTTGCTTGTTTGTTTTTTGAAGCAATCAGGTTTAAGCGACTTACCCAGAGTCACACAGCTAGTAATTTCTGAGAGCCGATTTGAACTCAGGTCCTCCTGACTCTAGGACTGATGCTCTATCCAATGCAACATGTAGCTGTTCCTTAACGAGTATTTGCAAAGCTCATGTTAAATCCACCAAGATCTTATGAATCAATAGTCCATTTGACTTAGTTTTCTTTTTTCTAGAATAGAAAAAAACAGATGTTTGCACACGAAACTGCAGATCTATTATTGACAACTTGCTATTCCCCTTAAATATATAATAGTTATCATATAACTTTCTTTTTTCTCCTTTTTCTTCCCTCCCCTCCACACTAGAGATGGCTACCATTAGAAACAAATATGTATATATGTATAAAATAATTTTAATAATAAACATTTTTTATATCTATTTATTATTTTATAGGTCCTTTGTAGTTAATTTGGGTATGTATAATAGTCAATATGACTTAGTTGTACAAAGTTGTTCTTAAAAAAAATATTACTGTTACTATATACAATGTTCTTTTGGTTCTACTCATTTCACTCTTCATTATTTCCTGCAAGTCTATCCATGTTTCTCTAAGATCATTGAGTTCATCATTTCTTATAGCACAGAAGTATTCCACTACAATAATATACTACAACTTGTTCAGTCATTCCCCAATTGATAGTCACTCCTGCAATTTACAGTTCTTTGCCACCACAAAGTGAGCTGCCATAAATATTTTAGAACATACAGGTTTTTTTCCTTTTTCCTTATCCATCTTTGGAAACAGACCTAGTAGTGTTATTGCTGGGGCAGTTTAATACCTCTTTGGGCATAATTCTAGAATGTTCTCCAAAATGGCTAGATCAGTTCACAGTTCCACTAGCAGTGTATTAATCTGACCCACTTTTCTTTAAGAGGAAGGGGAGGAGAGGATATTTGAGGAAAGGAAGTGAGAGTCCCCAGCACTGTGGCATAATGAAATACAGCAACCAAATAGAAAGTTTGAGATGCCTGGACTGGGCCCCCTCTTTAAATAGAAGATCTGGAGGGAGTAGCTCTCTGATATCTACCTTCTACCCTCCTCAGTCAGATGGAAGGAAAGGTCCAAGGGAAAGGCATTACTAAGGAGGTGTGATTCATATAGACTCAACCAGAATGCTCCTAAAAGTAAATGATCTCTTAAGTGTGAGCTCCACAACATATTAAGGTCCAATATTTTCTGTGAAGACTCATCTTTCAAATGAAAATAGAATTCAACGTAAAGTAGAATTTTATATACAAATATTCTAAAACATTTTAGACTAGTATTTGCTACAAAAAAAAATAATCTCACTTGTCTTCATTTAAGGGAGTTTATTTCCTTAAGCAGTAAAAGTACACATTACATTTGATCATTCCAATCCTTAGAGGTGATCCAACATCCTGAACACTCCCCTCCCAAGTGTTACGTTGAGTCTCCACTTCATTCATTTTGTACACAACTTTTCAGAAATGCTTCAAAGTAAAACCAAACTTGCAATTTTGACACTGAGAAATTTGGGTTTTCCAAGTGTATTTCTATAAATATTAGATGTTACTATGATATACAGCCTTATCTCTAAAAAGTGGGGTGAGAAATACAGGGTTGGGGGAAGAATTGGACCAAATATTCTATATAGTCTTTCCAGCTCAAAAATTCTACAAGTCTATAAATATTTCACCTTCTTTTAATAAGCTGGTTTGGCTTAGTGAGTGTAATCATTCCCTAAAAATTTGATTTTTAAATGAAAATCAGAGTAGAAAGTAATTTGCCCCACCTATTAACTGTCTCAAATATCATAATAGAGTCTGTTCTTAATAATTCAATTCTAATCACTATAGTTTCACTAGATAGAATTTTAGTTATTGAATGAAGAGTGCTTTTTCCCCCTAGGTCTCTATGTATTTTATTAGCATTTTTCATGCATCTTTCTTATTGATTTAGAGGGATACAGAAACTAAGATGGGGAATCAAAAATGTTATTATATATCATCAAGCAAGGATGATTTAATATGTCAGTATATCACTGTGGATGTAGCACCAGAATCTCTTGTTGAACACAAACAAGGTAATCCCACCATTGAGAACCTAACCCCAAAGCATCAGGAAACTGAAAAGCTACAGAGCAAAGTCAAAGGCAGTTCGTGAAAACATCATAGAAGAAGAGGCATTGATTGTATACCAGGTGAAAGAAACTCACAGTGGGCTAATTAGCATTGGGATTCAGGCAAGTCACAACCTTTCTGAGTTTCAGTTTTCTCTCATGTAAAATGAGAAGACTGACCTGAGATTATATCAGATTAGAAAAGCATTTAAGTATTCTCTCTGTGTTAGGTATTGTGCTTAATGCTGGAAATGTAGATACAAGCAAAAACAAACACATCCCTTACCCTCAAGGAGCTTACTTTCTAAATAGGGGAGACACATAAAAGAGGATTGAAAAGTGGAAGGAGGGGGAAGAAGGTAAGTGGTCAGGGAGAGAGGCAGGAGCTGGTCTGAATTAGAAGTAATCATGCATAGCATGGGTATTCCTCTATTGTTTCCTTCAGTTCTAAATCTATAATTCTATGATGCCAAAGTATAGACAAGTTATTCATCTGCACCAGTGAAGGGAGTTTGCGTACTAGGAGCTTCTTCTACAGTAATAAAATTAATGATCAGGGGATGAGAGAGAAGCAAAGAAGAGGTATCCTACCCATTAGCAAGACATAGTACTCAACTGACATGGTTGTCATAATAGCACAGGACCTGAGGACCTAGGTCAGGAAGGAGGTATAGCCATGGAGTGACCGGAAAAAGCAAGAGAAAAACACTTCTCAATTCAGTGGAACGTCTTGGTCAGTTACCAACAAACCTGAATAGAACCCTTTCCGGGAGCAAAAAGCATGAAGAAATCCTTATGTTTAGCCACCATTTTGCAGAAAGAGTCTAGTGGATAAAGGCCAAAATGGGCTGGATTCAAAGCATACTACAAACACGAATTAGGTCCATAACCATGGGCATACCATTTAAGTTATTTAGCCTCAGTTTCTTAATCTTTAAAGGGAGGGAGTTCTACAGGACCCCTGTGCCAGAGGAAGTTTACAGATTATCCTCTTTTATGCTGGAAGAAGCTCTTGAGGAAAAGGGAGAATCAAGGATGCAGCAGGGACTCTTCTTTTTACTATATTCAATAAGTATATTCTTCAGGGGAAAGAAGTTTACTAGAGAACGTACTTCGAAAACAGAAGGAAAGGGCACATCTTGCAGATGATATGCGAAGTTTTACCCTTCACCATCCATTCATTTTAAAGGGAGTTTCACAACATGTTCTCCCAATGTCATGCTGAGACAGTCAAAGATACCCAATGGCATTTTAAAATAGAAAAATAAATCCTCAGGCATCCACATACTTTGTTACATAGCAGAAGGATGTCAGGAGTGGAGGCCCTAAATCTCGTCAACTCCATTTATTAGACACTGTAAACCTTTTACGGTTTATCCAGACAATTGAGCATTGCAACAGCTATGAAAACAGGACAATCTATCCAAATGCCCTCAAGAAAGCTATTTGAGTAGTGATGGGTTCAGTAAACCTTCCAAAAATTGCAATAACAGCTGTTTTGATTAAAAAGGTTACTGTAATTCTCCCTCTGTTTCTTCACTGAAATTTAATTCAGCCTTGTTACATAACACTTTTAGGAAAACCTACTGAATATAATCTTATCTTCACCTCTTTGGCTCCATTATCATACTCATTGGAAACTTCATCTGGATTTCTGGGAAAAATAAGATGGTAAAAAATATATGTAGCTTTCTCCAGGCCTCATTAATATGACTTCATACAACAGCCAGAAGTCATATTCTTGGAGAAAGAAAAGGTGCTCCCTTAATGTGTAATTCCCCAGAGCCTAAGAGGGCAATTGAAAACCCCTTTCAAGTGACTCAAAATCATTAATATTAGGAGTGTATCTAGAAAAATAATTTCTGACAAATATTCTAATTTGTCTTAAAGGACAACGCATAATAAATATGCTGAATATGTGACAGGACCAATGTTTGATGGTGAGGTTCACTGAAAGGAAAGCAGTATGACCCAGCAGTACAAGCTGTGGGATGACAGTGTGGGAACTTGATTTTCTAATCTAAACTCAACCAGGTGTACATTAAATACATTATGTCTCTGCATGCATCTAAGTCATTCCAAAATATCCAGATAAAAAATGAAAACTTCTTCCAAGGCTTTGGCATTCACAGGTTTTTGGTTTGGATCTATGGTTTCTTAGTTAGAGAGAACCTCCATTGTAAATACTCCTGTACAGATGCAGATTGGTCATTCATATGTATGGAACAGAACTTTAGAGAGTTGCACTGAAAAGTCCCCTGACTTGCTCACAATCACTTAGTAGATGTTAGAGGCAGGAAATGAACTCAGATTTTCCTGTCTCTAAGGCTGGTCTTCTCTTCTCTGTAACACACCACTTCTCCAGTGCCATTTCCAAAATATCAGCATGTTTGTTATCATGTAAACAAAACAGTCAGATAATGGCCTACATTTTAAGCTTTTCATCTAGTCAGAGAAGCATAATTTACATATTGTCTCTGTCTCAGTTTCCACATATTAATAAGAATGTGTTTCTCTAGCTGTTTCAAAGATACATAATATCTCAAGGGTAGAAATAATAGGATAAATATGGCTATGGTACTTTTTTTGCATAACATTTACTTGTGTAATTTTAGAGGATATTTTACCACTGGGTATATGGTTGTGCATATTTTACAACCAACTGTGTGTAACTTTGTGCATGGGTGGGAGGGGGAAGAGGCAATCGAAGGGGTTATACAGCAGCAGCCCTACAGGAAGAAATTATGCAGAAGGAAAAAAGTCATACTTTTCCTCCAGAGAATTGAGAGAGAGAAAAAATATGTGGGAAGAAAAACATACAAGCAAATATAGTCTACGGAAAAGATTTTTCAGTCTCATATAAGATGATGCTTTTTTAGATGAATGTGGTTTTTTTGGTTGGGGCTGACCAGAAACTTTATTTTACAGAATATAGATAGGCCAGCTCGAAAGGCTCTGTCCTAGAAATAAAAATGTGTGAATAAATCCATTTCTATAGGCTCCTGACATTGCTATTATAGCGGGTATATGATGCAAGGGAATGACTCACAAAATCCTTTTAATTGTCCCACATTGTAGGCAAGACAAGCCTTTAGCTTGTCACCTTTGCAATGAAATATATGTGTGTATATAAAATATGTATGCATATTATGGAATAATATGTATACTATGTATGGATATTTATGCATAGATTATATAGTGGCAGTATATATGTATATATGTGTATGTGTGGCCCTAGAAGGGTAAAAATGATGAGTTGAGTAATTGAATTCACCTATACCCAAGATGTGACAAACACTGAGTACAAGAGATTAAATGTGCCCCTGGAGAATCTGCTAGTAACAGTAAATCAAGACAATTTGTCCAAATTCATCTAAAAGAACACATCAGAAATACCTATAAACAGAAAATACCGGTTAATGATTTATGACTACTTCTTCAAAATGTCTAATTGTCTTTTGTACCTAGGCCCCCACCCCACCCCCAAAAAAGCATCATTTAAACAGAAGAATCTTTGAAATGCTTAAAACTGGTACAGGGTCTCTCTGATTATGTCTGCCCAAAGCCAGGCAGATTGAATTCACTTATCTAGTTTGAGAAGTCAGTTTCATGCTATGTGTGGGGGGAAAAAGTCACTATCAACTAAGAATAGACAAAATATGATTATTGTTAGTAATACTAAAGAACCTAATCCTCACTTTTGAATCATTTTATCAGTAAGCATTTACCAAATTCTCACTGTGTACTAGATTCATAGCTTCATAAACTTAGATCTGGGAGGTACCTTATTTGACAGATGAGGAAACTGAGGTGATGTATATGATCACACAGTATATATATGAGGCACGATTTGAACCCAGGTCTTCCTGACATTGGGGTTAGTACTCTACCCACTGTACTAGGGAATACAAATACAAAAGTAAGACATCCCCAGTTCCCAAGGAATTTATATTTCATTTGAGTTTATAACATTTTACCCTTAGGAGAGCATTAGAAACAGCCTTCATAAGGCAATTGGGAGAAGAATCTTCTTTCTTTCTCATCCAGATTAATCCAATTTACATAATTTTCTGTATGGTTCAATTAAAAACGAATTGTTCAGGGCCAATCTGCTTAGGGCCAGGGGCTGAATCAGAGTCTTGGTTCTAGACAATCCATTCCTCCTAGGGCTTAGGCACATTTCTAAGGCAAATTGCTCTTAAAATGGCAATAACAACAAACCCAGAATGTGTGGAAAGGGAAAGGGAATCATGAGGAAAAAATGTGGGTGACAATTGTCATGGCATTAAGGAAAACAGGAATACAGGTTTTGTTGAAGACTAGGAAAGAAAAGACAACAGCTAAGTTGGTATCTTATGTGTGTGGTAGAGTATAGTTGGAAGGGAGATGAGAGACTATATACAGGGCATATATATGTATATATGTGTGTGTGTGTGTGTGTGTGTGTGTATGCAGCTATATACGGGACAAAGTTTCTCAAAGAAAAGTATCATATTCTTTTTTTATATACATTTTCCCAGTACTTTGTATAGTGCCTGACAAACCATTGTCACTTAATAAATGCTTATGGAAGGAAGGAAGGAAGGGATGGATGGAAAGAGTAATAACACCCAGATTTCTACATCCATATCGAGGGGCAAAGAAGAAACTTCACACGTGAAACAAAAATTTTTCTGCTTAGCTGTCCTTAATAATTTTTTAAATCATCTTCCACTTATGTGGAATGAGGGACATAACAATGTATGGCTCTAATATTCAGATCCTACCATAATAATAAATCTTAGAAAAGAGAATGGAGATATTCTCTGATCAAAACTGGCCTATCCCTTAAAAGGGCAGGGGAAGGGGCAGGTAGGTGGTGCAGTGGATAGAGTACTGGCTCTGGAGTCAGGAGGACCTGAGTTCACATCCAGCCTCAGACGCTTGACGTGTACTATCAGGATGACCCTGGGCAAGTCACTTAACCCTCATTGTCCCGAGAGAGAGAGAGAGAGAGAGAGAGAGAGAGAGAGAGAGAGAGAGAGAGAGAGAGAGAGAATTTGAACAGTAGAAAAACAAAGGTAAGCCAAACATAGCCTTTCCTTTCTTCCTTCTCTACCCTGAACTCTTCTTTCTATTCTCTAGTGGGCAAAGGAACACTGAGATGAGTCTCTTCTCACATTTCCTCTTTGGCAGCTATGGCAAACAGAGCAGCAAGCATAAATTCTCTGTCTCAATCAATAGGTAAATATTTACTCAGTGCCTTCTATGTGCCATGTACTGCGCTGAGTGCTTATGATAGAAAAAGATTCCTTGCCCTAAGGGACCTTACAATCTAATGTGTCTTAGGGAGGCTACGTAGCCTCATGTCAACATACAAACAACTAGACCTAGGGAAAAATATGGATTTGTCATCTAATTCCATCTATACTGTAGAAAACTTGTGCATCTCTACTTTTAGTGTCACTTTTTTTGGGGGGGCAGGGCAATGAGGGTTAAGTGACTTGCCCAGGATCACACAGCTAGAAAGTGTCAAGTGTTTGAGGCAGAATTTGAACTCAGGTCCTCCTGAATCCAGGGTTGGTGCTTTATCCACTGCACCACCTAGCTGCCCCCTCCAATTCTTAACTATTACAAGGAGTGTTGCTATGCATGTTTTGGTGCATATGAGACCTTTGTTTGGACACACTTAGGACATATACATATAGCAATGGTAACGCTAGTTCTAAGGGTATGGATATGTTATTCATTTTCTCAGCATAATTTTGAATTGTTTTTGCTGGGGTTTTTTCAGTGTGTTATGGTAGGATACAGATTACCTTCTTTTGCATATTAGAATACTGAATTATTTTTTCATAGATGATCCATAATTCTGGGTGATTCATTTTGGTTTCACTTGGTAGGTGAAAGACTTTTTCTTGCTTATTTATACTATTTCTATGTAAAGTTGAATTTCTGAGAGTTTGACCAGTACATTTAATTGTGAATTAAGGTTTCCTCCTGTGTGTGACCTATGTAGTCTTATTGAACTAAACAGTGTTGTTTCTATTACTACTGGAAATTTTCTTGTATTATTTCTTGAGGTATGGCATTTAGACTTTTTGATACCATGTATTTTAATCTTAAAGATTTATGATCCCTACATTATTTATATTAATCAAGTCTTTAAGGTACATTGCTATCTATGAGTTATGTAGAATTTCTGTTCTTTACATTTTACTGTCTTTTGATTCCATGCTACCATGTTTTTCTCCAATATTTTTGAATTATAGAACCTCTAATTTTCTTTTTCAGAACTTCTATTATCATCTCTCCATAATATTTTTCTTTCATTTAAAATCTTCCTCTTCTTGGCAAATTTGGAAAATTAATCTCTGAGTGCCTTTAAGATTGTATAGGTTTCAGCTAGGATTTCCTCTGTGCGTGTTTTTACTGCTCTAGCTGCTTTTTTTGACTGCATTTTCTTGAGTGCCACTTCTATTTCCTCAAACCTGTATAGCATATTGGTTACTGAGTAATTAGACTCTAAATCTGGTAGTTCTACTATTATTTATGAGAAACAACCACTATAGAAATTCTGGAAAAACTATTCAAGTCCACACCTAATTGTTTTCCTCCTAGTTTCATCTACAAATACTCTTGTGATGATACAGTATACTTGTTTGTCATATCAAATCTTTTGCATACTTATTTCTCCTTCCATTACTTTTTTACTGTTTCATGATATGATACTACTTGTGATATTCCATTATCTCCTCTAATATTTAACAAGGTAGCTTTATTCTTAGCCACTGATACATTGCATCTCTTCTTATCAAGAATATCTCTTGTTTGTGGGCTAAAATAATCTGCATTCTTTTGGCTTCCTTAATGTGGTGATTGTTTTAAAACTCTAAAAACATTTTCTCAGAGTTCTTTTGGGGCTTATTTTTAAATATAAATTTGACAAGTATATTTTCTATGGCTTTATCCAAGTCATTGATAAAAATGAGAATAGAGGACCAAGAATAGATCTCTGGGGTACTCCATTATAGACTTGTACTTTCTTCTAATTTGGCATCTCTTCATTTCTGAATCATTAATGACTACTCTGGGTATTATTATTTAATCAATTTCTAAATTCATGTAATAGTACTATTATGTAGCTCATGTTTCTATATATTTTCTATAAAAATGATATGAGATTTTATAGAATACTTTGATGAAATTTGATCTGACTTTATAGCATTTCCTTGATCTGACTAGTTACCCTTACAAAAAGGGGAAATAAGGTTAGTATAATGTAATCTATTCTTTATAACTCCATGGTGGCTCTAAGTATTTAACACTTCCCTTCCCAAGTGTTTACAAACCATTCTTTTAGTAACGTGTATGGATAGTGTTTTCTTTTTTCTCAGTAATATATCAGCTCGTTAGCCATTGAACACAAATCACATTTAATATACTGCCAATTAAATTTGTATTTTTGGATAGTCTAAAAACTATGGTTCATAGTATCTCCTTTGCTATTACTCTGTCACCATTGCACTGAAAATAGGAGGCGTCCACACAACCCTGAGGATTATATGTATTGAATTCTGTTTCATAGGTCACCATGCCCAAAGCACTTATCACCTAGTGATGTCAGTGAGATTCTCAATATCTAGCTGTTAATCTTCAGTCAATAGATAAAGTCTATTTCCAGAATCATGCTTGAAACTTGGTAGAACTTGTTAGAGTTTTCTTGAATCTTTGAAAAACTAAAGTAGGAGTTCTTTACCTAAGTTCTGTGAAATTTTTTATATTGTGACAACTGCATATCAATATAATTGGTTCCCTTATAATTCCATATATTTTATTTTGTACACTTAAAATTCTTCTTTGAAAGAGTCCATAGGTTTCACCAGATTGCCAAAGGGGTCTCTATGATTTAAAAAATAATGTTTAAGAACCTCGAAAATAAAAAAATTAAAATTTCCCATTTGATAAATGGTCAAATGATATAAACAGGCAGTTTTCAGATGAAGAAATTAAAGCTATCTACAATCATATGAAAAAATGTTCTCAATCACGACTGATGAGAGAAATGCAAATTAAAACTATGCTGAGGTACCACCTCACACCTACACAATTGGTTAATATTACAAAAAAAAGGAAAATGATAAATGTTGGAGAAGATGTGGGGAAAATTGGAACACTAATGTACTGTTTGTAGAGATGTGAACTGATCCAACCATTCTGGAGAACAATTTGGAACCATGCCCAAAAGGCTATAAAATTGTGCACACCCTTTGACTCAGCAATACCACTACTGGTCTATATTCCAAAGAGATCATACAAAAAGGGAAAAGGACATGTACAAAAATATTTAATGTTGCTCTTTTTGTGGTGGCAAAGAATTGGAAATTGAGGGGATGCCCATCAATTGGGGAATTACTAAACAAGTTGTGATATATGAATGTAATGAGATAGTATTGTGCTCTTAGAAATGATAAGCAGATGGATTTTAGAAAAACTTGGACTTACATGAATTGATGCTGAGTGAAATGAGCAGAACCAAGAGATCATTATATGCAGTATTGACATTTTGTGATGATCAACTGTCATAGGCTTAACTCTTCTCAGCAATACAATGATCCAAGACAGTGCCAAAAGATTCATGATGGAAAATGCTCTCCACAGTCAGAAAAAGAGCTATGGAGTCTGAATGCAGATTGAAGCATAATATTTTCACTGTTGTTGTTGCTTTTTTGTTGGTGGTGGTGTTTCTTCTTTCTTATGTCCTTTTTCTAACCTTTTGTTCTGATTCTTTTCTTACAACATGACTAATGTGGGTGTGGAAATTTATTTTGATTTGGGGACCCTACCTTTAGGCTGAGATTAGAAAGCCTCAGGCCCTCAGGGTCTCTTCGGTGTGGGAGGTGCTGGTGCCCCTCCCCCTCTGCTTCAGCTGAGCCAAAAAGTCCTGTGGGCTGTACAAGATGCCAGGTCAGACAGCTGGGGGAAAAAAAGCCCCCAGCTCCCTCCAACCTGAGCGGAGCTATCCGAAAGATCCCGGATAGCCTGTGCTGAGGCATGTGAGGCTGGAGCACCACCCCTCCCCCCCCCACCAGCCGCAGCCCTGACTGGAGGATTAGCTTGGTCTGTGGAGGCACAGGAAGCCCCGAGATTTCAGTGGAGAGAAGAAAAGGTATATATAGACCTGGGGGTTATACTCAGAACAGGATGGAGGAGGCGAGGCGGAGAAGTCAAGCAGCGGCTGACGAGATTAGAAAGGTTGGAGTGTGGCAGACAAGAGACGGGGCTACAAGGACACAGGAAAAGATGAGAAGGACTAGGAGCAGGGAAAAGAGAGGCTGAAGGGCAGACTGACGGAGCAGACAGACAGAAGGTCAGTGAGAGAGAAACACAGGGGTTCAGCGGTGGCAGTAAGGAGAGGAAAGTTAGAAGCAGGGGGATTTACAAAGTGAAAGGGTACAGGCAGAGTTAGTGAAAGTAGCTGAGCAAGTGAAAATACCCTGAGGCAAGAGGTGGCTAAGGCCTTTATCATATTAAAAACGTTCTAAGCTCAGCAGGTGGGAAAGAGACACAGTGGAAAGAGACCGCAGGAAAGCAGTCAGGTGGTACATTTTATTTCCCTGTATTCTTAATTTTAAATAGTATCTCATAAATAAACTCTGCTTTGATTATTTGGTTAAGAGGCTTCTTAATATTTTGCTGATCAATTTGGGAGTAGAGCAGTGTGGTGGAACTTTATAAACCGCCCACATTAAATTAATAGCAGTCAGATAGCCAAATAGTCAAAAGTCCCAGATTAAGTACCCCAATCAGATTAGCCCCAAAATTAGCCCTAGTCATCAAAAATATTTTCACATGTGAATGGCAACCATGGCAGGACTCATGGCCCAATTATAATTACTCAAAACTTAGCATTTTTCATATACTTATAATTTTTAATAAGTCCAATTATATAATTTTTCGTGATTAGATTAGCTTATTAAAAATTAATTTTTATATGGGAATATGTTTAACAAGATCATACTGTATAACCTATATCAGATTGCTTGTGACTTTGGGAGGGGGAAGGAAAGAGAGAGTGGGAGAAAAATGTTTTTAAAAAGAAAAGATAAAAAAAAGAACCTCTGGACTAGGTCACTTTAATGAAGCATCAAAGTAGAACTTTTTTAAGACTATGGTCTCCAAAATATCAAAATTTCTGGTGATCAAAAAAGCATTAGGAAGAAGCATGGTGGACCTAAATAGAAAGCAGTATATTACTAATAATGAGTTGATTTTGAGAAATGGCATAAAAACACATGTAGGAATAAAGTAAGTATACCAGTTAATGAGATTGTGGATCCATTGAGATGTTGCAAAGTATATTAACAGATAAGAGTAACTTCTGCTTTAGTCTTCCATATATTGTACTCCAATTATTCTGGAAATAGGATTATAGTAGATTAATACCTATTCTAGACCTATACACAAGACCTGATGACTTTCCAACTCTTAATGGAGAGAAAAAGATAGAGAAAAGGTAGAAACTGACTTTGCTCCCTCCACTGCTCACCATCAGAATAATCTATTGCATATGGATACATTGAAATGTCTTTAATGTACTCAATATTTTATCCCTTAAAAGAGATGAGAACCACAGAATGAATGAAATGAATAGAATCATCAGATTAATTAATTAATGAATGAAAAAGCATTTAGTAAGTACCTACTATATAAGAAACACTACACTAAGCACATAGAATAAAAAACAAAAGTGAAACTGTTCCTACTCTCAAGGAGCTTACCTTCTAACATGGAGTAAGCATGTATATATGGGAGTGATAGGTAAGATTTTTTTTGGATCAGAAAAAACACATGATGATGAATAGCATAATAAGGCAACAATGGTAATATTGGTTTGAACAAAAAGTAGAAGGGGTTGGGGGTACAGTCTCAGTTGCAGAATAGAAAATAACTACAATAAAGACTAGTTCACACGGTCCCAAGTAGTTCAAAGTCATTCCTCTCAGGCATAGTAACTGGAGTTCTGATTCTGAGGGAGAAACAGCAGCATTATAGCTGATGAGGAAGGTAAGACTACTACACACCATAATCAACCAGAAGGGAAGAGATAGAGAAAAACCAAGAGCAAAAACTCTGAATGACTTGTTCTGAGATCTACTTGCTACTTCTTGTTAAATTGGTTCAAGTTTTCCTAGTATTGTTAGGACCCAAGTCTGTCCTTTAGCTCCTCTTTTACCACAATTCTTCTGAGGATGGAGAAGTCTAAGTTGAAAGAATCCATGCTCAATAGAAAGCCTCCTCCTCAATTCAATTCATCTAATTCAATGGGAGCCATAGTTCTGAATCAAAGGGAACCTACTTTAGGTCATCACATTGATCAGTGACCATCTGTATTGCTTAGAACTTAGAGAGGGGATGTTCCTCTCATTCAAACACCAAGAAAGTGTCTGTTATATATTATGTTACCAAGCATGGCAGAAGACGGATAAATAGAGAACACATTTAGTCATAGCATTAGGCTGCTTTTCAGAATATCATGTTTAAGTTCAGGTGTATGTGAGTGAGGGGATAAGAAATCACTAGCTGGGAAAGAAGCAAAACAATAAAAGTTGTTCAGGTATGTTCAGGTATTGAGTTACTAAAAATCATTACATATAGCTCTGAGCTCAGTGTGTACACTCACCACAACTCCACAGAGTATACTCTAAGCTGCTGGCTTGTTTTATAGAGATCATGGAGTCAGATAGTTGCCACTTCCAGGAAAGGCTTAGGACAGTTTAAATGAATATAATAAAGGTTGGATGCTTGACATCTCCTTGTGAAAAATTGGTGGATTTATGGACAAAATGTTGGCTTTGTATTTCATGGAATCATTGGCTAAATCACACTGGTACAAGAAGTTGATAGAACTAGAGCCTTTTGTATCATATAGAGAAGATTTTTAATTCTGTGTTTTGCCAGGTAAGGTATTTATCATCCTTTAAAATTCCTACAAAACTAGTGACATATTATAATTGAAAAGGCAGCTGGCTCTAACATCACTCTAATATAGATTTTCAGTTCTTGGAATACATTAGCAAAGCAATAATTCCTAACTTCATACACACACACATCATTACCCTTCACTTGGGGATTTTAGTTTCCTCCAAGTTATCTTCCTTTCTCCTAGCCTAAGATTAGAGAGAGATAGAGACAGAGACATACAGAGACAGAGAGACAAAAACAGAGACAGAGAGAGAAAGAGAGACAGGCAGAGACATACAGAGACACAGAAAGAGAGAGACAGAGTGTGTGTGTGTGTGTATGTGTGTGATGTCTCCAAGAAACAGCAAATAAAACAGTTTGGGACTTCATGATTTTGAGCAACATCACTTGTATTTGTTTTTAATTCATCAAAGTCCATGTAGCTCCTAGAATACGTTAGATCTCTTGAGGTGAATAACCACATCGATGAAAAAGGAAAAAAAAGAGTTGTTTGTTCAATAGCATATTGAGCTAGAGAATCTGGGAGTGAAGAAGGCACTTCTTGAAGCTCATTAAGTCTGTCAGACTGATCAACTACCACTTAGCTAAGTACCACCTAGTGGTTTTTTGGTTCTCATATTTTTCCCCCAGAGCAAAATTATTGCTTTTTATATTCATTTATACTTATGTTATTTGCTTTATATATAAGGCCTTTACATTGAGAAACCAACATATTCTAAAGCCCTAGTAGAAACTGAATAGGTTAGGTTAAATGCCAGAAAGAATATTGGACTGGGAGTCATGAGATCATTGCTCAAATCCCAGTTCTGCTACTTACTAAGTGTGTTTGTCTCATTCAGTTATAATATTCCTTTATTTTAAGTACTAATAGGGCCTATGCTCCACTGGAAGATACTCAGAGGTCATATATCCCAAAAATATCAGTTAATGGAGGAGAAAACTAAAGCTTATAGCAGTCATTACTTGCCCCAAACCAGACAACTAGTTAGAGGCAGTTCTGACACACAAACTCGATTCCTATTGAACTATATAACTATTTCTTCTTCATGATGACTCTATCTCCATAACATCTTTCACTCTTCCCCCTTCTCTACACTCACAGAACTACTACCTTAATTCAGGCTTTCATAAACTCTCACTAGAAATACTGCAATAGTCTCTTGATTAGTATCTTTGAATCCAATCTCTTCCTACCTTCAATTCATTCTCTGTACAATTGCCATGTTGCTATTTCCAAAAGGCACTTCACTCTCCTGACCCTCTGTTCTGAGCTTAGCTTGACTTGGGCCCAGTTTAAGTTTGATTTTGGAGCAAAGTGAGATACTCTTAGGTCACTCATCAGTTAACAAAAAATTATTTTCTTAGAGCCTGCTCTAAGCCATTTGACAAGGAAAGGCACTGGGGACCCCTCAAGTTAATTCAGCTGACTGAACTTCCCTTGTTAATGTTCCAGCCAAATATCAAAGAATTCCTAGAGTTACTTGTGGCTATTTTGTACTCCTGTGACCAGGAAGTAATGCCTATGGCCTCAGCCTTTAGTCCATTGAACATTAGTCTCAAGGTTTGTCTTAATATTTTTTTAAGGAAAATTAATGTAAATTTTATTGGATTTAGTATATTGCTCCTACCACACTCTGTCACTACCCTTGTCAAGAAACTTCAGTGGCTCCCTATTGACTCTAAGGATAAAAATAAAAATTCTTTTGCTTGATATTTAAAGCCCTTCACATTCTGACTCCATTTAGTTTTTCCAGGATATTTACACACTCCTCTCCCTTATTTACTCTATATGCCAGCCAAATTGAACTTGCTTGTTCTCCATATACAACATTCCATCTCTCATCTCTGGTGACTTTCATAGGCTTTATCTCATTCCTGGAATGTTTTCACTCTTTAATTTTACCTCTTTGGGGGCAGCTAGGTGGTGCAGTGGATAAAGCATTGGCCCTGGATTCAGGAGGACCTGAGTTCAAATCCGGCCTCAGACACTTGACACTTACTGTGTGACCCTGGGCAAGTCACTTAACCCTCATTACCCTGAAAAACAGAAACAAAACATACAAACAAACAAAAAAAGAACAATAACTTTACCTCTTGGAACCACTTGTTCCCTTTGAGGTTTAGGTTTTTGATAAAATAATGGGATTTGGCAGATGCCCAAGGGCCCCACCTGAAGATCGATTTGGAATTGATTGAATTGGGTGAGACTAAGAAACTGAGAACCTACTTAAGAATGATTCAATTGAGACCACATGCAGCTGATCCTGAGTAGGGTGTTGTTCTCAGAGGCTGTGGACCATGCCATCAACAGGAGACCACTCTCAACCAATCAGCTTGAAGGACCTCCCTTTTTGGAGAGGGAGACAGGAAGAAGGAAGTTGAGGCTGGCTGGATCTCTCTCTTTTCATCCAGAATTGGCTTGGTGGTGGCGGACAGAGAAAAGGAGGGTGCTCTTTTTGTCCAGGACTTTGGTGTGGTGGCTTGGAAAAGCAAGGGTTTCTCTCTGGCTATACCAAATAGATCTAAACTACGGTTTTCCATTCTCTCTTTTCACTAACTTCTAATACACTTTAATAAATTCTTAAAAGCCTAAACTCATGCTGAATTTATCAGTATATCTTAGTCAGTTTCCCCCAAAAAACTGGGGAGGGGGAGATATTAGGACCCACATTAGATTTTAAACACCACAGGTTAAAGGTCACTTCCTATAAGAGGACTGATCTGATTTTCCTAGCTGTTACTTCTAACCCCACCACCACAGCCACCAATTATTTTATTTTGTATATATCCTTTGTATATATCCTTCATTAATGCTTATTGACTTGACTTGAATGAAAGACTTCATGGAGGAGATTGGATTTCACATGAGCCTTCAATGAGAGACTTTTCCATCAGCAAAAGAGGAAGAAACTTAGCATGTTCAAAGGACAGTGAAGAAGCCAAACAAAATAAAATGCCTATGTTGGTAAGTGATAAGAAATAAGGAAGGGTGGGGCTATATTATGGAGAGGCTTGAAAACTAATCATAAGGGAATGGGCTAGTGGGAAGTTGATTTTTGTTGCTATGTTTTAACCTGAATGTGATTTATATGTGGAGTTCTCCGTGAAAAAAAATTTCCTTTTCCATTGCAGATTGACAACTCCTTTGCTCAGGGAATATCCCACAGCCAGGATATATCAAAGTGGGGTGTTGAAACCCTGGTCTTCTTGTCTTTGAGTCTGGCTCTCTATCCACTATTCCATGCTGACTCTCAGTACAGAAATAATGAAGAGCTATAAGCAAGGAAAGTCACTGGGCAATGAGCATTCGTTGAAAGTTTATGAGCAAGAGAATTGCACCATGAATGTGATCTTTTAATAGTAGTCAGGGGGCAGCTAGGTGATGCAGTGGATAAAGCACTGGCCTTGGATTCAGGAGTACCTGAGTTCAAATCCAGCTTCAGACACTTGACACTTACTAGCTGTGTGGCCCTGGGCAAGTCACTTAACCCTCATTGCTCCTCCAAAAAAACCCCAAAACAAAATAGTAGTCAGGCTGTCATTGTATGGGATTCATTATAGGGGAAGGGGCTCAATATGACCAGCTGCAAAGCTACCAAATTAAGCCAGGCTTAAGTTGAAGGCAATAAAGGTCTAGACTAGGGTGGTAGAGATAGGAATAGACAGGAAGGAAAATATGTGAAAAACATATTGAAGGATGAAATAACAGGACTTGGAGACTGACAATGTGAGATGTATTTATTTACTCCCTCCAAATCCCCTCCCTTCCAATTTTCCCTATTACTATTCAAGGAACCAGCATCTTCCTAGTCACTCTTAGGTGTCTATTAGTGGGAGTACAAAGGAGCTCACATTCTAATGTGGGGGACAACTTTCAAGCATCTAGATATAAACTCAGTATAGAAAGTGTTCATGGAAGTTAGTCTAACACATTTCACTAAGTATTATGTACTACTCCGGTTATGTTGGTGTCATGGTAAGAATCATTATCTTAGGTATTTTTTTCTTTTTCCAATCCTGAGTTCCAATTTTAATAATTTTTAATGACCAGGGAATTGGATTAACTATTCTACAAAGGCAGTACATTGAAAAATGTGTTGGATTTAGATTTAGAGGATCTGTTTCAGATCCTCACTGTGCTATTTTACTACCTGTGTGATATTGAGCAACTCACTTAATATCTCTGGGTTTTAATTGAGGAAGCTATTTTACTACCTCTGTGATATTGAGCAACTCACTTAATATCTTTGGATTTTAATTGAGGCAGCTAGGTGATGTAATGATGAGAGTGCTGGAGAGGAAGATCTGGGTTGAGATACTTGATAGCTATATGACTCCCTAGCAAGTCAATTAAGTTTTTTACCTGTTTTCTCATAGATAAAATGAAGATAATAACAGCAACTACCTTTTTTGTGAAGATTAAATGAGATGATATATACAAATTGGTTTACAAATCATAGAATGATATATAAAAATTATTTTTTGTTGTTGTTCAGTCATTTCTGTCATGTTTAATTCTTTGTGGCCCCATTTGGCATTTCCTTGGTAAAGATACTAGAATGGCTTTCCATTTCCTTCTCCAGCTTATTTTACAGATAAGCAAACTGGAGCAAGCAGGGTTAAGTCACTTGCCCAGGGTCACACAATTAGTAAGTGTCTGCGGCCAGATTTAAACTCAGGAAAATGAGTCTGCCTGACTCCAGGTGCTCTATCCACTGTACCACCTAGCTGTCTCAATTATTGTTATTTTTTAAATTGAATTTCCTTATCTATAAAATGGGAAGAAGTGGGAAAGTGGAACTAGAATACCTCCAAGGTCCTTTCCAACACTAAATCTATGATAATTCTTAATAAGTACACATAATTTAGACTTTGTTCTATTTATTTGGTGTTAATGATCATCATTTTATCAAAATACTGGCATTATTATTAAAAATGATTAAATTACCCAGAAATTACATGTCTTGAACCTCTTTAAATACCACAGTCAGAGAGTGTGTTCTTGGTTTAAGTATAGAATGTTAGTTATAAATTTTTTTGGTTTGCCTTCAGCTTGGTAAATGTTTCTATTTTAGCTTTAATTGAATTCAGATATCTATTTAAAAAGAAAAGGGAAAACACACCGGTGGGGGCTCAGAAATTACAATATACAGTAGTATATTTTCTCAACCACAGTGACCCCTATAACACTAGAGAATGAATTATAGTGTTGGATAATCCATTTGGTAATCCTCCAAGCTGCCATAGTGAGTATAGTTTGGTCAACTGAGTCATTCCAAATGGAGGGGGCCAGGGAAGGGAGGGAACATCAGATTTTCTCTCCCCCCCCTCGTGCACACATGCACACACACACACATGCACACATACATGTAAGAGGCAGGATAATAATTTAATATGTAAAAAAGTGATTCTCTTCCAAATGACATTAGGACATAAATGTTTATCTCTCAGTGCATGAGTCAAATATCTCTGTGCATATTCTACTTCAATCACTCAACAAATATTTGTATCTGCTGTGTCAAGCATTATATAAAGCATTGGGAAAATACTGACAAAAATGAAATAATCTTTGCCCTCAAGAGTAAGAGGGTAGAAATCTATTGGGGTAGGGAGAAGAGAATATGTACAAAATACATACAAAAAATACATGTTAAATTTACCAGGAAAAGACACCAGTACCTTGAAGGGAGAGCAGTGTAGAGAGTGGCTCTACTCAAGTAGAAGGAAACAAAGAATTCTAAGAGGTAGAGCTTGGGGGACAAGGAGTTGCAAAATTAGTCTGGGTAATAACCAGTGCAAAGGCACAAAGACAGAACATGGAATGATATGGCTTAATAAATTGATAAACATTTATTCAGTGCCCATTATGTGCCAGGTAGTCTAGTACTGGAAATATAAATATAAGTGCTAGGGATACAAAAATGGCAAAAGAGAGTCCCTGTCCTCAAGAAGCTTGCAATCTAATGGATGAAGGACATCAAGTAAGACAGCAAAGAGCAAGAGAGTAATGAATCATAAGCTTGGGAAGGTAGGTTGGAGACAGAGGAGCTTATATTTGATTCTAAAACAGGGAGCACATTGGAATTTGTTGAGTAGGAAGATGACAGGGCTGCATGTTAGGAAAAATCACTTTGGATATTTAGAATGGAGAGATACTTAGGGAAATCAATTAGAAGATCATTACAATTGTCCAGGCAAGAGGTAATGAAGACCTGAACTGGGATAGATGCCATGCAATAGAAATTGGAGGATAAATGGGAGATTGGTGTTGGTAGAAATGCTATTATTTGACAAATAATTGGTTATGTGATGTAACGGAAAGTGAGAAGTCAAGAATAACATGGTGGTTTCAAAGCAAGGTAACTGTAAAGATGGTTTTGTCCTCAATAAAAAAAAAGATCTTTGGAAGAAGAGTTAGTTGGAGAAGGGGAAGAATAAAATGAGTTGTGCTTTGGGCATGTTGAACTTGAGATGCTTGTTTGCCATACAGTTCAAACTATCTAGTGGAAAGTTAGAGGTGTGCCACTAGAGCTCAAGAGGAAGTCTAGTACTGGAAATGTAAATATGGAAATAATCTGCATAGAAATGATCATTGAACACAAAAAAGCTAGTGTAGTTACCAAGGGAGTAAAGGTAGAAAGAGAAGAAAAGAAGATAAAGCCTTGGTATAAACTCAATTAGGATGTGTAAAATACATGATTCAGCAAGGGAGACTGAGAAAGAGCAGTTAGACATAGAAATAGAAAAGTGAAAGCATTACTTTGAAAACTTATAAAATAGAAAGTGTCCCAGAGAGGAGAATGGTCAAAAGTTTTAAATGCTACAGAGAGGTTGAGAAGGATGAGGAGTGAGAAAAGTCTCAGATGTGTCAGTTAAATGATAATTCATAACTTTTGAAAATTTGGAATGGAAACATCATCCACTATAGTGCTATATGGATGTAATAGGGGGTGTTCAGCCAAAACTAAGTGAAAATTTGAAAGTAATTGGGCTTAAAGCTATAACTAGCAATTTCAGCACCCAGAAAAAGCTCCACAAATTGTAAATGAGGCAAAGAGCATGAAAGGCATACTCAAATCAGTTTTTGAAAGGAAAAATTCTGGGAAAGTTGGAGAGGGACCTTGGAGAAATGCCATGGACATTTGGACTTTATCTTTCATTGGATGCCATCAGTGAAGGAATACAAGAGCTCTACGAAGAGCCCAGTTGATCAGTAAAATGGCTGAATTTTGAATTTGAATGAAGTCCTTTTTGAATGCCTCTGCAGCCAAAGAACCTCTTATTCACCATAGGGTTAACCAACTGGAACAGATTATAGGATGTCTATTCGTACTTCAATATCTCTCCAAGACACTTCCATTATGTGTCATCTGAGGTACGCTCCCTTGGGAGATGCCATCAGAGTAGCTCTTTATATGTTACTCCTTGTTACATGAGTAACCTTAAAGTTACTGCAGGAAGGTAGGGGGAACTGGTCTAAGGAGGAACTCACCTGTAGAGCAGGCCTGTCATTGGGTAGCTTAATATAAGATAATTTTTTTTCTTTTCTTTTTTTTTTTTTTGGTGAGGCAATTGGGGGTAAGTGACTTGCCCAGGGTCACACAGCTAATAAGTGTTAAGTGTCTGAAGCCGGATTTGAACTCAGGTCCTCCTGAATCCAGGGTTGGTGCTCTATCCACTGCACCACCTACCTGCCCCTTCCTAGTTTAATTAATAGTTCTTGCTAAGGATGTGATAAGTTTAGTTGTTTTCTATGTGTTAAAGGAATACAAGTGCTATCATTTTCCTTTGAAGTGGGGATCTCTTTGACAAAGACCTGTCTACTCCACTCTTGTTAAGATCAGAGTGTGTGGAGAGTTCAGGGATGACTAGCACCTCTGGTGTGAGTGCTTGCTGAGACCTTTCCAGGGTTGCTTGTCCACCTTTGGTGGCCATTTTTACCTGTAGATCCAAGAAGCTATAGCATGCACAATAGACACACCCTGGTAAAAATGTTTCCACAGACAGGTTAAACAAGGTTGATAGTAACCCACAGGCCTCAAACCTGTTGGTAAGTTAGAGGGATGTCTACCCAATCAAGTGAAGACATCCCCCCTGTAGAATGGGTGAATGGGAGCAATTTGTTTCAATGGCCAGGAAGGCGGCTAAAGCAGGCACTGTGGAACACTTAGAGTTTGGCCATACATGGAAGACACCAAGGTCATCCACTGGCCATCACCAGTTGTCCTGACTTTTGTCTTACCACTGGATTTTGATGACTAGAAGAGAGAATGAAGCTGATGAATTTGTGCAACTCTGACTCACTTAAATCCAATTCGCACACAAGTCAAGGTATCATATGTCATTGTTCCCCTTTCAAAAACTGAAGGATGAACAACAATGATCTGATCTGACTAATTTGATCTATGTTATGATTTTATTAGTATAGGGAACTCCCAATATGGAAATTTTATTCACTGATGTGATCAGCATCTCATTTGTAACTTATATTCTTAGAGAGTTGCCTGGGAACCAGGAGAGGTTTGTGACTTATCTCTGTTAACCTAGCCAAGTGTACCTGAGAATTAGGCTGCTAACCCAGGTCTTACAGAGTTCAAGTCTATTATTTTACACTCTAGGTTACACTGTTTCTCTATATAGCTCAAAAAAAATTAGATAATTTTCTAACCTTCATTAGGCTTTGTACTGAGTTAATATAAGCTAAAGCATCCTCAATGACTGATAGATTTTTCAGTTTTATCCCAATGTTAATATGCCAGCACACCCCTCAGAATGTGAAGATTGCAGTGATGATCAAAAATCAAGAATGTCAAGAGGCAAATTTAATGTAGATATTTTTGTTTGGAATTCACCAGCAAAAAGAAAAACACTTTTATGAATCAAATAGTTAAGTGGAAAGATTATTGGCAGGGCTTAAAACAGTCATGCTCTTTCACCATTATTACTGTGATAAAAGATTAGTCAAAAGCATGAGAGTAACTAACTTCAACAAGTTTATTCTCAAAAGTGTACTTCAGAATTAGCTTTAGATTTTGTATTTAAATATTAACCCTAGGTTTTCTGGAAGGATATAAGCCAACACATTACCATTCTTAGAAGGATGACATTGTCAATTAAATATGAATTGCTTTCAAAGGGTGACATTTTATGGAATCGTTGTATCTTAGAATTGGAAGAGAATTAAGGCATCATCGTCACATCAACATCATCATCACTACCATAACTAACATTGATATAGTGCCTACTGTGTGCCAGGCACTGTTCTAAGTACTTTAAAGTGAGCATCCCATTTGGCCCTCACAACAGCCCTTGGAGGTAGGTACAATTATTATTCCCATTTTACAGATGAGGAAACAGAGCTTAAGTGACTTGTCCAGGGTCACATTAATTAGTGTCTAAGGATGAACTGAAGTCAGGTATTCCTGATTCCAGGTCCAGAATTCAATTCATTATGCCACCTAGCTGCCTAAGAGATTCTTTAGTATTGCCCATACCAATAGTGGAACCCCATTCTCATCTGAAATGGACTCATCTCTGGAGATTTCAAGTGATGTAAAATATATTTCTTCCTGAGGAAGCTGGTTCATCTTTTGGATATCTCTGCTTATTAACAAGTTTTTTGGGGGGTTATTGTTTCTAATATATTTATATTTTTCTATAAATAGCATAGTGCTTCATACATAATAAGAATTTAATGAATTCTTATTGACCAAGTGACTGAGTGGAAACTGCCTCTCTACAATAACCCTCCACTATTGCTAGTTCTTCCTTTCTAGAGTCAAGCATTCTGTCCAAATTTTCAAATACTTGAAAACAGCAATCATGGTCCCCCTTAGGTTTTTTCAATTCCAAAATAAGTGGCCCCAGCAGCTTTCACTAACACCTAGCATCCAATTTTCTTACCATACTGGTCACCCTCGTTTGGAAATGTGCCAACTTTTTTATATCTTTCCCAAAATGAGATCCCTACAAATAAATATGACACTATAAATGTGGCCTAACCAGAGAGGAACACAGTTGGACTATCAAATCCTTCATTTTGGACACAGTTCTTATTAATATGGTTCATATATATAGCTAAAAAAATATAACTAGGGATTTGCCCTTGGGCGCCAAAATTTAATGAGTGTAGAAATTTTTTCATTTAACATTTCTTTGGCAGTGTAAAAGACACAGTTATAACTACTTCTACCTTTCACTCAACTAAAATTGTTTTCATTTTTTATTTAATTTTACTTTTATTGCTAAATTAATCATTAACAAACAAAATTATTTCAATATTCAAATAATAAGAGACTTATATAAGAAAGTGAGCATCTGCTATGTATATATTAAATTTAACAAGGTGGTAACAAAACTGCTTTGTTGCTACAGCTCCCTTCCACACTTTTATTTTCTTCTATATATTTAAAAATAATTAATTGTATCTATTTTGCATAATTTTTCCATCATGAATTGAAAAGATGTTTTGAGGACCCATTTTCTATTGAAGAAGTAGGCACCTACTTCAAGTTATAGCTCTGATATAACATTTAAGGACTTAGCTTTTTTTCCAGGGAAGTCACATCATTGAGTTATACTGAGCTTATTGTCTACTACCTCTCCCAAATCTTTTTCACAAGAACTGTTATTCAGCCAGTCCTCCCTTAAATTGTACTTCTACAGTTTATTTTTGATTTCCATGCAAAAGACTTTACATTCAGTCTTATAAATTTCATCTTATAAAATCTAGCCTATTATTTTATCCTGTCAAGGTATTTTTATGTTCAGATTCCACCATCTATCTCTATCTCTCACAGATACATTTCATCCAAATACTTGCTTTGTGGTATGTATGCCTTCCTCCAAAGCACTGACAAAAAAAAAAATTAAATAAAAAAGAACTGAGAACAGATTCCTGGGATGGTCCTCCAAATTCTTACCTGCAAGTTAATATTAGTCGATTAAAGAGTTCATTGAGTCTGGTTCTTCACTCAACTACAAATCTACCTAACCACACCATCATCTCTCTCTCCATCTTGCATGTAAGAATACTATGGGAAACTATAAAATCCCTTATTGAAATATACATGTACATGTATACATATATAAAACATATAAAAAGATTATAATAGATTACACACATATACACATGCATGTGCGTATATATGCACACATAGGCATGTGTATACACATGTGTGTGAATGTATATATGCATACATGCACACGTGTATACATAATCCACTACATTGGAGGCAACCTTGTATGAAGAAAAGAGCATAGTCATAGAGTCAGAATACCTGGTCTCTAGATATGCCATTTGCTAGCTTTATGAAATTGAACAAACCACTTCTCTCTAACCCTTTCATTTTTCTCATTTAAAAAATGGTAATAATTCTTTAACTTCCTACCTCAAATGATTATTTAAGGAAAGCTCTTTGTAAACTTTAAAGAGTTATATAAAGTCCTAATTATTACTGTGTTTATAACATTCCCCTGATTTATCAGTCTAGTAACCTTTTTTTTAAAATGCACATGAAGTTTGTCTGGCACGATCAACTCCCAATGAATGCATACTGACTCCTACCATCTCCATAAGTACCCACACAATATCTCTTTAAGTCAGTATATCTTTTAGAATTTTGCCAATTATTAAAGCCAAGCTCATTGTCTGGTCATTCAACTGGATAGAAATTCACTTGTGTACTATCATTCATCCCACATACTTCCCTTTTGTGAAAACTAGAACATTTGTCTGCAGCAACTCTCTTATTCTCTACAATTTTTTGAAGATCATTGATGGTCAGCAATCACATCTGCTACTTTTTTTCAATACCTTGGGAATAAGTTCTTCTGGGCTGGTTGATTTTAATGTAGAAGAGTTTCATGATGTATCATCTTCTCACTTGGGTTTCAATCACATGTCATTCATTTTTGCTTTATCCTTCCTAATTTAAAAATCATTCTCCCTAGTTTAAAAAAAAAGCAAAATAAGAGTTGGATAAATCTACTTTCTCACTCTCTTTTGCTTTATTTCTATCCTTTTAAACCCATATAGGAGTCAACACTGTACTTGGATTTTATTCTCATACCAAACATTATTCACACAAAAACTTTGGATTGTCCCTAGAATTCATTATAGGCTAAGGCTTTAGCATTCCTGCTAATATTAGTCATCTGTTTCTAGTAAATTCTCAGGTATCTGCCCTCATTTTAATATTCTGTAAACATATTTTAAAAAGCTAGATTAGTCGATGTGTCCTCTGGAAACACAGATTGATCTCATCAGTTCCTCCTTTTCCTTCTTCATCAAGTGAAGCCAATAAGCATTTTAGAGATTACTATGTGCCAGCCACTGTGCTAAGTGCTGGGGATACCTCCCCCTACAAATGACAAAAACAGTTACTGCTTTCAAGGAGCTTACAATCTAATGGGAAAGACAATCTGAAAATAATTATGACATATATGGGATAAATTGTAGGTATTTTCAGAGATCCTAACGTTAAGGGGGATCAGGAAAAAGAAATTCTTCTTGTAGAAGGTGGGATTTTAGCTGAGATTTGATGAAAGCCACGAAGTAAAGGTGAGGAGGTAAAGAATTAAAGGGGGGAGAGCCAATGAAAATACTTGGAGTTGGGAGGTGGAATGTCTTGGGAAAGGAACAGCATGGAGGTTATCAAATACTTTCTGATTATATGGTCAGAATTTCATTCTTGAGAGCAATCCAAACCTTTTGAATCAACTACCCTGTAAATTTCTAGACCAAGGTATTCTTTTGTCCTTTTCCTGAAATCTTTGTAATCCAATCTCTCCAAATCTAAGGCATGTTTTGTACTATCTAGCTTTTCTCTCTTTATTTATAATAAACTTGAAGGTGTCTTGGTCATTCCTTTGAAAATTCCTGTGATTTCTTCTTCAGTAACCATTTTGGCCTTACTGGCAAGAATGGATCTAGAATAACAATTCTCCAATCACTTTCTTAACCTTTTGAAGAATGGAATTAATATTAAGGTCAGAATTTATAAACAGTTCTACTTATAACTGAAGGAGAGAAATCTAATAGATCAAGGATATATCCCTTTATTTGAAATCCTTCATATCTACAACATCTCTCCATACCAGATTAGTGATCTCTTTTTGGAAGTCAATGTCCATTTCCAACTTCTGGAAGAATCCTTTCTATTATACTCCCAGCACATCATTGCTTCTTTTTTTTACTATCTCTAATTTCTCCCCCTCTCATTGATCCTCATTCCCATATATCTTTTTGACATAAAATGCATCTCTAGCACTTATTTCATAGACTCTGCTCCTTTTAAATAAAGCATACTCTCTATTTCAGTTTGACATCACTACAAGTCTAGTCAACATTCTGTTCCCATAAATTGGAGGGGGATGTGCTATCCTTCATTGGTAGAGGAAGAGAGAAGAGGAAATGTGAACAGAAGTTGGGCTGTGATCTGGTAGCTAATATTTCCCATATGATATATACTAGTAGGTAGGTTGTACAATGGACAGAGTACTGAACCTGTAGTTACAAAGACCTGTGTTCAAATCCAACTCAGACATTCATTAACAGTTTAGCCCTAGGCAAATCACTATCTCATTTTTGACATCTGTAAAAAAAACAACCCAAAACAATAATAGCACGTACCTCCTAGGATTGTTGTGAGGATCAAATGAAATAATATTTGTAAAATGTTTTGAAAACCTTAAAGTGCTAGATTATTAGTATACTTAACCATTATGTACAGAATAGTCCTGAAAGGCTATGATATAAAAGCTTGTTCATTCTAGCATATCCAAATTTGGGACATCTGAGTTTCTCCACATTTCTGTTTGGGGTTGATAGTACCTAGGCTGGGGGTTGGAGGCAGGAAGAAATCCTGAATGATCTGGAGAGTTGTGCGATGTTGTGACACATTTAGGCATGGACATTTGAGCCCAGAAGTATTATTATTATTATCTCTTTAGAAATTTGTCTCCTGTGACTTACTTGTCCTATCCACTAATATGTAGTATCTACTACTGTACGCCATTTGGCTTAGCAGATGTATCTGGGCAATTTTCTTTTTCCCTCTCCATTTTTACTTTAAAGCCCTCTTAATTAGATCTACAAAGCCCCAAATAAACACACCTTTTTTTTTAAACCAGTCTTCATTAGATTTACTTCATCCCTGCCCCAAGAGTTCATCATTTCTACATACACTGCTCTAGTCCAGAAATTCGAATCTCATTCTCTGATACTATCTTCTTAACCAGTTGTTCACTTCCCATTTACTCCTTTCTCATCTTAAGCCATTGCCTTCAACTGACAACAGTTGTGAAAATACCAATTGCAGTCTTAAGGTCCTAAGAATGTGTAGGCCTTTTTGGTCCTAGAAATATTTTCTGGCTCCCTTCTGATATCATTTATCCCCATATCATCTCCTAAAAATTTACTTGTAGGTTTGTTGTTTTCAAACTCAGAAAGTGATTTCCTCTAGAAATAATGCCATGAATGGTATTTCCCATTCCCCTACCTCTACCCCCAGCATACAATAGCCTATTTAATAAACAAATATGCTTGAAGTAAACAAATATGCTTGAAGTCTAGGATTTCCTTTCTTTGGTAACTTTAATACAGCTCAATGCATCTATTTTAGCTATTAAACCATTGTATAAATTCCTTACATATTTATAGAGAACATAAACACTCATTAGCTCAACTTTATTTCCCTCTTGGGTGTCCTTAATCTACACCCATCTTTCTAGGCTGTCAGATTTTACATTTCAGCTTTGCAGCCATGTGGATTATTCTATGCATTCACTATCTTTCTTGGAAATCATATGGACCTCCCTTCATCCCCTGGCATTTAACTATAGAAGGAAAATTTTTTTTGAGGAGGGAAAAGATACAGCATATGGTTCCTAGTGACATATTTTAATGATTGAATCATAAAGGATGGTTTAATTGTTTTATCAAGTTAAGCTGTAGAAGTCACTGTGTTCTATTATACTGATAAGAAGTTTCAACCACTATAAGATGTGTATTTCCTCAGATTGTTAAAATTGCTTATTTGCCTATACTCTTCCTTTTGTTTCTGTGTCTTCTTTCTGATACTCAACAAGGATTCTTTCCTTTTACCTTTCTCTTTTTTAATTAATTTTTTTAATTAACATTTTTATTTAAAGTTTTGAGTTCCAAATTCTATCCCTTCCTACCCCCACCCTGCCTAAGTTGGTAAGCAATTAGGTTATACATATATAATTACAGAAAACATTTCCTTATTAGTCATTTCGTATAAGAAGACTTGAATAAAAGAAAAACTGAAAGAGTGAAAATAACATGCTTCAGTCTGTATTCAATCAGTATCAGTTCTTTCTCTGGAGATGAATAGTATGCTTCATCATTAGTCCTTTGGGATTGTCTTGGATCATTGTATTGTTTAGAAAAGCTAAGTCATTTGGAGCAGCTAAGTGGCGCAGTGGATAGAGCACCGGCCCTGGAGTCAGGATGACCTGAGTTCAAATCTGGCCTCAGACACTTGACGCTTACTAGCTGTGTGACCCTGGGCAAGTCATTTAATTCCAATTGGCTCACCAAAAATAAAAAGTAAAAACTGTCATTCACATTTCTTCATCCAACAATATTGCTTCTACTGTGTACAATATTATTATGGTTCTGTTCACTTCACTATAGATCAGTTCGTGTAAGTCTTTCCAGGCCTTTCTGAAATCATCCTGCTTGTCAGAACAACAACAAAAATAACAACAGCAAGAAGAACAGGAACAAAAACAAGAAAAAGAACAAAAAGAAAAAAATTAACAAAAACAAGAAAAAATAAGAACAAGTACAAGAAGAACATGAGGAAGGAAGGGAAGGAGGGAGGAAGAGAGGGAGGGAGGGAAAGAAAGAAAGAAAGAAAAAGAAAAGAAAGAAACATTCTTTTCATTCAAGGAGCTTGTATTCTAATAGGGGAAATTATGTCTATATCTATATCTGAATCTATCTATATATGGATATATAAATTAAATAAAAAGTAAATTTATAGGCAAAGATAAGAAAGAGAATGGGAACACTAGCAATTATGGTTCCAAGAAGGGTTTCAACTAGAAAATTGTGTTTGAACTGTGTTTCAAAGGAAGAGATGGATTCTAATGGTGAGTATCTATTCTTTTATGTCATAATCCATGCAAAAATTGTCATAGGTAGTGTGCTAAATTAAATCTGTCATCACAATACACATTTTCCCTTGCTGCTTGGGTTTATCTTTCTGAACCAGTGGTCCTCTATAAAATGCCTAGTCTGAGACCTCCTTCTTATGTAGAATTGATTTTATATTCAGGGGTTGTAGGTGATGGGTGGGGAATACATACTTGAAGAGCTTAAATTCCATCAAGTTTGACTAAGTCAGAAATGCTTTGACTGGTAGCCTGATTATAATCTGTATCCAATCTCCTGAATTAAATTGGGACAGAATCATGATGAGAAAGTCATAGCAAGGAATGTGATGGAGTCATATCGAATGGACTCCTAAAGAACTGATTGTTAAATTTTCAATGTGAGCATTTACTCCCCAGAAATTGTCAAAAACTACAAATCAAAACTTGATTTACTGTTTTGTTAATTGTCTAGATTTAAGAAAGTGATGGGGAAATGTTATTAGTGCAGATAAAACTTAAAACTTTGTAATGGATACATTTTTTTCAGAGAGCCAATTGTTAAACATTTAACAGAATGATGATGATATCAATGATGAACTGGTAGACTATTAAAATCCATAAGACAAATAAAGCAGTTAAAATGCAATGTGGTCTGGGGGCAGCCCCTGGATTCAGAAGGACCTGAGTTCAAATCCGGCCTCAGACACTTGACACTTACTAGCTGTGTGACCCTGGGCAAGTCGCTTAACCCTCATTGCCTTGCCAAAAAAAAAAATGCAATGTGGTGCTTAGTACTATACTCCCCTTCTGTTTCCACACTAACCTTGGCAGAGGAAAAGAGGAAAAGGTTGGTAAGAAGCACAGTGCTTTGTATACAAAAGGGATTTTTTTTTAAAATGTATTTTTGTGTCATAGACCTCTTTGGAAGTCTGGTAAAGTCTATGAACCCCTTCTCAGAATAATTTTTTTTAAATGGATAAAATAAAATACCTAGGACTACAGAAAAAAACAATTGTATCAAAATATTTCTTAAACAAGTTCATGGATCCTGGGTTCAGAATCGCCCCCCGCACCCCCCGCCCCCGCCCCAACCATGGTCTGTAAATACTCATTTAACTATTGGTGTTTTTAATGTGTAATCTTGATTCAAGAGTGAGGGAGTTGAGACAAAACCAGAACAACTTGAACCATGTTCACATTTACTTTCATACTATAAAGAAAGCCAAGATATATAAAGAAGCTGTGGTAAGTGAAAAGAACCTCTTGCAGTTTTTTCCTCAGAGGAGAAAAAAAAGGATTTGAAGGAATTCATTTTATTGTGCAACTAGAAATATCATTGGACTTAGAGGATCAGTTTTGATGCCAAGATTTATTCTAGCTGACATCTTATAAAGATTAAATCTACGATACAGTAGACTTGTATTTTAGGGAGACAGTTCACATTGGGGAGTAACCTCACACACTGAGGCCATATGACCCTGAGGAAACCATTTATCCTCTCGGTGTCCTATAAGTTGCAGAGAAGTGTCCTATAAGTTGCATTGAGAGAGCCGGTTTCCTCCAACAATGAAATCATGGGTCTGAACAAAAAAACAAAAAAAAGCATATTGAGACAACTTTGATAGCAAGCAAATTCATGGCCATCGTGTAGCACGTTTATAAGTGAAGTGTTCTGGTACAATGGAAAGAACACTAGGCAAAAGGAGATCTGCCCACTAACTAGCTGTATACCTTTTTTTTTGTGCCTCAGTTTCCCCAACTGTAAAATAAAAGGGTTGAAGTAGATGACTTCTAAGGTCCTTTCCAACTTCAAATTATGGATCTTCTGATATCCCTTGACCTCAGTTTCTTCAACAATAAAATGAACTAAGAACCAAAAACAAAGTATACGCCCCTTAACTGGAGGAACAGATGACTAAACTATGGTAAAAAGAATATTAGCTAATAATAATTAGTGTTTATATAGCACTTAAAGTATGCAAAAAATTTTTTTACAAATATCTCATTTTATACTTACAAGAATCCTGGGGGTATGTGTGGTATTATTTCCCCTGTTTTACAGAAAAGGAAACTGAGCCTGAGAGAGGTTAAGTGACTTGCTCAGGATCACTTAGCTACAAAGTATCTGAGGAAGGGCTTATCCTCATACCTTCCTAATGTCAAGACCAGGACTCTACCTGCTGTGCCACTTTACCATATGAATATAATGAAATATTATTGCACAGAAAGAAAAAATGAATATGATGAAATCAGAGAGACATGAAAAGATTTGTATGAAATATCACATAAGATAATAGGATCATAGATGTAGTGCTGGAAGGGACCTTGGAAGTCATCTAGTCCAACCACCTCGTTTTGAAAATGAGGAAACTGATAACCAGAAAAGTTGTGACTTACTCTAGACCACACAAGTATTATGTTCCAGAACTGGGATTTGAACTCATGTTCCATGATTCTAAATTCAGAGGGAAGGCTCACATTCTTTCCTTCATACCACACTTAAACACAAACAGAAAAATAACATATACAAAGACCACAATAATGTAAATGAAAAGACTGCTAAAAGAAAATTGAACTCTCACCAAATGAGTGATTTGAACAGTCAAAGAAATATATCTCCTGCTTCTTGAAAGAGAGACTAGACACCTAGTACAAAATACTGCCTATATTGTCAGACTTAAATACATTATGTTGGTTACCTTTGCTTAACTGCTGTTCCTTGTCACAGGGAGGTTTTGATTCCAGTGGGTAAGGGTATATCTAGAAATGACAGTGATGTGAGAACAAAATGCAACAAATAAAACTTATTTTTTTTAAATCTTAGCTAAAATAACATATCCCATTCTAAATTATCATAGAAGTTTTCAGATTATACATTTTTTATTTTTTAAAATTGTTGGCCATAATTTTGATTTATTTCACTCTAAATTTATGCTCTGGAAATCAGTTATTACATTTTTCCCCTAGAAAAAACAGTCTTCTACCACCAAATGTATCCTGTGCTTGGCTTACCACTAGATTCACCTGCAGACAGGATAAGAGCCAAATTGAATGAGTGGGTGGTGAAAATCCCAGGGTAAATATCAGAGACAACAGATGCTGCATTTTAACATCATCATCATTTCTAGATATACCCTTGCCTAATGAAATCAAATTCACTCCTGTAATAAGGAAAAATAGTCAAGTAAAGGTAGTCAAGCTATAGTATCTAAGAATGACAAGATTAGTTGATATACAAAGCAAGAGACCAGGGGAAAACAATAGGCAAAGGAATTGATAAGCAGACTAAAAGATACCTTGGGAAACAAAGGCAAGAAGAATTAATACTAAAGGAGGTAGGGAAGGACCAGAGTTGGTGCCATAGGATGGGCCTTGGGCCAGGGGGTTAGTCTTAATGTCAGGAGACTAGATTAGGAAACAAAAATGAGACTGGTGGTAGGAAAAAAGTTTGGCACAAATTCTGAGAGAAGAACAAAGTCCAGACACTAGGTTGTCAGAATCTTAAATGCTAACACTGCTTGTTTCTGCTTATTGTCTCCTTAATATCCAGCCTCTACAACTTGCTGGCTTATTTTCCAGTGATTGGCTTTGGACTGCCCCTGGCAGGCCTTGCATGTTATATTCTTTCACTGAATTATAAATAGGTTCCATTTCTATAACTATCTACTGATTTGCCTCCCCACCTTGCTCTTTGAGCCCTGCCTCATATCTTGTGTGAATCTGTAGGCCTTTTCCCAAGGATTGGACCTTGGACCAATGACCCTGCCCAGGATTGCTGTGACCAGTCTTTTCCCAGGAAAATGTTTTATTTTGTTTTTCATGAAATCATTCTTTTCTATCCACATGATTAAGGGAGCTAAGCCAACCTAAAACACCATCTTTTTTTTTTTTTTGTCTAAACCTTTGATTTCAATTTTATCAGTCCTGAAAACTCCCGGTATGGAAACTCCTATCACCAATATAGATTGGCAACCTTTCTGTAACTCAGAGTCTTAGAGAGTTGCATGGGGGTGCTGAAAGGTTAATATTAATAAATGATTTATCTATTATATAGCTAGTATGAAAAAGATGCAGGACTTGAACACAGATCTTCCTTATCCTAAAGCCAGCTCTCCACTCACAGTGTGTCACACTGCTTTTCACTGTATCATAAGTAGTTTCAATCAACACAAGAGATTAGTGATGAAGTCTGTCCTGTAGATTGGTAACTGAGATTGGTTTTACTGAAATTCCACATAACCTAGAAGACCTGGGATATAAGAGACTTCAGACATATATGCATAGGGGTAAGAAAGAGGAATTGGAGAGCCCTAGGAATGAGGAGAGGGGAAAGAGTTAACTAGTGCTTAGTGACACAGAAATATATGCTGATATTATATCTCCTGAGACAGGAGTTAAGGCAGTTACTGTGTGAGTATCAATAAACTGTGTCAGCATAAAGACAATTCCACACATCTAAACTGCTTGCTTATTCTGCCTACTATATTTTTGCCCTTTAGGTGCACCTAAAAAAAGGTTTTATAACTCCAAATTTACAGTATACTTGGAAATGTTTACAGTCGATAGATATATATTTAATCTTTTTCTCCATTAAGCATATATAATGAGACCAAATGAGCCTCCAGTGGAACAGAAATGAACATCACTTTTCCTGGGGCAGACACATTTCTTTTCTTTCTTTCTTTTTTCGATGGTGAAAGAAGTTTATGCATTTCAAGATAGCACTTTAACCTTTATCTCAACAAGCCATCTCTAATGAATTCAGTGAAGTCATAAGTCATACAGACACCTTTCACTGATCAATGAGGATAAAAATTCACTTTTTTCTATCATCTTCATGCAGTATCCTTAAAAAACCTTCTCTTGATCCTACCATTCCCTGCTAGCTATTGTCCTATATCTGCTAGTTTTCTCAGATAAACTCCTTGAAATACCCATCCATACTCTGCCTCCACTTCCTCTCCTTTCATTCCATTATTAACCTTCTGAAATCTGGCTTCATCTGAACCTGCTCTCTCCAGAGTTACTAGTGATCTATTAATTACTCTAGTAAATGCCCTTTCCTCAGTCCTCATCCTTCTTGGACTCTATGTAGCATCTTCTGTTGCCTCTTCCTAGATACTCTTTCCTTTCTAGGTTTTCAAGACATTGAACACTCTTGGTTCTCCTATCTGTTTGAACATTCCTTCTCAGTTTCTTTTGCTACATCTTCACGCACATCCCATAATCAACAATGGGTGTCCCTCAAGGCTCCACCCTAGGAACACTTCTCTTTTCACTCTATACTATATCACTGATAGATCTCTTAATTTCCCAGGGGTTCAACTATCATCTATCATCTCCTGTAGTCTCTTCTTTGAACCCCATTCCTACATCACCAAGATCCTAATAGTCATATATATATATATATATATATATATATATATATGTATATATATATATATAATACTTTAAGGTTTATAAAGTATTTTATAAATATTATCCAAAATGCAGTAAGTATCTCAAACTCTACATATTCAAAACAGAACTCATGCTTTCCCCCAGACTCTTCTTTCTCCCAAATTTCCTCAAAAAGCAACATAATCTTCCAGGTCACCCAGGTTCACAACCATGGTATCAATTTTGACTCCTCATTTTCACCCATCTTCACGTATCCAAACCCTTACCTTATCATATCTTGTTGTTTCTACCTTCTCAATATCTATTGTATATGTCCTCTTTTTTTTCCACTCACACAACCAATACTCTAGTTCAGGCCATCATCACCTCATGCCTGGGCTATTGCAAGAGGCTTCTAATTGGTGATCCTGCTCCAAGATTCACTCTATTCCAATTTATCCTCCACTGAGTTGCCAAAACTGTTTTTATCTCTATTAAATATAGGTCTGACCATATTGCTTTCTTACTCAGTAAACTACCTATTTGCTACCCTATTACTTTTTGGAACAAATATAAATTCCTCTGGCATTTAAGGCTCTTCATAACCTGGTATTTTCCTTCCTTTCCAGTCCTTCTTACTCTTTATTGCTCTTTGCCTATTTGCTACTCCTCAAACATGACATTCAATCTCCTTTGCCTTCACACTGACCATCTCTCATGATTGAAATGTTCTCTCACTTCACCTCTACCTCTTAGATTCTCTGGCTTCCTTCAAGATTTAGCTCAAATGCTATTGTCTGAAAGAGGCTATTCCTGGTCTCCCAAGTAGCTAGAGCCATGCCTTCTAAGATGACTTTCTATCTATTTTCCATATATCTTTTATGTGTATGTTTCTTTACATATTGTCTCCCTCATTAGAAAAGCAGAGTCTTGAGAGCACAAACTGTTATTCTTCTTCTTTTTTATCCCTACCATTTAGCACTGTGTTTGGTTCATAGTAAGCACTTAATACATGCTTATTGATTGACTCACTGACCAGTTGCTATTATTGATTAAAGATTAGGTGTTAAGTTGGTTGGATTAATAGCTTTAAAGAGGGTATAGTTTAAAAAAAAAGATAGTGATTCAGAATTTACTATAAAATGAAGTAAAGTTGCCTACTGCGTATGAATGTGAAAGGTCAATTTCATGAAGAGAATTCCAAATATGAAACCTTAAATCCATCATTGTATCATTCTGCAATAATAACAATAAAAGCTCATTTTTATTGTGCTTCACAGATTTAATTCCAGTCAATTCAACAAGCATATAAGTCCCTTCTATGTGTCACATACTGTTAAAATATAGATTTCAGATTCCAATGTCCTGTCTTCAAAACAAAGCAATTAGGTAAATAGTGAAGATACCATTATCCCCATTTCATAGATGAATAAACAGATTGAGAGAGACTGAATTACTTTTCCAAGGTCATCTATGAGGAAATTATGGTACAGATAAGTCAAATGATTTGCTTATGGCACTACAGCATATTTCTTTACCCTTTACTATACTGTAAAAAAAAAAATCAAGACCATTCTTCATGACCTCTTCCTTTCCTCTTCCATACTTTAATACTCCTCCTTTATTCCAGTCTCTGAAGAAAATATGTTAAAACCTTTAACACTATGTTTATGCCTTCTGCACCATTCTTTCCTATCTATTCCTGGAGTTTGGTCCATCAATTTCCTCTTTGTCTCTAAGCTCTTCCTATATATGCTAGCTCTTTTTTGACCTCATCTAATAACATTCTCAGGTCTATCCAAACCTTAAAAACCTTCACTTGAAGCTTCCATCCCCTCAAACTATTGTTGTATATCTTCTTTTCTAAATTTGTTGTATATCTTCTTTTCTAAATTTTACTACCAAACTTTTAGAAAATATCAGAGGCAACAAATCACATTTACTATGGAATCAGAAGACCTGGGTTCAACTCTTGCTTTTAACTTATACTGACTGTGTGACCTTTTGGACCTCGGTTTCTTGAATCCTCATATAAAGTGGTTAGCCCAGATGGCCTCTGCGGTCTTTTTTAGCTACATTTGTTGACTCCACTCATTCACTTCTCAACACTTTGCAATCTGGCTTTTAAACCTTTCCTCTCCAAAGTTTCAAGGGATCTCTTAGCTATAAAAACTTGTGGCCTTTTCTCAATTCTCAGCTTCCTGTACCTTACCTCAGTTTTAGATACTGTTCACCACTTTCTCTTCTTAGACAGTCTCCTTCCTTGGCTTCTAAAATAACCCTGCTCTTTTGTCTCTTATCTCTAAGCATAAATAGTACCCAAGGATCCATTCTTCTCTCTCCAAATTCTATCTTATGATCACATCTGCTTTAAATTTCATTTCTATGTAGTTAATTCTCAAATATTTAAACATAATCTCTCTCCTAATCTCTAGTCTAATGTCACCAACTGTGTGCTAGAAAATTACATAAGGCCAAATGCTGGGTATTTTATATACCTCTCAAGTTCATCTATCCAAAATAGACTCATAAGCTTCTCCTCCACCAAGGCTGCTCTTTCCTCAAACTTTTCTATGTCTGGTGAGGGCACCACAATCTTTGTAGGTCTCCCAGTTCATTTCTTTAGAATCATCCTTGACTCTGTCCTCCCTTTCATCTGCTATATCCAGTCAGTTGCCAAGCCTTTTTAAATCCTAACTTCACAACATTTCTCACAACTATCTCCTTTCCATTTACACAGCAACTATCATAAGTCAATCTTTAATCAATTCTTGCATTGAATATCGTAGTAGACTACCTCACTGGACTTTCTTTCTTTAATATTTCTTCCCTATAATCCATATATCCATATGGTTGCCAAAATAATCATCCTAAGGTATATATCTGAACATGTCACTGTCTTATTCAAAGAGCCCAAAGCTCACTCTTACCTATAGGATAGATAGATAGATAGATAGATAGATAGATAGATAGATAGATAGATAGATAGATAGATATACACCAGACCATATACTTGGTCTGGCATTAAAGAACCTCTACAAACTGGCCTCCACCCTTTTGTCAAAACTGATTTCATACTACTTGTCAGGAGCTCTATGTTCTAGCCAAACTAGATTCCTAGTTGTTCCCTAATTTTAATTTTCCATTTCCATTATCTTGCATTTACATAAGCATTCTCCCATACCTGGAATGCCTTTGTTTCTAACCTTCCTTCAAAAATCAACCCTCTCACTTGAGGTCATCAAACAAAAGTTCTATAGCCACTTCTAGAGTACATGATAGAGGGAATTCTTACTAAGATGTAGGCTGGGGCAGCTAGGTGGTGCAGTGGATAGAGCATAGGCCCTGGATTCAAAAGGACCTAAGTTCAAATGCAGACTCAGACACTTGACACTTACTAGCTGTGTGACCCTGGGCAAGTCACTTAACTCCAATTGCCTCACCAAAAAAAAATATATATATATATAGGCTGGAGTAGGAGGTCTTTTCATCTCATAAACTCTATGATTCTATGTAATGACCTTGATTTTATTAAAAGTTTAAAATCATAACAATAGCAAAAACTTAGAATATTATAATACTGAAAACATATGATTCCAGGAAAGGATCTATGTCTTAGGGTATGAAAACCAATAGGTAAATGGTTCATAGATGAAAACATAAAGAAATGGATAGAGCTGGGCAACTCAGCCCACAAAGGTATGAAATGGTAATTGGACCCAGTAAGTGGTTATTAGTCATTCTAACTCTGCAAATGGACTGAGAGTGAATACACCCTTAAGCTCAGATGGAGGCACAAGAAAGAACATGAGTTTCAAAACGGTAAAAGAGAATCCCTCAGTCCCTAGTATTGGTTTGGAAACCATGAGCAAAAAGTAGGCTCTAGGACTTTAAAAGGATACAGTTATTTCAGATCATGAACCCTAGATCCAAATTTAGCTGCAAAATGGAGGAAAGATATAGGAAGATGGTGGGAGGTGATTGAAAGCACAAGGGTAAACTGAAGAGATAGGGAAGACCTGAAATGTAATGACTATCTTTTGGATTTTAGAAAAAATTTAATTGCCCTAAGTTCTCCTGAGAAGATAGTTAAGGCAAAGAAGGTGAGCTTCTTATAGAAGAGGTAAGTTTCTTTATTAGTAGAAATTCTGTCAGGATACTAGACCAGGCAAGCATTAATAGCAAACCAATGATGTTCTCCAGAGTATCCCACATTTGCTGAGGATAATAATAATTAAAGGGCCACTTAAGAAGAACTACAGAAACTATAATCATGGTATTATATAAATCAGCCTCTACATCATGCTGCTACATATTACTGTGCTTGTGAGGAAGAGAGAAAATTAGAAGGATTCTTGCAATGTGGAAAGAGGCCTATTCATGGTCCTTTGGCAATCCAAGATCCTTTTTTGTTTTTCATGTGTGCCTCACTATAGGATTTCTCTGATAAAGAGATGATTTCTTGGGACATGTCTTTTCATCTAGGTTCAGATTTGGGTAAAGTATACACCACAGAGAATCTACCAATGGCAAGACAAATATATAAAGGCACAGCTATTAATTTTTGTGGGAAAATTTCATTCTGAAGCTATCTTTTTTAAGATTGTCCCTGATTCAGGGAGCAAAGCCTTTAACAAGCAATAAGGATGGTCCAGGGTCAAGAATAGACTTCTCAAAATTGGGTTAAATTAAAAGCTACCATGTGAGTGACAAGTCATCAGCAATTGTAATGAGTATGAGTCATAGAATCTAGAGGACTTTCATTCAAATTTCACCTTTAAGACTCTAAACAAGTTAGTTCTATTTTCTGATTCCCCATCTACAAAATGAAGATGATAATACCTGCTTTACTGAGGGTTGTTGTGAAGAAAGCATTTTGCAATACTAAAAGTTCTAGGTAAATAGGATTTAATATTGTTTTGTTTGAGTTTATTTAATTTTATTTTGCTTTGCTGATTTCTAGACTTAAGAAAATCATGGATAAAATATTAATAATTGAAATTAAAAGCATGTATGTTTTGGAGAGTCAGTTGCTAAACATTTGCAAGCACACCACTGCTGGAGACAACACATATGGAAAGATGTTTACCCTGATTTTGTTTGAATGAAAGGAAATAAGGTTTGATGAAAATGAGATATGGTAAAGACTAGTAGTAGTAAGAAGCAAAAATAACCCTTTAAGTCAGAGTCTTGGGGTTTCTCTGATGAAATTGTTACTATACAGGATGTCTCAAAAATCTTAGTCCAATTTTAAACCTTAGTAGTTTAAAACTACACTAAGACTTTTGGGATGCCCTATATTTTCTAGATTATTTCTTCACATAGCTCACTAGCATGGAAATCATGTCAAGGACTCAATAAAGAAATGCCCACAATCTACCCAAAATTTCTCTTAAAGATTCAATATGGAAGTGTTGGAAGTATGTTTCTCCCTTCCCCAATTCCTCCCTCATAGTGAAACCATAAACAATGGCATTGTCGTGGTGAAAACCAGATTTTCATAAAAATTCACAATGCCTATGCCATTTCATACCTTCTATATTTCTTTCTAGAATGAGGTTTGTGTACATTCTGAAATGAATGATTAATGACATTGAACATCTCATCACCAGCATAAGAGGAAGCATTGTCAGGATTGGAACTGAAAAGGACCTTGAAGATCAGCAAGTCCAGACTCCTTATTTTAAGGAACAGATAAGTCAAAGCCTGAGCCATACAGGTAGCAAATGGAAGAATTAGGATTCAAACCCAGGTTTCTCCATACTCTAAGTCCAGTGTACATTCTATTATGTTATACTGTAGTCTAAGGTACTAGGATCCTGTAACTTGTATCATACACAAGTACTATAGAGTCTTTCATATGAAACTGCTAAGCCCTTTGAAGCCCTGTTCCTTTGATAACCCTAGGAGTCTTATCCTAGGCTGAGATGACAATTATACCAAACTATTAAAAGAATTTATTTCTGTAGGTAGCTTTTTATAAGTCTCTGGCAGTAAGACTCACTGATATTCTAGAACTATTCTCTTGGTTTTGTTAGATGAAGGATTCCTAATCTTAGTTTTTGTCACAAAAATCACAATATTCTCCAAAATATCATAAGATGAAATTAATTTTAGCATGATATAATTATATATTATATCATGTGTACATGTATATATTTGCATGCTATATGTATGCAGCTGAATTTATGATCTCATCCATGTTGATTTTCCTTCCAGGGATGGCTTCCCAGCCTACCTCATAGAACTAGATTTAGAACTAGAAGAAGATTCAGAAGCCATCTAAGCATAACACCATCAGTTTTCAGATGAGATAACTGAGGCCTGGGGGCGGGGGGGGGGGTAATTTACTTGCATGACATCACACAATAAAAAACAGAGGCACAATTTGAACCCAGGTTCTCTCACTCCAGACTCTATGCCATTTCTCCTTTATGTGTTGCCTCCTATGTGACTCTGTGTTTCCCAACAAGTTAAAAACAGATGCTCCATCTAGCATGTTTCATACCATGAGGATATCATTGAAGTAAGCTATCAATTACCTTCATAAATCCAGTCCATCTTTGCTTTTATTTATACATCTCTTCTATACTATCTTACTCTACTTCATATTACCTGAACTGTGATGAGTTACAGCCTACTCACACCTAACTTGCACCTTTCCACTGATCTCTGCTTTATATTTGTTTTTAATTCTTAGGATAATGTCATGATCCATGTCTCACAACCAAACAACACCAGAAAAAATATGTTAAAAAGATATCCCTCATAGTCATATAAAGTGCTCTAAATCACTAATATTTAGAGAAATTCTAATTCAGACAACCTTAAAATACCATCTTACATTCATCGGATTGACTAAAATGACAGAAAAGACAAATGACAAATATTGGTGGGGATGTGGAAAAAATAGTTACACTAATGTACCATTAGTAGATTGCCAAGTTGGTCTAACCATTCTGGAAAACAATTTGGAGGGGGCAGCTAGGTGGAGCAGTGGATAAAAAGTACCGGCCCTGGAGTCAGGAGGACCTGAGTTAAAATCCAGCCTCAGACACTTGACACTTACTAGCTGTGAGACCTTGGGCAAGTCACTTAACCCTCTTTGCCCTGCAAAAAAAAAAAATTTTAATGGAACTGTGCTAAAAGGACTATAAAACTGTGCATACTTTTTCACCAAGTAATACCATTACTAGGTCTGTATCCCAAAGAGATCAAAGAAAAGGAAAAAAAGACCCACACTGTACAAAAATATTTATGGCAGCTATTTTGTGGTGCCAAAGAATTGGAAGTTGAGGGGATGCTTTTCTAAAGTGTTTTGTTGTTGTTGTTGTTTTTGGTTTGGGTTTTTTGGTTTGGTTTGGTTTGGGTTTTTTGCGGGGCAATGGGGGTTAATTGGCTTACCCAGGGTCAAACAGCTAGTAAGTGTCAAGTGTCTGAGGCCAGATTTGAACTCAGGTACTCCTGAATCCAGGGCCGGTGCTTTATCCACTGCGCCACCTAGCTGTCCCCCTAGGGGATGCTTTTCAATTAGAGAATAGCTGAACAATCCTTAGTTGTTTTTTTTTCTTTTTTTGGTGGAGCAACTAGGGTTAAGTGACTTTCCCAGGGTCACACAGCTAGTATGTGTCAAGTGTGTGAGGCCAAATTTTAACTTGGGTCCTCCTGAATCCAGAGCCGGTACTTACTCTTACTTTCCAAAAGCCAATACTGTATGGTTTTCTTCAGTTCAATTCTGGACCAATCTCATTGTCCATTTGTAGTGTCTGTCCAAGTTGTATATAAATAAAGAGGGTGGGTGGGGGAGAGAGAGAGAGAGAGAGAGAGAGAGAGAGAGAGAGAGAGAGAGAGAGAGACTGATGGAAAAGCTATATCAATTATACAATTATACATTCAACTAAATATCATAATCTGGACAAATTAATTATCTTCTTTATTCAAGACTTCCACCTCCCCCCCACTCTCTCAGAGATTTTTCCTCTTGATTTATTGGGGGAAAAAATGAGGCAATTAGCTAGGAACTCCCATTCTCTTCACCTCAAAAGACCTTGACATCATCTTTCACTGTCTCCTGTTTTTCCCCTAGTTTCCAACAAAAAGTTGGCCCTTTATCTTGCCAAGACTAACCTTCTGAGTGTTCATTTGATCTCTCCCCTCTGGTCTTCTCCAGCAAGCACATTGCATCCTTTAATCCCTCCCTGTGGAATCTTCAACTTCTCACTATTTGTTCTTTCCTGACTTCCTTTAAAACTGCCCCTTTCTTTAAAACTCTCCCATCTTTTAAAACTTGACTATCATCCTATATTTCACCTCTCTTTTTCAGCCTAAGTTCCTGGAAAAAAAAGTCATCTATACCCACTGCCTTTACTTCCATTCTTCTCACTCTTCAATCTTTTTGTTTGTTTTCCTTGTGGGGCAGTGGGGGTTAAGTGACTTGCGTGTCAGGTGTCTGAGGCCAGATTTGAACTCAGGTACTCCTGAATCCAGGACCAGTGCTTTATACACTTTGCCACCTAGCTGCCCCCTCCTCACTCTTTTTTGTAATCTTGCTTCCAGCCTTATCACTCAGCTAAAGCTATCTCCAAGATTACCAGTGTTCCAAGACTTTACTCCACCTCCTGTATTCTGTGATCCAGTCAAACTGTCTTCTTTCTCTTCCTCATACATAACACTCCATTTACCATTTCCATGCCTTTGCTATGTCTGGGCTTTATGGGATGTTCAGGAAGAACTGGCACCATGGGATGAGGGCTTGCTGAGAACTTCTTAGTACTGTTCATCCAACTTTGGTATCCATCTGTCACCCAACTCCCTTCCGTGGCTCCAAGAAGCTGCGACATGTGAAGCAGTCACATATGGTAAAATTGTCCCAGCAGATGGATTAAACCAGGTTGAGAGTAAATGACAGGCCTCAAACCCATAGACCAGTTAGGGAGATATCTACCCCAAGCAGGTGAGGACTATCCCAGCAGAGTGGGCAAATGAGAACAATTTGTGCCAACAGCTATGAAGGTGGCTAAAGAAAACTGTGAAGTGCTTAGCATGTTGTCAGACCTCAGAGATGCTAAGGTCATCTACTTTATCAAGCCAGTTGTCTTGACTTTCATCTTGCACTAAACTTCAATGACTCTGGAAGAGAGGGTGAGGCTGATAACTTTGTGCAACTTAAGTCAAGACATCACCCCTGATGTCTTTGGTTCTCTTTGAAAACAAAGGATGGACAGCAGTATGCCTAAAATTATGCTCCCTTCTTACCCCAACTTTATTGATTCCCTCTCATCCTTTAAGATGCATCTTAGGCACCATCTTCTTCCTAGATTCTTTCTTGATAACCATCCATCCTAAATTACCCTGTATTTAAATAAATCACATTTATTTTCTTCATATTTATTATATATATATGTGTGTATACACATACACATACACATACACATACACATACACATACACATACACATACACATACACATACACATACACATACACATACACATACACATACACATACACATATACATATAGTATGTACATTTTGTCTTCACATTACAACATAAGCTCCTTATGCCTGGAAATTGCTTCATTCTTTGTACTTGTATCACCTGGCATAGTACCTGTACATAGTAAGCACTTAATAAATGTGATTTAATTGAATGATTGATTGGAAAAGGCATTTTTCATGTACTTGAAATTTTTTCTGTGGATAGTTAGACCAAACTCTTTTGAGAGATAAAATAATTTTTCTTATTATTGTAATTTGGTCTAGACCCAGATTTTATTGGTTGAGGGAACACCACTTTTTTACCAATGCAGACAAGCCCTTTGCTCTCTGCAACTTATTGTATGAGATCAGTCAACAAATATTTATTTTTTCAAGTGCCTACTATGAGCCAGGTAATATGCTAAGCACTATGTATACAAAGAAAAAAATGTCAACACTCCCTGTACTGGAGGATCTTGCATTCTAATGAGATATGTACATATATAGCGATATGCAAAACACATAGAATATAAACAAAGGGAGGGGGGAGGTGGAGGAGAGGTTGGCAACTAGTAGTGTATGGGGTAACTGGAAAAGGCTTCCTACAGAAGGTTACCTTTGATTTGAATCATGAAGGAACCCAGAGATTCTAAGAGGTTGCTAGGTGGTGCAGTGGCTAGAGCCCTGGGCATGCAATCAAGAAAATTCTTCATGAAATCAAAAATGGCTTTAGGTACTTGCTAGCTTTGTGACCTTGGACAAGTAACTTAACCCTGTTTTCCTCAGTTCCTCATCTGTAAAATGAGCTGGAGAAGGAAATAATAAAGTACTCCACTTATGAAGGGTTGGAGGACATGACTGAAACAACTGAACAAGAGTCAGAAATAAGGAAAAGAGCATTTCAGGAATGAGGGACAATCAGTGGCAGAACTGTAACTACAGCACAGGTCTGACTCAAAGTCCACCACAGTTATCCTCTATTCATGCTCTGGTTTTGCCTTTGAGATGATATTTAGGTCTTTAATCCATTTTAGACCATTTAAGCATGATTATTTTCTTATTCCTCTGATGAAAACGAAAAGATCATATTGGGAGGAAGCTGATATCAACAACTCTACATTTTTATAAAAACAAATGTGACATTTAGATCAGTTACTATCCTAAAGTCCAAAATGGTCCTCTACACCTTTGGGGGAGGGGGGCAATTAACGCTTAAAAACATAAGATATGGGGCAGCTAGGTGGCACAATGGATAGAGCACTGGCCCTGGACTCAGGAGGACCTGAGTTCAAATCCGCTCTCAGACACTTGACATTTACTAGCTATGTGACCCTGGGCAAGTCACTTAACCCTCATTGCACTCCAAAAAACCCAAACAACAACAAAAAATAAGATTAGGCTTGATTAATATGCAAGTAAGTATGTCAGTATGCTTTTTCATTGTCTAGATAATGAATTCCTCCTGATTTTAAGAACAGTAAGAAAAATGGGAAATTTGATAAATGGTCATTTAATCATAAACATCCTAACGCTTTTTACTTGTCTGTACTGGAACATGTATCTGCTATTGACTGTAGTATTCATTATTCTTTTTTTTTTCTTTTTTTTTTTAGAAACAGGAAATATTTCTTCCTTTTTTTAATGTTAGACATGAAGGAAGGCCCCAAAAAAGAATGCAGAAACCAAAATGAATTTTCTTATGCCTGTAGTAAATGAAACATTATATGAGAAATTATCCCCCCTCTCACTACCATCTTATGAGGAAAATTAGAGCTTGGTATTTCTCAAAATTCATCTTACTGTGTATATATCCAAATATTCACAGTATATACGCATATATCAGAGATTTTGATCTAAATTATTTTGGTCTGATTGAATTGATCAGATGATTCTGATAACAACAAACACTTCCTATATATTAAGTGGGTAGTACTATATAGTAGAACAAGCCCTGACATTCAGCTTACAAGTACCTGCGATCAAATACCACCTCTGCTGCCTAAACAACCTTGGGCAATTAATTTTACTTTTCTGGGCCTCAGTTTCCTCATATATAAAATAAAGGGATTGAACTTCCAGACTTAAATCCTATTATGTAGATTCAGATAGAATGAATTGAATTATGCACTTTGCCTTGAAGAGGATAAAAGGGCATTTCAACAATTGTGTAGAACTTTTCAGTATTTGACTAACAGAACTCTGGCTACACAGGAGTAGAAAGAGAGGTTTTAAAAAAAGGGTTAAATAAAAATGAGAATGGTGTAAGCATGAAAACACTGCTGCCTAGACCAGAATGCAGGCTCTTATTTCCATGCCAAAACCCTGCCTGGCCACTTTTTTACCTGTACAGATGGCATCACTCTGAAGCTGCAGATGTTCAAAGCTCAATAAACATTGCTGTTTTTCTATCTTGGTGGGGAAGGTTTGGCAGGGAGGAAGGAGTGTTTCTACCAAGCTCCATTTAATTTAAATTCTGAAATACCAATATTGAACGTACTGCTCAAATACCAACTTTTTTAAAAATGTGATTGCTTAGATTTTTCAGATGAATATACTTACTTTTGTCATTCCAATGTCAACATAACTCTATTCTCATCATGACTAGTCAGGTAATGATAATTAGCTTTTAGGGGAGAATAATGAAATAATGAGAATGGCTATTTAATAAATATATAAAATTTATACTTCTACACCCAAATTAGTGTTTGTCCTCTAAAGTATTTGGGGGGGAGGAGAGCAAGGAAATTAGGGTTAAGTGACTTGCCCAGGGTCACACAGCTAGTAAGTATCAAGTGTCTGAGGCTGGATTTGAACTCAGGTCTTCCTGAATTGAGGCCAGTGTACCACCTAGCTGCCCCATATCCTCTATAAAGTATTACTCTCCAGAGGCTGTACACTTATGTCAATGGTATTGCCATTGCTGAAAATTTTATTAGACTTTCTTACTTGGAATTAACCTTTAGAAGGAGTTTATATGCCAAACAAGAAAAGGTTTCATTATCTTATTTTGATATGAGCCCCATAATTGCCTTCATTAACATGATATAGCAAAGGATCAAATAAGAAAGAGAGAATAATGGTTTTTTTTTCTTTCTTTTTTTTTAAGCAGGACAATGAGGGTTAAGTGACTTGCCCACGGTCACACAGCTAGTAAGTGTCAAGTTTCTGAGGCCAGATTTAAACTCAGGTCCTCCTGGCTCCAGAGCTGGTGCTTTATCACTGCGCCACCTAGCTGCCCCCAAAAGAGAGAATAATCACCTATTTTATGAAGAGCTTAGCATCTAGCTCAGAGCAGATGACAAAGATTAAAGTCAAGTTGACAGATGGAGAACAGTAAGTACCTACTGTAACTGGAACCTTTCAAGAAGCAAATGGGTTTCCAAAGTTATTATTGAATGAGAATAGAGAGGTCCTATTGAAATGATGATTCAACTGCATAGGAATTATGGGAGAAGAACAGACATGTATCACTGATAATGAATAGAGTTAAAGGTGAATTGCTGTTGGGTAAGGGAGGGGGTTAATCTGGCATATTTTTTAAGTATTTTCATAACCATGTTTCAATATAACCTATTTCCTTTGTAACATTATGTATCTTATTTTGTAGATTTAAAAACTCCTCAGAATCAAGGAGTCCACAGGTTTCAATAGATTGTCAAATAGATCCATAATAGAAATAGAGTTAAGAACCCCTAATTTAAGGCAAAAGCAGAGCTGTGAATTTCTTCATCTTCACCAGACTCCAATGTGTAAACTGGTCCATTTTGTCCCATTGCAAATTGCTTCCTTAAAAACTATAGTTACATAAGAGGAAATAATCGTTTTGGGATAACACATATTTAAATCTTAACTAGTTAATATTCTTTGTTCTATATGGGGAACAAGGAACTTTACAATGCAATGATATCAAGTGTTTCCTTGAGTTCTATTAAAGTTTTAAAGTAGTTTAAATGTCCCAGGCAGTAGATGTCAGAGACATGATGGGAATTGAAAAGAACTTACTCAACTTAATCCAACTCTGTGAGAGAGCTGGAAGACCTTCGTTTAAAGGGACATTAAGGTCAGAAAAAAGTGTCTTGACAGCCACTTTAGGGGCCCTTTTAAATTCCCACAAGGTATGACTGTGAGACTGGCTCATAACGGGCATATGTTGATTAATCTAAGGCATGATGACCTGAGATTATCCCACAAAAGATCAATAATACTCATAAGCCTTTTCCTCCACAGTGCCTTTACTGATACTCCCAGTTGTTAGTGCTCTTATCTCTCACCTTCCCTGAAAAAACAAACAAAACCTTACATTAGATTTACTCATTATATATAGGTATCTCAAAAAGTCAGTGCAGTAGTCTTACTAACTTCAGAAGTATAAGAGTTATAAACTTCCACAAAAACATTCAATGGGTTATTTAAATTTCTAAAATTTTAATATGATTCCTATTAAAATTCAACATAACCACTGTGGTCCTACATCGCTCTCATTGATTATTGACCTTTGTGTTAAATTTTATCACCCACTACTCAGTGACTGAAAGGATAGCTTTTGTAATCCTAGCTTTAAGATTATTCAAAAAGGTTTGGGGGCATAAAGTTTTGACAAATCCACAGTTTTGATGTTACCCACAAGAGAAAGTTCAATGGAGATAGAACAGGTGTCAGAAGTGGTCAAACAAGAGAACTTTCTTTATTCATCCACCAGACTCAGAAAATGTCATCCAGAATCTGTTGCACATAGAATGCAAAATAACAAAATGTCTTCTTGTTAAAATTTTAAATTAGTAATTTATGATTCACAATTTGTAAAACAATTTATAAGTAAATATAAAAGAAATTTAAATAAACAAGCTTTCAAATGCATCTTCCTTAGTGTGTAGCTTTGAAGCTTTTAGAATTATTAAAGTTCCAAACTGCACTAAGACTTTTAAGACATCCTATGTGCACAGGAGCAAGTACAAGTTTTTAAGATTTAATAACTTAAAACTGGAACACCATTCATGTGTATGTATGTGTATATAAATATATAGTTCCAAAAATATATATATGTATATAATATGTATTTACCAATGAGTAAAATGTAAATTCCTTAATTGTAGAGAATGCCACATATTGTTTTCCATTTTATATAACCCCAGCACCTAGCACAGTGACTTAGACAGGTAGGTATTTAATAAATGCTTCATGAATCTAACTGAACACTTTGTTAGAGGAAGAAGCCTCAGCAGACAGCAGCTCTGTTAGATAAGAGGCAACAGCATTTCAATGAAGAAATGAATTACATCTTTGCAGATGGTACTTGAATCAGTGAGGACAATTTGGTTTCTGGGAGTCAGAGGCATGAGAGGTATTTCAGCCACATACCCAGAATGGCTTCTCTTTCCCACTGAAGTGCAGAAATTTATGGGACGTGCCCTCTTGAATATGGGGATGGATAGTGGTGGAGAGTATCTATTACTTAATTTTCCTTTGTTATTCTGTCCTAATTTTGTTTTTTAGTGGCTTTACAATTCGTGTCTGGTCTGTTGGTGGATACAGTAGACTAGATGGGGGTTAAGTCATGTGTTGTATAATTATGATTCTCTAAAACATCTTACATAGAACCTAGGAAAATTAGAGGTTCCAAAGATGTGTAGGGGTTTGTGCTACACATTAATGATTTGATAGCCATATGATCTCACTGGTGTGGGTATTTTCTCCATTGAGTACAAAAAGCCCATCCCTTCTCATTCTTTACCATTACTGTCCATGCTTTTCCATGGATTCTCCACATCTTCCCAATGTACTGAAGGACTTCCTCTAGATATTGGGGGGGGGGGAATGAGGATTAAGTGACTTGCCCAGGGTCACACAGCTAGTATGTGTCAAGTGCCTGAGGTCCTCCTGAATCCAGGGCCAGTGCTTTATCCACTGCACCACCTAGCTGCCCCCTCCTCTAGATCTTTTTACATTTCTAGTATAGTAGTTAGTATGCCATTAAATTATTATCTGTCTGCTTTCCTTTATAAAGAAGTCATGCATGATCTTAACATCAACATGAAATATTTCTTGTCAGAGGAGAGGTTGCAAAGGCTAATGAAAACAACAGTGCACAAACAAGATATGTAGAGGATAAATTGGAGATAATCAACAGAGGGAAGACACTAGCAAACTTTCTTAGGTTAATCTTCTATGAATTTTTGGAATTCTCAGCTGCTATTCTTTCTTCGAGTCTACTCTCTATGTGCCAAGTACTGTAATAAGTACTTTACAAATATTATCTACTTTGATCCTCACAACAATCCTGGGAAATAGCTACTATGATTCCCACTTTATAGTTAAGAAAACTGAGTCAGGCAGAGATTAACAGTCACATAATTAGTAAGTGTCTGAGGCTGAATTTGAACTCAGGTCTTCCTGACTCCAGGCTCAGAACTCTATTACAGTTCCCAGCTTCCTTTGAGAACCTAGTAATCTTCATATCACAACGAAGAGTCAGTGTAGAGGATTATAAATTTACAATTGAAAGGGACTTTGTGGCTTGTATAGTCCAACATCTTTGTTTTTAAAAGTTATCCAGGTAATAAACAGCAGAGCCATCTCCTCTGACTCCAATTCAGCATTTTTTCCAGTGAACCTAGAGAACAATATTTTTCAAATAGTCAATTCAGCTTCATAGTAGAAGCTTTAATACCATAATACAAATATATCCCCACCTCTCTACTCTCTACCGGTAGCCTGGCACTGGGAAACTTTCTTCTCATTCTCTCAGGACTCTGCTAAGTGACAGGAGCTAAGCTGCTAAACTTATTTGAGCTAGGGTATTAATGATAAGTAATAGCTTAATGTCTTTGCTTTTTAACTTGAGCTTTTAATGACTTAATCCAAAGGTGTGACTAATGTGGGAAATTTTAGGCACTGTGACAGGACCAGTAAGTTAAATATAGGCAACTTAACAGTCTCTTGTTACATGCCTTTTGTGTCTTATGTGACTCCCAGGAATTTGGGCTGTCTTCAGCTACCAGGCCTACCCCACTCCTGCAGCCTTCCCAAACTCTCTATAACTATCCCTTTTCCTAACGTCTTATTCCCACAAATGTAGGAGAAAGTCCCTGTCTAACTTCTAAGGCGATTGTTGTGCTATTGCTGAAGGAGGCAACACTAGGCCAACAGGCAAAGTCTACCCATGCATAAGAAACAGAAAGTGATATAATAGATAGAGTAGACTTGGGGTCAGGAAGAATTGAGTTTGAATTCTGCCTTAAACACTTGTTACATATATGACCCTAGAAAATTGCCTAACCAGTCTCAGTTTTGCAAATTGTTTTATATCTATTATCTCATTTTTATCCTCACAATTAATAATAAGTTAAATACTACAGTCATTAATGCCATTTTACAAGTGAGGAATTTGAGGTTCAGAAAGGTTGGGGGATTCAAATTCATGTCTTTCCTAATTCCAATGCCATTGCTCATTCAACTACATCTTTAATAAGTAATAGGAGAAGGGGCAGCTAGGTGGCACAGTGGATAGAGTACCAGCCCTGGAGTCAGGAGGACCTGAGACACTTAACACTTACTAGCTATGTGACCCTAGGCAAGTCACTTAAACCCTATTGCCTGTAATGGAGATTTAAAAAATCAGAGAGTTAGGCTAAGAACTGAAAGAATATAGTGCCACAGAAGCCAAGGAAATAGGGTACATCCAAGGAAGGGTGCTAAATAGTGTCAGTCAGTAAGTAAAGATTTACAGTTATCTCTTCCACATCACAACTTTCCCTATCGTAGTTTCAATATATTGAGGGTCATCATATGAAATCAAATGGGAATCTGGGGGGAGTTTTGCAGAAGCTGCAGATGACATATGAGGTCCAGCAGTTGATGCAGAAAAAGTTTAGAAACTCAGAAATGTATATGTGTGTATATTTCTTTTTAAAATTTCTTTTTTAAATTCAAAATAAGTAAATGGTTAAAGTTTGTGAAAAGAACATGAAAGCCAGCAAATGACACAAAAAAGGCTAGTATTTTTACTTAACATTGTCCAACATATAGCCTATGACCAAATACTTGACTCAAATTTTGTAATAAGTTACTGTAAACACCCCATAAAAGAAAAAGAAAAAATCTAGACTCCTTTGGCACAAAAGGAGAGACAAAAAAATGTAATGAAGATTTTCCAGTTCGCAGGGGCATCACACCTCTAACCCCTGCAATGTGGAAGGGATAACCATAGTAAGCATCTCCTATATACCAAGCATTACACTAAGCACAGCAGATACAAAGAAAGTCCAAATACAGTCCCTGTTCTCAAGGTGCTCAGTCTAATGGGGGAGATAATGCAGAAATAACTATGTATAAACAAGATGTATAAGACATTGAAGACAATCAGCCGAGGGAAGGCACTAGTGTTAAGGGAGGACCAGAAAGCCTTCATATAGAAGATGGGGTTTGGGCTGAAAAGCCAGGAAAAGGCAGAGATGAGGAAAGGGAGAATTTTTTAAAAGGTTATAAATGCTTCAGGGTCAAGGTGGATGAGGTCATTGTATCTGGTAATTAGGAGGTCATTGGAAAAGAAGATTCAGTAGCATGGTATGACTAGAATGAGATTGAAATGATTAGGAGTTGATGGGGAGGAGGGGAAGTAGAAGCACTGAATATAGAGTAATCTTTTCATAAACCTGCCAGTGGAAGAGGGGAAGAAGACAAGGCTTGTTTGTTTATCTGGCATAGGGGAACCCTTAATGTGTATGTAGGTGAAAAGGAAAGAGCCAGTGGAGAGCGAGTAATTGAAGATGAAGGAGCATAGTAGGAGTGATTGATGGAGCAATTAGAAGCAAAATAGTCTTTCTTGTGAGAGACTGCTCTCTCCATCATTTGAAGTATTCCAAAAGAGACTATGTGACCCATCTGTCAGTGATGTTGTAATAAGAATTCTGCATGGCCTGGTAGGCTAGACTAGATAACCTTTAAGGTCTTGTCTGACTCTTAAAATTCTGTGGTCCAAAATTGATAGAAATTGAAATGATGAAGGGAATAGCTATCATATCCTAGTCAAGAGAATAATTTCAATTCTGTATTAGGCAACTATACTCAATAAGAAGACAGTTCTTCGTGGAATTATTCTAGACTGACATAAGGATATCAGTTTTAATTAATAAGCAAATCTTGAATCCCATCTACAAATGTTCCCGATAAATGGTCATTAAGGTTTTGACTAAAGACCAGTGATATGGAACTTACTACTTTTCATGATAGGTCATTCATTTTCAAGATAACTCTAATTCTTGGTATTTTTTTTTCTACATGTTGAGTTAAAATCTTTCTCCCTGTAACTTTTTTTTGGTGGGGCAATGAGGGTTAAGTGACTTGCCCAGGGTCACACAGCTAGTAAGTGTCAAGTGTCTGAGGCTAGATTTGAATTCAGGTCCTCCTGAATTCAGAGCCAGTGCTCTATTCACTGCTCCACCTAGCTGTCCCCTCTCCCTGTAACTTTTTTACCTATTGATCCTAGTTCTGCCCTTCAGTACTAAGCAAAATCTGTCTAATCTCTCTTCAAAATGGCAACTCTTTTTATGATTGAAAATGGTAATCATATTTTCCTATGTCTTCTCTCCTTCAGATTGAATATCTTCAACCAATAATAATATGCCATCAGTTCAAGTCTCCTCAGCATCCTGAATGGGGAAGGGGGAAAAGAGGGAAGGGAATAAGCCTGCATTAAGCATCTTCTGTGTGTCAGCCACTATGCTAAGTGCTTTATTAATATCTCATTTGATTGTGAATACCTTTCTCTGGTCACATTCTACTTGTCAAATCCTTTTTAAAATAAAATACCCTAATCTGGACACAGTACTCCAGATGTAGTCTGATCAGGATAGAGTGTGGGGCTATCACTTCTCTTACACTTGACCAGAATGTCAAACATGCAACCTCAGTGTGACCTGCAACACTCCTGAATGCAACCCAACCCAGATATAATTTGGAAATATTTAACAAAATTAATTTTTGAAATGTAGGAGAACATAGAAAATGTTAATATCCTAGTGATAATTTCCCAAGTCAACAGGTATCTGGCAAATATCTTTATGTATGGTTTGGTGGTCCCTGTTTCTATTTGACAAAATATTCTGGACTTTCCTTCTATTGATTAAAACTGATTATATTTTGCCTTTTTATTGCCATTCTATACTGCTCACTCATATGAAGGATGCAGTCTACTAGTAAGTACCCTTGGATCTTTTTCAATTGAAACTTAGGTTTGTTTAGGGTGTAGTTTGTTTTTTTATGAAACTTTTGCATGTAACGTATGCCATTTTAAAAAATCAAGTCCTAGATTTCACATTTTTCCTTAATAAAATTCACCTAGTTAGTTTAAGCCAGAAAATATAACATAGAAGACAGAGGGGAAGAGTCAGGAAGACCCAGATTCACATCCTGCCTCTCACACATACCAGTGACCTTGTGGAAGTAACTTTGCCAACCTTCTAAGACTGTAAATTACAGATGAGTTGTCTTTATGCTTAAGTAGAGATAGTTTCCATATTATGAATTCTTTACCCTGAAGAATTCAAAGGTCTGGTCCAAAAGAAAAATGCTTTAGTTCAATATGCCCAGACTTTTTTGTATTACTACTCTCTTATCAATATTTTTAGCTTTCTCTCCAAGCTTCCTTTTATCCATAATCTTCATAAGCAGACCAACTATGTCTTCATCTGATTCAATTGAACAAATAACTAAGTGCCTACTATGTAAAAGTCTCTGTAGTAATCAAAATCATTGATAAAAATATTGGACAGTATAAGAATATGGGGAAAGTGCTGTGGTGCTCCACTAACGACCTCTTTCCAGGCTGACACTAACTCATTAAGATCTAGACACTCAACCAATTCTAATCCCACTTAAATATTCTATTATCTAGTTTACCTCTTTCCATCTTTTCACTAAGATATTATGAGAAACTTTATTAAAAATCCTCGCTAAATTTCACATAAATTGTACCCTGGGAAATTCCCCCCATCTAATAATTACAACAGAAAAGGAAATGTGGTTATTCTGGACTGGCTTCTGGTATATGATCTAGGTGATTACCTTTACCCTTTATAAAGGTTATGTAAATATTTAATAATCTGCTGTAGAATTTTCCCAAGAATAGCTATCAAACTCACTGACCTATTTGAAATGTCTACCTTTTTCCTTTTTGGGGAAACTTGGAACTGTATTTGCCCAATCTCTATCCCCTCAGCACCTCTCTCATTCTCTATGTGGCTCAGCAATCACAGCCACAAGTTATTTCAGGACACTGGAATATAGCTCATCTGGGCAGGCTTACCTAACCTCTTTGAGGTCAGGTGCCTAGATGCTTCCTTATCATCTCCCATCTCCTGACTTATCTCAGTTTTCACTTCCCTATGAAGTTTCTTTTTTCTCCCTATCTTTTCGATTCTAGCTATCATCATTTTCCTTGGTGGGAAAAAAGGAGAAAACACCTTGAATAGCTATCATCTGTCATCATTCCATTCACATAAATGGAGGTTTTATTCCTTAACAAAATCCTTTAATTTATTTTTTAGCATTTATCACCAGCCTCAGCTCAGGTTAATACTATCATCTTTCTGACCCTATTTTTAGAGGACCTTACCACTCTTTCATATTCCCCCTCACTTCCATCTCTGGTATATCTTTTTATGAAAAGATGAGTTCTGTAATGAATCCTCTGTTAGGTCACTCTAGTCTCTTTAGACCACCCTACTTTTTCTTCTTCATCAGACACAATTATAACTGTGTCACCAGAATTTCCTTTTTGAAAGCCTCACATATTGCTTCAGCAAAATTGCCTTCTGGAGTCTCTACCTATAGGATCATACTTTTCCTATGTTTTAATTCACTTCAATCCATTCTCCTTAGATTTAGGGTATAGTCTACAGCTGGATACATTAGCGGTTGGTGAGTGAGGGGACATGGGAGAGGATAGGATTCAGCTCCAGAGGGCTACTGGCAGAAATAGGGAACCATTGATCTTTGTTCCTAAGGCCACCTAGATGTGATCCCTTCTCTTAACCCATGACAAATTAAGAAAGAATGCTTTCCTCTTAATCTGTTAAAAACACTCTAGAAATGCATTTGCCACTGCTTTCTAAATTTGTTCATGTGGAGGGGACAGAGGTAATGGACCAGAACACCCTTGATCACCTGATTTTCTCCTAGGATAGCTAATTAAATTTCATGAGGAAAGAAGCAGGTAATAGAGACAATTAGGTCTTAAGGTTATAAAGGAAGTAAAAAGTATCTATTCTTTATAAACCCCTTATGGGATGTCAAGAAGTTATTCAATTAAGTTTGAGAGAAATTCAGAGAGGGTGGCTATCCACTGACTGGCTGATGAATCAACAAGACCCTCTCTAATGAGTAACTGAGGCAGGAGACTGCACTAAAGAAAGTGAGCTCTAGCTATTAAGAAGAGAACGGGCTATGAGAGGAATAGCAATTGCTTCTCACCTCTTGGCACAGGGTGGAGGATAAAGAGGAGGGATCTCTCTATCTCCCTACCTTTCTAATAGTGTCTTGTAATGGAACTACTTGACCAGTACCTCTTTACACTAAGATCTTTAGTTCTCTTTTTTATTTTACAAATTTTTTGCATTAGTGTTTAGGTGTACGAACCTAGGAATTTTATTTCTGCCACCAATTCCTATAAATGTAGTTATAATTTCTATTAAAAGAAACAGTTCATATGAGAAAACAAAAGCAATATGAAGTATACTTAGTGTTTGTCCAAATGCAAGAGGCTAAGCAAGTAGAAATAGGCATTAAATAGCATTTTCATAAGCATGCCAACTATGTCATCTGATTCAATTGAACAAATAATTGTTCTATTCCTATGATGTGAAAGTCTCTGTAGTAATCAAAATCTTTAATAAAAATACTGGACAGTACAGGAATGTGGAGAGTTCTGTGGCATTTCATTAGAAACCACTTTCTAGGCTGACAGTGACTCATTAAAAGGTCTAGACACTTAACAAGTTCTAATCCCGCCTAAATATTCTATTATTATCCATTATAAAATGGTGGAAAGAGTATTGGACATGAGGTAGGGAGAAAGTGGTTGAAATCTTGGCTTATTTAATTTACTACCTGTGTGAGCATGGGCAAATTACAAAACCTCTTGGAGTCTCATGGTACACAAGGGCAAATTAGACACACTGAAAAATAGCTTCAAGAGTCTACAAGAAGGGGCAGCTAGGTGGTGCAATGGATAGAGCACCGACCCTCCAGTCAGGAGGACCTGAGTTCAAATCCGGCCTCAGACACTTAACACTTACTAGCTGTGTGACCCTAGGGAAGTCACTTAACCCCAGTTGCCTCACACACACAAAAAAAGACTCTACAAGAAGCCCAGGAGAAAGGCTACATAGTATCAAAGGGGACCTTCACGAGTACCCCCCACAAAGGGAATAAAGGGACTTCCATCAACCGGGAATTGTCATTTTACTCTGTGCTATATGTATTCTCTAAGCTGGAGGCTATTTTCCTTTGGATTCTGTATGTACTTGTGGAAGAATAGACTTGGGGAGGAGAATATATTTTAAATTAGCTATTCTTTCTATACCAGCTTAGTAAATACCCATTTCTAAGAGCTAATTAAGTCTGACTGACTAATTGACAATAATAGTCATCATATGATTAAAGAGGGTTGAGGGTGGGCTTCAGAAAGGTACTCCCATATATTCCACTTAAGAAGGGGCCCAAGGCCATTATTGTCAATTAGTGCAGCCATTTCTTCATTTCCCCAGCTGTACTCCTCTGGACTTCATCATGCCCCTACACTGCTTACCCTCCTTTCCCTTCCCCTCCCCTCTTTTAGCTTATTTTTATGTGTTGTGAACTCTTTGAGGGAAGGCATTGTCTTGTGACTTTCTTTGTATCCCCAATACTTAGTACAATGCCTGACACATAGTGGGCACTTAATAAATGTTTATTAACTGACTAACTTATTGACCTGAGGTGGTGATTGTGAATGTAGAGTAGGGCTTGATATAAGAGGTATTGTGGAGGAAGAAGCAAAAAAATAGGAAAGAAGAAAGGAAGGCAGGCAGGAAGAAAGAGGCAGACAGGGAGGAATAAAAGGGAAGGGATGGAAGGAGGGAGGAAGAGATTTAAATACCAGGACAGACCAAAGGAGATTACAACATTAAAGTGAGAGAGAAGTTGAAAAACTAATGGTTAGGATGGAAGTGAGGTGAGGCAGGGAGAACTGTTGGGATAGTGAGGCTCCTTACAGTAGTGTCACCACAGTATGTGCCCAGCAAGAGCACATATAAAGCATGTACTTGACTGTAGACACTCTAAGAACCCATTTTTATTGGTACCAGTCATTCTGCCACTGATGTTTCTAATATCTTAGTCTATTGAATACATCTTCATTTAACTTTAAAAACTTCAGATTGGGGAGCTCTCCAGGCCAGGTGCAATACTCCAGGAAGCATATGCCAGGGAGTGAGCTCTTCAATAATTGAATGCCAACCATTCCCTCTGCACACTGCATTCTCACTAATATACCTATGATAATCATCCCTACAATTAGAAACTATCCTTACTGAGAGCCTACACCTGCTGAAAAGCCCTGGGAAGTCTCACTCAACCCTCTGTGATTAACCTTGGAATTTCTCAAGCAGGAAGTTAGAGATGAGAGACTTTCATCCTTTTTGTATAAAGGAAAGAAACATGAACAAGGATTTAATTAGTTGAGTTGATCTTCAGATTCTTACCAAGTCTGTCCTCCCCATGAGGCCCATTCCCAAGAACCTTCTTCAGTCTCTCAAAACACTTGTTTGGAATTTGAATTTCTATAGCTTTCCCATGCATTTGGCAGTCCAGATTCAAAAGACTTAGAAGTGCTTGTTATGCTATTATTCCTGTCATAAAACCACAGAATTCACAAGTTGAAAGGGACTTCAGTAGCCATCTAGTCCAGCCCATATGTGAAAAAAAATTTTCCTTGTTTTCTTCCAATTTTAAAAGTCAGACTTTCTCCAGTAGTGGTTTCCATTGTGTTTCAGATGTACAGTGAAGTGAGCAGAACCAAAAGAACATTTTGCATAGACAGCAATATTATTTGACGTAGAACTGTGAATGACAACTATTCTCAACAATACAATGAAACAAGACAATCCCAAAGGACTACTAATGAAACATAGTATCCACCTCCAAAGAAAGAACTGATATTGATGGAACAGACTGAAGCATGATATTTTCCACTTTCTTTTATTTTTTTCTTTTATTCAAGTTTTCTTGTACAAAATGACTAGTATGACCCCCAAAACAGCAGTAAAACAACCCCTGGAGCAGCAAAACCCACAAAAAGATGGGCTGAGATTATTTTCCAGTCAGAGACAGATTAGAGGGGGCCATGCTAAGCTGCAAGCAGAATCCAGCCCCACCATCACACTGACACAGACCCCAGGCATGAGGAACTTACCCCCGAGCCTCCTAATCAGCCGCAGCACCAGCGTCTTCTGGAACTAAGCTTATGGTCAGGTGAGAGGGCTGAATGGCTGGTGCATGGGGGTGGGGAGGACACAGGGGAGGGGGGAAATACAGGAGTGTCTGCCGGACCTAAGGAGGAATTCAGCTATCCCACCCCAGTGGAGAACCAGGAAGAAATCTTGAGCAGCAGGAGGCCCAGGTGGTGGAGGGGGTGCAGGCTCATCAGAGCTAAGAACACAAAGTTCTGCTGGCTGGTTAATTAGCAAGTTGGCTTGAGGTTATCTTCAGGCCAGAGAACAGGCCAGGTGAGAGAAAAATCTGCCCTCCCTCAAACCAAAACACCTGGGACCCTCTGAAGCTTAGGACAGTGTAGCGTGGAAGTAGGGCTCCACTATAAGAGGGAGTTAAAAGTCAAGTAAAAGATGACAAGATGAGCAAGCAAAGAAAGTTGAGAAAGTTTCTTCAGCAACAAGGAAGATTGAGGAGCATCCTCAGAAGAGAATAATAACCTCAGGGCCCCTACATCCAAAGCTTCCAAGAAAAATAGGAATTGGTCTCAGGCCATGGAAGTGCTCAAAAGGGACTTTAAAGATAAATTAGGAGAGATAGAAGGAAGATTTAGAGAGGTAGAGGAAAGAATAGAAAGAGAAATGAGAGTGATGCAGCAGAGTCACAAGAAAAAAGTAAGCTTGAAAAGCCAAATTGAAAGCGAGATACAAAAGCTCTCTGAAGAAAATTATTGCCTAAGAATTAGGACTGAACAAATGGAAGCTACTGACTTTATGAGAAACAAAGACAAAGTAAAGCAAATCCAAATGAATAAAAAATAGAGGGCAATATGAAATATCTCCTTGGAAAAATAGCTGACCTGGAAAATAGATCCAGAAGAAATAATTTGAAAATCACTGGACTACCTGAAAACCATGACCAAAACAAGAGTTTAGACAGCATCTTTCAAGAAATTGTCATTTATAGATGAGGAAATGGAGGCCAGGACAAGTAAATGGCCTTTGCTCAAGGTCATGCAGCTATCTATTAGTTATTTATTGCCACTTAATAGGAAGACCATTCAGCTATGTTATGGTACACTACATACTTCATTCAACTCTGTTACGGAATATTACTGACAAAGAATTAAAAACAAAAACCCAGAGGGCAATGGAGAGGTCCATGGTGAGTGTGCACAGGTTGAAATATGGGAAAAATTAGGAATTTCAAAGAACTTTAGCAAAGAATGTCATCAGAGAAATGTGTTATGGGAAAAGAAGATGGACTGGTACTTTGGTCAGAGTGAGAAACAACCAATGGACAATCCATGTGCTCTACTGTATTCTCAACATGTCAGAAGAAATTGAGGAAAGCACCCAGAATTTTAGGTTAACACCATGTGATGAGTTTCTGAGATGACTTGGACAAAATAGCACTTTAAGGTAGGAAAGTCTGGCTAGATTGTGATCTTCATTTTTGGAGGTATCTGCACCAATGATCAAAGATCTATTTGAGCACTCCATCTTCCCAAAGTATGAATCTTTCATATGTTCCATTTATTACAAAATTCCTAGGGTTACTTGTTAATTTTCTTAATTAAAAAATTTTCCTTGGTCTTAAAGTATATTAAATTACATATTCTAGAAGTTTAATTTACTCTATGTACAGAGAATACCCCAACTTACAAGCACTCAAGTTATAAGCAACTCTTGGCCCTCCCATTATCCCCCAAAACTCAAATTGGAACTGTATTGGATAGGTTAAAATAAAAAATTTGGAACTTTAGAGAATATTATATCCCAAAATAACAGAATTTCAGAGTTTTGAAAGCTCTCCAAAATCACAGGATGCTAAAACAAAAAGAAACTTTTGACATCTTCTCAACCAGTCTCCTCATTAGAGATATAAGGAAATTAGGGTCCAAGAAGATTAAGTTCCCCAGTTTGAATACAAAAGTCTGTGTGCAGAAGTGGAAAATGGAAGACTCTGTGAGAATCCTAAATAATTTAAAGGAGCTGACCTGGGAAGTTGACATCCTACATAGTGAATTCCTACTAAAAAATATCTTTCCCCACACTACCCTAAGGTTTTGAGTTTACTACACTGCCTGAAAATTTCTCAAAATGGATTGATTAGCAAGCATTGTAAATATTCAAATACTGTCAGGCATAAGGGCTAGTTCATAGGATTATAGAATGTTAAAAATAGAAAGAACCTTAGAAATCATTAGTCTGACTTCCTTCTATAAATGAGAAAACTGAGGCTGAGATGTGTAGTAAATTGTCCAGTTACACTAGTAATGGAAGATTTGGGATTTGGACCAAGGTTCTTTGACTCCAAATACTTTAAAACGTATTCATACATGTTCAATCAGACTGTTTTCTCCTAACAGCTAGCTTAGATTAACTGTGAAAAAAGAATAGGAAGTTTGACTGTGGAGGAAGTGGTGGGGAAAGGAAGTAATTTTGGAACATTTGTCCCTTTAAGCATAAGATAAGTTTGTGTTGGGACATGAGGAATCAGATACCTGGATCAAAGCACACCAGAAGGTAGGAGATTGGAAAATGCCAAAGACAAACTTTCCTTAGTGCCAGCCCTGATTCCCACAAAAGGGAAACTTTTTTCCTCCTCCAGCCCCTACTATATTTTCCATTCCTACTAAAAACCCAGTCAGGCTACTGACTTTTCATTTCAACTTCATTACGAATGAAAGAAATGGATGAGGGAAAAAGACATTTACATGATAAATTTATTATATATTTAAAAGGAATAGCAAGTTGTACATAATAGATTTGCAGTTTCACGAGCAATCATCTTTTTATTATTGTACTGTGTTATGGAAATGCTCATTTTATTTCATAAATTTAAAATTTTTTTTTAATTTTAAAAACATAAAAAGGGGCAGCTAGGTGGCCCAGTGGATAGAACACCGGCCCTGGAGTCAGGAGGACCTGAGTTCAAATCCGGCCTCAGACACTTAACACTTACTAGCTGGGTGACCCTGAGCAAGTCACTCAACCCCAATTGCCTCACTTAAAAAATAATAATAATAGTCACTTAACCCTCATTGCCCAGCCAAAAAAACAAAATAATTAATTAATTAATTAATTAAAAAATTAAAAAATAAAAAGCATCAATTAAGTACTTATTATGTGCTGAGTGCTGTGCTAAGGATAGGGATACCAAATACAAAAGTGAAAACAGTCCCAACCCTCAAAGAACTTTTGTTTTTTTGTAGAAACAGCACACACAGGGAAGTTGTGGTAGAGAGAAAGGGGAATTTTTTCTAGAATGTTTCCGTGGGAAATTGTAAATTTTTTTTTGTTCCAAACATTTACACATACACTTTGGAAATATAATTAGTTCCTAAATTAAGGATTACTTGCCTTATTATATTCATGTAAATCTGTGGATAGCCTATGTGCCCTATTGCTATTTTCATAATATCAAAAGAAAGGAAGACTTTCATTAGACTGGGTGGAACTCTGTGGTCAACTTATAGGACACTGGGAAAGAGTCCCATAGGATGGACAGATAAATATGTCCCGTGAGATCATCTGGTAATTATTTTTGAAATGGATGTTTGCTTATGCTCAACTTATCAGAATTATCTCAATTATTGCCTCAATTCTGTACTTTGTTGCATTGTTGGAAAGAATATCCACAACAATAAATTGACAGATTCATCTGAGTCTAATTCAACCTCAACAATCTTTAATTTAAAACAAATATATTATCTAAAGATCTCTGTTTTAGGCCTAGGAAAGTGTCTAGATTAATAGGAAATGGTCCTTGCTCCTGGAACTCATAACCGAGTACAGACTAAAATACATAAACAAATAGCTATGATGCAAAATGGTATATAAGTATATAAGTAGGCTGCAAAATGGGTTCTATTTGAAATTGGAATGGGAAAAGATCATTACTAATTAGATTGATCAAAGATAGCTATGTAGTTGAGATGATATTTAAGCCAGGGTCCTTCAAGGATGAGTGGGATTTCAACAGGAAAAGGTGGGGGGAGGAATTTCTAGTGTCAATAATAGTAAAAGAGATCATGGATGTGGAATATGATGGGGCACATAGAGCAATGGTTTCAAATTCAAATAGAAAGGATCCCCATGGGTTTCATAGTGACTTAGAAAACCACAAAATAATATTATCTATGTTGTATTATACTTTTATTTATTTTGTTTAATATTTCCCAACTGCATTTTCATCTGGTTCCCTCCACACTTGGAAGTTTTGCGGGCAGCAGGTAATCCAAGAGTTTTCCATTTCAAGGAGTCCTGTTTATATGGCACCTAGGCATTAAATCTAATGTATACATTTCAACCAAAATAAAGTTGTAAACTTTAGAAAGATGACAGTTCTTTGAAAAGGCTATAGAAATCATTAGCTTTAACATAATTTAATTAAAATAACTTATTATTTTAGTTAACACTTATATAGTGCTTTTGGGCTTGCAAAGAAAAACACTTTTGAATGCAGTATTTCATTTTTTCATGTAGAAGTACACGGCCATCTACCTCCTGTCAACTAAGATGTTTCTAGTTCAGCAAGCCACATGTACATGTCTGCACACATGTACATGTGAGATTTGACAAGGTAAAGTGGATTATTTTAATTATCCATAAAATTTCTTATTTGTGCTCAACAAATCAGAAGTGACTAAATTATTCATTTAATTCTGCATTTTACTTTGGTTGTGTAGACCTGGCCTCAGATCCTCCTCAATGAACACTGTACCAATCCTACCTTGAGATGCAGAAACCATGGCAACCTGCTGCCACTGCAGAATCGACTTCCTTTTCTTCCACTTACTTTCTCCATCTTTACAGATGTGACTGCTTTATAATCAGACACTAGTAGAGATTTTGTAGCAAGCTCTTTGCCTGTTACTGATGTGACAAGAATCATCAGTTTCACTCTGATGAATGTAATCCTGAGGAACTATTGAATTGGGTGGGGGGAGACTTTTATCATGTCATATTTTGCAAAAATTTTTATGTGACATGCTAGTAGCAGATCTTTTTATCTTATTATTTTAATTAAATTTCCCTGAGGCCAAAGAATAGTATATATGTCCGGATGCATTATTTTTTTTCCTGAATATGGAGCTGATGTTGTTCTTCTATTATGCTATCTTGGATGTGAAGTTTCTTATGTGGTAGAAATAAAACAGAAAGTGGATTTCTGAGGGAGAGAGAGACTGGGAGAGATACTATATACTACATTAATCAGAAAAAAACAAATAATAATCAACATATAATCAAATCAGATTTTGCATTGTTACAAAGGTGAACTTTAGAATTTTTTGCAGATCTCATTCATCTTAGTTGCCTGACTATACCCCACATAAACTATGTTAAACAGCCCACAAATAATCCCTTCTTATTTGCTAAGGAATTTGTGAATAATTTGATGGTGATGAAACTATAGTTTGGATTCAGGCTTCAAAGTGAAAATAATCATCAATAAAAGCATTAAAAACACCAACTATGTGCCAGGCACTATACTAAACACTAAGATTATAAAGAAAGGTAAAAAGATAGTCCCTGCTCTCAAGGAACTCACCGTCTATTAGAGGAGACAACATACAAAGAACTGTGTAAAAACAAGCTATAAACAGGATAAATTTGAAAATCAACAGAGGGAAGGTACCAAAAAACTTCCTATAGAAGGTAGGATTTTTAGGTGGGACTTGAAGATAGCCAGGACAGCCAAAAGACAGAGATGGGATGGTAATCCAGACATAAGGGAGAGCCAGTGAAAATACTTGGTGTTTGGAGATGGAGTGTCATTCAAGGCACACAAGGAGGCATATGTGTGTGTGTGTGTGTGTGTGTGTGTGTGTGTGTGTGTGTGTGTGTAACATACAACCAGTAGGTTGGCCCCTTGGTGATGATTTCTTTGGCCATGTCAACCTGCAAAACAAAGAAAAATACAAAACGGTCCTTAGTCCTATTGAATCTTTCTATTACTTCTTCAATGACAATGATTTGGTAGCAAAAACAAACATACTCCCTCTTTCTCTTTCTGGGTCTCTCTGTCTTTGTGTGTGTATGTGTGCATGTGTGTGTGTGTCTGTCTGTCTGTCTGTCTCTCCCTCTCTCTCCATATATATATATATATATATATATATATATATATATATATATATATATATATATATAAATGCATATATGTATATGTGTGCATAAATATACACATGTACAGGCAGCTAGGTGGTACAGTAGATGAACTACTGGTCCTGGAATTAGAAGGACCCGAGTTCAAATTCTGCTGTGTGACCCTGGGTAAGTTACTTAATCCTAATTGCCCCAAATAAGTAAGTAAATATATATATATATATATATATATATGTATATATATATATATACACACATATATATATATACACATGCATGTGAATGAATATATATAGATATTAGATAAAGATAGGAGGGAGGGGGAAGACAAGACAGACATAGAGATAGGGCAGAGGAGGCTAAGAATCACATAGTTTTTTCATCTTCCTGTTAAGATCAGTTTAATTGTTGGAACTCTAAATACTTCAGTCCAATCACAATTACTGGAGGTTTTGAATTATATAATTATTGACAGTCATCCAATAAATGAAAACAAAAGACCTAAGCAAGTTATAGCTAAATAGAAGGATGGCACAGAGTCTTCTTGGAGAGGTACATGAGGTTAGTAGAGTTGATTTCACTATGTAGCTAAAAGCCACCAGAAACCACATAGTTAGCAATAATATTTTATTTCAATCAGTTAGTATGTACAGAGTTTAACTTTATTTGTGGCATAATAAACAGACTGGAATGTTAAATCTAGAAAGGAGCTAGGGGTCATCTAGCCAAATTCCCTCATTTTATAAATAATGAAAATAATGTTGAGAAAAAAATATGACCAGGCCAAGGTTATTGTAATAACAGGACAAAAATTTGTTTCCCAATTTTCCTTTTAAAAAGTAGAGCTATGCAAAAAGAAAATGAAATGCCTTGAGAGATAGTAGATTCTTCACCACTACAAGTCTTCAAAAAGAGACTTACATCAATTCAAAATTTCCCTCTTTGCAACTTCCATCACTTGTTCTTATTTCCATCCTCTGTGGTTAAACAGAATACATTTACTCCCTCTTCTTTGTGACCACTCCAACACATAGGATGATCTTTACTGGAGTCCCACAGCAAATTCTATTTTTGAAAATGCCCTTTTCTTCATGACTCTGCATATTGATATGAGAATACAGCATTGGTCATAGTTAGCTGGTATTTCAGATTTATGGCTTTGGTACTGAGGATTAAATTCAATAAATATTTATCAAGCACCTATTCTATACAAGGCCCTATGCTAGGTGCTAGAGATACAAAGCTAAAAACAAAATAACCTTTGGAGAGCTGACATTCTAGTGGTGGGATTTGACACATAAATATATAAATCAATACAAATATATAGGTGATTTTAAGAGGAAAAAAGGGAGGGTATCAGAAAGAATTCGTGTAGTAGCTGCATGTGGGCTATTCTTTCAAGAAAGCTATTGATTCTACAAGGTAGAAATGAGAAGGGATTCCATTCCAGGAGTGGAGGGCACCTTGTACAAAGGCATGGAAGAAGAGGATGGAACATCATATAGAGGAAATAACTAGCTGGAAGTTTGGATATAACTAGCTAGAATATGTGAAGAAGAGTAGTATTAGATAAGACCAGAAAGAACAATGAGAGTCAGGCTGGAAAGGGCTTAAAATGCCAGACTGAGAAGTACTCATTTAATCTTAGAGAAAAAGGGAAGCCTTAGAAGTTATTTCAATAGAGGGCTAATGTAAAAAAACTTGTATTTGGGCAATATTAATTTGGCAGTTGAAGGAAGCATGAATTGTAAAAGGGAGAAAGTGGTGTCAGGAAGACTAATTAAAAGACAAGAAAGGATACTAATGTAGAGCTCTAGTGTAAGACCATTTGCTTCAGAGTCTGACAATTTGGGGTTGAACTCAATGATTTAAAATATTATAATTTTTTCTCTTTCAGGTGATATCCATGACAGAAGAGAAGGAGACAGATGTAAGAGGTGCTGTGGAGGTAAAATCAAAGTTCAGACTGGTCATACAGAGCCAAATAGCCCTGTGGCTTAAGGTCTTCTAACAGGCAAGTTCTACTGAGCTAAGATAAATTCAAGCATTTCTTACTTAGTCAGCTAGAAAATCCAACAAAATATTCAAAAAAGGAGGTGTCAGGCTGAAGAATGGGTGCTGGTAATAGACTGGCATTTCAGTCGTTAACCCTAGAGACTGCCAGCTTTCATTTAGAAAAGTAATAATTGATTTACTGCCCTGATTGCTAAAAGCACCAAGATTCCTTTAAAAGAACCATTCTGATCTAAGCCTGGGCTACATCAACAGAATTATGACCTTGTCCCCTCCAGCCATGGCAGTTCCTCTGGGTGACCAGCATGAATTTAAGTTGAAATCATCTACAACACACCTCCAAGAACATCTTTACTATTGTCATACCAGGCTTTTATTAAAAACAAATAAACAAAACAATCAGAACCATTTGTGAATGGTCTTAGGAGAAAAAGATGGGAATTTATTTGTGTGTTGCACAAACTTACTGAAGAGGTTAAAATGTTTTAGATAAAATGCATATTGAAAGCACAAAACATATGCCATTTTTTTTTCAGGGCAATGAGGGTTAAGTGACTTGCCCAGGGTCACACAGCTAGTAAGTGTCAAGTGTCTGAGTCCAGATTTGAACTCAGGTCCTCTTGAATCCAGGGCCTGTGCTTTATCTACTGTGCCACCTAGCTGCCCCCAAACATATGCCATTTGAACTACCTCTGCATTTCTTTCTCTACCTTTCTCCCCAATCAGAAGAAGATGATGATAATGACAATTTTTATTTAATTTAAAGAAATCAGTTTGAAAACCCTATAGCGTGCCTCTTCTAACCAATTTTGACTGGAGTTCAGCATAATCTCTTTATAAGTACCTTTCTCTTGGCTTCTTAGTGTACCCTACTGGACTCCCCCCAAAATGCTACCACCTGTTATCTCTAATAGCTTTGATTTTTTAAAAAAATCGTAGGTAAGTGAGCGCATAGAATGCAAGCTTCCACAACCAGACCTGGGAAAAGAAGAAAACTACAGTTAGCACAATCCAAGGAATTTCCAAAGCCTCTGCTTGAGTTCCTAAAGCATTCATGTTTATCATTTCTCCCCAGCCAATAAAGCTTTAGCTATCAGCAGCAGCCAAAGCATTTGCTTTCAGTTATCTTAAATTACTATCAAGGGACTGAAACCCAGTTTTTGAAGGCCAAAGTTATTCTTCTTTATAGCCCAATATTACAAACATACATATCTAGATTTGGATTGTGATATGGAAGAAGAGTGCCGTAATAACAACTACCATAATAAGAATGGGCCCCTCCGTTTTCGGTTCTCATAGTAAAATGATACCACAGTGAAGCATCACTAAGATATATGGGAGAGAAATTTCCTTCTCTTTCTGTTGATTTTTGGTGGAGAGGGAGTTGGGACTGTCTAAGAACTCTAAGGTTCTTACTCTGAGTTCCATGAACTTTAAATATTTTGAAAACTGCATTTTAATATACATAGCTTCCGATGTAATCCTATGACCATTAGTTAATGTGTTTAAAAACATTATTATGAGAAGAGGTCCATAGGCTTCACAAGACTGTTAAAGGCATCTGGTTGAAAATCCCTGACTAAGGTGTTCTGTTTTATGCCTAACCCAACTAAAGCATTTCAGTGGCCTTTTCATATGTCTTTTTCACTTCAAAAAGACTAACCCCAGACTACTCTTATCTTGTGCTGCCTTTCCCTCCCCTCGGCTTGGGATCACGTTCCTTCAATTCACCATAGAATAGCAGTTTATAGATCTTATTGTAACCCCATTTCTACATGTCTTTTACACAACAGAAAAATATTGAGGGCCAGTTTGTTGTTGTTGGGGTCCACAACTGCCTTCTAACCAGGTCCTAAGGTCTTCTCTTTCCAAGTCAATAAAACTGATTTAATGCTCTGTCTTTTCTATATCCTAGCACTGAATGGTCTTTCTTCAGTCCTCATCCTCTTTGACCTGTCTATAGTATTTGTTACTCACGTCTAAAAAAGGCAGTTGGTGCAATTTAAACACTGATGAATTTGGAGTCAGAAGAAATGGTTTCACATCTTAGTTCTGCTACTTACTGTGTGTGTGACATGTGCCTAGTCACTTAACTTTTCTCATCCCCAATTCACACTCACAGATTTAAAACCAGAAGAGAACTTAAAAGCCAGCTAATCCAACCTCCTCATCCTACAAATGAGGAAACTGAGGGTCAAAGAGGTTAGATGACTTGCCCAAGATCATATCTCTACTAAGTGTCAGAGGAAGAATTTGATCCCAGGTATTCCTGACTCCAACTCCAACGTGCTATCCACTATCCTATCTTGCCTATCAGTTACTCTGCAGTAGATGAGGGGATTGTACTAGATGATCTCTAAGGCCTCATCCAGCTCTAAACCTATGTTCCTATGATTCTATGCTCTTTGGCTTCAGAGAGCCCTAACTCTCTTGGTTCTCTTGATACGTCTCTAACTGTTCTTCCTCTATTTCCTTCACCAAGCCCTAACCCTAATCCACTTGTTGTCACCATGAGAGAAGTCAAGTCAAGACAAATGTATTAAGTACTTGCTCTGTGCCAGATTACAAACATAAGCAAAAATAAAGTCCCTGCCTTCAAGGACCTTATATTCTTTTTTTTGTGAGGCAATTGGGGTTAAGTGACTTGCCCAGGGTCACACAGCTAGTAAGTGTTAAGTGTCTGAGGCTGGATTTGAACTCAGGTCCTCCTGACTCCAGGGCTGGTGCTCTATCCATTGCACCACCTAGCTGCCCCTCAACCTTATATTCTAATAAAAGAAAACAATATATACACAAAATGGATGAACAGCATGGAAGGAGGATGGGGAGAATTTACAGGTGAAAGCATGGTAGAGAAGTCTGAAAAGTCAAGAGTGGAGCTCAGGGAAGACAGTGCTGGCTTGGGTACTTCCTTGAAATGTAAGTTATGGAAGGAATTTGACAATGGGAGGAGGGAGGCCATAGGAACAGAAGGTGTCTTCAAAGACAAGTAGGCCACTCAGATATGATGGAAATGACTGGAGAGTCAGAAGGAAAGATGGGGAAAGAGGGACCATGGCACTTCCTCAAAGTGGAGTTTCTAAGAGGAACTCATCAATGGAAGAAGGAGCTGCAGGAGTGGAATTTCCAGGGTGAGACCACCAAGTTGAAGGAAGAAGAAATGTTCTTGAGATGGAGGAAGGAAAGAACTGGAGATGACGGATTCAAGATGAAGAAAAACTCAAGTAAAAGACCCTACGGGGGCAGCTAGGTGGCGCAATGGATAGAGCACTGGCCCTGGAGTCAGGAGGACCTGAGTTCAAATCCAGCCTCAGACTCTTAACACTTACTAGCTGTGTGACCCTGGGCAAGTCACTTAACCCCAATTGCCTCACAAAAAAAAAAAAAGAATATAAGGTCCTTGAAGGAAGGGACTTTATTTTTGCTTATGTTTGTAATCTGGCACAGAGCAAGTACTTAATACATTTGTCTTGACTTGACTTCTCTCATGGTGACAACAAGTGGATTAGCTGTGTGACCCTAGGCAAGTCACTTAACCCAATTGCCTCACCAAAAAATTTTTTAAAAGGCCCTACAGAAGAAGAAGAGAAGTGAAAGGAGATAAAGAGGAACTTGGGCAGCAGCAGAAGGATGGGAAGAAGAGGAAAAGACACATAAGTAGAAAGACTCAAGTGGAAGGAGATGGTTGGCAAAAGATAAATTAATGACCAGATGTGTTCTTATCAATAAAGGGAAAAGGAAGTTGAGTGTGACTTTCAAAGAACTAAGCAAAAGAAGAAAACAATGAAAGCTCTGGGGTTGAAGACACCCACAAAGATTGTCAGAAGAGTTTCTAGATAAAATCACGTTAATGGCATAGTTGGGGCCAGGAAACTAAAGGGGAAAAATCTTTTTCTTCATGGTATTGCTGTTTGAGAGAGAGGAGGTAGGCCAAAGCTGTCTCCCTTAAACATTTAAAAGAAGCATTTGGACAGCTAGAGATTTGGAGACTGTTTTGGGAGGGCAGAGATAAGCTACTTCTCTTTCACTGATAGAACCCTACCTATTGTGGGAGTAGAGAGAAGGAAGCAAGACAAGAGTCATTAATTGCTTATACAGAAGTTCCTGAGGCTGTAGCAAATCAACAGGGGCAGCAAATTCCTGATGCACAAGAAGTGAGTCCAGTACGTCAACCTGCCCAAGGGCATTTTAGCGAGAATGTGCTGACATGAGCCTGGTTCCTTTGCAGATCCAGGTCACCATAGCAGAAAAATATTACACCTTTAAGCTCTAAAATTGTTTTTTTTCTGCTTCCATATACAACAAAGATTCAGATTAGTCATCAAAATTTTTGGTGCTATCATTAGTATAGAACAAAGATTGTTACAAGGGACACAGATTTTAGGAATTACTGTTATTATGTCACAGTACCCTTCTTTCTTCCCCAACCTCCAGCCATGCCAAAAATCTTGGAATCACCAAACAAGAAATTCATTTAACAAGGGTGAAACTCAAACACCAGAAGACAAGTTTCAATGGTGTTACCAAAAACAGAGGCAGCATCAGTAGATACTTCCAATAATGTCGTCTTATTTGGAATAAACAGTTGACTTATGTGGCAAACAACCCTAAAATTGGTTGGCTAAAATGTGGAAGTTTATGTTGTCAAAAATGCTATTTCATCAAGAAGTAGAATCAACAGAACACTTCCTCTTGAGCAACTTTTTCAAGTGGGAATTATAGTTACACCACTGAGTTATTATAGTTAACCACTTACTGCTACATCTGTTAACCACAAAAAATAAAAAAGAAATGCATTATCTAAAGAAAGAGTTCTGGCATCTGGAATATTTTTCAAAATGTAGGAAATCATTGAAAGACTGACTTATCCAAAACTATGAGGGAGGAAGTATAGGTATAGATATGCTTCCTTCTTGTGCATCCTGTAGCAGAAATATTCAGTTAAAAGTGGGATCCCTTACATGTAACTGGAAAATAATAAAATACTTTTATGGAAAAAAAAGAAAAAAGTGGGATCCTTTTTTGCTTGTCATAGCAAAACAACTTTGGTTAGGTTGTTTGGATTTGGTTTTGTTGACCCCATTTGGTGTATTCTTGGCAAAGATACTAGAGTGTTTTGCTATTTCCTTTTTCAGCTTATTTTACAGAAGAGGAACTGAGGCAAACAGTGTTAAGTGACTTGCCCAGGGTCACACAGCTAGTGTCTGAAGCTGGATTTGAACTTGTGAAGATGAGTCTTCCGGATTCCAAACCCAGTGTTCTGTCTCCTGTACCATCAGCTGTCTATAAGGTTGTTTAGAAACTCAATATTAAGTCATAAATGTTAAAGGCTTTAGGTCCTAGTTACCTTTTCTTTTATTTAATCAGTGTTTTGGGGTTGGAGGTAAACTTCTCCTTCTTGACATTCTCTGTGTCCCTCCTGGTGGAGGGAGGAGAGAAGGGGAGTAAGAACAAGAATTATTAATTGCTGATATAGGAGTTCTTGAACTTATAGCAAATTAACATGGGCAGCAAATTCCTGTTACACAAGGAGTGAGGCCAGGATATCAACCTGCCCCAGGGCATTCTAGTGAGAGAATGATGATGTGTGTCTAGGTCACTCACAGAGCCAGGTCACCACACTAGAAAAGTATTACACTTTTTTTTTTTTTTTTTTTTAGTGAGGCAATTGGGGTTGTGACTTGCCCAGGGTCACACAGCTAGTAAGTGTTAAGTGTCTGAGGCTGGATTTGAACTCAGGTCCTCCTGACTCCAGGGCCAGTGCTCTATCCACTGCGCCACCTAGCTGCCCCCAAAGTCTTACACTTTTAAGCTCTACAAAATTTTGTAGTTAAACACTATCAAAGTGACTTGAGGTATTGAGCATTCATTATAAGAGTTCTCAAATGTACATACTTCTGTAAAATGTTTCAATTATGTACTTTTAAAACATAGTGTTGCCTTTGGAATTAATATAATAAATTTCATGTGGATTCCATGCTTTCTCATAATATATGACTGGGGATCTCACTTCTGGCAAATATTCAGAGCAGGGGAAAATTTTCAGTAACTTGTTTAGAGCGTGTAGTGTTTATATTTCAATCACAGTCAAGTGAGTACTAGCTGTGCTCAGAGTGTAGGCTGATCTCCCTTCTTAAAGAGAAGCAAAAGGAATTCTATGAATACATCTGTTATCCTTTAGTTATAAAGGAGAATGAATTCTCCCTTAAAGAAATGGGGAAAGAGCACCAATATGAAAACAAAGAAAAAGGATTCAAGGAGAAAGAGAGGAAATCTTGGTCTGTGCCAATAGGTTATAGTATAGAAACAAAATTATAACTAGGGTGGGGTGAATGGAACTTTGCTCTAAACCAGAAAATCTTTTTTTTTAGGGCAATGAGGATTAAGGGACTTGCCCAGGGTCACACAGCTAATAAGTGTCGAGTATTGAGGTCAGATTCGAACTCAGGTCCTCCTGAATCCAGGGCCGTTGCTTTATCCACTAAGCCACCTAGCTGTCCCATAAGCCAAAAAATCTTGAGGACATATATAGCACTATTCTGAGATGTACTTCTTATCCTTCCCACTCTGTTCTTTGGGTTGGCATTCTTTGGCATTATTCCTGGGCATGTTACTACTCCCCTCAGCAACTTAAAACATCTTGCAGTTCCAAGAACACCACCTCCCTCCCATCCTTCCTTCCTCCCTTCCTCATACCCTTTCTCTCTTCCCCATACACAAACACACACAGAGCATATATGTATGTATATATAAATACATACATTACATATATGCATGTATACATATATGCACATGCGTGCATGCATATATAAATATATGCATGTACATCACCTGCCTCACACACAGATATATCTCTGAGTAGAAGATGGTCATGCGTGGAGAAAGGGAAAACAAAAGACCACTAATGGACACATATACGTAAGAAATAAATATGAAGCTCTTCTAGAAAAGAAGAAAGCTATACCTTTTGAAAGAAAGTAGCTGTTTACCCTCCAAGGAATTAGAATATACGTTTACGGGTGGGGTGCTATCCAATGAGGACCAAAAGAAAAAGAGATTGTAGTGATGGTTCATGACTCCTTACACAGCTATTTATTGACCTGATACAAGAGCCAGGAGGATTGCTGTCATCCCAGAGAATGTATACAAAAATTGACTTGTAGAACTGAGGAAAAACAGCTTGCTGGTGACTCACAAGGGCCCAAATGATACCACCAGAAATAACCTAGAAAGCATTACTAAATATTACTGAACCATGAGAACACAGGTAGTATTTTCATCACTGCTACTCACTGAAGACAAGGTATTCAGAAGAGATAGGAAGTAAACAAATGGTTAATAAAATAGTGATTTAAAATGAGATTTGAATTTTTGGACCATAGCAAAAGATGGGAGAGGTAGAGATGGGAATGGAGTCTGAAAAGTGTAGATCAGTTGGCTTTACCAGAAAATTAAGTTTACTAGCTTTACTAGCACAGTGGATAGAAGGCTAGACCTGGAGTCAGGAGAACCTCAAGTCAAATCTGACCTCAGACACTTACTAGCTGTTTGACCCTGGGCAAGTCACTTATCTTTGCCTCAGTTACTTCAACTTTAAAATGAGGATGATAACATCACTTACCTTGAAGGCCTCTTGTGGGGATCAAATGAGATAACACGTGTAACGTGCTTAGCATAGTACCTGGCACATTTTAGGTACTACACAAAAGCTTGCTCCCTTCCCTTTACTTAAATTCCTAACAAAATTCTAAAATCCATTGTAATGGGGTGGTATGCACCCCTTGGAACATACATGAAGGTGAGTCTATAGAAGCTATTTCATGGAGTGTACACCAGAGCTCATCTGACCATTTCTGGGAACACATCATGCAAAGGTTACACTTTGATATGACAAAGTAGTCCCTTGATATTCTCTTAGCAGGAAGAAGCATAATGGTTCTATTCTCATCGACAGATTGTTAGGACCATTCAAGCCTCTCCTTGGTATAGTTTGGGAAGAGCTAGTACCCTTTCTTCACTCCAGATATATGGTGATTGTGAGTTCTGCATAGGAGAGCCTAAAATTAGAGATCTCAGATTCCTAATGGCATTTTCTGCTTTGTGTTTCTTTTTGAAGCATAGGTGACTAAGCGGTGATCCTGAGATATATGTTCATAAGAGAAATTTTTGTATATGCTACTTTGTTTTGCCCACCTAGATTATAAATGTCTACATGGATATGTCTAGATGTGGCTCACAGGGAGAGAAGAATAGATATCTCTAGGATTTGCTACCCACCCCCCAAAACTTCTCCAACGATGACTTTTATTCTTACTAGGAGCCAGAGGCTAGTCACTCTGCTCTCCTCAGAAAGAGGGTACCTAGCTGGAATTGTATTTGTCTGCTCCCTTAACTATTTTTAGTCTTGGGGATGTAATTTTTAGGTTCAAGTTAAACTTATGATTGCTATTCCTTACTGGTATCCCAAGCTAAATATCCAAGGCTTGACTCCCTTAACACCATTCCTTCCCTGGCATAACAAATAGAAATATATATGTGCGTGTGTATCCATTTCAATAGCAAAATAAAAATCAGACAAAGTATACATAGGAAAATATATACCAGACAATACAGAGTGAATGAACTTTCCCAATGGAAATGGGAAAAGCGGTTTTTATTGTTACAATATTATTAAGAACAAAAGTAGGGGTGGCTAGGTGGCACAGTGGATAGAGCACCGGCCCTGAAGTCAGGAGTACCTGAGTTCAAATCTGGCCTCAGACACTTAACACTTACTAGCTGTGTGAACCTGGGCAAGTCACAACCCCAATTGCCTCACTAAAAAAAAAAAAAAAGAACAAAAGTAGTGCACACATAAAAAAGGAAGTGGTGATTTAAAAGATCCACTATGGCTGCATCAGAAACTATTCTACTTTTTTCCTTCATTTTTTGACAGGGTTGCTAATCTGGTAGATCAGGGGAATTCTACAGACATAGTTTCTCCTCCTAATTTTCTAGGTGTTTTACGTAATTGTACTCAAACACCCTGCCTCTTAGTCAAACTACCCAATTTCTTGTTCTCTGAATTCACATTCCATCTCTTGCCTCCAAACTTTTATGGAGCCTATACCCCATGCCTGGAATGCACTGCATCTTCACCTCTGCCTTGTAAGATTCTTAACTTCCCTTAAGGCTCAGATCCAGCAAAACCTCCTGGTGGAATTATTGCCTGATTATCAGAGTTATAAGTTCCCTCCTAACCTTCATATTTCTTGCCTTTACTTTTCTGTGAATTGTTGCATACCATTTCCCCCAAAAAATGTAAGTTTCTTAAATTCAGAGACTTTTGTATCTCTCATTGTATCCCCAGTGCCTAGCACAATAACGGACGTATAGTAGACACTTAATAAATGCTTATTGAATTGAGATTAGCATTTAAAATAGGAATGTTTGAAGACTAGGAAGCAAGATGGCATCCCTGCTAATGAGGTCCTATAGTACAGCCATTCCACCGTGGCAGAAACATTGCTTCCTGCAACCCAGCTCTCCTGGATAGTCACACACATGATATATGACTACCATGTACCTAAACAGTTGTTTTAGAGCAGACTAGGGCAAGGAAAAACAGGGAATGAGGGTTATTGAAAGGGCTGAAAAAAATGTGATAAGAACATACCATAGCATAGCATAAAGCAATGCTCTATTGCTATGGCAACAAGGCAGCAGAGGTTCAACGCAGCATGGGACCACTGGAAAGTTCATTTAGCTGTGTGTCTAGAGACCTGGGTTATGATTCTGACTGCCAATAAGTAGCTATACACGTGCAGTGTGGACCACGATTCAAATCTCAACTCCTTACTATCCATTCCCTCTCCTCATCTATAAAATGAGAGGTTTGAACCAGATGACCTCCAATGTCTCTTATATTTCTAAATGTATAATCTTATGATCTCTGTGGTCCTTTCTGTTTTTCTCATTCTGTAATTCTAAAAACTGAAGACTATATAGTCATGAGACACAAGAGGTTAAGGGAGAAAATAGAAGTGTAGAAGAATCATTAGGAAAGAACAAGACAATTCCATGTTAAAATTCAAATAGCTTCATCTATTCTTTGGAGGCTTATTCTACCAGCAAAGTCCTTGATCAGATCAAATCAAATCCAAAGCAAATACCTATTCAGAACCTGCTTCATGCATGCAAGGAGTTCAGTTAAAACCTTGATTGAGAAAAGAATTCTTGCTCTGGCTGATTTGTGTCCTAACTTTTGATCTCCTTGACCCTTGCTTTTAACTTATTATCAAAGACCTGGCCAGATTACTTATTATATTGCCCTCTCCACTCTCAGCCCAGCTGGTGGCCTTCATAATTGTATTCCATCCATTAAATTAGGCCAAGCTGATGCTTTTACTTAGTATACCAGATGACGCTGTATGTATAAAGTATATAAATCTAATGTAGAAAGGAATTGTTTTCCACAAATGCCATAGCTGAAGAATTCTACTTCAGTCCCATAGGCTTTTTCATGAGGACTTAAAATCCTATGATTTTTATTCTTCTTGATTTCATGCATGCCTGGGTTTTTTCCCCTAATTTATTATCCAAACCAAATTGCCCCCAACCCACCTTTCCAGCCCTAACCTGAAGAATGATTGTCTTACCCACACCCTATGCTTCCAATCTCCAGTATTTCCATTTTAAGGCAACACATTAATGGACCTCCATAATTCAAAGGAAAGGCTTTCAGACACCAGTAAGAGACCATCAGGAGAACTATGTTTAATTAGTGGAATTGCCAACAACAATCAAGAATGACATTGTCCTGATGCCATTTTTCACTAAGTTCACTATTACCCTAGGAGCTGAAGTGATAGTTATTCTACCTAGATACAACATATCATGATAGTCACTGGTAGTGACACAGTAGCAGATCCTTTGTGTAGGCATGCTCAGCACAACACTGCTTCCGCCAATGTTGTTTTATGGGAATGTTATTAATATGTTATAGGCAAATTACACTGTAATCTTACAAAGCCCCATTGCATCATCACATGTATACAATTGACAAAATTGGTCCCATGGAATGAATTGTTCCCCTGTAATGCCGATTCAACCCATGCCATATTTTAGTCTGACTGATTAATACCACCTGATGGAGGTGTGCAGCTTGATCTAGCAGAAAGAATACTAGGATTTGAACCTTGGGATTTAGTTCAAATATCAGCCCCTAAAACTTGCAATCTGTATGACCATAATAGGCAAGTCACTTAACCCCCGTGAACATCCATTCATTAAGTCAGTATCTCTACCTGTAAAATAGAGATAATCCACATTTATACTAAATGCCTCCCAACTCTGTAGACCTTAAAATGCCATAAAAATTATTATCATTATTGTTGCCATTTTTGTTATTGTACAGATTATACTCCTCCATATTACTATTTTGCAGATAGGAAGTTTAAGCTATAGAGAGAGGAACTGATTTTCCTCCAATTTTTAGTTCTTTCCTAAATAAACTTGACATGATCTTTTTGAGGTGAGATATAATTTCTGTGGTTCCCATTTAATAGTTTGAGAACAGTTTGGGGGTTTGCAATGATGGGCCAAGGGTCTCACACTAAAAATTCATCAATGGTTTCTTAATCAGTAAATAGTTGTAAAGAATATTATGAAAAAAAGAATATTATGAGAAGTGCATTAAATTATCCTAGGATGGGCAACTAGGTGGCAAAATGGATAAAGCACCGGCCCTGGATTCAGGAGGACCTGAATTCAAATCCTGCCTCAGATACTTGACACTTACTAGCTATGTGACTCTGGGCAAGTCACTTAACCCCTATTGCCTCGCAAAAACAAACAAACAAACAAAAAATTATCCTAGGGACTCAGAGCACTTTTTTGTTGTTGGTTTTGTCAAAAAGGGTTCTTAGGACAAAAAATACTGGAAACCACTGAGATATTATGAGAATATTGTAAGATACCACATTCCAATTGGATTTATATTGTTGTAAATTAAGAGTTTAAAAAATCTTATTAGTATGAATGATAGATTTAATAAGATCTTCATCACAGTGTGATTTATCTCTCTGAAGACTCATCATTCAGTCTTGCTTTAAAGTGACAGAACCAAAAAGATGATTTCTATTTCAAGGTATTGAAACAGGAGAGTGATGGTGTTCAGAGAAACCCTGGTGTCAGAGTGCGTAGGCACAAATTATTACTGTGAACATGAAATATAGGATGACTCTCATCATAAATTCTTAGCAAACTATGGATGTATACCATTCCATTATCATCAAGGAGAACTATAACTTTGCCTTTAACCATGTTCAGGCATTCTGAGTGAGAAATGTAAAATGTATAAACATATGAGTAATGGACTCCAGCCTTGTAATGCATTATGAACATATGAAGCATAAAATGTGAACTAAATCGCCTGGACCTATATTAGTACATTTCATATTTAAAGACTAGTTGATAATATTTCACAGCTGCTTAACACTTGACAGAGTCAGGTGGGTGGCTTTCTTGCCCTTCCACTAAAATCCAAAAGCACCGAATGCTTTTCAAAAATCTGATGTTTTGGTGATTATATTAAATGGCTCTCTCAGTACCAAGTCCCCTAAAAATTGATAAGTAAAGCAGAGAATATAACAAATAAGTTGAGTTATGAATTGTAAGAAACACCAAAGGACTTAGAAGTGCTCATTTTCTGAGGGTTCCTTTCACAAATAATGAGCTATTCCCAAAAGGCATATTTGTCAAATGAAATAAATGCAATACTTCACATGTAGTATGGGCAGGATAAAATCTAAAAAGACTATCCCTTTTCCAGTTCTCCTCCACACATCTCAATGCAGCCTAAAAGCACATATGCCTTCTTTAACTGACATAGTCATTCAGACAGTTAACAGCACAGTGAATAATGTTGTGCCTGAAGTCAGGAAGACCTCAGTTTAAATCTTGCCTTGAACACTTACTTGTTGTGTAACCCTGAGTAAGTCAGTTAACTTCTGTGTGCCTCAGTTTCTCCAACTATAAAATGGGAGTAATATAATAGCACCAAAACCTCACAAGGTTATTCTGAGGATATAATGAGAGAATAACTATAAATTGCTTAGCAGAGTTCCTGGGCATATAGTACATACTTGAATAATCTTATTCTCTTCCCTTCACTCATTCATTCAACAAACATTTTATTAAAGCATTATATGCCAGGTACTGTTCTGGCACTGAGAATACAAACACAAATACCAAATAGTCCCTGCCTTCATGATGCTTGCATTTTATTGGAAGGAAACAAATAGGTGTGTATGTATGTATATGCATTTATATATATATATATGTGTGTGTGTGTGTGTGTGTATGTATATATACACACACATATGTGTGTATGTATGTATATACACAAATATGTATATATACATATATATGAGAATAATTAAAATATAAAATATATAAAAGTTGAAACAGGGTAATTTTGTATATGGAGGGAAATTATATTTCCAGAGCAGGGCTATATCTCCCCTCAAAGCTCTAAAGGTAACCCTAATATGCTTGGGGATTGTTTTTGATATTATAGTTCACATGTGACCATCTGCTATGTTTCCCCTAATATCTTCACCAGTTAAAATTTCATCACTATCAATCTGACCAGTTGATATCTCCAAAATATCAATTAAATAATTAATATCAATTAGCTTTTACAAAGATATTTTACTGAGAACATATATCTAAAACCAAAGTACAAAAAATTTTCCTTTCACAACCAGAGCATGTTTTCTCCCCTACATACCTAATGAGTTGCTGGGATAGTGGGCTCAAACTTAAAGTAGTGACAAGACAGAATTTCCCCCACCAAATTCACTTCTGGTTATGACATAGTTAATGAACAAGTTTATTGCTTGTTTGCAAGATTTAGTTTATTAGCTACTGAGTTGTTTCTTTGCTAGGATGGGGTCAAGCAGGCCTCAGGGTCACCTCAGGGTCACCTCAGGATCAGGTGCTGCAGCTACCAATCATCTCTACTGTGGACTACAGTTGCTGAATCTTCCAACCTTTCAAAACTCCCAAATGTATAATCTGTTCTCTCAAATACTCATTCGTCTAAAATTAGGAAAGAATGCACACAACAGAGATAAAAACAGCTTCAGAATTATGTATCCATGACCTCATGGCAAGCAGGTAAGAAGATAAGGAAGCTGAAAGCAGGCAGCAGACTCCTTCCACTTCCACTATTGATGCATCTTTCCCTACCCAGAGGCTTGACATCAGTATTTGATGAACTTGCCACCAGAGAAGAGTGATTGTGCGTCTGTTCTTGTTTCTTGTATGTGTAACTTCTGGATCAGTAGTGAATTAAAAGGTTTTCTATCACCATTCAATAAGCTTAAAGAAAATAGTCAACAATCATCTGCATATGCTCTGAAATAGGGAAAGGGCTTCTCCATTATGCATGCTTGGAAGCAAATTGACCAAGCTTTCATGTGGATTGCTACCTGGCAGAGCATATAATACATGCTCTAAGGAATGGGCTTTCATTGGTCAGTCCTCCATTACCCAACATATAGTCATTCCCTCTATTGACACACATCACAGGCCCTCTACACCATAATAATTCAGTTCAATTCAGCAATCGTCATATGTGAAATGTTTTGGAGACACAAAGAAAAAAATGAAACAGTCTCTGCCCTCAAGAAGTTTATATTTTACTGGGGCTGGGATATAACACATGTAAGTGAATGGTAATTTGAGGAGAAAGATAGAGTATACATAAAATTTTTCAAAAGTGGGGGGCAGGTTCCCAGAGGAAATGATACTTGTTGTATGAGCAAAATGTGTTTTCTGTAAGCTGGCATGGTTTTCCTTTGAGGAGGCTAGGTGGCCAACCTCAAGATTTTAGATGGTTCAGAGGACTAGGGGCCTAAACCCCAGCCTATGATGAATGCTAGATTCTGGAAGTCTGGTAGAATTCCCACCATTCTGTTGGATGTCTTTTTCATCTATTTTTGGTGTCCTAATCAGTGCAAAGGAGCAGTATCTATTCTTTAGTGATTATATATTTTATATTGTTTATATTTTATAATTTCATGATTAATATAATTATTTATTGGATTTTATGTACCATTATTGTTTTACTGTGTTCCAGTTCGAAGCCTAACTTACTAAACTGGCCTGATGCAAATCTGGTCCAGAATAGCACTTCAACTGATTCTTTTATTATTATTATTGTTATTATTATTATTATATCATAAAAGTATTTTATTATTTTCCAGTTACATGTAAAGATAGTTTTCAATATTTGTTTTCATAAGATTATTAGTTCCAAATTTTTCTCCCTCACTCCCTTCCCTTCCCCCTCCCCAAGACAAAAGGTAATCTGATATAGGTTATATATGTACAATCACATTAAACACATTTCTGGATTAGTCATGTTGTGAAAGAAGAATCAGAAAAAAGGGAAAAACCTCAAAAAACAAAAAACAAAAACAAAAGTAGAAACAGTATGGTTCAATCTGCATTCAGAATCCACAGTTCTTTTTTCTGGATGTGGAGAACGTTTTTCACCATGAGTTCTTTGGAATTGTCTTGGATCACTGTATTGCTAAGAAGAGCTAAGTCTATTACAGTTGATCATCACACAATGTTGCTGTTACAGTGTACAATGTTCTCCTGGTTCTGCTCCCTTTACTCAGCATAGTCCACTTAAGTCTTTCCAGGTTTTTCTGAAATCTGCCTGCTCATCATTTCTTACTGCACAATAGTATTCCATTACATTCATATACCACAATTTGTTCAGCCATTCCCCAACTGACAGGCATTCCCTTGATTTCCAATTCTTTGCCACCACAAAGAGAGCTGCTATAAATATTTTTATACATGCAGGTCCTTTTCCCTTTTATGATCTCTTTGGGATACAGACCTGGTAGTGGTATTACTGGGTCAAACGGTATTCACAGTCCCATAGCTCTTTGGGCATAGTTCCAAATTGCTCTTCAGAATGGCTGGATCAGACTTGAAATGATTCTTGAAGGAAGCTAGAGATTGTAAGAGAAGAGGATGCAGACTTCTTTCAGTTATGTCTGACTCTTTCTGACTTTTGGGGAGGTTTTCTTGGCAAAAAGAGGTTTGCCATTCCCTTCTCCAGTTCCTTTTATAGATGAGGGCCTGAGGCAAACAAGGTTAAGTGACTTACCCAGAGTCACAGAGCTAGTAAGTTCTAGATTTGAACTCATAAAGATAATTATTCCTGACTCCAGGCCTGGCACTTTTTCCACTGTGCCACCTAGCCATATAGGCGTCCCCTAATGCTCTCTCTTATTTATAGGTACCATAAGTTTAATTATGATATCCATGCAAATAACTCCCAAAGATTATACTTCTCTCTCTCCCTATATATATATATATATATATACATATATATGTGAGTCTATGTACATGTATGCATATATGCATAAATGCATATGTATATATGTGTATACACACTTATACACACATACATACAGCTCTAATCTCTTTCCAGAGTTTCAATTCCATATCTCCAACTGCCTGCTGAGCCACTTTACATGGATTACCCTTGGGCATATTATATTCTATGTGTCCAAAACAGAATTCATTATATTTTATAACAAACCTATTCTTTTTTCAAATTTTCCCGTTACTATTAAAAGCACCATCATCCTTCTAATCACCCAGATTTTCAGTGTTAGAGTCATCCTTAATGCTTTCTTTTCCTTCAATCTCTATATCCAATCATTTAGCAGCTCTTATCAATTCCACCTCTGCAATAATTTTAGCATCTCTCTCTTTCTCTAACCTCACAAACTTACTACCTTCTTTCCTGACCTATTACAATAGCCTCCCTTTTGGTCTCTCTGCTTCCATCTTCCCTTTCCAGTTCATCTTCATATGGTTGCTAAATTAATATTACTGAATCACAAGCTTGATCATTCTCCTGCTCAAACACCTTTAGTAGCTCCCTATTCCCTCTAAGATAAAATACAAACTTAATCTAGCATTTTAAAACTTTCATGGGGGGGGGGAGGGTAACTAAGTGGCACAATGGATAAAGCACTGGCCCTGGATTCAGGAAGACCTGAGTTCAAATCTGGCCTCAGATACTTGATACACTCAGATACTAGCTGTGTGACCCTGGGCAAGTCACTTAACCTTCATTGTCTCTCCCCCCCCCAAAAAAAAAAACACTTTCATGACCTGGTTCCCACCAACTTTTCCAGATTTATTTCCTATTATTTCCTTTCATGGAATTTATGTTGAAGACAAACTGACCTACTAGGGGTTATCTCAATTCAACATGCCATCTCTCATTTGTGTAGGATGAGACCTATACCTGGGATGTACTTCCTCCTCACTCTCTCATCTTAGAATATAAAAATATATGTGTGTGTGTGTGTGTGTGTGTGAGTATATATATATATATATATATATATATGTGTGTGTGTGTGTGTGTATGTATGTATGTATATATGTATATATATATATACACACACACATATATACTATATACACACACATATACATCGTGCATGCACACATGTATATACTATATAGAATGCAAAAATATCATGTATTTATATATATATATGTATGTGTGTATGTATACAAATTTATTAACTTCCTTGAGAGTAATAACTTTTTCATTTCTGTCCTTGTACCTCTAACTATGAGATTAGTCCCTGGCACATAGTGGGTTCTTAACAAATGGTGGATGATTGATTGACTGATTTATTAGAATGTCTACTTCCTTCAAGGTTACATTCAAGCTACTAATTCCTATGAAAGCTTTTCTTGATTCACCCTAATTGTTAGTGCTCTCCTTCTCCTCATATTATCTTGCATTTACTTATCTATGGTTGTCCTGTATCTCCTTCCTTCCCCCAGTGGAATGTAAATTTCTTGAGGTACTTGATGGGTATTGATCTAGCAAAGATGAATGAAAAGGAGTAATCAGTTATATGAAGGATACTAGGACTGAATAATATTAAAGAAGCTAGGGGAGACAATAATACCCAAGAAAAGAAGAGAGGGATTAACTGTATCAAGGGCAAGGGGAAGGAAGAGGGGAAAAAAGCAAAAAAAAAGTTACATGATAACTTACCATATATTGTAAAGGAATAGTAAGTTGTACATAATAGATTTGCAGTTTTGTGTATAGTCATGTTTCTTTTATTCTACTATTTTATGAGAGTGTTTTATTTAATAAATTAAAATTTTAAAAAGCCATAGTGAGACTGAGTAGGCTGATGATTTAAGAAAAACACTGGATTTAAATTAAGAGATCACTGTCAAACTTGGAAGAGTTCCAGTCTAGATAAGGAGTCAGAATTGAGATGGAGAAGGAGTAAGAAGGAAGTAGGCAGTGAGGAAATGGAGGCAATGAATGTAGACAACCCTTTTCTAGGAGTTTAGCTATGAAAGGGAGAAAAGATATTGAATGATTATATAGGAAACAGTATATATGAATTGCAATACCAAAAAAAAATCATTACTTTGTAGTCAGCCCTCTGGTGTTGAATTTCTTTGAACTAAACTAGGTTGGTCCTTAGAAAGCAGTCATATAATCTACTGTCTAGATCATGGCTCTGACAAAGCCTGGGTTCCATTAGCACAAACTTCAAGAAAGTATGAACCTCTACACCAGATAAAACACTAGAAAAAGATTTCAATGTATAAATTAAAGTATTTAAAATGTCTAAATCAATATTGGTTGGAGTAAAATCTCTCTGGCATTAATTAAGCACATGTGTGCATATTTATAGTATTCATCGTATCTTTTTGAAGTTCTAAGATTATTTTTAAAATATAGTTGAAATCCCTTAAAAGTTCTCAGGCTCTGGCCTATGCCATTTCAATGATCTCTTTTGGACTCTAAAACAATAATTCTAAATAGGGCTTTTTAGATCCTTTTTGTAATGGCTTAAAACAATCTAAATCTGGATAGAAATATATCTTTTTAGAGGATTTCTAGAAAAAAACACAAAAATTGATCTCAACTTAAATTCTCCTAGTTATTTTCCTTATTTCTACATATAGTTATAATAGAAATACAAGGGGAAGGTAGCTGATATAAACATTCAAATTTAGGAAGGAAATACTATTGGTATATAGGAAGGAAGACAGATGGTTTAAGATTTATTTTGGAACTTTTATAACACAGAGATATGGAATGCTAACATTTATTTCCCTTATGATATAACATGTGAAAAATGCTTATCCAATGTAGAGTTACTTCATTCCAAAGGCATTCTCATAAAACAACCTGAGATGCATATTGCTAACTATGACCTTCTTGGGCATTGTTCCATAATAGAGGAGACAGGAAATCTCAAAGACAAGCCTCATTAGCATAAATGATCTGAGATTAACTTTCATCAATAACTACTTCTCCTAATGGTCTGTCTACTGTGGGCCAAACCCCATAGTCCTCCTAGGTATGCACAGATAAATACAGACTAGAAAAGCCCTAACCAAGGTTCTCTACTTGCAGAAACATGCAATCAGGACATCCTGGGCCAGTCAATATATGGATTTCAAGGAAGGAACTCAAACTCATTAAGGAATGAAATAAAGAATTTCTTCACTATGTTAATCAATCAATTGATAAACATTTATTAAGCATCTACTATGTGGCAGACACTGTATTAAGGCCACTCAGTTTTAGGCAGGGACAATGACTTGCTTCTCCCCTCTATCCAAGAATGCTAGAGAAAGTATAGTCTCCCAAGTGTGAGACAGAAATAACCCTTCTTCCCATATTTCTACTCCTTCCCTTTGAGGTTAGAGGCATCAGTTTGCTTGCAATGCAGTAGAGACTGATACTAATAATAATGTGAAATTAGCAAATTAGAAAGAGCACTAGATTTGGAATCAATATACCAGGGTTCCCAGTTGTCATTTATTATGTGACCCTAGACAAATCACTTCACCTATTTGGTGAAGTGGCTTTTTCATTTGAAAAGTGAAAGGATTAAATTAAATATTCTATAAAGTCACTTTCACTGAAAATCCTGTTAATCCGTGAACCTTTGTGTCCCCTAAACATAGAATACTTCTAACTGTACCACCACTAGTTTGATAATTATGCAGAAAAAGTTTCAAAGAATTGGGATATTCAAAACCTACTAGAGAGAGTTCCTAAGTAGCTAGTCCTGAATCTAGGCACACTTGCCATATGAGTAGATAAAAGCTGACTTAAGAGTGAGTCAGAAGCACTAGTAATGTAGTGTTTGATAAACCAAAAGACTCCAGCTTCTGGGATAGGAACTCAGTATTTGACAAAAACTGCTGGGAAAACTGGAAGATAGTATGGCAGAAATTAGGCATAGGCCAACATCTTACACCTTATACTAAAATAAGGTCAAAATGGATACATGATTTAGACATAAGAGGTAATACCATAGGTAAATTAGGAGAGAAAGGAATAGTCTACCTATCAGATCTTTGGAAAGGAAAACAGTTTTTGACCAAACAAGAGATAGAGTATATTATAAAATGCAAAATGGATGATTCTGATTATATTAAATTAAAAATTTTTTGTACAAACAGAAGCAATGCATCCAAAATTAGAAGGGAGGCAGAAAGCTGGGAAACAATTTCTGAGGCCAGTACTTCTGATAAAGGCCTCATCTCTAAAATATATAGGGAACTAAATCAAATTTATAAGAATCCAAGTCATTCCCCAATTGAGAAATGGTCAAAGGATATGAACAGGCAGTTTTCTGATGAAGAAACCAAAGCTATCTATTCCCATATGAAAAAATGGTCTAAATCTCTAACGATTAGAGAGATGCAAATTAAAACAACTCTGAGGTACCACCTGACACCTATCAGATTGGCTAAAATGACAAAAAAGGAAAATAATAAATGTTGGAGAAGCTGTGGGAAAATTGGAACACTAATTCATTGTTGATGGAGCTGTGAACTGATCCAACCATTCTGGAGAGCAATTTGGAATTATGCCCAAAGGGCGATAAAGCTGTGCATACCCTTTGACCCAGCAATACCACTTTTGGGTCTTTTTCCCAAAGAGATCATGGAAAGGGGAAAGGGACCCACATGTACAAAAATATTTATAGCTGCTCTTTACGTGGTAGCAAGGAATTGGAAGTTGAGGGGGTGCCCATCAATTGGGGAATGGCTGGACAAGTTGTGGTATATGAATACAATGGAATACTATTGTGCTGTAAGAAATGATGAGCAGGAGGAGTTCAGAGAAACCTGGAGGGTCTTGCGTGAACTGATGATGAGTGAGATGAGCAGAACCAGAAAAACATTGTACACAGTATCATCAACATTGAGTGTTGACCTACTGTGATGGACTATATTCTTCTCACCAATGCAATGGTACAGAAGAGTTCCAGGGAACTCATGATAGAAGAGGATCTCCAAATCCAAGAAAAAAAAAAGAACTGTGGAGTATAGATGCTGATTGAACCATACTATTTCTTTTGTTTTGGGTGCTGTTGGGTTTTTTTTTTCTATTTTGAGGTTTTGCATCATTGCTCTGATTTTTTCTCTTATAGCAGGATTAATGCAGAAATAGGATTAATGTTATTATGTGTATATATATATATGTGTGTGTATAGATATATATCTATATGTATATGTATATAAATATATAGATATATAGATATAACCTATATCAGATTACCTGCTGTCTAGGGAAGGGGGGAGGGAGGGGAGGGAGGGATAAAAATCTGAAATTGTAAAGCTTGTATAAACAAAAGTTGAGAACTATCTTTACATGTAACAGAAAAAATAAAATACCTTATATGTAAAAAAAATTAAATAAAGAAAAATTTTTTTTAAAAATTAAAAAAAGAGTGAGTCAGAAGAAATTAATTTTAAAAATCTGAATGAGGCAGGTAGGTGGTACAGTGGATAAAAGCACCAGCCCTGGATTCAGGAGGACCTGAGTTCAAATCTGGCCTCAGACACTTGACACTTACTAGCTGTGTAACCCTGGGCAAGTCACTTAACCCTCATTGCCTCACCCCAAAAAAAAAAAAAAAACAATCAGAATTACCAAATTGGAAGGGACCTCAGAGTTCATCTAGTCCAAGCTACACCTGAATAAAAATCACAACACTCCTCCCTGCCCCCCACAACAAAATTAGTTGGTGACATGATTTAAAAGGGAAAGTAGCCTCTGCTTAATGATTTCCAATGAGGGGGACTCACTAGCTCCTGAGGAAGCCTGTGCCACTACTACATAGATATCTATCACTGAGAAGAAGTCTTTACCTTACACCAAGTCTCAACCTCCTTTTCTGAAACATTTTTCCTTAGATAAGCTTTTCAGTGTCAGGCAGAACAAGTCCAATCACTCTTCCACTCTTCAAATTATTTGAAACTTCTTTTTGTGTTGTCCCATAGTCTTCTTTTCTTTAGGTTAACACCCTCAGTTTCCTCAGTTATCATTATGTAAGGAATTTTTGGAGCATACCTACTCTGCCTAATATAGAAGCTCTCTAAGGGCTTGTCCTGGACATTCTAAGATCACCTAACATGGAGGTATGCTTACCATGTGAATTGGTACAGCAGCCACCTTTGATTGGCTGGATAGCCAGAACAGGAAGTATCCTTAAAATTAGCCAGACTAAAACAATCACTCTCTTTCCTGTGTGTTCCTTCATGCTACATTTACAGGGAGAAGATCACAGTTCACCCACAGCTCAAGTGCTGTGAATTGAACTGGTCAAGGGAAAGGGCTTCCTTCTCTTGCCCTTTTACCCCTTCTCTGAGTAATGGGCCTGAGATCTCTGTCCTGTGTTGATAGTCTTTCTTAGTTTCAGTTGCTGATGGTGATTCACCATCAGAACTAGAAGTTCAAACGATGGCAACCTTGGAGTCAGGATTCCAGGTGACATGTTGCAGCCAGTCTAGCAGAGAAGCAAAGAGAAGGCAGTGTGCTTGGATCTCAAGCCCAAAGTAAGACTGTTTTATTGGAACTAAATTAATCTATGAACTGAATTACCTTCTCCTTCCCAGAGACTGAGGTGGTAGGTAGTGGGGGAGAATTAAGCCCCACCTGTTAGAAAGTAAATTATATATTTGTGATTATACCTTTTGAAGTAAAAATTCCCTTGTAAAAGATCATTTGAGTTAGTCATTAAATAGAACTAGAGTGCAGGGTAACACCCGCCACCCCTCCCCCTATTAAAATCAGAATACCATCAGTGTGGGCTACAGCCATTTTCAGAGAGCCTACAGAACTCCAATATTTCTTAAAGAGGCTAAAGGACTCTGGAGGAGGAATAAAATGTAACATACTTGGACGTTAGACAGTGGGTGCCAGAGTAGTTAATGTTACACTTATGTGGCTTTTTGTTTTTAGTTTTCCCTCCATCCTGTTTTGGTTTTTTGGGATGGTGTGTGTGTGTGTGTGTGTGTGTGTGTGTGTGTGCGTGTGTGCTTCCCAGAAATGAACACACTATGATCTGATTGGGACATGGTATAGGGTACTGTTGCCTTACTTACCTTACACATGCAGAGAAGATATTGAGAAGACTCAAAAGGAGTGTGCCTTCCCTCTTCCATGTAAAGTGTATATACACATTTGCTACATACATAATTATCTGCATGTTGTCTCCCCTATCACAATGTGAACTCCTTAAGGGCAGGGACCATATTTTAGCCTTTCTTGTATCCCTAGTGCATACCACAATGCCTGGCACATATTAAGTGTTTAATAAATACTCATTTACTGTCTTAAGTAAAAAAAAAAAGTCATCTATGAGTCCAATTGAAATATTTTTTCCTTTTATATGGATTAGGATTAGTGTGGCATAATCAAGAATGAATGTGTTATTACTCAAATTACTTCATCCCCACATTTCCAAACTGAACAAGAACTAATAATACTGAAACCAAAAGAAAACGCAGGGTTATTGTGGACATCCCTTGGCAGTTAAGATTTCTTTATTGCCCCTGTTGTAGGTCATGAATTCCTTTTTATTATTACTATTAGAGAGAAGCTAAAGGGAGGGATAGAAGATACTGCCTACTAGAAAAGGGACCTTTCAATATTCTCTATGGTCAAGGAAAGACCTCATTTTATTTTCTTAATGATGAAAGAGTTTAATTTCCTCAGAAGAGAACTGCATTTCTGAAAGAAAACAGGGGAGGGCACTAAAGAGTCACATATTGCTTCATAAATTCAATAAAGTATTCTCACAACAATCTTGAAGAGTTATCAGTTGAACTAAGATATTGTGTGTGGATTTTTCATTTCTATAGTCCCCTAATAAAAATCAAATATCATTTTCATCAACTGAAGAAATTAAGCTTTAAAATGGGCTTTGTGGAGGTTAATACAGTGTGGGAGCTAGTGTAACGCCCTAGATTAAAAATTCTCCACATGCAGGGTCCCACCATTCTGCAAGCAGAAAAATGCTACCATTCAAATGCCTACTTCAAACTTTCCAAAGGGAATTTGAAGAAAGAGGACAATGCTGTTTATGGATATTAACTATAATTCAAGCCAGAGAGAAAAGGAGAGCATTTGTTTATATAATAAAGCATTTAAGACAAATCAAATGTAACATGACCCTCTTATGAAGTCTAATGTATTCATTGTAATGTTTTGACTTTCACACTAAGGAAAATTTGTCAAGTTATGAGGTTATATACTTATAGAGTTTTTCAGATCTTAAAATGCTATATAAATGTTAGCAATTGTTATTATTTAGCAAATTCTTGTCCCCATGTTAGAATCCCTCATACCCTTGACCTTTGCTAATCTGTAGCTCTGGGTAGCCTCCCTGTCATCTGATTTCTTTTTGTCTCCTGTAGGAATTGAGATTGAGACTCAATGAGTCTATTGTCTATGGCAACAGTTTAAAATCATTTCCTTTCTCTTCAAGCCCCTAACTCACACCTTCCTTCTATACATTCAATCTTTTATTTCAGAGATAATCTGAAATGAGTTGCCTGAACCTCATGCCTCCATATCTCCATGCTTTTCATTTACTCATTGTCTCCCATCCCACCTGTTTCAGAAAAAGAATTGCCATACTTCTTGGCCACACTAGTCCTCTCCTATGTTTGTATACACCCCAGTCCATCTCCTCTTGCTTCCTCAAAGATATTGTTCTTCCATGCACCTTCAATCTCTCCACATCCACTGGTGCCTGATCCCCTGCTTATAAACATGTTTGATCCTCTCCTGTCTTAAAAAAGAGGCAGTGTGATATAGTGAATGGACATTCTAAACCTGGAGTCAAGAGGAACTGAGTGCGAATGCAGCTGTACCTAATTATAATTGGCTTCTTTACAAGAGATGCTGACAAGTCACTCAAAAACGTTGTATAGATGTGAGCTGTTCATATTTTAAAGTTCTTCTCACATTTCTACACCCTTGAAAGAACACCCAATCTTTCTCCCCCCTTTAATCAGCAAACTTCTTGAGAAATATTCAATATATCATTTGGCAGGTAACTAAACCTCCCTGGCCCTCTGTTTTCTCATTTAAAAAATGAAGGGGGGGCAGCTAGGTGGCACAGTGGATAAAGTACCAGCCCTAGATTCAGGAGGATCTGAGTTCAAATCTGGCCTCAGACACTTGACACTTACTAGTTGTGTGACCTTGGGCAAGTCATTTAACACTCATTGCCTCTTAGGGCCCCCGACAAATGAAGGAGTTAGACTAGATGACTTCCAAGATTTCTTCCAGTCTGAAATCTATGAGCTAGAGTATAATTCCTCCATTTTCTCACTGTCTACTCATTCATCCCTTGCCTAGGCAAAATGGCTTCTCTCTCAATGATATTCCTGAAACTGCTCTCTCAGTGCTTCCTAAATGCTAAATTGAATGGTTGTCCCTCATCTTTTATCCTTTTTGGCCATTCCATAGTATTTGACATTGTTAATGATAGCTTCCTTCTAGATATTCTCTGCTCCCTTGGTTTCCATGGGACTATATTCTTCTGGTTTTTCCTACAACCTCTCTGACCAATCCTTTGTCTTATATTCTAGTCTTCATGCTAGTTCTTTTCATTTCCTGGCTCAATTCTATTCTCTCTATATATTCTCTTTTATCCACTTCCATAACTCCAACTATCTCTATCCTGATATCCAAACTCTACCTCAAACTCAGTTTTGCCAAAATTGAATTGATTATCTTCCCACCTAAACCCAGATTTCCCTGTTTCTGTGAATGGCCCACCAATGACCCAGCAATCATTATTCAAAACCTTGGAATCATTTTGACTGGTTTATAATTCTCACCTCCCATATCTGATTAATTCCCAATTCCTTTCAACTATGTATTAGCAATATCATTTGAATGTGTTCACTCCTTTCTATTCTCAATTTGACCACATATAAGGTTACTTACCGACCTTCATTGCTACCTGTCTGAATTATTGCAATAAAAATCTTTCTTACAGGGTCTATTAATTCTAGGCTATGCACCATTCATAATCCATAATTCACATTGATATCAGATTAATCTTCCATGGGAACAAACCTAATCATGTCACTCCTCTGTTCAATAATAGTAATAACAGTTAACATTTACAAAGCTTTTTAAAGTTTGCAAAACTATTGATATTATCTCATATGAGCCTTGCAACCAGCCGTGAAGTAAATACTTCAAATATCCTCATCTTCCTCTTCCTCCTTCTCATCATCATCACTGTTTTACATCTAAGAAAACTGAGGCTCATAAAAAGGGTCACACAATCAGTTATGAGGCTCACACAATCACGTTTCAAAAGTGGTATTTGGGGGGCAGCTAGGTGGCACAGTGGATAAAGCACCGGCCCTGGATTCAGGACTACCTGAGTTCAAATCCAGCCTCAGACACTTGACACTTACTAGCTGTGTGACCCTGGGCAAGTCACTTAAGCCTCATTGCCCTGCAAAAAAAACAAAACAAAAACAAACAAAAAAAAGTGGTATTTGAACCCATGTCTTCTTAACTCAAGTTCCAGTACCCTATCTACTATATAATTCTTCCTTTGATCCACCCAGAATAGTAGAAATATTACGAGGAATCAAAAGGTCTCAGTCTCGGAAGACCTATTTCAACACTTATATGCTATGTGACCCTGGGCAAATCTCTTAGTCTCTCAGTGTCACTTTCTCCCAACTATAATATGGTTATAATAATGTATATATTACAGAACTTGTCACCTAGACTCTTAGATTCAGAGGGGGTCCATCCAGGTCAAGCTGTACCTGAAAAAGAATCTCCTTAGCAACATACCTGACACATGACCATTCACTCTCTGGAGAGAATGAATAACCATTTAAAATATATTTCTATTTACAAATATTTTTAATATTCATAAATAATTTATCTTAATTTTTTATCATCTCTTTATCACCTCACTTGAGTCCTTACCAGGGACTGAAACTTTATGGTATTTTTTTTGGTTGTGTTTCAAATCTTGCTTCTAGAGTATGAGGGGTGAGGTGACAGTTCTTTCTCATCTTTATCTAGCAAGGGAGGTACTATGATCTCAGAGGTGGTTTTTCCCCCTTGAGACCTAGAGATTGTATTACAAACATGCTCTGGACTATGAATGCATGGGAATCCACTACTTCTGAGGGCAGTCCATTGCATTTTTGAATAGCTGCCATGGTTAACAAATGTCTTCTTGGGGGCAGCTAGGTGGCGCAGTGGATAGAGCACTGGCCCTGGAGTCAGGAGAACCTGAGTTCAAATCTAGCCTCAGACACTTAACACTTGCTATCTGTGTGACCCTGGGCAAGTCACTTAACCCCAATTGCCTCACCAAAAAATCAAAATTAAAAAAAAATAATAAATGTCTTCTTGTAATGAGCCTAAGTGTGCCTTCCTGAAGTGGTGCCCTATTGCTTAGACACCAATCAGAATAAGCCTAAACCCTCTTCTGGAGGGAACCCTACAAATTCTTGAAAACAACTTTTATATCCTCATTAAGACTCTCTGCCTCTAGCTCTTTAAACCAATCTTCATATGGCATGGCTTCCCATCCCCTCACCATCCTAGTCACCTTTCTCTGGACATACCCCATGTTATCAATATTTTTCCTAAAATGTGACACCCAGAAATGAACATAATAATCTAAATATAATCTGACCAAAGCAGAATACAGAAATCACTTCCCTCTTTCTGGAAACTCTTCCTCTTATTGCAGTCTAACATTGCATTAAGGATTTTTTTTTCATCTGTTGCACTACAGTATTGACATAAGAAGCTCGCAGTCCAGTCATACTTCCAGATGTTGCTCACAGTGCTTGGGCTGAATATAACAGAGTGATTTTACCAAGGAATAATTATGATTGGTGCTACTCTACAATAGGAGAAATTTTAAAAGTTTTGCAATCATAGCCATGAGGGAATGACCTTAGCAGACACAGGAGATACAATGAGCCAAGCTGTGATCAAGGGGGAGAAACAAATTCCTATGCTGTGGTATGACTATGGCATCCTCAATTCAAAAATCACAGCTGCACCCGGGTGACTCCAGAGCCAAGGCAAAAGGAAACATTCATCAACTACTCCCAAGTGAATAAAGAAAAACAACTAAGAAACAGATGATTATTGTAAGTTGTGTTTCCCATTGGGGTTGTGAGTCCTAAAATATCTCTACCCTCCCTCTATACTATAGAATCAGGTTGTGACTTCCCTAAAGGTAAAAGAGATTATGCCCATTTGTTTATGGATACCAATAATGCTTTTACAACTCAATTCCCTACTTTGTTATTTACATCGTTTCATGTCAATTAATTTTTATGTGCCTCTTTCATGGCATGGCAATAGATATTGGATTGGACTGGGCCTTGAGCCATGAGCTATTTGATTCATTACTCATGAAAGCTATCCTGAACTTGATTGGTAGTGAGGGGTGGTACAGTATTATATAAATGTGAGTTATTATAATGTTTATTGCTCCAGATGCTAGTCCTTTAAATACTTGAAGATAATTATCATGCTCCCCTCCACCAAGTCTTCTCTTATCCAGGTTAAATATGCCTGCGCCTTTCCATTTATTTTTGTACGTCAAGTTTCTATTCCCTTCACAAACCTGGTCAATATCACCTGGACATACTCCAAGTTTCTCAATGCCTTTCCTAAAATGTTACACCCATAAGCAAACATAGTACTCCAATGGGGTCCTGACCAAATATTGTAGGCCCCTCTATTGCTAGCACTCTCTTAGTTCATGTTTGGTGTTGGGATGAAATGAGGCACTTTGCAAGTCACTGAAGGGTTTGAAAAAGATTATACACTACCCTAATCCAGCAAAGATATTGTGAAGTATAAAATCTGTGGTGTCTAAAAATCTAATTTGTAGTAGTAGCCTTAAATTAGAAACTCATAGCATCAGTATTTGGGGCATTAAGCATTTATTAAAGTATATTAGGGGGGGCGGCTAGGTGGCACAGTGGATAAAGCACCGGCCCTGGATTCAGGAGTTCCTGATTTCAAATCCGGCCTCAGACACTTGACACTTACTAGCTGTGTGACCCTGGGCAAGTCACTTGACCCCATTGCCCCGTAAAAAAAAAAAAAATGTAACATCTTGGGGGCAGCTAGGTGGCGCAGTGGATAGAGCACAGGCCCTGGAGTTCGGGGTACCTGGGTTCAAGTCCGGCCTCAGACATTTGACACTTACTAGCTGTGTGACCCTGGGCAAGTCACTTAACCCCAATTGCCTCACTAAAAAAAAAAAAAAAGTATATTAGGGGTTAGTAAAGAGAACACATGGAGTTCAGAAAGAAAGAGCCTAGCTCCCCCTCGCCCTGCGGCTGTCCCTACCACGACCTCCAGTGGAAAGGACAGATCCCTGTTCTCTTGAGTGGAAGCTCCCTGTGGGCCAGCCCAGGCGTGGTCCCCACACACAGCTCCAAGCTAATTGACTGGTAGCATTGATTGACATGACTTACAGGCAGTTCTATGAATATATGTAACTTTCAGACTCTAGTCACAAGCTTTCTCCTCAGGGTGGGGTTGCCCTGCTTCTCTCAATGTCTTTCTCAGCAGGGGGGTGGCACTCTGATTCTCACACTATTCAACAAGGATACTAGGACTCTTAGCTCTACATATTATCCCTTCAACTGTTTATCATAATTTGTGTAATGGGCATTCTTCATCCACTGGGTCAGGTCTTTCCTGTGTGGGTGGTCAGGCCAAACTCTTTGAGTGGCTGTGGATCTCTTCCGGTATGCTCCAGAGCTTGATATAATCAGTATAATGTCATCTGCAGACAGAGTATTGTAACAATTGGAATGACGCCACCTGCTGGAGACTTACTCTAGAAAAGCTCTGCCAAGAGGTGAAGGTCTCTGAGGGCAAGACCATGTATCTTTTCTTTGGCGTCAGGAAGTGACGTTTGCTCGTGGGAGGAAGAAGAGGGGGGGCCTGGTGCTCTGACTCTCTCTCTTTCCTGTGGACTCTGGCAGAGAGCAGAGCTAGGAATTCTCTCTCCATTTAATAGATAGAGGAATCTAGGCCTTTCTCTCTCTCTTTACAAAATTCTTATTCTCCTTAATAAATGCTTAAAAGTCTAACTCTTGCTAAAGCTTATAATTTATTGGTGACCACTCATTAGATATTTTAGACAGTATAGCTAGAATTTTAGACCCATACAGTATCTAAAAATCCCTCTTAAATACAGATTCTGCAATGGATTTCCATGCTTGTCTCAGAAACAAAGGCCCATCTTTTTAATGCCAATATTCCATTGGTGTGTTATCTGTCAACAAGACATGAAACACAACCATCTCTGAGACACTGAAAATCAATATCATTCAGAGGTCAATGGAGATGCACACAGTATGAAGCAGATTGCAACATATAACCAAAAAGTAACTTTATTTGAAAGGGGAAGCTAGGTGGCACAGTGGATAAAGCACCAGCCCTGAATTCAGGAGGACTTGAGTTTAAATCCAGCCTCAAACACTTGACATTTACTAGGTATGTGACCCTGGGCAACCCACTTAATCCTCATTGCCCAGCAAAAAAAAAAAAGTAAATTTGAAGAATAAGGGTAAAAGATGTCATCAAGGAAGTGTATAATGAAAAGAAAGGGTATGGGCAAGGAATGACAGGTCTAAATTCTATATGTACCACTGGTATTTTTGCCACATCAGATGACGATAGATATAACCTGTAGTATATTTAACAGACCTCCTATGCTCATTATATAGGAAGACATGGATTTGAGTCATACAGGATGAGTAGCTGTCATAGCCTAAGCTATCATTGGCTTGTAACCTACATCATTGAATAGAAAATCCAAATTTGTGCATTTTAGTTTAAAAGTATTGTATCTGCCTACTATATAGTAAGCTACATGAAGGGAGGTACCATTCCTTAGCTAAACATTGTATTTTTTCCAAGACCATGTACTTTGCACATATGAATTCCTTAATAAGAGTTTGTTTAAATAAATTTTTAAGGGAACTAATATTAGTCTACCGTTGCATAAAAGGTCAACTTTCTGAAGATGTGTGAGGCAAAAGATTATCACAGTGATTTATTCATGCCTTGTTCATATACAAACACGAACATGTACACACTTTTTAGACTTTGAGGTTTGTTTCTCTCATAATTTGAAATGAATGCTTGAAAAGTCAGTATTGTGACATGTATTATCATATCTAATTGTCTCTCCAAAGAACTGAACATGGAACTGCTTTGGGAAATCAGTTTTTGTTTGTCTTTCTTATTAACAGAATTGAGAACTATATTTTCTATTTCCTCTGGCCACCTATATGTATCATTCTTCATTGAGGTCTGTCCAAGAATGTCTAAACCAAGGCCCTATCTTCTCACATCTTTTCTTAGTAATTAAGGAATAAACAGATATAATAGGTTTCTAATACAGTAAATGCTCCTGTTGGATAGTAAATAAATAATTGTTTGATTGAGCAAAAATTCTTCTAATTACACACATTTATAACCCATGAGTCATCCTCAACTCTTTACTCTCAGCACCCACATCCAATCGATTCCCATCTTGTCAATTCCATCTCATCAGCATCTTTTACATCTGTCCCCTTCTCTCTATAGACACAATGACAACCCTAGTCCAGACTGTCATTATCTCTCATCTGAACTAATATAATAGCCTTATAGCTGGTCTCCCTGCCTCCAGTCACTCCTCTCCCCTCCATCTCTGACATAGTTGCTAAATGGTATTCCTAAAGTACAGATCTAACTACATCATTCCATTGCTCAAGAAGTGATTCCTCTTTGTTTTTAGTGTTTTGGTATTTAAAGCCCTTTAGAATCTGGTTTCATCCTATCTATCCAGGCTAATTGCATTCCCTTTCACACTCCCCTCCATACTCACCCTAGATGCAGTAAAAGTATTTGACTTGCTCTTCCCCATACATGGCACCTTTCTTCCTTTTGAAGATGCTGTCCCACAGACAATGATATTATAAGAAAATACACTTCCTCTACTAACCATTTTATCTCTAGAGCCCTCACTGATATGTTTCCATTTATACAAAGCACACAATGATTACACATTAGATCTTAAGCACACATTTATTTAACAAGACAAAGGAAATTTTTAAAAATCACAGTAAAATATAGTATATGTGGGAGATAGTGAACACTCACTTATGGAAAGCTGTTAAGGAGGCACATGAGTGAGGAAAACCCACCTGCTTTGAGTAATCCCCAACTCTAGAATTTTAAACTTCTTTCTGTTCAAGAAATCATGCATAACAGTTCCTTAACAAATGTAGCTCCTATGATGAACAGATGCTTCCACTGTTAAAATGAATTCATCCACTCTGCTTAACTGACACCTCACTTGCTACCATGTCTAAGCTAAATTAACAACAACAACAACAACAACAACTCAACAGCAATTATAGTATCCATCACTTCCAACTTCAGGTTTATCTCATGCAGTTCTGAAGACTTGCCTTTTACCTCTCTGACCTTTCTGGATTCAGATTCTGGGAGGAGGAGGAGGAGGAGGAGGAGGAGGAGGAGGAGGAGGAGGAGGAGGTCAAAAGGACCTCACCTTAGTTTATGAATAGTAACTAAATATCCAGCTTCTGTCTATGATCCATAGTCATAAAAAAATTCTGTTTATCTTTCTGTTTATTCTATCTTTCTTATTATCTTTTCCCAGTTATCAACCTAAAACTTCTTCATATCTGAATCACTGAAGCATACTGTGTTTTCCAATCAATCCAGTATTTTATAGCTTATCATATTCAAAATGAGCAGCTGCCATCTCAGTACTTAGAGTAACAGCTTTCTTATAACTCTGAACAGTCTATTTTCCCAGACAAATAAATTGTCAAGGCGAACTTAACTCATCAATTGCTTTTCTCAGAAGCAGACTTATTTTCCAAATAAGTTAACTGTCAAGGGTCATTTTCTTAGACGTAAAAAAAGCCAGGAGAATGTAAATGAGTCAGTCTTTGCAACAATCAGCAAAAATAGTATATCATGGTGCTTTTGAACAGATTGTTAAATTATGGATTGATAATAAATTCTTTTAAACACCCCTCTGACATTAGTATACACTTTTTCTTCAACCAATATAATGGATTCTTCTAAGTGTTAATTGATGTCTTTAGTGATACAAGCTGTGAATGCTTTGAATACATACATAGACATGTAAATGGCCTACATTTGGAAGGAGCTCTGGTATTCTTGACTTTGGGGAATAAATTTGTGATGTATTCTTGTAATAAAGTGAACTACTACCCCCCAAAAAAGGAAATGGACTCATAATTGAAAAAGTATATAGCAAATCTTTTAATAATAGCAAAATAAAACAAAACTAGCAACTAAGAGAATGACCATATATTGGGAAATTGCTAAACAAATTATAGTATAGTAATATAATAAAATATTATTATACCATAAGAAATAACAAAATAAACCGTTTGGGAGGAAACTGGGAAGACTTCCATGAACTTATGCAGAGTGAAATGAGTAGAACTAGAACAATTTTTACAATGGTAAAACAAGATTATAAAGAAAAAACTGAAAGATTTTAGAATTCTGATTGATACAGTGACAAATCCAAGATGTAGATTTTTTTATTATGGCCACTCTAAGAATTTGTTTTGCTGAACTATGTATGTATGTATGTAATGGGTGGTTCTGTTGTTTTAATAAGATCATAGCTTCTTTTGACTTAATGATTAAAGACCAATGTAAACCCAGTAGTTTAGTATCCACTCAGGTCAGTCTGTAGTCTTGAAAAGCATAATTAAAAGGGATTTCGAATTCTTCATGTTCCCCTATCTTATTGGAAAAAAAAGGAGACTCAACTGCTGCAAACTTAAAATAATGACATTGCTACTCATAAAAAAGAAAATTAGATCAAAATAATTTTGAACAATAACAATAGTCATAACATATTTTGATAGCAATTTTACATTTACAAAAGTCATTCCTAGGAACACCCATTTGAAATTGATAGTATAGGGGACAGAGCCAAGATGGCAGAGAAAAGGCCTGAGCTCTCCCCAAGACCCCTCCAAATACCTTCAAATAATGCCATAAGACAATTCCTCAAGCAGCAGAACCCACAAAAGGACAGGGTGAAATCATTTTCCAGCCAAAGACAATTTAGAAAGTTGGCAGGAAAGGTCTATTATACCAATGTAGGAGTGGAGCACAGCCCAGCACAGGCCACCCCAATGCAGACCCAGCCCCAGTGCAGATCCAACCACAGCAAAACAGGAGTAGGCATTGAGAGCCTCTGAATCAGGTGCAGCAGTAACTGCTTTTGGAACTCAGTCCACAGACAATAAGGGGGTTGAACAATTGGCCAGAAGGGGATTACAGGTGTCTCTTTGCTAGCACTGATGCAGGACTCTGTTGTTTTACCCATACTCTGATCCAGGTCATGGACTTTGGTGGCATCCCAGGTTGGGGAGGAGCACAAGCACACAAGAGCTTGCAGCCACAGTGGAGCAGGATTCTGTTCATAGTTCCAGGGCAGAAAAGCAAGCCTGTGGTTGCTTGCAGACTAGAGCACAGACCAGGAGAGTGGTGAACATACCTCTCCTTAAATCATACCACCTGGAAAGAACTAAGGACATACACATTCCTAGAAGCATCTTGGAGAACAACTGCTCAAACCTCTTGAAGCTTGTGACAGTGTACCCTCCACCATGTAGGCAGTGCCCCACTTTAACAAAGAGTTAAAAGTCAAGAAATATGCTGGGAAAATGAACAAAAAGAAAAAAATTCTGACCCTAGAAAGTTTCTATGGTGAAAAAGGAAGATCAAAATAAACCCTCAGAAGAAAATAACAAAGTCAAAACTCCTACATACAAGGCTAGAAAAATATGAATTGGTCTCAGACCATAGAAGGGCTCAAAGGGGACTATGAAAATAAAGTAAGAGACGTTAGAGAAAAAAATGGAAAGAGAAATGAGAGTGATGCAAGAAAATCATAAAAAAAAAAGTCAACCCCCCACAAAAAAAAAAGAAAGAAAGAAAGAGGGAGAGAAAGAAAGAAAACTCAACAGCTTGGTAAAGGAGACACAAAAAAATACTGAAGAAAATAATACCTTAAAACCAGACTGGGACAAAAGGTAAAAAGAGGTACAAAAAGCCAATGAGGAAAAGAATGCCTTGAAAAGCTGAATTGGCTAAATGGAAAAGGAGATACAAAAACTCTCTGAAGAAAATAATTTCTTAAAAAATAGGATTGAACAAATGGAAGCTAATGACTTTATGAGAAATCAAGAAACAATGAAGTAAAACCAAAAGAATAAAAAATTAGAACGCAATGTGAAATATCTCATTGGAAAAAAACAACTGACTTGGAAAATAGATCCAGGAAAGATACTTTGAAAATTATTGGACTGAAAGCAGCAGCCATGAAAATTATTGGACTGAAAGCATGATCAAAAAAAGACCCTAGACATCATCTTCCAAGAAATTGTCAGGGAAAATTGCCCTGATCTTCTAGAAGCAGAAGGTAAAATAGACATTGAACGAATTCACTGATGACCTCCTGAAAGAGATCCCAAAATGAAAACTTCCAGGAATATTATAGCCAAATTCCAGAGCTCTCAGGTCAAAGAAAAAATATTGCAAGCAGCCAGAAAGAAAAAATTCTAGTATTGTGGAGCCACAGTCAGTATAACAGAAGATCTAGAAGATTCTACTTTAAAAGATCAGAGGCATGGAATGTGATATTCCAGAAGACAAAGGAACTGGGATTACAATCAAGAATCACCTAGCCATCAAAACTAAATATAATCTTTCAGGGGAAAAATGGGTATTCAATGAAAGAGAGAACTCTCAGGCATTCATGATGAAAAGACCTGAGCTGAATAGAAAATTTGACTTTCAAATACAAGACTCTAGAGAAGCATAAAAAGGTAAACAGGAAAAAGAAATCATAAGGGATATTAAAACGTTAAACTGTTTACATTCCTACATGAAAAGATGATACTTGTAACTCATAAGAACTTACTCATTATTAGGGCAGGTGGATGGAGTATATTTAGACAGAGGGTACAGGTGTTGAAAATGAAGGGAAGATATCTTTTAAAAATAAAATAAAGGGGTAAAAGGAATGCACTGGGAGAAAGGGAAAGGGAGAGGTGGAATGGGTAAAGTATCTCATATAAAAGAAACAAGAAAAAGCTTATACAGTGGAAGAGAAGATGGGGGAGGTGCTGGGTAGTGAGTGAACTTTACTCTCCTCAGAATTGGCACAAAGAGGGAATAATATAAACACTCAATTGGGTATAGTATATCTTATCTTGCTGGAAAGTAGGAAGGGAAGGGGATAAGGGGGTGTGTGATAGAAGGGAGGGCAGATTAGGGGAGGGGCAGACAGAAGCTAAACACTTCTGAAGAGGAATCGGGTGAAAGAAGATAGAAAATAGAGTAAATGTCATGGGGAGGGATTAGGATGGGGGGAAATACAGTTAGCAATAGTAACTATGAAAAAAATTTGAAGCAAGTTTGTCTGACAGGTCTCATTTCTCAAACACATAGAGAACTGGGTCAAATCTATTAAAATAAGAGCCATTCCCCCAATTGATAGATGATCAAAAGATATGAAGTTTTCAGATGAAATAATCAAAGCTACCTATAGCCACATTGAAAAAAAATGCTCTAACTCACTATTGATTGGAGAAATGTAGGTCAAAACAATTCAGGGGCACTACCTTATACTTATTGGATTGGATAATAGGACACCAGAGGAAAATTACGAATGTAGGAAATATAGGGAAAATGAGACATTAATACACTCTTAGTAAAGTTCTAAACTGATTCAAACATTCTGTAGAGCAATTTGGAACTATGACCAAAGGGCTATATGACAATGCATACTCTTTAACCTAGTAATACCACCACTAGGTTGGTATATAAAAAGAAATTTTAAAAAATGTTGAATTCAAAATTGAGAAGATGCCCATCAGCTGGGGAATAGCTGAACAAATGATGGGATGATATTATGATGAAGCACTAGTGTGCTATGAAAAATGATGAGCAGGGTGTTCATCAGAAAAACCTGGAAAGACTTGCATGAGCTGATACAAAGTGAAATGCATTGTATGCAAAGTAACAGCAATATTGTAAGATGATCAGCTGTAAATGAATTAGCTATTTTCAGCAGTACAATGATCCAAGAAAATTCTGAAGGACTTATGAAAAATACAATCCATCTCTAGAGAAAGAACTGATGGTGTCTGAATACAAATTGAAGCATAATTTTTTTTAGTTCCTTTTTCTTAAGTTTTTTTTGGTTTGTTTTCTTTCACAACCTGACTAATATAGAAATGCTTTGCATGACTACACATATATAACATATATTGAATTGCTTGTGTTCTTAAGGAAGGGGGAGGATGAAGGAAGAGAATTTGCAATATAAAGGGTTTTTGGGGGGGTTGTTTTTGTTTTGGGGGGCTTGGGGGGTTTGTGGGGCAATTGGGGTTAAGTGACTTGTCCAGGGTCACACAGCTAGTAAGTCTCAAGTGTCTGAGGTCAAATTTGAACTCGGATCCTCCTGAATCCAGGGCTGGTGCTTTATCCACTGTGCCACCTAGCTGCCCCCAGAATATAAAGTTGTTTAAATTGACATTAAAATTGTTTTTACATGTAATTTGGGAAAGAAAGAAATTTTAAAATTATATTTGTTAGTCTAAAAAAAGAAATAGATAGTAGAAGTATTTTTGTTCCTATTTTATAAATGAAGAAACAGTTATCCCTTAATCTAATAAGCAGGGTCTATTAACCACTACTCATTGGTGGAGGTCAATTAATGATGAAAATAACAAAATAGCAACTCACACTTAGCAAAACACTTTATATTTTGTCTCCTTCATTAGAATGTAAAATGTGTGCTCCTTAAGGGCAGGATTTGGTTTTTGCCTTTTGCAACATCACCTGCCCTTATGCCTAGATAGTGAGAATTTACTGAGTGCTTATTGTTATTATAGCTGTTAACTTTGAAATTTAAAAGATAATTTCCTCCCAACAACCCCATGAAATAGATATGGTAAGTACTGATGAAATCACTGGACTAATAGATAGAGCACTTATTATAATTCTTGTCTTATTTGCAAAAGGGTGTTGATCAGAGAATTTACCAATCAATCTGGAAAATTCCCCAATCAACCTGATACCATTGTTTGCCTTGAGGACAGAGACCATTTTTTCAACCTTTCTTTGTATGCCTAATACTTATAGTGCTTTGAATATAGTGTGCACCTAACAGAGACTTAGTGACTTTTTACAAACAACTATAAGCATGCCCACTGTCATACTAATTTGATATGAAGATTTTTTGATCATTGGCTCCTCGTGGTCTGTAAAAGTAAGCTGGCCATTCTAGCTCACTCCCTCCTGACCATCATCCCCTACCCACTGCCTCACCATGGTCTATAAAGTCCAGCTAGTCTGTCTCTCTCACCCTCTCTAAGACTTCTTTGCTTTTTCTGCTTGTGCCTTCTTCCAAAGTATAGAGGAGTGGAAGGAAGGATTTTTTCTCTGTACCCACTCCACCCCACCCCACCTCCAAGAGGAGTAGAAAGTGATTTGTGGCAGTTTATATCAGTGTGTCAGAAACATTTGATAATAGTAAATGTGTTTTCATGAGGCCTGAGAGGATAGGTACTGACAGGGAACTTTCCTGGCTTGAGTTATGGTATCAACAGGCAAACTGAGAGATTTTATGTAGATTTATGGCAAAATTAGATCTGCATGCCTACTTAGTCTGAGAGGGAACTCCCAGCTTTAGGAGTTGCCTTGTAGATAACTGGAGTTCAATAGTTCAGATGTTAGACCTTCTAATAAGAGAAGATTTCGTGATTACAGGGTGCTCTTTGGAAAAAGAAGAAGATAATTCACATGGTTCCTTTGTAGAATTCTACTTGGAAATAAAAACCAATGAGTTACTCAGAGTGTCACTCAAAAGGAACGGGAATTGCTTATTCAATTAGCTCCTAAAGTGCGTTTATCTTCTAGGGGGAGTATAAACCACAGGGTGGCACTAGAGTCTGGAAAGGATTATGTATGATACTGTGGGAAAAGGGAATTTCATTGGTATCTCAGGGAGTTGCCCCAGTAGTAAATACAAAGGTTTTTCTTTCTTGAGGGAGGAGGTTGAACTATTTGAGGGCTCACTGTGTTTTTATATCTGCTCTTAGGCTACTGTGGTTCCCTTGAGTCTTTTGCATTTTCTGCAGGTATGAAATAAAAGCTAACCTTTGCTTGATATTTATTTAGTACCTTGAATCTTCATTCAGGAGTTGGGGAGCCTTTTACCCACATTTGGGGAAGACATGAGTTTTACCCTAAGTATACTTAGAGATGCTCCCTTAGTACTTCAGGTATAAACAATGAACCAAAAAGAGATGGTAGCCCACTTGAAATTATCCTGCAGATCTCTTCATGAGACTTATGTCTTTGGGAGGTCCTATGCCACAGGTCACTCCTGGTCATACAACTTGTCAAATATAGGACTTGAAACCTGCCCTCTAATACATAGGAGAATTTTATGTAGCGATTTTTTTCTTTAAAAATTCATCCCTGATATGTTCTGCATCCAGTAACTCCTTTTTATAAAGACTAGCCCAGAAGTAGCTACGTAATTTGAAAATGACTTGGATAATCATGACACTTTCAGTTCTATTAAATCAAATGTCAATTTTTTTTTGTAAATGTATACATCACTATTTAAAAAAATAATTCATTAATAACCAGGGCAGGTAAGGCTGAAGGACTAATTGCTGCATCCAAGACTGAATGAGTTCTGTATTATTATTCCTTCACCAAACTTCTGTTCCCAGTTTCCTTTTACCCCCACAATATTCTATACTCTATTATGGAATCTGAATGAGGTTGTTTTTTCTTTCCCTTTTTTTTGGGGGGGGTGGTTTTGTTCTCTTCTTTATACTACCATATAGCTGTTCTCAAGGAAAGCCCAGAGATCTTTGCTCTTTTCCCAGGCTTTCTTCCCAGCCACTGAAAAGAAAGGGGGATAGGGGTGGGGGAGGCAACAACAAGAGGCTGTGTGGTGCTGTCTGCCTTTACCATCATACGATGGTGATGTAATGGACCAGTGCTCGGTGACTGGCTGCCTCCAAACTGGTCATGCTCTGTTCACACATGGAGCAGCAATCGGCTTACAAGTAAATCACATCTGAGCACAAGCTGACCTCACAAAGACAACTAACGGGGGAGTATTCAGAGTCTAACAAAGCATCAGTGAAGCATGAAACTAAAGGAGATCCTTTGCCTGCTGAAGGAAACAGTCTTCCAACATCTACACTCAAGACTGCTCAGGGAATTTTGTGGACTATATAACAACATCTGCATGGATTGTTCACGTTTGTACTTTGAAGACATTATTAATTTTGAAAAAGAGAATAGGAAAGAGAGTTCCAAAGTCTGGAATGTGATAAGAAGTGATAGTAGGATAAAAGAATAAACAGGACAAAACATTAATTCCACTGCAGTAGCCCTTGAATTTTATCTTGTCTATTACATATCTCAGGTTGTCAGTTAACTCACAATTAAATATCCACATAGAGTATTTTAGTTGTGGGTTGCAGACATCTTTACACGTCTTTCTTTTCTAACATAATACCTATATTTACAATCTAAATAGTGTTTTCTTTCAAAGATCTGATACAAGGAAAAGAAAAACAAAGAAACAGCTTAGGAAGATCAAAGCCCTTTTAAGCTGCCGCTGTGACATTTGCTTGCAAGCATTTCAAATCATAACAATTATTCAGTCTTTATGAAATGTTATCTAAAATATTTCATATGTGTAGATATCTACAAATCTGGTCTAAAATTTACCTTTTCACCGACTCAGTCATTTCCTAGGAAGGGATTTTTCATTATTACTTTATCAATTATTTAGAATTCCACTATCAGTGCTCTCTTATAAATAGGTTACCATGGAAAGAAATGTATGGCTTTCACAATGCTTCAGCCTGACCTTGGCAGCCATTCCCAAGAGAAAAGGTTTTATTAAATGTCTCAGACCACTTCACATTAAAGGCTACCACATGAATCTAGCTATTTTTACTTCAACCTACTCAATATTCTCTGCTGCAAATCAGTCATGAGGGTAGGATAAGTTTATTCTTTCCTTACTTCTCCTTTTGAAGGCTTCTACCATACTAGAGGTACTTCTCTTTATGACTGACTTCTTCAATCAGACAATTGTGAAAGTCCATATGTGGGAACCTGCCTATTTCCAAGTTGATAGTAAAGCAAAAGTTGAGTAGACTTTGTCCTAAGCTAATCAGAAAACAACAACAACAACAACAACAACAACAACAACAACAACAACAACAACAACAACAAAACAATGAATGTAGTAGAAATTATATTTGAGCTATGTAGAATGTTGATTAAGATCAAGAGTTCTTAAACTTGTATATATGTATGTTATAGAGCCCTCCCCTCTACCTCCCTAAAGTGGAGATTGTTATAATGAAACTGATCATCAATTTATCCATACTATAAATATAACTGTCTTTCCTTTCCTTATTTGAGAGATACCTTTCCACTTTTCTGGTTCTCTACCTGGCGTCACCCACAGTATTGCAATAAAACTTGGGAAACTGAGTCACTGATTCTTGTAATCCTTTTGAAACAACTCACAATCAATTTGACCCAAAATTCCATCCCACATCAAGAGAGCACTTGTGGATTGTACCTATAACCTATGTCAGATTAGTTACTGTCTTGTGGAGGGGGGAGAAAAGGGAAAGAGGAAGGGAAAAAAATTTTGGAACTCTAAATCTTATGAAAATGAATGTTGAAAACTACCTTTACATGTAACTGGAAAAAATAAAATAAATGTTTGTTGGAAAAAATAATGGCCAAGCTGCAATATGGCAATTATATTTAAACCCTCCACAAATTTCAAACCTATCTGTATAATCAATTTATCCATTCATGTCTATGAATTCTTGTCTGTGAATATATAATAAATTTGTTACATTTGTAGAAACCTGAGTTCAAGTTCTACAATTGACATATAGAGACTATGTGACACTAGGTCAATCATTTAACCACTCAATGAGCCAGGTAATTCTCTAAGTCTATGAGTTGCTGAGCACTTACTGATATGCATTAATTTAGGGAATTTCCTTAACAGGAATTCCTTATACTAGTGAAATCACAGGTCTTGACCTCTTCCTTCTTCTATCCCTGTTCCCCCCCCAAAAAAAAATTATAATGCATTACAGTTTACATAGCACTCCTACATACATGATCCCATTTGATCACAACTACAAGGATTGTGAGGAAGTTATCATCCCAATTTTCAGATGACAAATATAAAGTTCAGAGAAGTTCATTTTAGTATGCATTTAAAGCATCTGCATGAAGCTTTTCCTAATTTCCATTTTAGTGTCTTCCCTCCAAAGCTACCTTTGATTTAACTACTTTATATATTTTCATTTATTCATTTTAGGTTTATATTCCATGTATAGGGAAAGAAACAGAGAGACAGACATCAATGATAGATGATAGATGACAGAGAGAGAGAAAGAGAGAAAGGGAATGAATTCCAGACATGGGGGATAGCCAATGCAAAGGCACATAGGGACAAATGAAGAATAACAAGACGGCTAGTTTGCTTGGACCATCAACACATACAATTCCTGTCATGGAGTAACTTCATTTTAGCTATTTTGTATATATCTGTATTTATACAAAGAAAAAATATTTGTTAAGAACTTAGCACAGTGCTTGGAACATAGTAGGTACTTAATGTATGTTTAATCTGTTTTATTCACTTTGTGTAAATATAGTATTTTATAGAGATATATGTATACATACACACATATATTTACATATGTTTAGATACATGTGTGTATTTGTTGTCTCCCCCTGCTAAGCTACTTGTGATCTGGGATTGTTTTATTCTTTGTATTTGTATCCTTAACCCTTATCATAAATCTTAGTATATAGTGAGCACTTAATAAATACTTGTTGATTGAGTAATTAATCATGTGAATTGTTCAAAGTCAAATACCTAGTAAATGGTGAATCCAAGATTTTAAGCCAAGGTTCCTAAAAAGCAATCTCAGCACCCTTTTTTCTATACAAATTTTCTACTACCAAATTTATCATAAAATAGGAGTGAGGGGCAGGAATATCATTAACAATATAATCTTAAAACAGAGTTGGTCTCTAAGATGTAACTAGTCTACCAGCATTTAATCTCTCTTTGCTGAAATTCAAATGTGCTGGACTGGATATGTGGAAAACTGGATCCATCATGCTAACATATGGTACAAACTAAAGGAGGTCAACCAGTCAGTCAATGAACATTTATTAAGTGCCTACTGTGTGCAGGCACTGGGCTAAGTGCTGGGATACAAAGAAAGGCAAAAAACAGTCCTTGCCCTCAAGGAGCTCAGAGTCCAATGGGGGTAGAAAACATCTGAAAAGAACCCAAAAGGGGATGGGAGTGGGAGTTGAGGGAACATAGATAGATGGCTAAAGCCCTGCATCCAAGTGGGAAATGATGAAGTGTCTTCCTGAGATCCTGCCTTAAATACAGGACCTGGAAGGAGTTTTCTGAATAGCCACACTCCACCATCTCCAATCAGAGAAAGGGAGGGGCCCAAGGGGCAGAGATTACTCAGGAGGTATGAGTCTCAGAGTTGATTTGATCTTGCAAGAAGATGGGTATCTGGAGACAACAGTGTAGTCCAGGTGAGCAGCAAGATGAGAAGCAGATAAAAAGAATAATAATTAAAGCTCTTTTTTTGGTGAGGCAATTGGGGTTAAGTGACTTGCCCAGGGTCACACAGCTAGTAAGTGTTAAGTATCTGAGGCTGGATTTGAACCCAGGTCCTCCTGAATCCAGGGCCAGTACTGTATCCACTGCACCACCTAGCTGCCCCGAGAATAATAATTTTTTTAAAAAGTAAATCCACAAGCACATAATAAAGTACAATTTCTATAACAATATAGAAAATGGACTTTTCTGGAAAGTTGGTGTGGGTTTAGTTTGCTTTGTGATAGTCAAGCACATTTTCTTTTTTGTTTGTTTGTTTGGTGGGGCAATGAGGTTTAAGTGACTTGCCCAGGGTCATACAGCTAGTAAGTGTCAAGTGTCTGAAGATGGATTTGAACTCAGGTCCTCCTGAATCCAGGGCTGGTGCTTTATCCACTGTGCCACCTAGCTGCCCCCAAGCACATTTTCAGAAGTATTAAATGTAGCTAGATATACAAATCCAGAGAGTGATGAGATAGGCTTGTTATTGAAAATATTTTTATCATATTGATCAAGAATTTATTTCAATACTTCTGTGAATCTCTGATCTCATTGATGTGGGCACTCTTTCCAATGGTAAAGACCATGGCCAGCCAATGCTTTGTCATCCTTTGTGACTCTTTTCTATATCCTTTCATAACTCTCCTCCTCCTCCCCTCCTTTAGCCCAGGGAATTTATTCAATTTACTCTGGTCTTTCCTCTAGATCTCTTGAAATGGGAGAAGTATCGTATTAGAGTCAAAAAGGAACATCAATCAATCAACCAGTAAGTGTCTATCAAGTGCTAAATTTTGTATAAGGCTACTGTGCTAGGTACTAGGGATAGAAATCAATTAGATAAATATTTAAGTGCCTACTCTGCTACCAGACACTGTGTTAAGCCGTAGCAATACGAAGATTTTTTTAAAAAATCAAACAAATCATTCTCTGACCTCAAGGAGCTTATATTTGCTTTTTGAGGGAATAATATATATATGTAAATATATGCAAAATAAATGCTAGATCATTTGTGAGAGGAAAGTATTAGCCCCATAGAATCAGGAAAGAAGGACAGCTAGGTGGCGCATTGGATAAAGCACCAGCCCTGGATTCAGGAAGACCTGAGTTCAAATCATCCAACCTCAGACACTTGACACTTACTAGCTGTGTGACCCTGGCAAGTCACTTAACCCTCATTGCCCTGCAAAAAAAAAAAGGAAAGAAAGAAAAAAGAAAAAGAATCAGGAAAGAGTTCATATAGGAGGTAGTACTTAAGCTGAGCATTCAAGGAAACTTGGGATTCTAAGAAGAGAAGAGAAGGGAGTGCATTCCAGATATGAGGAACAACCTGTACAAAAAGCAGACAGGAGAAAAAGTGTTGTATATGAGGGACAGCAAGATGGCTGGTTTCACACCATTGACCTTCTCTAATGATATTTGTTATGTTCATCTTCCCAAGCAGTTCTTATTGGTGATATTTTGCAGCCTACTCACACCCACTTCATCACTGTTCTTTTGATGTTGTTTAGTCCTTTCATTTTGTGTCTGACTCATCGTGACCCCATTTGGGTTTTCTTGGCAGAGATGCAGAAGTGATTTGCCATTTCCTTCTCCAGCTTATTTTACAAATGAGGAACTAAGGCAAATAGGGGTAAATGACTTGCCCAGGGTCACACAGCTAGTAAGTGTCTGCGGCTGAATTTGAACTTATGAAGATGATTCTTCCTGATTCCAAGTCTAGTGCTCTATCCACTGTTGCCACCTACCTGCTCATTATTCTTTTAGTGTCACACAATTTTAATTCTTCAGAAATGTTAGTATTCCATGATTTCCAACCATATAGCTTCCCTGGAAGAATACTGATGTTACAAAAAAAAAAAATAGATCTTTGTATCAGGAAAAAGCTTGGGGTCATTAAGAGTACAGGCAAGGGTGCAGCTAGGTGGTGCAGTGGATAAAGCACTGGCCCTGGATTCAGGAGGACCTGAGTTCAAATCTGGCCTCAGACACTTGACATTTACTAGTTGTGTGACCCTGGACAAGTCACTTAACCCTCATTGCCCCGGGAGAGAGAGAGAGAGAGAGAGAGAGAGAGAGAGAGAGAGAGAGAGAGAGAGAGAGAGAGAGAAAAGAATAGAGGCAAATTCCCAAAGGCAATCTCCCATTGAATTTTGGACACAGTTCACTGTCCACCTGCAATGTATACCATTGAACCAACTAGATATTTTTTGTCCATTCAGTTACATAATCTGCAATAATCATATGATCCACATTCTTCATCTATTTGGTTTTTGTTTCTTTTCCTATGTGCATAGCTTGGCCAAATCTTTCTGAGTGATTAGCCTAAGGATAAACAATCAGGATCATCTTATAGGGGCCAAATTTAATATGTGGAGAGTTAATTGTGTGGCTTGCCATAATATTGGGGTTCAGAAAATAATGAGGGACCTCTAGGTACAAAACTTCCTCCCCTCTGAACTGCCTTTTTATTTATTTCTTCCAGGCCAATAAGAAAGGAGCTTAACAGCCTCTTTTCCACAAATGAATCAGGTTTTATTAATGGGAATAAAATACACAGCAAAGGTGAAATTAATAAAGTTAAGGACAAGGGAATAGAGAAAAAGAAAAATGGATAATCTCCCTGGCTCTAACAAAAACCTATACAATCCCCAATCTCACTTCCAGCTCAGCTAATTCAAAGGGCTGGATTTAACTCACCACCAGGGGTCCGTAGTTTTTATGGGAGTCAGCAGCCAGTCTCTAGTCAGCTCTGAAGCCAGAGGGAGAGAAAGTGTGCAAGTATGTGTTACTTCCTGTTGGGGTCCTCTTTTCTACCTATTTCTCTCTCCCCCAAAGGGGAGGTCCTTCAAGTAGTTGTGCTGAGACTGGTTCCCTGTTGATGATGCAGTCCACAGTCTCTGAGGACACTCCTTCTCAGGGTTGGCTAAATTTAGACTAAGGTCTGACAGGGTGTGGCTCAAGATCTAACCACCTTAAGTGGGTACTTAGTGGTTTTTCATTCACACCCAATTCAAACACTACTAAGTCAATCAAGTCTAACCCCTGGGTGTCTACCAAATTCCATTATTTCCCTCCTTTGTGGGAACCGGAGGGAACACGGAGTGTTTCTTAGAAGAAACAATCTGTAGCATATGCATTCTTTACCTCAGCTCCTACAACACAAATTGAGGCTCAGACAACTAAGTTACTAGGGTGACTCAGACTCAAATTCCTGTCTTAAATTGAGAAGCATAATAAAGTATGGTCAATTTGACAAACAGAAGTTAGCCTGTTTCAGAACAATCAGGAAAATTGGATGCCTTTGTTTACTGAGAATGCCATATATCCAAAACCCAAACTGATTTCAAAACATGGATAGATCCATGAGCATTTTAATTTGACAAGAATGATTTGAAATCCCCAAACCAAATTAAAGCATTGGATACATCAAAAAACAAGAAAACTAATTTTAATTCAATTCAGCAAATATTTATTAAATGTCTACAATTCAAGGCCACTTATGGTCTTTGTCCTCAAGGTGTTTAGAATCTCAAAGGGAGATGAGGGAATATAGTTTTAAGCAGGGTTCATTCCCACAGAGATAGGAGAGGGAACATGACAGCATAAATAGTTAGAATTTTAAAATAAATAGTTAGAATTACTGAGGACTCTATTAAATACAGACACTGACACAAAAGGAATTCTACCAGTCCTTGTGTCTATCCTCATCTGGTTTATCTGAAACAATTTGTGCAAAAGATACTGGCATCTGTTTATCCTGAATTACTGCACTTGGAAAAGGAGCCAGATTCCTTTGTTCACCTCTGACCCAACTTCCCCAGACCATGTAGTATTACTTTGTAGACTTCTGAATAATTCCAGTTGTGGGGGGTAGCTAGGTGGTGTAGTGGATAAAGCACCAGCCCTGGATTCAGGAGAACCTGAGTCCAAATCCAGCCTCAGATGCTTGACACTTACTAGCTGTGAGACCCTGGGCAAGTCACTTAACCCTCATTGGCCCGCCAAAAAAAAAAATTAAATAAATAAAAATAAATGAATAATTCCAGTTGCTCAGGACTGTTCCATATTCTGCTGTCTCCTAGAACCAAAACAAACATTGAAACCCAGAATACTAATGGCACAAAGCCATAGCCAAGCATTCTGGTGCCAGGGGCAAATGTAGGGGAGGTGGGGTGGGGATGGAGAAGGGTTCTTGGGGAAAAATCTTGGGGGGAAACTCCTAAAGATGCAAAGCCCCTTGGAGGAGAGAAATTCTGGGACATTACCCTGTGCAGAGAACAGAGATACTGAAATGCCCCAAAGCTGCTACAGGGGAGAACACTACAAGGACAGGAAGTAGGTTGAAACTGGACCAGGAAAGACTTCTGTAATATGCAAAAGTCATGAGATCCAACTTTAGCCAACATGTGGGTCTGGCTTTTACTTTCTTTGTGGTCCGGGCACAAAATTAAGTCCATCCCCATCTGGTGTTATAGCTTTACGGGAAGGAGAAGGCAGTGAGCCATCATCTCCTTGATCCTGGGATATAAAAATATGCTTGAGATGTGGTGGTCTGATCACTGGGACCTAGGAGAAAGTAACAAAAGGATGATTAGGGCTGAGGATTGGCATGGGGCCAAATGAGGATCATTTGCTGGGAACCAGTTGGAGAAGTTCCCTGTGTCCTCTCATAAAAGTGCTAGAGGCATATCTACCTCCATAAAAGATGCCCTTCAGATAAAGTTTGACACGCAGTAACCTTAGCAAATTGATTTATGCCCACTACTCAGCATCTTTACAGATCAGTCAATTTAGTGTGTGATTCATCTCTATAGTTTGAAATCCAGGAATAAATTGATAGAGGAGTGAACTACATACAAATAGGTGTAATATGAGTTGGAATATAAGAAATGCACAGGAGAGGTCAGAATGGCCTTAGAGATTTGATAATAGAGAAACCACTTCCAGGTGGGTGATTTGGGTTGCATCAGGGAAGGTATGATAAAAGAAGAAACACTTGAGTTTAGGCCTTTCAGTAAAGCAGAGATGGATGGGGAAGAGCATATACAACGTCATCAAGACATGAGAAGGGACAGCAGAATATAGGAAAAGCAAGTACTTGGCTGGGCTTAATAGAATCAAATCTTTCTCTCTTTTTTACTTGCATTGCTACCTGCTACCTATTGTTTTAATGGCACAGTCATGGGGGGCGGGGCGGGCAGCGAAGCAATCAGGGTTAAGTGATTGGCCCAGTGTTTGAGGTCGAGTTTGAACTCAGGTCCTGAGGGCAGCTAGGTTGTGCAGTGGATAAAGCACCAGCCCTGAATTCAGGAGGACGTGGGTTCAAATCCAGCCTCAGACACTTGACACTTACTAGCTGTGTGACCCTGAGAAAGTCACTTAACCCTCATTGCCCCACAAAAGAAGAAAGAAAGAAAGAAAGAAAGAAAGAAAGAAAGAAAGAAAGAAAGAAAGAAAGAAAGAAAGAAAGAAAGAAAGAAAGAAAAGAAACTGAACTCAGGTCCTCCTGACTGGGGGTTGGGGGGGTGTACTATCTATTATACCACCAAGCTAGCCCCACAGTCATTTCAAAATATATGGTATCACCATAACCACCACCATTATTATTATCCCTGATAGGCAGAATAAGGAAGTGAATAGAGAACTGGTGTCAGAGTCAAGAAAACTAAAGTCCCACCTCTGAGACATATTGGCTGTCTGACCCTAAGCAAATCACTTAATCTTTCAGGGTTCTAGACAACTCTCTGAGCCTGTCAGTTGCAGAAAAGGTGCCAATTGAACTGTGGGCATTCCCCAAGACTCCATCCTAAGCCCTTAATGCACTTTCTCTCTCTTAGTGCCCTCATAAATTCCCATGAATATAACAATTATCTCTATGCAGATGATTCACGGGTCTATACATCCAATCCATATTTCCACTAAGCTTCAGTCCCAGATTCCTTGTTGTCTATTGGACATTTTAAACAGTATGTCCTGGAGATTCAAACATACCCAAATCTGAACTCATCTTTCCTTCAAAACTTTCTTCTTTTCTCAACTTCCTTATTTCTATCAAAAATGCCACCATCTTTCTAGTATCTCAAGTTTGTAACCTTGGCATAATCCTCGACTACTCACTCTTTCTCACTCTCTAATCAACCGCCAAATTTCAACATCTCTACCTCCACAATATCTCTTGCATCCTACCCCTTCTCTCTACTCACATTTGTTGTCTAGTCATTTGAGTTGTGTCCAAGTTTTCCTGACCCCATTTGGGTTTTCTTGGCAAAGATACAGGAGTGGTTTGTCATTTCTTTCTCCAGCTCATTTAACAGATGAGAAAAGAGAGGCAAACAGGGATAAGTAACTTGCCCAGGGTCACACAGCTAGTACATCTGAGTCTAGATTTAAACTCAGGAAGATGAGTCTTCCTAACTCCACGCCGGGTGCTCTATCCATTGTACCACCTAGCAACACTGCTAGCCACAAATCTACTACCATATTTCAGGCTCTCATTACTTTTCACCTACATTATTACAACAGTCTTTGAATTGGTCTGCCTGCCTCAAGTCTCTCTCCACTCCAGCCTTTCCTCCACACAGATGCCAAATTTTCCAGATTTCAAAGTGTAGCTTTGACCATGTCACTCCCTAACTCAATAAACTCTGCTAGCTTCCTATTGCCTCTAGAATCAACTAACAATTTCTGGGTTTAACTTTTAAAGTCTTTCAAAACCTCCTCCCAACTTATCTTTCCAGACTTTTTGGACATTACTTTCCCTCCTACATTCTGAAACCCTGTCAAACTAGTCTCTCTTTTCCTTGCATACAATACTCTATCCCCCATCTCCATGTCCTTATACTGTTTGTCTCCCATGTGTGGAATGTGCATCCTCTCTAACTCCACTATATAGAATCCATTTCTTAAGATTCTCCTCAAGCCTTTCCTTATCCCCTCAACTGCTAGTTCTCTCCCTCTCAAACCACCTTGCATTTAACTATTTTGTCCTTATTCTCTTTATATGTATTTTTAATATGTTTGTTTGTTTCTTCCATTAGAATATAAGCTTTTTGTGAGTAGGAATTGATTCATTCATTGTTTTAAAAGCCCTAGCACCTAGAATAGTGCCTGGCACATAATAGGCACTTAAATGTTTACAGATTAATTGTACTGGTAGAGGAAGTTTTCTTAACCAGGCATGCCCTCTTTCAATGAAACCATAGTTTCAGCCCTTATCCTGTCTTACACTAAACCTTCCATTGTCACAAAGAAAAACACTTAAGCAAAGCCATGTGACCTAGCAACCCTGTATGACAATGTATGCAATATTTAATGTTGTCCTACCTATGACTAGTGGATGGGGCAGTTTGGCCTCACAATATATGTCTAAGAGAAAAATGGTCATTTGATATCATGCTACAACAGCTGTGTGCCTGCAGGCTAGATTATCAAATGAGACCACAAAGACAGAGGTAGGCTAGAAATATGAATTCCTTATAGGATCTCTGAGGGAGGAAAGGGGCACAGACACCAGTGAACCCAATCCTGGTTGATTCTAGAGATGATGGGTAGACACAGTAGCCAAATTAAATACAGCTTGATTGATTTTATTTTTTTAATTCTCGTTCCTTCTCTTGCCCTTTGTCCTTCTCTCTGTCTCTGTGTGTCTCGCTGTCTCTAATTCTCTGTCTTCATCTCTTTCTCTGTGTGTCTCTGTCTCTTTGTCTCTGTCTGTGTGTGTATGTGTGTGTGTGTGTGTGTCTGTATCTGTGTGTCTCTCTCTCTTCCTGATGGTTTCTTTTGTGATTCTTTAATTTTAGTAACATTACCATCAATAAGTATTGATATCTTGCCTTCCATATATAAAGCACTGGACTTGGCACTGTTCAGCACTTGCATTGAACCCATATCAATTAGACTAATTGCTATTTTTGTTTTGCCCTCCTTTCTTCTGCCTCTATACCTTTGTGTTGCTGTCCCAAAACTCTTTCTCACTGAAATCTTTCTTCAAGGCCCAGCTCAAGTTTTACCTCTTCTCTACATGTTTAAGGGGGCAGTGGGAGAAGGGAAAAAGCAGTTATGAAGCACCTACTATGTGTCAAGCATTGTGCTAAGTGCTGTACACCAGTGTTGTCAAATTCAAATAGAAAAAAGAACCATTAACCCATAGATAATGATCCCTGTGGGCAGCATATTGGGACTTCATTTTTAAATGTAATATTATCTATGTTTAATTATATTTTATTCATTTTTTATAAAATGTTTCACAATGACTTTTTAATCTGATTCAGGCCATACTTTGGATTGTTATAGGCCAAGTATTTGACACTTCTGCTTTACACATATAATTCTATTTGTTTAAGGTGTAGTTCCAGCCCTCCAGAAGCTTGTAATCTAGTAAAGGAGAAAAAGATTCACTCTAGGTAATGAAAAGTACACTTAAAGATGCACTGTTATTTTTCATCTCAAATAATATATGCTTCCTGCAACCAGGCCCATAGCAATCTCTATTCCAGAATCCTAAAAACTATATCAATAATGAACACATACCATGATGTCTAATATGAGTCCAGTATTTCCTATACAAAGCTGATATTGTAAACCCACCTTCAAGATCCATGTGCATTACACAGTCCTTTCCCTATGAGAGAGTATGGATTTGTGCTGTTCCATTTCTGGGCCAGTCCCCCTTGGGAACAATTTTGTGTATTTACAAATGACTAACAAATGTTAACTGTATAATCTATAATAAGACACAGAGCAAGATTAACTATCCCACAAAGTGATTGAATCCCCGAACTTTGTCTCTAATCACTGCTTTCTAATCAAGTTATCCTGACCAAGCAACCAATGTGGAGGTGGTATGAAAAATCATCTCTCATTACAAATTGGTTATTGTCAGTCATGTTCATATTCACCAAAACAAACTCAGTGAAATTACTTTATATTATAAGCTCCATGTTTGTATGTAAAACTAAAAAGATTACAAGCTACTTTACTTACTTTTTCATCTTCCCATTTGTATTGTCTCCCCCTGTCATAATGTGAGTTCTACCTAGAGAGCAGAATTGTCTTGCTTTTCTATTTGTATCCCCAGCATTCAGCAAAGTACTCTTCATATAGTAACAATTAACAAATGATTATTCATCCATCCATCCATCCATTCATTCATTCCAGAATTGGGGTGATAAGGGCCTGTACTAAAGCTGTGGTAGTGTCAGAGGAGTGAAGGGGGATTATTTGAGAAATGTTGAAAAGGAGGAATTGGTAGGCTTTGACAACCAACTGGATATGGAAGATGAGAGATACTGAAGAGTCAAGGACATCTACTAAGTTGTAGGTCTGTGAGATTAGGAAAATGTTGTTGCCCATTACAGTAATAGAGATAGTAGGAGAGGGAGAACATTTAAGGGGAAAGATAATTTGTTGAATTTAAGATGTCTACTGGACATGCAGTTTGAGATGTGTGAAAGACAGTTGGAGATTAGAGATTAGAGGTCAGCAGAGAGGATGAAGTAGGATAAATTGATTTGAGAATCATCAGCATAGAGAGGGTAATTAAATCAATGGGAGGTGATGAGATCACCAAGTGAAGGAGTGTAGAGAAAGAAGAAAAAGAACCCCAGGACAGAACCCAGAGGAATACTTATGATTAGAGGACATGATATGGATGAGGATCCAGTCAAGGAGATGAAGAGTGGTCTGACAGCTAGAAGGTGAACCACAAGGGAGTGGTGTCCCCAAAAAACCCAGAAAGAAGAAAATATCAAGTAGGAGAAGGTGACCAACAGTGTCAAAGTCTGCTGTGAGTGAGATTTTCCCCACACCTTAGATATGAGTGCTTTAACTATGATAGTAATCAGTATCATTGACTACAAAATGAGATTTACTTAATCTCAAGTGTTCTCTAGTTCCTTGGAATTTAATAATCTAGCACAGAGCATAGGTATTGTGTAACTTGTTCTTTTTATGTCCTCTGAATATTCTTTTCATGGTTTGATCCAATGTGGTACTTGTAAAACTTGACTCTTGACCATATGTTCAACTAAGGGTCATGTATCAGCTTTGCAGTGATGTCCCTTTTCAAAAGGTGCATTGTGGTTAACCACAACACTGAAAACAGTATCTACTGAGTGGAAGGAACCAATCAACATTGAGATATATGGCCTATTGCTTTGGAAGTGTGCTTCAGGATGAAAGACCTAACCATGTTGCTTTAGAAATATGCTGCAGGACTGTTTCCCTCTTGTGATTTGCTGGTTAGATAGCCTTTGTCACTAAAGATAATGTTCAAGTTTCAATGTATACTCTTCTGTACCATTTGCAATTCTCTAAGGGTGCAATGGGAGGAGTCTGGGAGGAGTCTATGGGGTATAAATACTATTTCCTGGTACTGCTCAAGGTCTCTCAGGACCTACCCCTGCTTGAGACCAGCTTTATTGTGAGACTGGCCCTCTCTCAATAACCTATTTTCTTCAGCTTGGAGACTTAGAAATTTTCACAACATTGCAGAGAGGTTAAAAAGAATGAGGATTGAAAAAAGGTCATTTGATTTGGCAACTAAGAGATCATTGCTCACTTGAGAAACAAGTTTCAGTGGAATAATAAAGTTGAAGCCAGATTGTAAAAAGATAACAATAGCTAGGGGGCAGCTAGGTGGCAGAGTGGATAAAGCACCAGCCCTGGATTCAGGAGGACCTGAGTTCAAGTCTGATCTTAGAAACTTGACACTTACTAGCTGTGTAACCCTGGGCAAGTCACTTAACTCTCATTGCCACACACACACACACAACCAAAAAACAAATACAAAAAACAATAGCGGGGGAAGAGAAAATAGAGGGACTATCTAGAATGGGCTCATTCTGCATAGCCTCTAATGAGAGGGGGACTGTTTTGTCGATGTTCAGTTGTGTCCAACTTTTTGTGACCCCCATGGACCATGGCATGCCAGGTCCTTTTCTTTCACTATCTCTCAAAGTCTGTCCAAGTTCATATTTGTTGTTTCCATGATACTATCTATCCATCTCATCTTCTACCATCTCCTCTTTTTACCTTCAAGCTCTCTCAACATCAAGGTCTTTTCCAATGAGTTCCATCTTTTTATTATGAGGCCAAAGTATTTAAACTTCAGTTTCAGTATTTGACCTTCCAGTGATTAGTTTGAATTAATTTCTTTAAGTATTGACTCATACTCCTCAACTCCTTAAATCCCTACCCCAGAACTCTAGGGACACATTATTTTAAAATTTGAGTTCTGAGTCATATCTAGAGTTTCTTCTACTGTCTTCTACTATATATTATATGAGGTTCCTTAATGCTTAAGAGAATGTTGAGAGCCCTGAGCAAGGATGTTGAGAGGCAAAATGGCAAAGTCAACAAAGAGATGTTTTGTTTTGTTTGTTTCTTAAAGGGAAACATGGAATATTTAAGTATAAACTTAGAATCTTCTTTCAGTGGGAGGGGGGGATGGTGGGTGTGGGTGGAGGATTGGAGTCTAGAAGGACTGTCAGGCTTGCCACTGACTCTTCCCAGCTATGTATGTGATTCTGAGCAAAGCATTTAACTTCTCAGTCTCCCAAACAACTCTCTGAGACTATAATTTACATATAAATTCCCAATCTACAATGGTAGAAAGAGTTTCCACTCTGGTAGTTCTCTAAAATCACCACCACTACCCACTCAAACCCTGCTCCCCATACCCCAGGCCTCAATTCAAGTATTAGAAGTTTAGAAATAGGTTGGTTCTTCTATTGTGCTTTAAATATTAAATAGGTTCTCTTTCACAAGCCCCTTCTTAAAATGTTAATTGTTTAATATCTTCCCTTTTAAACCTCTACAGCTTTGTCATACAACTATATGCTTCAATCTTGAATTATCTCTTTATAGTCCATTGAATCATAGAATTTGACAGAGGTCAGGGAATAGGGAAAGAACATAAAGGGATGACATTCTAATCCTTTTACTCCCTCAAAAAACGGACCACAACAAAATCTTCACAGATAAATGCAAAGTTGGAAGACAATTTCTTTGGCCCTGTGCCCTTAGAGGCTCCTTTACTCTTCTTATTAATAATAAAGGCAATCCTCGGATCCTTAAACCACCCCCCTTCTGTATGAAACAGGTACTTATTAATATTATACTAAGGGCTGGGAATGCAAAACAAGGCAAAAGATGGTCCTTGCTCTCAAGAAACTCATATTCAAATGGGAGAGACAACACACAGAAACTACAATCCAACAAGATATATAAAGAATAAATTGGAGAGAATCAACAGTGGGAAGGAACTAGCATTAAGGGGATGAGAAAAACTGTTCCTCTAGAAAGTACAATTTTAGCTAGGATTTGAAGAAAGTCAAGGAAGCTGAGATGAGGAGAGAGAGAATTCTAGGCATGGAAGGCAGGCCTTGAAAATAAATGCAGTCTGGACATGGAGTATCTTGTTCAAGGAAAAGCAAGGAAGAGGGAAGGGACAAGGATAAATTGAGGTTACAGATCTAGGTCTTCACAAGAAATAAAGAATTCTGGAAGCAGGGATAGTCTGAGGGAGAAGGATAACGGGTTCAGTCTGGATCATGCTAATTTTGATATGTCTTTGTAACATTGAGTTTGAAATGGCCAATAGGAAATTGGGGGTGTGGGACTAAAACCCAAGGAAGAGACTAGAACTAGGTATAAAGAGATATGTAGTTCTGTCAGCTATTAGTAGGACTATTATAGTTAAACCCATGAGCACTGATGAGGTTACCAAAAGAAAATGTAGATTGTAGAGAGAAAAGAGAAGAGACCGGAGGATAGAATTTTCGAGAATACACCTCGTTGAGGAGAATAATATTTATGTTGTCAGCAAAGAAGACTGAGGGGTGGTATGCATCTGCAAACCAAAAAGAAGTTGATGGTTTTTTAAACCTCTCCTTCCAAACATACCTGCATTCAGTAAAAGAAACTCATTACCTACCATGGCAGATGTTTCAAAGAGAAACAGATCATAGAGAAAAATTCTGCAACCTTGAAAGAGACGCAGTGGGACCTATCAGCCTGGCTTTTGACTTGGCATTAGAAAGCAGGTGTAACAATATTTCCTGTGGCTAAAGGACACATTTCAATCAGCGATAATGACTTCACAGCAGTAGCAGCATCCGGAGAAGATGAAAATACTAGGGCCCTGATAATATGATATAAACACTACTTGCAATAGCGCTGAAAGGTTTGCAATGAAGCTTATAAATATTTGGTAGCAAACTTGTAATCCAGCCTATGATGAACCTCCAAAGACAAAGGCAAAGGAATCTAGATGCTGCCCAAAGGCAGGAAAATGAGTGTTTGGTTTGATTTTATTTAAGATGTTAAGTCACTCCACACATCCCCCACTCCCACCTTCATACCTTCCCACACCCCCCCACACACACCCCAACTCCCCCTACCCTGACCCCTGCATTGAAAGATGCTACTTTTGAACCTTCACATTCCATTTCCTCCCCCCTCTCTAAGGTTTCAAAACCAAGGTCATTTATAGGAATGGCCAGAACCTCTTCTTCTCCAGGGAAATGCTTGTTTTCAAACTTCTCTCTGGGTCACTCCTTTGTGGAATCAGTGTAAGGATGGAGGGGGAGCTATTTTCTCCTGGGGGCCAAAATGAGAAAGAGAGGGTGGGAGGTAGTCAAGCGTACTGAGGGTTATATAAAAAAAAACTTGGGCAGAAACTGATCATGGCTGTGGGAAAGCAAGAGAAACTATTCATACAAATCTTGAACTTGGCCTTTTTTTCAGGGTGGGGAGGGAGAAAAAGATAGGTTCTACCCTGTGCTCTCAGCATCTAATCTCCCCCCCCCCCACCTCTAAAACAAATCCTGTAATGAAAGCCGATTACCTCATAACACACCATTAGAAAGAAAGATCCATCTAATTCTCATTGTTTACCAAGTGACAAGGGGTTACCATAGTTCAGGCAGCCTCATTATAAGAAATGCTAAACATAAGAGGGCTGAATAGAGATTACATAAAAGCACCAGGGATGGCTGCTAGACTCAATCCAATTGTTAGGTTAGGCCATAGCAGGGTGAAAAAAAAAGTTTTTTAAAGATTTGAATCCATCAAGAGCAGAACAAGGATGGCTTATACATGAAGATGCATATTTTGATAAAGCAGAGCTTTTCAATAATTAATTCATAAAGCAATCTAAAACAAAAGAAATTATGAAATCAAAGCAAATTTATAGAAATTGTGCTCTGCACTTGTGATGGAGCCTGAAAAAGTATGTTTAGATGCCATGACCCTGTCCCTGGATTGTTGCCATTTGTTTCAGATATTCTGTGATTTCCCTAGTCACTAAGAAGATGCAAAACAACAGTTGTGTGAGAAATTGAGGGGAGAAAATAATGAGAGAATTTAGAAAAAGCAACAATGGGTCATGAAATTATTTATCATGCTCATGATTCAAAGAATCAAAATCCCCTATCTCATTTGATATAATATTGAATTGGGTTGTGTTTTTTAAATCATCCTTAGCACATTCTTTTCCTTCCCACATACTCTGGACAGAAAAAGCTTTCTATCTTTCACTTTAGTTTAATGTGGCAGTCAGCTGGGAAGGCATTTCAGCCATTTCTGCTATTTTTAAATCTATTTGCTTGTGTAGTAGTTATTATGCACTACTTCCCTTTAAATATGCTATTTTTAAGGACATGATATAAAGTTGGTAGGGAATTTTCTGCTCTCAGGAAAAAAAAATATGATGACATGTTTAAGTACCATTAGAACAAGTTGTATAAGAAATGACAAGCTCACAGAGAGGCAGCATAGCATAATTGTTAAAACTAGTTGCCTTTTCTGTCTTCATCCTTCTTTTTTTTTTTTAGTGAGGCAATTGGGGTTAAGTGACTTGCCCAGGGTCACACAGCTAGTAAGTGTTAAGTGTCTGAGGCCAGATTTGAACTCAGGTACTCCTGACTCCAGGGCCGGTGCTCTATCCACTGCACCACCTAGCCGCCCCTTGTCTTCATCCTTCTTACACTAGAGGAAGCTTTTGATACTGTTGCTCATACCCTCCTCTGAGAGGCTTTCTCCTTTCTTGACTTCTGGGTTATGGCTTCCTCCAAGATCTCCCCCTAGCTGTCTTACCAATCTTTTTCAGCCTCTTATTGGCTCATTCTCGTCTTCCCACCCACTAAGTGCAGGCTTCTGTTCTGGGCCCTCTTCTCTACATTCAAGTTTCCCTCAAGATTCTATTCCGGGCCCTTTTCTCATCTCTCTCTATACCCTCCTCATGAGGTCAGCATGTATTCAATTACCATCTGTATGCAAATGATTCTAAACTGTTTATATACAACTGTAATCTTTCTTCTCCTGAACTTCACTCATATATTACTTTCTGCTAGATAGCTCCACCCAGACTTCCCTAAAACGCCTCAAACTTAAAACATAATAAATAGAACTCATATTTTCAAAAAAATCTCATACTTCCTCCAAGTTTCCCTATTTCTTTTGATGGTACTGCAATTCTTCCATTCAATGAGGTTCACAAACTTGTGGTCCTCACTGACTGTTCCTCAATCCCCATATCTAATCAGTTAATAAATGTTATTGATCCTACTTCATATCCATTCCCTTTAGCATTTCTCATATCCATTCCCTTTAGCATTTCTCATATCCATTCCCTTCTCTTGATTTTTGCACTCTACCATAATTCAAGACCTCATGAAGGACAGCAAGGTGGTGCAGTGCATAAAGCAACAGCCCTGGATTCAGGAAGACCTGAGTTCAAATTTGGACTCAGACACTTGACACTTACTAGCTGTGCGACCCTGGGCAAGTCACTTAACCCCAAATGCCTCACTAAAAAAAATTTATTTTTTACAGATATAAAAAACTTCAACAAATATGAACAAACACTTCAATATTCAATGAAGAAGAAAGAAGAGGATTGTATGTGAAATTGTGAACTTCTGTGTCCTTTTTAAAAATGTTTTTTATATTTACCATGGCACTGTAAGTAATAAAACTGCCATTTGTTTGTGTCTCCCTCTGAACTCTTTTGCTTTTTTCTGTGTCTTTTTAAAATCTAATCCATCTACCATGCAGCTGCCAAATTGATATTTCTAAAACAGAGACCATATTAATGCCCTATTCACAAATCTTCAGCAGCTCCTTATTTCTTCCCAAATAGAATACTAAATTCTCAGCATAGCATTTAAAACCCATGACAATCTTGTTTCCAATTACCTTTCCAGTCTGAATTAATGTCCTTCATGAAATTACCATTCTAATCAAACTTGTCTGTTTGTACATGACATTCCATCTCCTGCCCCCTTACCTGTGTACACATATTCCACCTCTTCCTCCTCTTGCCTCCTGACCTTTGTACACATAGTGCATCCATATCTGGAGTGCACTCCCTCCTTACCTACTATTCATATACTGTCTACCTTTAAATATTACCCTCTACAAGAGGCCTTTGCTGATTCCAGCCCACCCAGTTACTAGTACTCTATCCCTCTTGAAACTACTAAGTTACTTTGTATAAACTTTGCAGTTACTTTTTTTATCCTCTTTTTCTCCCCCTGTAGACCATAAATCTCTTGGCTGGGAGGACTTGCGACCTAGATCAAGGGGCTAGCTCACCCAAAGAATTGGAGACTCATCATGAATCTTGTAAAATAAAAAGAGATTTATTAGGAGAGGAATATATGTCCAGGAGACATAATCACTATAGAAAATCGGTCCCATTGGAGTAAGAGAAGACCTTGTCTTTTGTATCTTTACAAAACAAAGGGGAGGGAAGGGCAAGATAACTGTGAGGTGATCTTTGAATAATGGGGTATCAGTAGGATATGTAGCATCCATCTATATCCTATATATCATCTTTAAAACCTTGATATTGCTTATCAGCATACCAGGATCATTCTTGACCACACCTTATTCTTGAGGTGGGAGACATAGCTGCTTTTCCTTTAGGAAAATTTTAAGGAATCTTTGGGGGTTGGGATCTTTTGGATTTCTTGGGGTCCCACTATATCTTGAGAGCAGATACAGTTGAAATTTTATATTTTTACCAATCAAATAAGGAAGTGTGGAAAGGGACACTGGGGAAATGATAATGGGTTCTGTTTGGAACATGCTGAGTTTGAGAACTCTCCAAGATATCAAGTTTGAAATGTCCTGTATGCAACTAGTGATACTAGCTCAAGGAAGAGACTGAGGCTAGATTTATAGAACTGAATAATTTACATAGAGATGAGAAAGAGACATAGAGAGAAACAGAGAGAGAAAGAATCCACGACAGAACCTTGAGAAACACCCACAATTAGGGGCATAATATAGATAATAAACCAGTAAAGAAGACTGAAAAGGAATGGTCAGACAAGTTGGAAACAAAACAGGAGGTATAAATGTCACAAAACCCAAGAGATAAAGGGTTAGCATCACAAACAAACAAACAAAACCCTTTCAAGAGGAAAGAGTGATCAACAGGATCAAATACAGTTTAAAAAATAATAATAATAAAATTAAAGATCAAGAAGGCAGAAGACTGAAAAAAGAAAATCAAATTTGGCAATTAAGAGATCATTTGTAAATTTGGAGAGAACAGTTTTAGATAAATGATATGGTTAAAAGTTAAGCTTTATTGGACACTTATTATGTGTGAGACACTGGAATAAGCAATAAGAATAGAATAAGAAACAAGTAAAAGAAAAGCTAGTCCTTACCTTCAAGGAGCTTATATTCCAATGGGAGAAGACAGCACACATAAAAAGGAGCTGAAATCAACAAGGTTTTATATAAACAAATCCAATGAGGCTAAAATTAGATGAGAAGTGGGTACATCTACAGCAAGTTTCTCTGAGAAAGGCCTCATTTCTAAGATATATGAGTCTATTCAAATTTATGAGAATAAAAATCATGATCCAATTGATAAATAGTCAAAGAATATGAACAGGCAGTTTTCAGAGAAAGAAATCCAAGCTAACAATATCAATATGGTAGGAAATGTTCTAATTCACTAACAGAGAAATGCAAGTTAACACAACTCTGAGGTTCCATCTCACACTCACCCAAATGGCAAAAATGACCCCCCCAAAAAAATAAAAAGAAAAATGGCAAATGTTTAAGGGGTTGTAGAAAAACTAGTAAATCAAATCATCATTGGTGAAATTATGAAATGATCCATTCATTCTGGAAAGCAATTTGGAACTATTCTCAAAAATCTATTAAGTTGGGGCAGCTAGATGGTGCAGTGAATAGAGCACCAGCCCTGGACTCAGGAGGACCTGAGTTCAAATCTGGCCTCAGACACTTGACCCTTACTAGCTGTGTGACCCTGGGCAAGCCACTTAACCCCAATTGCCTCACCAAAAAAAAAAAAATCTATTAAGTTGTACATATCCCTTTACCCTGTGAAACCAATACTAACTAGGTCTATACCCCAAAGAGATCACAAAAAGAGAAAAGGACTCATAAATATGAAAATATTTATAGCAGCTCTTTTTGCATTGGTAAAGAATTAGAAACTAAGGGGAAGCCCATCAACTGAGTAATAGCTGAACAAGTTATAGCATGTGAATGCAGTGGAATACTATTATATTGTAAGAAATTATTAAAGAAACTTGGAAAGATGTGCATGAACTGATGCAGAGATCTGCGAACAAAATTGGGAAAACAATACTAATCATATTGTAAAGCCAATGGACTTTAAAAGGCTTAGGAACTCTGATCAATACAATTATCAACCATGATTTCAGAGCACTCATTATGTAATAGGCTACTCACCTCCTGGTAGAGCGATAATTGATTCAAGTTGAGTCATATTTTTTTTGTTTATTCATTTATTACCAATGCAAGAATTTGTTTTGCTTGCCTATACATATGTGTAATGGGGAATTTTTGTTTTTCTTATTTTATAAATGGGTAGAAAGGAATGGGAGGGAGGAAAGGTGGATTTCTTTTGTTAAAAAAAATAGAATTTAATTTTTTTAAAAGATCTGGGAGGCATGGAGGGAAAGTTGGAAAAGTTCAGAGAGTAAGGAAGAAAGCCTGAAGTAAAATGATCGTGGATAGTCTGGAGAACTTCCTAAAACAATGGTCTTAAATAGGAATTTGAAATGTTTTTTTAAAGAATAAAATATTTGAAGGCAGTAGGGAAGGAACCACTAAGTAAGGAGAGATTTAAAGAGTGTGTGTGTGTGTGTGTGTGTGTGTGTGTGAGAGAGAGAGAGAGAGAGAGAGAGACAGAGAGACAGAGAGAGACAGAGAGAGACAGAGAGATGATTGAAGATGCAATCTACTGGAGAAGACAGCAAAAAATGGGATCAACAACTCATGTGTACCCAGCATCTAGCACACTGCCTTTTACACTAAATATTTATTTAATTTAAATGAATTGACTTAGATTCAGCCCTGGAGTGAGGAAGACCTATAGTCACTTCCTGTCTCTGATAGACACTAGCTATGTAACCATGTTCAATTCATTTTGCTCCTCAGTTCTCTAAAAAACTAGGAATTAACTAAGTTACAAAAGAGGGGTTGATCTTTTTCAGTGGGGAGGTTTTCCATTACAAGAATTCACTATACTGCTGAAATAAATGATCCAGACCCAAAATAAATAAGCAAAGAACTGCATGAATGAATGAACATATTGTTGAGATAGATTGATGAATGAATGAAACAAGAAGAAGAAATTGACTCCCCATAAAAATACTCCAACTATACCCTAAAGTGATCAGAGATATAGAGATATGGAACCATCATATTTGCATGGAATCTGTGTTCATTGTTTATCTCTTGGATGAAGTTATCTCTAGAAGTGAAGATAACTGAAGATAAATATTCCATTTGAAAGAATAAGGATCTCAGAAAAAAACACGGCAGTCAGATGTTTGGCTTCTATTGATCTTAAAAATACCTGAATACACAGAGAACAAGCCTAGACTGGTTTCCTGAATTTCTTGTTCTTATATTTTACACACTCTTATCTCCCAGCCAGAGGCCAAGACTCTCCCTTCATTGGTTCTAAATTTCTTCTTGGTCAGGAGAGAACAAAGGGATTTGAAATTTAAAGGAGGTATACTAAAAGGTATATGGTCCAGCTTGAATGTCTCTTTTTTATAATTTTACAAAAGGGGCTAGTAGAGTGGCCTCAGAAGACTGCTGAAAAGATATGTAGATGTGGATTAAGGAAAAGACAGTCTTCTGAAATTCTGGGTAGGAAATTTTCACGGGTTATGGAAAATAGCAAGATTTTTCAATATCCAAACATTGTATTTTTAAATGCTTCTGGGAAATACTGAAAGCAATCTATTCTCAATATAGGAGGTCAGAATAATGCCATAGACTCAGGTGATATTAACTTTAAAAAAAAAAAAAAGGTTGTCAAAAGTCATCCTAGGGATTAGGGTAATGCACTTGTCATATATTAAAAATTCACATAGGGAAAAATTTTTTTTTCATCAAGTACTCAGTGTTTCTCCTATTAATAATATTAAGTGGAATTTTTAAAGGTATAGAGAATTTAATGTTATATAAACCTCTTTACACACATTATCTCATTTGGGCCTCACAACAATACTATGAGATAAGTGCTACAAGTAATATTACTCTAATTTTGTAGATGAGGAAATGGAGGCTTAAAGATTCAGTGACTTTCCCATGGTTACCCAGTTCAGAAGTGGTAGAGGCAAGTTTTATTGACTCTGGTCAATCACTTAGGCACTGTACTAAGCATTACAGATACAAAAAAAAAGAAGAAGAAAGAAAGAAAGAAAGAAAGAAAGAAAGAAAGAAAGAAAGAAAGAAAGAAAGAAAGAAAGAAAGAAAGAAAGAAAGAAAGGAAGGAAGGAAGGAAGGAAGGAAGGAAGGAAGGAAGGAAGGAAGGAAGGAAGGAAGGAAGGAAGGAAGGAAGGAAGGAAGGAAGGAAGGAAGGAAGGAAGGAAGGAAGGAAGGAAGAAGAAAGAAAAACCACAGTCCCTGCTCTCAAAGAGCTCACATTTTAAAGGGGGAGACAACATGGAAATAACTGTACTTATAAGATGTATAAAATGTAAATGGAAGGAGAGCTCATAGAGAAAAGGTTGGAAGCAGGGGAGAACCAGGAAAGCCTCACACTCTGCCCTGCTCCTGCTTGTGTCTTTATACAAATAAAGATAAACAGAACCAATCACACAGAAAATTTGTGAGATTTGATTCAACAAGCCATCATTAAGCACCAATTCAGGAAACTAGTCTAGGCTTGTTCTCTATCTATTCACCAACTATGCACCAGGCATTATTTTAATTGAGAATATATAGGTAAAAATAAACCAGAACCTGCCCTCAAGGAGCTTACATTCTACTGGTATAGCAACAAGCACATAATTATTTTAAAATATAAACTTTAGACTACTCTCCCAAATTGACAGAGTTGTGGTTAGGTCCCAAGAGGAACAACTTTTACCTTTTATTTTAGGGGTAATCTTTTGGGACTACACTGCTGATACATTAGTTCATGAACCTTCACTAGTATGTTTCCCACAAAAAGTCATGGCAGACACAATTAACTCTTGGCAAAGATATTTTCTACAGAGGCATGATAAGAATAGTTGTTACAAAAATTTCCTAATAAGCCTGAAGCATACTCTCCCACAAATACATAGGGTCCATGGACAAAGTAGACTCAAACTCAAGGGAAAAAATGGTAGTCTGTGCGGTAAAGATAACTTACAACTCCATTTGCATTAGGGCTTAGAAGTATTTGCCTTATCACAAAGTCTTAACTATGAGTTTCCAGGGTCTGCTGTTCTCCATAGCCTTACTCTTGATTGCCAGGGTAATCAAGCTCTTTAAAGCTGCTTCCTCCCTTGGGTGACAGTCTCTTTGCATCAGTGTCTGTCTGGATTTCTATGATTCTGTTCTCTACTGGATGTAGTACTTCCTACTGGTCAGTAACTGATCACATGATCAAATGGTGGAAGAAGAGAGAAAAACCTCTGCTGCCATTGCTGCCCTGTTATACAGGAGGAAGCATTTCTCCCACAACTGCCTCCATTTCTCATACTTAAGCTTCATTGAGCTTTAACTGTTTTCCCTTCTCCAGGGCTTAGCTCTTTAAAGTATCCAGGTGTGTGGCTAATTTGTTTTCTCAAGCAATGACATGATTCCTTTCATTCTGCCAGAGAAGGATGTTCACATATTATAAAGGAATCAGGGCATAAATGCATCCTGTTTATACATTAAAAACCTCATCAGGTGTGAATATATCACCTGAGGTGATAGGGAAATCCCCCTAAAATACAAAATACATATGATATAATTTCCAGGGGAGGACACTAGTAATTGCAGTGTAGGTGAGGGGAGATCAGGATCAGGTTCCTACAGGGAGTGTCACTTGAATTAAACCTAAAAGAAAGGCAAAGGGGAAGTAATGTTGTTCAAGGCATAGGGGATAGCCTATGTAAAGAAAGGCACAAAGGTGAAGTAGGTTGACAAATCATCCCAGGCTTGGGCAGAAATAAGTTTATATCTGGCAACAAAGTTTAATGTAAGAGCGCATGAATGGGCTTTAAGTGAGGCAAAGTTGTGCAAAGTCAATACATCACCCATGATGTCATTGATCCTCTTGGAAAATGAAGGATGAACAAAAACAGTGTTGGGATGAAACCAAAAAAACAAAACACCTCCGTGTCACTGTTATCTGGAAATTAATTTTTCATTGTCCTTTGTCCCTTTTTGTTTCTTTGTTTCTTTCATATGAAAATGGACCAGGGGCAGCTAGATGGCACAGTGGATAGAGCACTGGCCCTGGATTCAGGAGGACCTGAGTTCAAATCCAGCCTGGAACACTTAATAATTACTAACCGTGTGACCCTGGGCAAGTCACTTAATCCCAAATGCCCAGCAAAATTTAAAAAAAAAAAAGAAAATGGACCAAATTCATTATCTACTTTGTTCAGTTGCCACAGCACACGAATACCTTTCCCACCATAGCCATTAACAAATTATAGTCATGATTACTGCTGCCAAACAATGTGAACTGGGAGTCTCAAGACTCCACAGACTATTACAATTAAATCAAAGAAATAATAATTCACATCTCTATTAATACTTCAGGTTAACAAAACACTTTCCTTACAATAACCCCATGCTAGGGGGAGCTAGGTGGAAGGGCAGTTAGGTGGCGCAGTAAATAGAGCACTGGCCCAGGATTCAGGAAGACTTGAGTTCAAATCCAGCTCAGACACTTGATACTTACTAGCTGTGTCACCCTGGACAAGTCACTTAACCCTCATTGCCCCGAAAAAAAAAAAAAAGGTCTGAAAAACACTTTGAGTCTCAAAAATTCCCTTTAAGGGAACCCTGAGGCCAAAACTATTTGAATAAAAGTTTCAGCATAATTTTCATAAGATATTTTAATTTCCAATATCTTGATAGATCTAGCCTAGAATAAACAAAATCTCTTTAAGGTGTCCCAGTAATTTTTTTTTAAAGTTTAAAGGGGTCTAAGATCAAAAAGATTGAGAACCAGGGGGCAGTTAGGTGGTGCAGTGGATAAAGCACCGGCCCTGGATTTAGGAGTACCTGAGTTCAAATCTGGCCTCAGACAGTTGATGCTGACTAGTTGTGATACCCTGGGCAAGTCACTTAACCCCCATTGCCCTGCAAAAAAGAAAAAAAAAAAGATTGAGAACCTGTGGTCTACACTAAGCAAATTTTCATTTACTATGCAGCAATACAATCAAAATTAAGAGAAGTTAGTGTCCCCATTCAAATGGAGATAAACTATTTTCACAGCTAGAAGTAGTATCTTGAATGTGGTCTCACTAATGAAGGGATTCCTAAACTGGAATGCATGGACCTAGCTTGCCCCCCCCTCCTCCAACCACCAGAGCATTCTATGGATAGATTTCAGGGGGGATGGAAAAAATCACATTCTTATTTTCACTAACCTCTAATTAAAATTTAGCTTTGCTTTCATTTATGGAAGTAGATAACAAATCACAATAGCATTGTTTTTCCAGACTGCCTAAAACACACACACACACACACACACACACACACACACACACACACACACACGTTAAAAACCCTTTCATTAAAGGAATTGTCCTTTACTATCATTCATTCCTCCAGAAAGATTGCACTTCCATCTGAAGAGAAAAAAAGCATAAACCATAAAAATCTAAAGAATAAGGAGCATAATAATGCCCTTGATTTATAGCATAACCTTCTTTCAAAGACTTCAAAGCTTTCTAAGGTGTAATATGTTCTTTAGCAATTATGTTGACCTTCCCAAACAAAAAGCCATATTATGAGAGCACACATGCTTAGTAGCAGAGTCTGGCAAAGAAACATGCTAGATTTCAGGGGGAAGAGTGATTAATGGAGCCTCAGCTGAACTGAAGCTGCATAGGTCTGTTACTATGGCAGTCTGACACCTCTTGACAGCAATTTGCTAGATTAACAAGAGAAAAGACAAATGAATACCAGAGAAAAGATTTCCATGGAACACTAAGGATTGTTCCCAGAACAATTCTGATGTGGGCTGGAAAGTCATGTTGAGAATATTTTTTTTCAATGAATTTAACACACATGAAAGATTTTAAGGACAGAAAAGTATTTCAAATTTTATCTGTTTAACAATGAACTATGGTAAGGAGGCAGCACAGAGTAGTGGATAAGACACTGGACTTATGAATATCAGAAAGATCTAGGTTCAAGTCCTGTCTCTGATATTTACTATGCTTTGTGACCATGGACAATTCACTTACCTCTCTGAGCGTAAGGTAATTCTCTAAAACTCTAAGTCACAGACAGCTTACAATCTATGTGGGTGAGGGCAGCTAGGTGATGCAGTGGATGAAGCACCAGCCCTGGATTCAGGAAGACCTGAGTTCAGATCCAGCCTCAGACACTTGACACTTACTAGCTATGTGACCCTGGGCATGTCACTTAATCCTCATTGTCCCCACACACACACATACACACACACACAAATTCTTAAGTTAAACTACACAAAATAAAGTGTCCAATGTTAAAAAAAAAATCTATGTGGGTGGAAGGAGTTCCTACCCTGATGAAATCACAGGTCCTTGACACATTTATGTAACTATGGTAGCTGTTTCCATAGTTATAAAGTCTTACCTGGTTTCAATTTCTCAAATAGCTTTTCATCACCATTATATCCACAGATCTTTGAAACTCAATTGTATATATCTTGTGATGTTTAAAATCTAAATATGTGGCCACTTTAAACTAGAAGCTTTAGCACCAGTCTTTGGGCAGTAAGCATTTATTAAAGCATACTCGGTATTAGTAAAAAGGAAAACATATGGAGTTCAGAAAGTTAAGAAAAGGCCTATCTAACCTAGAGTTCCAGCCTGGTCTGGTTCTTCCTCAAGTCTTCCACCACGGGCCTGCTTTAACCACAAACTGCCCAATGTAAGATTTAGAGCTCTACCAACCTGTTGAGAAAGATATTGCAGGGAAGCTCCACCATGAGGAGAAAGCATGTGACTTGGAAACCATGTGACTTTTCTGTCCAGAAGTTACCACCTGTTAGTTGTGTCAATCAAAGTTATCAGCCAATTAGCTTGGAGCTGTGTGTTTGTGGATGGCCCTGTTTCTTGTTTCACAAGAGGTTCTGTAAGAAGCCGCTGAAGCAAGGCCTTTTGGTTCCTGACCTGGGCTTTGGTGGGTGAGATGTGGGGTCTCTTAGAGATAGTTAGATGAAGTTTGATTTTTACCTCTCTCTCTTTATTCACCAATTTCTGATGCACTTTAATAAATACTTAAAAGTCTAAACTCTTGCTAAAGTTTCTAATTTAAGGCAACCACTCACTAGATTTTAGACACCATAGCTAGAATTTTAGGCCCTTACACCAAACAAACTGAGTGTGAAAGCTTTTTATAGGTCTGGAGCAGAGGCGGTCCTTTTACACTGCTTCAAGCTGATTGGTAGGCATCATCCAAAATCATTGGTTCACTGGACTTGAAGGTGGTCTTGTGTTGAGTTCAAAGTCCTTAGCTTCTGAGATTATGTAATAGCAAAATTTAAAGTCCAAAATGTAGGCTTCTACTAAAGTGTGGAAGATAATATGAAAAGCAAATATATATATATATATATATATATATATATATATATATATATATATATGTGTGTGTGTGTGTGTGTGTGTGTGTGTGTGTGTGTGTGTATGTAAATGCATATATATATGTATATATATATACATATATAAATTTTACAAAATGTAGCTGCTGGTGATTTTTGTGAAAAGGGATGATATACTCAGATGCATAAGGAAGATTATACTGGCATTAATATGAAAGATGGGCTGAAGAAAGGAGAAAGTTTAGAGGCAAGATGACCTATCAGTAATATATTCCAATAGTCCATATAGGTAATAATAAATGACAGAACAGATGTGAGAAAAGATTTGAGAGATAAAGAATTGGTAATTGATTACACAGGAAAATAAGGAAAAATAGAAGAAAAGTACTCCAAAATTTCAAACATGTGAAACTAAGTAAATGATGTTGCCAAATAGAAATAGTAAAGTGAGGAATAGGATAAAAAGAATACAGGGGAAGATAATTAGCTTAATTTTGTCCATGTTTGAGTGGCCTGTTTGACAGCCAAATGAAGTCCTGTGTGTAGATCTGAGGCTCAGAAGAGAAGCCAACGATGGACAGGTAGATTTGTGAGTCCTCAGTATAAAGACAATAGTTGAAGGTCAAGGGACCTAATCATGATATGAGTGCAGACTAGAATTAGTGTGATGTAGGAAGAGAATGGCACAGGTAGAATAAGAATATTGGATAGAATAAGAGGTAGGATAAGAGATTGTTGTTGGAAAATAGCACTTCAAATTTCCATATAAGTGGAAATGAGTAATTCTGAGAGATGGTGAGGGGACTAGTTTAAACATGCCAGTGTGTGACTTAACTGAAGTGGAAAAGAAGATCCAGGAAACACAGATTGAGGAATTGTAATTGTGTGGTCAGAGTGTTAGAGGGGTCAACAGAATGAAGAGTCCTCAAGAACTATGATAGGAGGTGAGTTGGAAAAGAAAACCATTAGCTAAATATTAGTCATTTAGTAATTTAGAAGAATAACCTGCTGGTCAGTAGATTCCAAAGGGGAAAAATAGAAACGATTATATAAACAGATTGCATGGACTTCAAAATTTTAAATATTATGTGTTCTGCATAAACAAATTCTCTACTATTTGATGAATTAAATTTAATTGGATAATGGAGAGATGGTGGTGACTGGAATTGTCACTGGAATTGGCTCTGTAAAATGAGAGAAAGAATGGCCTTTGATAGAACAAGATGTGGGGACATCAAGGTTTCAATTTAAGTGAGTAGGTGGTTGCAACTTAAATGGCAGTTAATGACTCAACATTAGCCCAAAGGGAAAAAATTTAATGGAGTCTCCCCATTTATAGATGAGGTGAAACTTGAACTCAGATCACCCTGACTTAAGGTCCAGAACTCTATCCATTATACCACCAGCTTTCTTCTAGCATTTACCTCCCAGGATTTTTGTAAGGACCAAATGACATAATATTTGTAGAGTTCTTAGGATAGTGCCTGAAATATATAAGACATTTGATAAATATTTGTTTCCTTCTCTTCCTTTCTTCCTCCCTTCTTTCCTTTTTCCTTCCTTTTTCTTTCTTTCCTTCCCTCCTTCCTTCTTACCTCCTCTTCACAATATATATAAAATAACCTTTTTTTACTATTGTCTTTATATTTCCTTTATAATCTTAGTTCATTTAGATCTTCAGCACCCTTGAAACTAGTTTTACAAACCATAACAGGCTTTTTGTATTCACCCTCCATTAACCACCCTTCCTTCTTCAACTGTGTATATCTTTTAAAAGTCTAAGTTGGGACACTTACAAGCTGTGTGACCCTGGGCAAGTCACTTAACCCTCATTGCCCCACAAAAAAAAAAGTCTAAGTTGGTCACTTTTTTATACCTAACAAGCAATAAACATGATGGGACTTTACATTGTCTGTAATTTTCATTCAACTATAAAGATAAGAAAGACTTTTATAAAAGTTAATTATTCCTTGCTCATATCTTCAGCAAGGATATACTGAATACAAGTGCATATTCTCCTCATTAATAATTTAAAGATAGCTAAGTAGGTATATTGATTGGCAGTTATTGATATTTTCTCAATCACTTTTATTTTTTAGCAATAATTAGGTCTATAATTTTTGTCCGATTTTTGGACATCCTTTCCTCTTTAAGATGTCTTTAGAACAAATACCTCAACACCTTAAAATTATATTGCCTCTAAGAATGGGCTTACTCCATATACATTCTTGGTCTAGTAGCTCTTGCAACTTTGGGGTTTTTTTCAGTGTCATTTCTACTTAGAGTCCAAACATAGTGTCTCTGCTATCATTGATAGAATAATTTGTTACGGTATCATTTCCATTGTTCATGTTCATTATCTTCCAACTTCATACTAAAATGCTATTGAGATAATCTAGCTAAATTGGAGCTTTCCAAGCTTTCCATAAACTTGTTTTCCCAATGTACATTTCATGAGATATTACCATTTATTATGTTCCAATCATTTTTTAAAATCATTTTGTACTATAAAATTTTAGAAAGGATTTCTTCAAAACTAGATTGTACTTGAATGTCCTATCCCTTTGCTTGGCATGGCTTCAACCTTTCTGATTGAAGTGGTTCTTTTGTCTCTTCATCATGACAATTTCTTCAGTTAAATTTCCTTAGTAAATTGTCATAGGATATATTGATATCTATTCTTTGAATCATTTCTACTGCCCCCTTTAAAAAAATAAAACCTTCCCTCTTTGTAACTCTCCTCTTATTGTCAAGGGTACCGTGATCTTCCCAGTCACCATGCTGACAGCTGAAATGTTATCCTATACTCTTTCTCTCACCCCATATATCCAATTATTTGCCAAGAACTGTCATTTTATCTCTGTGACCTTTTTCATATATGACCCCCTTCCCTCCTTGATACTGCCACTATCCTGATGATCTTCATCACTTCATTCATGGACATATATGGCAATAGCCTGCTGTTAAATTGTTCTTCTAAAACACAGATCTGACTATATTGTCTCCCCTATACAATAGACTCCAGTGGTACTTCTTGAATCAAATGTAAAATACTCTGTTTGTCTTTTAAAGCACTTCACAAAATCCCCTTCTTATACCTTTCCAATCCTCTTCTTACACCTTATTCCATTCCCCACCAATATACTCTGCGATTCAGTTAAACTAGCTTCCTTGCTGTTCCTCACACAAGACACTCTATATCCTGATTCTAGACATTTTCATTGGCTGTCCCCCATGACTAGAACTATCCCCCTGCCCTCATCTCCATCTCCTGACTTCCCTGGCTTCTTTCAGGATTCAGCTATATTCCCACCTTCTGTAAGAAGCCTTTCCTGAAGGGGCAGCTAGGTGGTGCAGTGGATAAAGCACTGTCCCTGGATTCAGGAGGACCCGAGTTTAAATCTGGTTTCAGACAATTGACACTTGCTAGCTGTTTGACCTTGGGCAAGTCACTTAACCTTCCTTGCCTCACAAAAGAAAAAAAAGAAAAAAAAAAAAAACCTTTCCTAGTCCTCCTCAGTACCTTCCCTCTGTGACGAATTAAAATTTGAGAGACATCATTTCTGGGTAATTTAATAATCTTATTAATAAGGTTGACAGATTATTAACAAAAGCATGGTCATTTGGCTTTCTCTCTCAGACCAAAGACAATCATGATACTGGGCCTCATATCTTATATACCCTTGAAACAGTAGGTAATGCATCAAACAGCAACCAAATCTAATTGGTTAACATAGTTTGGAGGTAGGCCGTATTAAAATGAAGAGCTATACCAGACCACCCACAGCCTTGAACTATCAATTCAAAGAATGTAAACCCTTTTTAATGGGTGGGCTGAGTGACCCCTCCCCTCAGGAGAGGCTTTCCTATCTAGACAGAAGGATCTTTTTTTACCCAAGCTTGAGTAGAACACAATGAGCTTCTCCACCCTAGATTAAATTCCTTACAAGCTTTGGACAGGTCTGACCAAGATGAAGAGATTCAAGGAAATCTTATTAAGGAGAAACTGCACCTCTAAAAGTCAGGGGTTTGGAAGGAGGGGGAAGCTCTGAATCTCCCCAAGATATTGGTTACAAATAATCTTTTTTCATACCTCTAAGTGCCATCCCACTGAGATCTCCAATTACTACTAAGAATATATACAATTTATCATTTATTTATCTAGTTCATAAATAGTTATTTGCATGTTGTCTCCCCCATTAGACTATAAACTCCTTGAGGGAAGGGGCTCTTTTTTGTCTTTTCCCACAAAGTGGGGAAAATATAGTGTTTGGCACTTAATAAATGCTTGTTGGTTTGACTCGATTTTTAGTGTAAATAGCTTGCTTAAATAGGTCATGTTGGAATTATTTGTTGCGTACTATATCTCATTTTTATTCTTCATTCTTCTAATTCCATATTGATTTTTATCTTTGATCCAATGGGTTAATGATCAGACTACACATACACAAAATTGATATGGAAATAACTTTCATACCACTTAAGAGCCATTTTCTATATGTTAAGATATAAGCATTGTACTGGTGATATTTCTCTTAGCTAGACTGATCCTTAGAAGGGAGGTGAACTTTGTTGCTGGTACCATACTAGAATGAAAATTTTTCAAACAGAGTAAAAGCAGCTAAATCTTACACTTCATTGGCATAGACTTGAAGAATTCAGTCACTTCTACAGAATAATGAAGCATTAGAGTAGGAAGCTACAGAAAACAAAATTTTCATCAAGTTAATTAAGAAACAAGTTATAAAGAAAAATAGATATTACCAAATCATCATTTATATTCCGATATCTTATACTTGAGGATTTCCAAATTTATTTTATAAATTTATGGAATACAACAAACATTTCTATAACATAGCAAAATACAAAAGATGGTTGCACATAAGACTGCAAATCTACTATGCACAAGTTGCAATTGCTTTCAAATATACAACTAAATTATGATGATTTCCCTTTTTTCCTTTTGTTCTTCCCTCCCCCACCTTACAGGTGACTATCATTATAGATAGATAGATAGATAGATAGATAGATAGATAGATAGATAGATAGATAGATAGACAGACAGACAGACAGACAGACAGACAGACAGACAGACAGACAGATAGATAGATAGATAGATAGATAGATAGATAGATAGATAGATAGATAGATAGATAGATGTAGATTTATTCTATATAGACTTCTGTTTATCAGTTCTTTCTCTGGATGTGGATAGCATCTTTCTTCATATGTCCTTTATAGTTAATTTGGGTATTTATAATAGTCAAAATAACTTATTCACTCAAAGTCATTCTTAAAACAATATTCTTGTAACTGTATACAATGTTCTCTTGATTCTGCTCATTTCGCCCTTCATTATTTCATGCAAGTCTAACCACGTTTTTCTAAGGTCATTGAGCTCATCATTTCTTGTAGCATACTAATATTCCATTACAATCATATACCAAAACTTGTTCAGTCATTCCCCAATTTACAGGCACCCTTACAATTTCCAGTTCTTTGTCACAACAAAGAGAGCTGCTATAAAATATTTTAGAGCATATAGGTTCATTTCCTTTTTTTCTGATCATCTGTGGAAATAAACCTAATAGCTGGGTCAAAGAGTATAGGTAATTTAAGGATATAGGTAATTAAAGGTATAGGTATAGGTATTTAAGGGTTAGGCATAATGCCAGATTGCTCCCCAAAATGGTTGGATCAGTTCACAATTCCACCAGCAATGAATTAGTGTCTTAGTGTTTTGACATACCTTCCAACATTTGTGGCTTTCCCCTTCAATCATTTTAGCCAATCTGGTCATTTAAAATGATATCTCAAAGTTGTTTTAATTTTGATTTCCTTAATCAATAATGATTTAGAACATTTTTTCATATGACTATAGTGAACTCGAACTTTCACTTAAAATATGGTTCTATCAGCTAAAGGCTTGTTTATTTAGGGACCATGTTTGCTTATTGTTCTTTGCTTTTGAATGTAAAATATCTTCTCTTCAAAAGTTTTCCTTTAAACAAATGTTATGGGAATTTAAAATAAGAGGGGGTAATAATACTGACAACCAATTAATAGTTTTGTCTGGAAATCTAGTTGGTGGCTTATACTGAGTGTTGTATATGTGGGAAACCCCCTGAGCACAACATAAATAAAGGTATGAAAATATTTAAGTGCTAGAATTCTACCGCATCGGAAAATCCAAATAGGAAGAGACCTCAGAGAACATGTAGAACTCATCTTCTTCACCCATCCCATACAAAAAAAAAAAAGGTCCTTTTATGCCTGATAGAATGTGATCTCAGATAGAATGTGATCTCAGAAGTAATGCCCTACTTTATTGAGAATTTAAAGGACATCTAAGGTGAACTTTATCTTATCTTAAAATCCTTCTACATCATATTCCATTCTTTCCTCTTTTACTCCAGTCTTTGCTGAAGAAGTGACTTTTCTCTTTGCCAAGATAAATAAACAAACAAACAAACAAACAAACAAATTAATTAATTAATATACTCTTGGTTGCATATCCCCTTGCAATCAATCTCTAGTAACTCTCAACTCTAATCATTTTCTCTCTCGTTTTCAATTGTTCTTTAACCACTGGTTCTTTTCCCACTGACTACAAAAATCATCCCATCTTCCATAATTGAAAACTTTTTCTTTTGATCCTTCCATATCTTCAAGTTATCATCCAATACATTTTTGCTTTTCACGACCAAACTCTTTTAAATAGTTGTCCATATTCAGACTCCATGGTTTTGTCTCTCATTTGCTTTTCAGTCCCTTGCAATCTTATTTCTAACCTCAGTATTTGATTGAAACTTCTCTCTCAAAGCTTGTAACTTATCTTTTAATGATGATCCAAAAGTCTTTTTTCATTTCTTATCCTCCTTGACTTTGCTTCAGCTTCTGACATTCCTGACATTCCTGCTCCCTCCTTCCAGATACTCTACTCTTTTCCTTCCATCATACTGTTTTTTGTGGTTCTACTCCTATTGGATGACTTTTTTTCTTAAAATCCTTTGCTTTGTCATTATTCATCTCTTACCCTAAGAGTTTGTTTGTAATTGTAATAGAATACTATTGTGCTATAAGAAAGGATGAAGGGGACAGCTTCATAGAAACCTAGGAAAACCTCTGTGAACTGATGCAAAGTGACATGAGCAGAATCAGGAGGATACACACACACACACACACACACAATAACATTGTAAATACAAAAGCTTTGAAAGACTTAAAAGCTGTCATCAACATAATGACCAACAGTGAGTTCAGAGGATTCATGATGAAATAAATATCTTGATAGTTGATGGACTGAGAATGCAGATTGAGATGGGGTTTTTTGGTCATGGCCAATGTAGAAATTTTTTTGCTTTGATTATGCTTGTCACATTTTCAAATTGGAGGTAAAGAAAGAGTAAATAGGTTTTTGGTAAAGAAAAGCATTAAATTTTAAAACAAAAACCCCTTGAGTTTGAATACCCGCCAAGGCTTTGACTTGATGGCCCTTTTTCTAGCTACATTCTCCTTATTTCATCTATTCACATAAGTTCAATCATCATGTCTTACATAGATGTTTTCTAAATTTGTATCTCTAGTCTACATTTTCATCCTATCCCACATGTCAACTACTTGCTGGACACATCAAAGTCAGCACCTCCAGAACTGAAATAGTGATCTTTATTCTAAATCTAACCATCCTTTCAGACCTCCTTATTTCTGTTGAGGACACCATGATCTTCTGGTCACCCAAGTTCACCAGCTTGAACCCATTCTTGACTCTTCTTTCTCCTTCAAATTGCATATCCATGAAAAGTCTTGTGATTATACTTCCACAAGACCTTTCATCTTGATCTATTCATTCTTAGATGACTACTATCCTAATAAGAACCCTCATCATGTCTTACCTAGACTTTGAAAATAGCCTTCTAGACTCCCTTTTTCAGGTATCTTACTTCTCCAATTTAATATTCCACATAGCCCTCACATTCATATTCCTAGAATGAAGGTCTGACCATGTTACTTTCCTGTTCAAAAATCTTCAGGGGTTTCCCCTTGCACTTTGCACAAACTGCCCGATGCATATCTCATCTTCACATCTTAAAATCCTTATCTAAGTTTAAGACTCAGTTCAAGTTCCACCTTCAAGAGTAGTCCCTTCTTTATTTCCCACTTCCTCCCATTAAGGAAGGGACATAGTCTGATCTATGCCTTAAGATTATTTTGTCAGCTATGTGGAAGGTGGATTGGATAGGAGAAAGTAGAGGAAGGGAAGCAAACTAGAATGCATAATTCAAATAAGAGGGGATAAAGTTCTGTACTAGGGTTATAGCCATAAGAGTGGAGAAAATAAGAAGAATGTAAAACTCTTATGAACTCTTAGACTGGAATCTATGGAACTTTTGAACTGATTAGATATAAAGTGTCAAGATTATGAAGACAGAAGAGTCAAGGGTGATTCTGAGGCTATTATCCTTGGTGACTAGAAGCTACTGGGGAAAATAGTGGTAGCCTCAATAGAAACAGGAAAATTTTTAAGTGTAGAAAAAATTTTGAGATTGAAATTGAGATGCTAAATGTAAAAATATCTAGCAGACAGTCCACTTAAGATCAAGATAGAAAGTTGGGCTAGAAAACTAATTTGTGTGATATTTTCATAGAATGACTATTTAATACATGAGGGCAGTTAAGTTTTCCACAGAACAAAGTGTAGGGAGATATAATGATTGGAGTGACACCACGTGCTGGAGAGTTACTGTAGGAAAGCTCTGTCATGAGGAGAAGGCATCTGAGGGCAAGCCATGTGGCTTTTCCTTAGTGTCAGGAAGTGACGTTTACTCATGGGTACTGTCTATCGAAGCTACCAGCCAATTAGCTTGGAGCAGTGTGTGTGGGTGGATGTGATGTTCCTCATTCCACAGGAGGTTTGTGGGACAAAGAAGGAAGCATTGAGTCCTTTTGGTTCCTGACCTTGCCGTGGCAGGTAGGATGATGGGGTCTCTTAGAAATAGTTAGATTTTTACCTTTCTCTCTGATCATTAGATCCTAATGCTCTTTAATAAATATTTAAAAGTCTAAACTCTTGCTAAAGCTTATAATTTATTGGCAACCACTCAGATATTTTTAAACAGTATAGCTAGAATTTTAGCCCCTTACAGAGAGTAAAGGACCTTGGACAGAATGCTAAAAGATACCCACACTTAGAGGTGAAAGGTCAATCAATGAATATCCATATATTAAGTTTCTAACTTGTACCTGGCTCTGTGCCTGACACTAGGGATCCAATGAGAAAGAGACACATGATGATTTTATTTAGCAAAGGAGATTGAGAAGTGGTCATATTGGAAGTAGAAGTAGGAGAAAGTAGTGTCAAGAAAGGAGAAACTAGCTTGAAGGGTAGTTTACTGAATTGTATCAAAGCTACAGAGAGATCAAGCAATATTAGAATGAATGAATGAACATTTATAAAGTATTCTCTATGTGCCAGACATTGTGCTGAATCCTAGGGACATAAATACAAAAAGCAAGATATTTGCCAAGAACTTGCAGTCTGATAATAGAAGATAACATATAGGGGTTGACCAGGTAGATTGTTTTATGACTAGGAAGTCATGAAAATAGTAAGTATAGCAATAGAGTAATTTAATGATACATCCATTCCGTGAATGATAGTGTTTATTTTATTACTATATACAGGGCTAAAAGCAGAAAGGGAAGGAGGGGTAGGACTTCAGAGCAGAAGATGGAGTGCTTCATGGTAGACCAAAGGCAAAATGAGGTGGCACAGCATGAAGATACTCAGATTGTTTCATGTTAAGTATGGATCAAGCTAGATGCAGAAACTCTCAGCTGTTAGAACCTCAGGGCCTTGGAGCAGGAGCAGGAATATCTGGCAGGAGGCTGAGAGTAGAGCAAGAAAGCATGATAGGAAGACAGAGAAAGGGTCATTGAATTTAACAGTTAAGAAATTACTAAAACCTATAAAGAGGTAACTCTATAGAACCAGACCAAATACCAGAATTAATCTGGATAAGTGAAAGATCAAGGATCTCAAGGAAAATACCATAATTTTGCATTGCTGTTACTTCTCAATGATTGCCCACCACCCACACCAATAGAAATTTCCTTTCTTTAAAAAAAAAAGAGTTACTGTTTGAAAAAACATTTTTTGTGATGACAAAGAATAAGTTTGTTTTTGTAAGCAGTACTTCTTTATTACAAAAGAGGGTTTTATTGGTGGTGAGGAGAATCACTGGAAACTGACAGGCATGTAAAACAAAAATTGTTAAGTCTTTTTTTAAAGAGATAATTGTTAACTTTTGAGAAGCAAATTTCAATAGAAAGATCGAAACGGGAGTCAAATTGCAAGTGTTGAGAATTATATGAGTAGTGATTAAATGAAATACTAGTGAATGGAAAATTAATTCTTGTTTTGCAGTGAAAGGAAGGAAAGACAAAAGAGAATACTTTGAAAAGATGCCAAGGTCAAATGAAAGTTTTCTTTAAGAATATAAAAGACATGGGCAGGTCTGTATGAAGTGAGAAGTAAGAGAATGCATACTCTGCCAAATAGCTAAATAGTTCATAAAATAAATCACAAAACTCCCACAAAGAAAAGAAATCTTTCTCAGATAATATACCCAGAGGTAATAAATATACCAGGGTAAATTCTAAGTGTGATTCTCTATGAGCAGTCAGGACCAAGGACAGAGGTGCCTGTAAATAAACCAAAACCCTGCCAAATCCTGCCACATCACCCCCAGGTATCTATTTATGGAGGAGTAGTGATTCATTCTGTTTACAATTCATGCCCCCATACCACTGTGATGCTCCTTTGTTCCTTTCCCATCATGCTGCTTTAATAAAATCTTTATAAAATTTTATTCTTAGCAAGCAGTTCAATTAGATTAAATAAAACTAACAAAATGCAAAGCTACAGACTATGTATTATAAAGCTCAACTTTCCATATTTATCCTAGGTTTGATTCTCTTGAGGCAGTAAAAATCCCTAGTCACCAGTTTTGCAACCATTCATAACTCTTTACCTTCCCCCAACCCCAGTTGAAGTCTGGATTACAGGACAATTAGAAGTCAGGATCACATATCAAACTTTCTATTTCCCTATGCAATGAAAGCTAGATACAGACAGTTAACAGTTTAGAGTCTAAGTTAGAAAACACCATAGAAACTTTGGTGATTCTCTTAGTCATAAATGCATGCATGATCAAAAGCACAGAATTGCTTTTTCAGGGACACAAGTGAAGGTATCTCATAATTTCATTCCAGAAGTTGCCTATGTCTATTTGCCCCCGCAACCACAATATTGAAACAGTATTTTTTAAGGCAATTGGGGTTAAGTGACTTGCCCAGGGTCACACAGCTAGTAAATATTAAGTGTCCGAGTTCGGATTTGAACTCAGGTCCTCCTGAATCCAAGGCTGGTGCTCTATCCACTGCGCCACCTAGCTGCCCCAAATTGCTTTTTTTTTTTTTTTGAAACAGTATTTTGCAGAAATATCTAAAGCTCATGTGGTGACATCTGTGGCAGATCTGACAGTGGCAGGGGGATAAACAAGCCTCAGCTGGCAGTCTTACTTCCTTCCTGTCCATTTTATCTTCAAAATCTATATGCAAGTCCTGCATTTGATGTTCAAGTTGCTCCACCCCTAGTCCATGTCAGCTTAGGAGGCCAAAAGGGCAAATGAAGCTACATCAGAAAGAGACAAGGACTAAAATATACTATTCCTCCTAATTCATTATATCAAAAACACCCATTCTGTTTAGTGTGCACCTAAAGAAAAACATTTTCAGAGCTCTTTGAGAATCCACTAGGTGGAGTAATTTATCTCTCTTCTTTTATTGTTTTTGGTTACAGCATCATTTTAGATTTCCGCATCCAAATTAGATTACAAAATAAATTGTGTTGCTGTGGGTCTTGCCTATTGTGTACTTAAATTTTACCAATTCATGAGTATTTTATTAAGCCACAAGTTGTCTATTCTAAGACTATATGTAGGGGAATCTCTTTAGTACTCCATGAATGGGAGATAAGTACTTATAGTAACCAGGAACTGCAAGCTCCCCTTTGGCCATACTTATTCTCTAAATTTGTGTTCACTTTCCCCTGAATTATGTATACTTGATGTACTTGTGGCAGAATATCACAGATTTTTTTTTTTTTTGGTGGGGAGAGAGGACACTGTTTTGTACAAAATATTGTAAATCAATTTACCTCTTTTCTAAATGTATGTGTATATATGTAGAGATAGATGATAGATAGATAATAGATAGATAAATGATACATACATAGATGATAGATGATAGATAGATAGATAAATGATGGACAGATATGCAACAATATATGTATAGCCTATTGTATTTTATTATTTCTTCTCTGGAGTGACCTTGCCGAGAGCTCAAGAATACTTTCTTATCAATTTGAAAAACCTCCACCCATATAGGTGATACTATGTCAAAATTTCTCCCACCTTCCTCAATGACTTTAGCATATGACTCACAATCTTTCTTTCTACCCCAAGAAGTTATCTTTGGTGACTTCAATATTCACTGTGATGGCTCTTCTAATACCCTGATTTCCAGTTTACCAACCTCTATAATTTCTGTGACCTCAACCTTTACTCTAACTCACCCAAGCATAGGGTGGTCATACTTTAGACCTCGGCACCACTGGAAACTGTTCCAAATTAAAGATTCTGAACTCTGGCTCTGATCACAATCTTTGCCTTTCCACCTCCTGCAGCGTCTCACTCCTCTGAAAGCTGCACTTTGCCCTTAATCTTTGACTTATAGTCAGTTTAACAAGTCACTTTCTACTATTCTTTTTTGGCTTTGTTCTGTTTTGTTTTTTGTGGGATTTGGGTTTTGTTTGTTTTTTTTTTTTTTTGCAGGGCAATGAGGGTTAAGTGACTTGCCCAGGGTCATACAGCTAGTGTCAGATGCCTCAGGCTGGATTTGAATGCCAGTCCTCCTGAATCCAGGGCCCATGATTTATCCACTGTGCCACCTAGCTGCCCCCACTTTCTACTATTCTTGAATAAGTTGGCCCACTTTTTCCTCTCTGCTGCTTGCCAGGTGGGTAATGCACTCACTATCTGTTTTCTAAGGTACTGCTCAAGCATCTGAAGGATGCAGAAGAAATTTCAACAGTCATGATGACTGGGTCCACTGAAAGTTCATGACCTAACTGCTGCACTGTAATTCTTTTATTCATTTAACTATCACAGTTCCCATAATAGATATTCCAGAAGCCCCCAACTCTACCCTACCCTATTAGCAGATGCTCATACTTCCTAGTTCATCGAAATTAAGGTCATCCATGGTGAACTTCACTATCTCCCACTATCCACCCCTCAAAAACTTTCTTAGTCCTTAATTTCTCTCTTTTCCTTCTAGTCCCAGAATAAAGGAATGAGAAGGTTCTCTAAATTTAGCCAGGAGAAACAAAATCAGTGCAGTTTAAATGAGAAGGGGAATAGGTAAGTAAAGAAAAAATTCTTGGCAGAAAGTTTCTCTGATAAAGGTCTCAGATCCAACATATAAAGAACTGATTCAGGCCTGGCCTGGCTCTCTCTGCAACACCACTTGAATACTGTGAGCTTCTATCCTCTTATGCCACATGTTACCCCAATGGCTTCTCCTATTTGTCTCCGTATCTTTGTAATAATTAGCAGCCATTTAGAAGAAAATTGTCCCCTTTCTCCCCCTCATGACTCTTATCTCCATCCTTCTCAACCCAACCCTATCCATTCCCCAATCCAACTTGGTTCACTCCTTTTACTGTGCTCCCTAGAATTTCTATTTCATAGAACCTCTTCTTTTTTTGTGGCACAATGAGGGTTAAGTGACTTGCCCAGGGTCACACAGCTAGTAAGTGTCAAGTGTCTGATGTCGGATTTGAACTCAGGTCTTCCTGAATCCAGGGCCAGTGCTTTATCTACTGCACCACCTAACTGCCCCCCAGAACTTCTTCTTTCTTTAACACTCTTTCCATAGTCATCACCAAGACCTAGCTAAACTCTGATGACATTGCACAGCTAGGTATTCTCTCCAGCCCTAATTGTACCTTCTCTTTCTCTCTCTCTCTGTCTCTCTCTGTCTCTGTCTCTCTGTCTCTGTCTCTCTGTCTCTGTCTCTCTCTCTCTGTCTCTGTCTCTGTCTGTCTCTCTCTCTCTCTCTCTGTCTGTCTCTCTCTCTCGCACACACACACACCACACTCTGGTCCTCAATTGGGAATCCAAATACTATTTGTTCCCTCTGGACTTTCTTCCTCCTTCACTCAATACCCTTTCCTCTTTTGAAGTCCACACAATTCAAATTATCCATCTAATCAAAACTAGGGTAATTTTAATGTGCCAGTGTATTCTTCTTCCTTTCTTAAGGCACTTCAGCCATTGGATTGCCATCTTCCTCACCTCCCCAACTCCTGACCTTATACTACGATACTCACACAAGCCAAGCTCATTTTAAAATTGGCTTAGCTTAACTCCCCAGACTACTTCTTAACCTCTGTCCTCTGCCCGGAACCTCAATATGAACAATTATCCACATCTATTGTGTTCACTTCATACCTGGATCAATCCATAACCATTAATGTGCCTTGTAATAACTCCTCTCTAAGACTTTCAGCTTTTCAGTTATCTTTTATGTTTGTGTTTTTGTTTCTTCCTCCTCCTCTTTTTTCTCCTCCCCCTCCTCTGAATGCCTGTAAACTTTTTCCTCTGGGTTTTTGTGACACTATTCTCTCCTGGTTCAAGTTCTACTTGTCTGAATATTCCTTGTTTCTTTTACTGTCTTATCATCTACCTCACACCTGTTACCTTTGTTCCCTACGATTTTATCCTGGGCCCTTTTCTCTACTTCCTCTCTACTCAGTAACCCTAACAGCTCTGGGTTTAACTATCACCTCTATGCAGATGACTTCCAGATCAAAACATCCAGCCCATCTCTCCACTAAGTTTCAACCCCAGATCACCAATTCCCTATTAGACATTACAAACTAGGCATTCCAGAGACATCTTAAACACATGTCTAAAACTGAATCATTTTATGTTCCTATAAGCCCTCTCTTTTCCTAAGCTTCTTTATATCTGATGAAGGCACCACCATCTTTCTAGTGTCTTAGGCTCAGAATCTTGGCATCATCTTTTTTTTTTTTTTGGTGGGGCAATGAGGGTTAAGTGACTTGCTCAGGGTCACACAGCTAGAAAGTGTCATGGGTCTGAGGCTGGACTTGAACTCAGGTCCTCCTGAATCCAGGGCCAGTGCTCTATCCACTGTGCCATCTAGCTGCCCCCTCTTGGCATTATCTTTAACTCTTCACTTTCCCTCACCAGTACATCCACATCTCCAATCCACATCTTCCCATTTCTACTTTCACAACATCTCTTGTATCCCCTTCTTCCACTCATACAGCTACCACTTTTGTTCATGCTTTTATATCTCTCCAAGATTATGACAATAACTTCCTAATTCATCTTCTCAGGTTTCTCCCCAATCCAGTCCATCCAATACATTGCTGACAAAGTAGTTTTTCTTAAGCATAGATATGACCGTGTGACTCTTTTACACAACCTACTCTAGTTCCTTCCTTGTACCTCTAAGATAAACTATAAATTCCTATATTTAGATTTTTAAACCTTACACAATTGACCTCAGTCTACTTTTCTAGTCTCATTCGAAATTACCCCCCTACTGTTATGTCCAAACTGACCTTTCTGTTCTCACAATATTCTACCTCCAGTCTCTGTGTCTTTGCATTGGACATCTATCCACTTTGCCTGGAATATACTCACTCCTTCCTTACCTCTGCCTCAGAGTCCCTCTCTTCTTTTAAGAGGCAACTTTTGGGGCAGCTAGGTGGCGCAGTGGTTAAAGCACTGGACTTGGATTCAGGAGTACCTGAGTTCAGATCCGGCCTCAGACACTTGACACTTACTAGCTGTGTGACCCTGGGCAAGTCACTTAACCCCCATTGCCCCGAAAAAAAACCAAAAACCAAAAAGCACAAAAAGAGGCAACTTTTAAGCAATGTCTTATGCATGAAGCCTTTCTTGATAACCACATCACCCCCCCCCCATTGCTGGTGCTTTCCCTCCCCAAACAGCCTTGTATTTAATTACTTTGTATATATTTGTATTTATTAATTTTATATCTCATACATATGTACTTGTCTCCATTAGAAAGCTCAATGAGAATAGAGATTGATTACTTGTACTCAATACTCAGAACCTCAGAGTGCCTGATTCCTAGAAAGTATTTAATAAATATTGGTTGATTGTTGAATAATGGATCAAAATTTATATGAGCATTCCTAGATTGATGTCATCAAATGATATAAACAGTTTTCAAAGAAATCTAAGCTATCAATATCCTTATTTTTAAAATGTTCCAATCACTAATAATTAGGGAAATGCAAATTAAAGAACCCCTGAGGATCTACTTCACACTCATCAGATTGGCAAAAATAATAAAAAAGGAAAATGATAAATGTAGGCATGGGAAAGTCACATTAACTCACTTTTGGTGCATATGTGAATTGGTCCAGCCATTCTGGAAAGTAGTTTAGGACTATGCCCTAAAAAAAATCACTATACTGTGTATACATTTTGACTCACATATACCATTATGAAGTCTCTACCCCCAAAGACAGCAGAGTCAAAGGATAATGAAACCTGAGGTCAATAGGCATGGAACATTTTGTGTTTTCAGTTTGTTTTTAATACATTCACAAGTTTTGCTCACTTTTCCCTTTTTCTCTTTAAAAATTTTTTTCTTTGTTGAATGGATCTTGGGGAGCAATTTTTTGGGGGAAATGTAGGTAGTATAAAAACAAAATATGGCCACAAAATTTTTTTTTATATTTTTTAAAGGGAAAGAATGTATGTACAACATGTACAAAAATATTTATAACAACTCTTTTTAAAATAAAAAATAATTAGGAATTAATGAAGTACCCACTTATTGCTAGGTAAATAAACAAATTTGTTATATAAATATAATGGAATATTATTGCACCAAAAGAAATGACAAAATAGAAAGTTTCAGAGAAACATGAGATCTATATAAACTAAGGTAAAGTGAACATAACCAGGAGAGCACTTTATAGAATAACAGAGTTAAAAGAAAAAAAACTTTGAAAAAGTTGAGAACTTTGACCAATGCAGTGACCACTAAAATTCCAGAGAACTTGTGATAACACATGTCACCCACCTCTTGAGAGAGGTGAGGAATTTAAGATAGGAAATAAGATATACATTTTTAGACAGAGTCAGTGGGAATTTCTTTTGCTTTATTTGACACATTTGTTACAAGGGCTTTTTTTTCCTTTTCTCTAATGTTGGGGATGAGGGAAGGAAGGATCTTTGAGACAATTTTTAATGCATAAAAGAGAACAGAAGGAAGATCAGGAAAAAAAAGCATAAACCAAACAAGTAGGACAACTTTGAAGGCTACAGACTGAATTTATTTTCTATTTAAAAAGAAAAGCAATCTCTATATAAGAGATCACCATTTTCATGTATAGTCCTCTTTTTCTGTTCTACTATGCAGATGAAGGTGTCCATTTTATTTAGTATTTAAGAATAAAAATAAATTTTTATTTTAAAAACTTAGTGAAGCTGGTTCTCAAACTCTTTCCATATGTGTATGTATGCTTGTATGTATGTGTATGTATATATATATATATACACATATATAGGGATAGAGATAGAAATAAAAGTAGAGGTAGAGATAGTAGATATAGTGATAGAGTTCGAGAGAGACAGAAATAGATATAGATATACACAGTCTATTATCTTGTCCCATAACTGAAACCTTTTCAGTTTGAGCAGTCATTTTGCTCCATTGCTTCACCCTTTAAGAACTTAGGGTTACCCCTATCCTATGATGAAGTATCACTGTAGTAATTTAGAAGAGTAACTAGTAACCTTATCAAAATGTAAACTCCAGCTAATCCAGTGTACCCAGTGGGCTCGAGATTTATGCAAGTGACCAAAGTCACTTGATACTTGCATCCATAACATGCCCAAATAGTTTTAATCACTTTTTAAAAATTGAACAATGACATTAGTATTATGTAGTTACAGCCAGGGATACTATGGCATGGATGTTTATCTCTATAACCACCTAGACAAGTCAATTCAAGCAATGGTTAATCAGTGAAAATAAGTATCTTTCAAACTGGGTGTTAAATTGAATTGATCATTTGAGGTCTGTGAAGTTAAATGTGTGACTTTAAACCCAAATAAAGAATTATGCACTGTCCTTGGATTCAGGAGGACCTGAGTTCAAATCCAGCCTCAGACACTTGACACTTACTAGCTGTGTGACCCTGGGCAAGTCACTTAACCCTCATTGCCCTGCCCCCCCCCCAAAAAAAAGAATTAAGCTAATAAAATCTCAAATATCTATAAATAAATAGGGCAAAGTTAAGACAGATGAATTATTGCGGACATATAATTTATTGTATATTTGGACACACGTGAAATGGACAATAAAAATAGGAACTATAATTGCCAACTGCTTCTGAAGAATGCAAAAATTATCTAAGTACTAATCAAAATGGTCCCAGATCTGGTACAACAATTTGTTTAAATTGCATGTTCCAATTTTCCTAGTAGAAATAAAAATAGTTTATAAGCAGTTAGGTACATTCATAATATCAGAATACCATCATTCAGTAATAAAAGCAATATTGCACAACAACTGAATGCCGCTTTTTATAGTTGTAGGCATGCATAAAGTGATTTACCTATGATATACATACAGATTATTGCAAAGAAATATTTTTCAAACATTCTCATTTCAAAACACAATAAATTTCACTCTTAAAAAACACAGCTAAACAAACACATGTTACCTAGTGAGTAGCAAATGCATTACTTTCTATATTCATTGTATCTAGCTTAGTTCCTTTAATTTCTCAGTCCTATAGAAATCATGACAACTTTGTTTTACTGTAAGAACATCTTGTATTTATAGAACTTCTTAAGCCATCAAGTCAAGACTTTAAAGATGCTTGAACATAATTCTTCTCTTTGGTTGTTATAAAGGTACTGGTTTGGTTTTTTCATGGCCCTTCAAAGAAATTAGACCAATCTTCCCTACCCTCATTCCCTTCCAGATACAACTATACCCAGCAGGAGAAGAGAATATTAAATGAGGGAGTAACCTGCAGTCTAGTTAAGAGAATGCAGACCAAAAAAAAAGGTAAAGATAACCCCCACCCACAATAAGAACACATTTTATTTCTTCTCATATGAGATCCCATTTATGTTCCTAACATAATCCCTTTGAGAGCCTTTCTTTCCCCTAAATTCTAGCATGTATAAAGTTGATATACTAGGGGTACCGTGGGGGTAGAAGAAGTATGGATGAAATTCTTTTCCTCCAATCCTCAAACACAAAAAATGCTACATAAGGCTCTACTTCCCATACAGGGTTAGGTGAATTGAATTACATATCCAATTATCATAAGACATAGTTGCAGATACAGAAATTGGCACAAATAGATCTAGTGGCTTTACCTAAGGCCAACTCCATGTAAAGATGAAAATAGATTTCACATTTCCATTTTGCAGGCTTGTGCTCTAGAATATGGCTTATGCGACTTTATCAAAAGCAAATCCTGCATTATCTAGTTATTTAATATTTTGTATGATGATTATTTATAACACTTGAAAGACACTAAAATAGGTCATGTGGCTTCACTCAAGAAGTGGTGATTTGCTTTTCTGTGTAAATAACAAGTTCTTCTATTTTGGAAATAATTACACAGCCAAGGAAATCAAAATTCACATCCCAAAGTTTCTGAATAATGGCCTGTATAAACATTGTTCAACAATATTGAAAAATCTAAATGTTAAACAAATATATAAAACAAGGGATAATTAAGGCAGAAAAGACCTCCATTTAACTGAGACAGTAATTCACAAAAGGATTTACATAAATTTCCATAAATAGACCAAGGAGAAATAGAATGTTTTCTTTTTTTTTTTATTTTAATGGAGAATTAACTACTGCCTATGCTGGAGGCCATATTGCTTGAGGCAGTCTGTATAGGATGCCTGGTCAAGACTCATAATTGCACAAATCTGATAAATCTTACATTTTCTACTGCAAATTATATCACTGTCATAACTGACAAAGAAATACTTGTAGTATGTTAAGAATGGTTTACTATCTAAGACTGCAAATTGCTTAGCTAACTCATATAAATTTTTTGGCTGCAAGTCTTCAATTCCATAAGCCTTTGTCATGATGTACTCCAATTTCCAGCTGGGTTCTTCTTTCATGTTAGCCTCTGTGAGATTTAAATAATACTGCCAAGTATCCTGCAATTAAAAAAATATATATTAATATTTCTAATAATATTAATATTACCATGGGTTAGGGGAAGAACACTGAGATAAAAATGAAAGGAAAACTAGATTTGGTTTCAAAAGACCTGAATTTGAGTCTCTGCTCTGTTAACTCCAAAGAACCATGGGTAAGACACAATGTTTCTGATCTCCATTTTCCTCACCTGTTAAATGGGGATTGTTTTTTTGTCCTTCATTCTTGAAGAGGACCATGACATCAGGGTAATGTCATGACTTGAACTGAATTGGATTTAAGTGAGGAAGGGTTGTGCAAGGTCACCAACCTCATTTCGTTCTCCAGAGCCATCTGGGTCCAATGGCAAGATATATACCAGGATGACTGAAGATGGCCCAGATGTTTTAAGGCAATTGGGGTTAAGTGACTTGCCCAGGGTCACACAGCTAGTAAGTATTTGAGATGAGATTTGAACTCAGGTCTTCTTGACTTCAAGGCTAATGCTCTATCCATTGCGCCACCTATCTGTGCCTAAATGGGGATAATAATATTTATGCCAACTACCTTACAGAACTGGGAAGAAAGCATTTTGTAAAGTGTGAGATGTAACTTGGATGTGAGCTATTATTATTATACAATGAGAATACCAATTAAGAGTTGTATAAGTTATTGCCAGCTGATAAGATTAAATTGGAAGATTGTAGCTCACATCGGTACAAAGAAAGGGGAAATCAGAAGGAACCTGTTTTTTATTTTAAAAGAATTGCACCATTAAAACCCCTTTCTTCTCTTTTCTACCAACCAAAGGTTTAAGTATTATCAAGCAATCAATAAAAAAGCATTACTTAAAGCCTAAGGTCTGCCAGGAACTGTGCTAGGTACTAGGGATGCATACCTTAATAATAACAACAATTAGCATTTATACAGCACTTTAAGGTATAAAAACAAAGAATAATAAATATGTCAGTTCATTCAAAAGAAATAAAACTATCCTTACTTACAATGAGCTTTCATTCTAATGGAAGAGATATGATATTTTTATAAAGGAATATCATTCCAAAAATTCTCTAAGTATTTTCTTCCTTAGTTATTGGTTTGTTTCAGTCTGAGAAATTGCATTATTAGTTTTCTATTCACAAATGCTGAATCTTTATGGGAAAAGTAAGCTGTAGAATTGATAACATTTACCGGATGATTCAGGCCCCCCAAAAAATACTTTTATTAGAAAAAGTCAGATAATTCAGGCCAAAAAAAGGTCACACAGGCCCAGATTGCTAACCAGTTATTTTAATTCTCCACTTCACTTTGTGGGATAGATCCAGATAGGGTCTCATACTCCAGGCTTTCTTGTTTGAAAATATATTTTGCCAATAGAAATGTCAGAAAAAGGCCCTTTACCACACTCAATGTTATGGAGGGTGAGGAAATGAAATTGCTACCAAATATAGCATTCATATTCCCATAGTGCTTCTGATTCTAATAGAATAGTATGAGTTATAAGGAAATATCTAATTTGGCTTTAGGAGACAGTGAGTGAAAAGGAGAAGGTTTTGATAAGGCAATGATTCATCACAAGAAAGAAGAATATGCTACTTTTACTACCTGTATGATCTTGGGTGAATCACTTAACCTGAATGAGCATTTGTAAAATGACCAAATTGGATATGATAAGAGCTGTCAAAATCAAATAGAAATGGATCTCTGCAGGTGCGTATTGACTTAGAAAACTCCAAATGAACATTATCTCTGATGTGTTATATTTTTATTCATTTTTGTTGAATATTTTCCAGTTGCACTTTAATCTGATTTCAGCATGCAGAGTCCCTTTACACTAGCCTGTAGGAATGGTTGACACCTCTGGACTAAAGGACCTCTAAAATTCCTTTCAGTTCAAAATCTATAATTGTAAGATCCTAATTTTTCTCTTAGTCCCCTTCCCCCCTCCAATCTATGCTTCAAAATAGTAGCTGACAAAATAATCTTCCTTATGCACAGGCTTTTTCCCTAGAGTGAACATCCCATTTCCCACCTTCATATCTTTGATCAGGCTGGAAACACTATGTCTTTCTCCATTTCTTACAGTCTATAGTTTCCTAAAAAGCTCAGATCTGGTGCCACTTCTTAGGGGAAACCTCTCCTAATGACTCTACTTATTAGTATTCTTTTCCTCTTCAAATTATCTTATACTTATCTATTTTTTTAGATGCGATATCCCTCAAGAGAATATAAGCTTCTTGAGGGCAAGAACTGTTTTCCATTTTATCTTTGAATCCCTAATGCATAGCACAGGATCTTGCCCAAGAACACATTTAATAAATGTTTGCTGAACTGAGAAATAAGTAAACTCCCATGGCCTAGTTTTTGCAAACTAAAAGTTATAAATATCACCTACATAAGCAGAATACTGGGGATACCTAAGGAGAGAGAGATATTTTAATTCTGGAACATCCACACTGCATTATTTTGTGTTGTATGGATATACTAAAGAGACAAAATGGTAGAGCCAATAAAAGGGCTGCCTTGGACTTAGAAAGAAATGAGTTGAGAATCTGCCTCTGATTCATACTAGATGTTTGATCCTAGACAAGTCACTTAATCTCTCAGTGTCCCTGGCAACTCTCTAACACTATAAATTAGAGATAGTTGTTGAATGAGATTTAACAATAACTCCTTACGCCAATGAAAACACAGATTCAGAATTTTTAAAAATCCTAATTAAGCTAAAGAAACCTATTGAAACATATGTTAATGTCCCTATTAGAATAATGTCAACTTACCAGCAATCGATAATCATGAGGATCATATTGAAACAGTCTGACTCCAGGGTTGTTGGTTTGCTTTTCTAGAACATTCTTCACTGGTGTCACAGCAGGAGCCACAAACAAGGAACTGACTGGATTTCCTAGTTAAACACACATACACGTGCAAATTATATTAAACAAATGTTTTGAAGGTACATGTGGTAATGTTTTACATAACTGCATTTGTATAACATATCTAGTTGCTTGCTGCCTCAGGAGGGGGAAGGGGAAGGGGAAGGAGGGATAGAATTTGGAACTAAAAATGTAAATAAAAATGTTTCTTATATAAAAAAAAAGAAAGTACATGTAGTTTATTCTGCCTTACTTCCTTAATCTGTTCCCAATGGATACACAGTAAGCATTTTATTCAAATGTAGTAGTAGTAGTAGTAGTAGTAGTAGTAGTAGGTGGCACTTTTTATGGTTCTGAATCTCTTTCTAAAGGGAAACAGGTCACAATATCCTTGAGAAAATGGCTGTTTTCCTCAAGTTTTTTAATTAGCAAGAGAACACAACAAAAACACACACACAAATTAAATCAAAGACTTACTTGAAAAGGGGGAGAATAATACTTTATTTTTCCATAAGCAAAATTTCTTCCAATTTCAATAGTATATGTGTATGCGTGTGTGTGTGTGTATATATATATATATATATACACACACACACACTGTTTTCATTGTTTGTTAATATATGTATGTATTGTATCTATACATATTTAATTTTGTATATATGTGTGTGTATATATATGTGTGTGTGTGTGTATATACACACACTATACACACACACATAAATATAAAACAAATTACTATGTGATTGGAAACCAGTATATATGTTGATTCAGTTCTTATCTATCTGCAAAATGAAGGGGAGCAGATGTACACATAATCAAAATGCAGAGAATCTACATCCTAATTGACTTAAGAATGGATATTTTGTTCTTATATATAATATGGATATGTCAGATATTCTGGGAATCGCAAATACTTTAATGTATTCAGTCTGATGATATGACTCAAGATGACTTACAAAGAAAGTTACCTTATTTTTCCTTTACCTACCCCTCTTCATGACACTGCCAAGGAAAAGGGCATCACCCCTTGGACTAATACAAAGCACTAGCTGGGTGTACAGTTGACTTCTCAAAACAAAGTTGCTGGGTATAATAGTACATTTTGCCTCAAGTTGTTTTTGTTTCCTGCTTCTCTTAGGCTAGATGAAGCAAGACCTTGTTTTGTATCAAGAAAGGTTTTGACTTAAGCAGAAGAGGTGACAATATCAGAAAGTACTTAAATGAGAAATTCATTGCATATTACCCACTGATAATCAAATGCTGAATATATTAAATTTTAAACAACTGTTAAAAAAGCAAAAAAGCTTTGCCCTCTAAGTTCCTTGGACTTTAAAATAAGTCAAGCTAAGAGCAATGGAAATAACTACCAGCAGATTATCTCTAAATTCAAGGATAATATTTATTCTAAAACAAAATTAACTTAGCTGGAGTTTAAGAGGCTCTCTCACTGAGGGCAATCAAGTAATGTGAGCTTATACAGCCAAGGAAAAGTACTGTATACAAGCTTAAAATCACACTATCATAAAATGTTAGAGTGGATAGGATAATTTCTACTTCTAGGGTAAAACCCAAAAGGCTGCAGGCAAAAAGTGGGATTTGGGAATCTGAATCATTGCTTATATACATATATATACATATATATATATATATATATATATATATATATATATACACACACATATAGATATGTGTATATATATATATGCATATATATATAATATATATATTAGGTAGTTTTATGTATTAAGTTAGCTGTTTAGGCAGACACTATGTTGAAGTAAAGTTCAATTTGGAAATATACCATCCAACATTACCTTTTCTATCTGAAAGGACCATAATGCTATCCCTGTGAGTGTGTCCATAAAATTGTCCTGCAATAATATCACTGTATTTGTGGAAAATACCAATCAGTTTCTCATTGTAATATTCTCTCATAGCAGTTGTATTTCTTGAACATGGTAAATATCCCACTGGTACATGTGCTATCACATACACCTAAAAAGAAGAAAAAGAAAAAAACCAAATACAATAAGGCATAGTAGCACATTTCTAAGTTATAACCTCAATCTTTCTGATCAACCTTACATGGTAAGATCACCAACCAATGGTATTATATTTTGTATTTGAAACATGTTAAGTAAATTGCATTCATTATAAAATGTCTAATTAGAAAGTGATTTAAAGGGGCAGCTAGGTGGCACAGTGGATAAAGCACCAGCCCTGGATTCAGAAGGACCTGAATTCAAATCCAGCCTCAGACACTTGACACTTAGTAGCTGTGTGACCCTGGGCAAGTCACTTAACCCTCATTGCCCCACCCTGTCCCCCCAAAAAGTCATTTAAAATATCTAGGATCAGGGGCAGCTAGGTGGCACAGTGGAAAGAGCACAGGCCCTGGAGTCAGGAGGACCTGAGTTCAAATCCGGACTCAGACACTTAACACTTACTAGCTGTGTGACCCTGAGCAAGTCACTTAACCCCAATTGCCTCACTAAAAAAATAAAATAAAATATCTAGGATCCTCGGTACCATAACCACATTTTGGGGAAAAAAGGGAAGGAGATAATAAGCCATTCCCTTGAACTTATCCTTAAATAATTATGTTAACACTATTTTAAGCTATTTTTCCATTTAAAGTACATAAATAGGGGCAGCTAGGTGGCGCAGTGGATAGAGCACCAGCCCTGGAGTCAGGAGTACCTGAGTTCAAATCGGGCCTCAGACACTTAACACTTACTAGCTGTGTGACCCTGGACAAGTCACTTAACCCCAATTGCCTCACTAAAAAATAAAATAAAATAAAATAAAGTACATAAATACTTAGGTATGGTAGTACTACAAATTCTTCATAGGATCATAGAATTATAAATCTAAAACTGTGAAGGGGCCTCAAAGGCAATCTAGTTCAACCAATTCATTTTAAACATAAGCAAACAGATGCACAGAGTGACCTGCCCCAAGATTTCAAAGATAGGAAGCATAAGAGGGGAGACTGGAACTCAGGCTGTCTGACTCTCGAGACAAATGTTCTTCCCTCTAACATTCAGCTTGTGTGTGAGTTCTTTATGAAAATAATTTTTAAAATCAGTTTTGTGTCTATGGTCCAAAACAAGTTAAAAATTGCCATCATATGTAATAGGATTGTCAGAGTTACAGATATTGCCTAGGGTAGTTACTGCCAATACAATGAAAAAATCTAGTACTTCCTATTAGACCTCATGCTATGCCTTTGGTCCTAGAGATACAGAGAAACTGTTATACTTTACAGCCTCTACCCCTCTGTGATACCTCCTTGTTAAGGTAAATAAAAAACAAAACAAACAAAAAAAAAAGCAAAAGGAAAAACCCTCAAACAAACAAAAAAACCACTGCCACCCTCTCTGCTGAACATATTTAATTAAGCATTATCATTACACCTGCCATTTGAGAAGGGCAAGCCCCACAGTAGGAGATAGTAAAACTATTTGTTCACACTCCCTGAATAAATTCACCCCTTTTCCCTGTTGTTGTTTCTGCCCCAGTTAGCACCCATTCAGACCCAGTTCTCTATGTTATGTCCTTAAGGTATGTTGGGATACTTATCCTATTCCTGAGCTTCCCTTTCTTTTCTACCTAACCCATCACCCAATAGCCCAATTGCTTAAATCCCTCAATTACCCCTCAGGGCTTTAGAACGGTAGGGTCTCTCACCTTTTCTTTATTTTGCCGAGAGCTGTTCAGTGTGTTCTCTAGCCACTCAAACTGATTTGCTGGGTCTGTCTGGTTGAAAGTGACAGCATTGGGGCTATAGTACAAGTTTGTGTTTAGACTGATGATCCGGAGGGACTGACTGCTCAGATGGGATGGAACGGTCTGTGAATAAAAGCCCCCTGTGAAAACAAATTCAAGACACATTACAGGAAAATACACATACACACAAGCACGCGTGCGCACGCATGCACGCACACACACACACACACGCACACAGAGCAAATCCTTAACTGAGATGCAGCATCTCAAGTCAGAAAGGGAGGCTTGATCCTTCTATTTGACCATCAAGCACAGTCATGGGTTGCCATTAAAAAGATACAGGAAAGGGAGACTTACATAACATAACAGTAATCAAAATTAGATTAATTTTATTGAAAATCTCTCACTTACTAGCTGTGTAACTCTGAGCAAGTCACCTAACCTTCATTGCCCCGCCCAAAAAAAATAAAATAAAATCTCTAAAATGAATTAAGTGGAACCCTCGAGACAAAAAGTAGCAGATCAGATGCTGACCTGCATTGCAGATGGTATTTCTTCACTGGGAGTTCACTGGACCAATGAAATCACCCTTGTGCCTATAGCATAAGAAGAGAGAGGTAATTTCTCTCCTCCTGACTCTCTACCAGCCATGGCATCTAGCCCCAGAGCTTCTGTCCCAGTACCAAATACTCCATCCAGCAGTTGGCGCAGTGGATAAAGCACCGGCCCTGGATTCAGGAGTACCTGAGTTCAAATCTGACCTCAGACACTTGACACTTACTAGCTGTGTGACCCTGGGCAAGTCACTTAACCCCCATTGCCCTGCCAAAAAAAAAAAAAAAGAGAGAGAGTTTGTCACTTTAAGGCATAGGAGAGGGAGCAGAGGCAGATATGAACACAAAGAGGTAGTTTCAAGGAGCATTAATACTTTGCAGTAGAGAAGAGATTAGGGCATGGACTTAAAGAAAAACTAGCTCTGGTCATCAAGAGATGAGTTACACGAGGGCTTCACAGGAGACAATGAGGTGTGAGTTTCCTTAGCCTTATGCTCCCCCAAAACTTGTTTCATTACTACTATACAGTAAGTTTGTGTCTAATCTTCCATGGATACTGTATTAATACAGTAAATTGCTGTCTAATCTTCCGATGGTTACTGTATTAATGAGAGCACAAGCCTCACATTTATGAGAGAAAAGGGTGCTTTGTAGCTGCCATTCTTAACTATGCCATCTTTTTTTTTTTTAATTTTTTTAATTTATTTTTTTTGTGAGGCAATGGGGGTTAAGTGACTTGCCCAGGGTCACACAGCTAGTAAGTGTCAAGTGTCCGAGGCCGGATTTGAACTCAGGAACTCCTGAATCCAGGGCTGGTGCTTTATCCACTGCGCCACCTAGCTGCCCCTACTATGCCATCTTAGTAAATACCTTTGCATTGAGCTACTTATATCTGCAGGCTGTTAATGATGCTAATGGGAGAGATCTGGACATGTTTGAAGGCAGAAGAAAAGGAGCTGGTAGTTGAGGAAATGTGGAAAATTAAAGAGAAAGAGGAGATGACCAAGGGATGTCAAAGGATGAGAGGAAAAGAGATTATGAGTACAGAGGGACTGGAATCATTGAAAGACCCGCCTTATCCCCTAATACTCAAGCAAAGGAGGAAAAGTAGGAAATGATCATGAGATCATTTGAAACTGGGCAAGATAGGGAATTAATAAGAGATAGACTCAAATGGTTCAGTGAAAGATGAATCAAGGTTCTCTGCCGAAAGAAAAGGGGAAGATGAAAGTGTAGGTAGCTTGAAAAGAGAATAACCACTGGGAACACAATATGGGGGTCATGATGGTCAATTAAGAAAAAGAACTGGCATGCAGTTGTAAGGGCCCTGTTGAGACTGGGTGACATAAATTTTTAGTAGACTGTCACCAAGGTTCTGTCACTTCCCATTACCAGAGTTTTATATCATTTGAGAAGCAGAGAAAGTTGGGACCTAAAAAGTGAAAAGCTTCCAAAGGACAATAAAGCAAGGGATGCAAAGGTCAAGAACAGCATAAAGTTGAACAGGTAAAGGGATGAGACTTTGAAAGAAGAAAAGTGAGGCTCAGCCCCTGTATGACAACTTAGGAAGGAAAACAAAGAAATGGAGCAACTAGAAGGGGAAGTAAGCAGTAGGTGGAGAAGAAAAAAAAAAAAAAGACACATGGTTATGGCCACAAGGAGGCCTGAGTTCAGGATTGTTAAGGATTGTTGGAGTGACAACAAAATCACAAATATTGCCATTTCTGGGTGTGGCTGAGGTCAAGTAAAGGTGCTAAGAAGCCCAAAGATGACTACTAATAATGTGCATTTATATAGTACTTTAATCTGTACAAAGCTCTGAACATCTCCCCAAGTTAGAAATGCTAGGATAAAGATTAATGATTAATAAAATTGGTTTTGGCAGACTTGAGCTTAAAATATAAAATACGGTATTAATATTTTTCATGTGTGTATGCATACTTGTCACATGTGTACTATAGTCTTCTAACTGGTTTCCCTTTCTCAAATCTCTCCCTATTCTAAGCCAACCTCCACTCAGCTACCAAAGTGATTTTCTTAAAGCATAGGTCTGATAATGTCACCCCTCTATTCAATAATTTCTGGTAACTCCCTATTATCGCCAAGAGCAAATATAAATTCACATGTTTGGCATTTAAAGCCCTTCACAAGCTGACCTTTTTCTATCTTTCTAGTTCCTTTACTTCCCTCCACATACTCTATGATCCAACTCACTGGCCTTTTATGTTGTCATCATTATCAAGTCACTTCAGTCGTGTCCAACTCTTCATGACCCCATTTAGGGTTTTCTTCTTAAAGACATGGAGTGCTTTGCTATTTCTTTCTCCAGCTCATTTTACAAATGAGGAAGCTGAGGCAAACAGGATTAAATAGCTTACCCAGCATCACACGGCTAGTGTCTAAGGTCAGATGTGAATTCATAAAGATGAGGCTTCCTGACTCCAGGCCCAGCACTCTATCCATCGTGCTACCTAGCTGCTCTCTAGTGCCTTGCTACTCCTCAAACAGAGCATTCTATCTTTTAACTACTTTCACAAGCTCTCTGATATCTCAGACTTCTAGCTTCCTTGAGTTCTTTCAAGACGTATAATATATATCTGGGTGTTTATACTCTTCCTCGTAGGTGTAGTAATATATATCCTGTATACCCATTTTCAAAAATGTAACATCTTATCATTCCATTCTACACTGGAAAAGCTCATTTATATTTTACGTGGCTGTTAGTCTTGCAAAGTAGTGGCTAATTGGATAAAGTTGGCACTTGCCCATGTTCACACTTTTTAATTGACTTGGCTACAGCACTGGTTTCAGAGCTATTTTTTAAAAATTCATATTCAAATCCGTATGTCAACTTTTGTTTCATGTGTCACATGCTCATTTTTCTTCAGTCAGTCATAAATTCAGGAAGGGACGAAAAGAGGCAGGGGACAGAACTACCTACAAGACAAACAGGTTCATAGCAGCTGTATTAAAGCAATGTTAACAACTGACAGACTTCCAGTAAAACAGGATGCTGGAGCTCTCTGGGGCTGGTATGGCACACCCAACCAAATACAACTAATTAAGGACCAAGTTTAAAACACATGTTTTCAAATCATGGCAAAGAAGGCATCTATAGCTCTTAAAATTTACCTTTCCTCAAAGTATGGATGGCTTCCTCAGTTAACCAAGGTTTCCAGAAGTTCGCTACAGCCTCATATACTTTGCTGGTAGATATAGGCAGTTGATCCTGACCAAATATAACACCATAAGGCACCATTTAAAGTTTGATTAAGGTACATGGATGAAAAAGAATGACAGTAGAACTATTTTAAAAATAAATAACCCAAATATAATGATCATATTCTTATGACCATAAGAACTCTAAAGGACATGAAATCTTCTGAAAATTTAATATACTATAATTACAGATGCTAATTTGATTCCCTTAGCTCCTATTATTTACCCACAATTTACTCTAGCCAACTCTATCTGAGACAGTGTGGATAGAGAGAACAGAGAGCTGGACTTGAAGTCAGGAAGACATGGGTTCAAATACTACTTCTTACGTGATCCAGAGAAAGTCACATATCTTCTATATGCCCCAGGTCAAAAAATCTAGAGCTAGAAGGGACCTGAGAGGCAACCTAACCCAAACTTAGTCTCATTTTGCAAATGAGGAAACTGGGACCAAGGGAAATTAAATGACTTGCCTGAATCATACAGGTAGCAAGCATCAGATATAAGGATTGAACTCAGGTAGATCCTCTGACTCTATAGCCTGTGTTCCTTCCACTGTCACATTGCCACAGATGAACATTCTAGAATAAAATTTTCCAGAACTTATCTATAATGTTTTAGCTGGATTGTGAAGGATCTTTATTGAGGGAGGCAATACCCATACTTCGAGTTCTCTATGTTGAAGAAATCACAGACCCTTGTGTATTCGTGTGTAAAATGGAGATAAAAGCACCTACTTCTCAGAGTTATTGTGAGGACCAAACGAAGTAACTGTAAAGTGCTGAGCACAGTGCCCAACATATTGTAAGCACTATTTAAATGTTAGTAGTAGTTGTTATTATTATTATTATTATTCCAACATTGTCTCTTCATCTGAAGATTCTTTCATTTTACCTTTCAATATGGCTTGAGCTTGTCAAAGAATTGAAAATTGCAAGTTATTACTTTAATATTCATGGAGAAAATACAGCTGTTGTTACAGTAGTATAAATAATAATTTTTTAAAATCCTTAATTTTAAAGAATGGAGATGTAAATTAAAACCCTACAGGTTTTAACCAGAAAATTGATTTGAATCAGAAAATCATTGTAATATATTCATATTTTGAGGCATTATACTTAAAAATCAAAAGTTTTCTCCATGACTGACACCCATACATTACTGATGGAAACTCCTCCAAGATATAGCTCCACATGCCAGAATCAATACAACATCCTAGTCATTGCCCAATATGACTCAAGTCATTAGTTCAAGATTAGTTCTTAATCCCAAATATATGATGGTAAAACTTAAGTACTTTCAGGTTAAGTAATAACCAAATAGCTTGTTCTAATTGGAACTAATTACCTCATTTTGTTCTGTTCTGTATCAAAGGTCAGGGTCACTTGATAGATTGTTTTACAATGACTTATGTCAAATAAGACTTCAATAACAACCGACAGTGTAAGAACCCTAAACCATCCTTGGTCAGGTTTTATTTACTTCAATTAAGTAAAAATTCCAATATAATAAGTCAAAAATATTATAGCATTGAGAATTATAGAATCATAAATTTTTACAGATTAATGGGAACTTAGATATCCTATAATTCAACCCTATTATTTTATAGATAATGGTGTAAAGACTTGCTCAAGGTCACCACATTAGGAAGGCTATAAACAGAATGAAGATCTCCTCCTGTACCATATTCCATGCAGTCCACCACACTGTCTTCTGCGTGTGTCACATCCACAGCCAAGAAAAAGAGGTTTAAAAGGATAAGCACTAGGCTCATCCAGCTTTACTAGCACAAGTGTGTGGGAAAAACCTAAAGATTAATTAGGGACCCTCACCCAGACTGCTTCCTTGGGTGGGAGCCAAAAGGAATCTCAAAGTCTGCCAAGCAAATACCTACCTCTTCTGTTGTAATAGGTGGAGATATGAATATGTGCATATGTGTTTGTGTATCTATGGTAAATATTTGCATGCCTTCATTAGACATTATGCTTCTAATTCAATAGCATTTTTCTCGGTCATTATTGCCCAATATCTGCTATAATTATTTGCAGATAACTCTGAAAGAAGTTGTCTCTGTGCTTTTCATGGCGCAATTTGTATTTCTGTTAATGATGGGAGGACAAAAATAATTTTAGTAATATTAGGAAATGAAGGAGGGGTCTATGAGTATGGAACATTCCCCATGTCATCAAAGAAAGGCAATAGGTTGGTTATTTTTATTGTTCTTTTCTTGTCTTTCCTATTCTCTGTTAAATGGAAAGAGAGGTATATTCAGAAACAAAGGTAACATAAAAACATAAGATAAATAAAAACTGTTTTTTTTAAAAGAAATTAATGTGATCAATTCAGAAAAATATAAGAAGACTTCTAAGAACTGATGCAGAGGGTAAGCAAAAGCCAGAAAACAATAAATATGCAATGACTATAACAATGTGAATGAAAGAACTACAATACAACCACACACACACACACACACACACACACACACACACACACACGCACGCACATTGCATATCAGTTTTTAATTGGTTTTTCCTTTTTAAAAAAAAAATTCTTTGTAATGAAGCCTAGCTTACAGAGAAGGGAAATCTGACTATATTTGCATATTAAGGCAATATAAAAACAAAAGACAACAATATTTTTAAAAATAATATTGTTGTTTCTCAAACTGAGAAATTAAAGCTCTTTTACCAAAGAGATTCATGAGCTGAGAAGATATGTGGAGTTTTACATGGTAAGGCAAATGAAGCTAGAATGGCTTAAGTTGTATTCAGTCTATTTACTGAACACTGGTAGGCCACCGTATTCTTCAAAATCTTCTCTCCTCCTTGAATTTCAGAGACACAATATAACGTTGCTTCTTTTCCTATATAACTAAGTACATCTCTGTCTGTTTCTGTGGCTCCTTGTATAATCATGAGTCTTTATGCTGTGTGCTTCTTAAGGTTTTGTCTGTGGATCTTCCTTGTCTTCTCTTCAGCTACCAAATTTTTATCTCTAGCATTCACCTCTCTTCTGAGCTTTAGACCCATATGAGCTCCAGATGCCTTTAGAACATCTCTACCTGTCCCACACTGGGAACTCTGCCCCTCCTCATATCTTCCTCCTTGCTTCCTTCAAGTCTTAGCTGAAGTCCCACCTTCTACAAGAAGCCTTTCCCAGATCTCCATAATCTTAGTGCCTTTCCTCTGAGATTCTTTCTAAACAATTCTGTCTATATCTTATTCATACATAATCCCTTTGCGTGTTGTTTCTTCCATTCGTCTGTGAGCTTCTTAAAGCCAGGGACCATTTTTGTCTTTCCTCGTATTCTCTAATGCCTAATAAGTGCTTGTTGCCTTGACAACTATTAGGTAGCATGTAATATGTACCACTTTGAACAAAATGTTATTAGTAGTTAGCATAATTAATGAAAAGTTGGTACTACTGACTCTAATCAGAAGGGACAAAGATGCCTTATAGAAACAAGTACATATTTTCAAAGAAATTGGCCCGTATCACATTTAATCACAAACAAAAAATACACTGGATATAAAACGTATCTTTGGACTTTGGACATTGCTTTAACTTAAACAATTGTCTACATTTCCTGACACACATTCCCCTGAACATCTTTCAAGCTACTAAATCTTAGTATCTACAGGTAATCTGAAACTTAAATTTCATTCTAGAATTCAGGAGTAATTCTAAACATATATTGCAGCAGCCTATGCAGCTATAATTATTTTAATCTGTAGCAATAGAAGGCTTTATTAGATAGAATAACTGGAATCCTTAGATAATTTCTAAACCTAACTTTGACCAAGAATTTCAAATCCACTACCAATCTTACTAACAAAGTAAAAACCTAAAAGTTTAGTTTTATCACCTTTCCTTTCCCTCTATCCCTCCCCCAGGTATGAGCAATTAAAAAAAAAAAAAAAAAGGAAAATGACTCAAAAGCATGGAATTAGATGATGAGAGTAAAAGTAACAAAAGGGTCATTCCAAAATGGATAATCAATCCCTGAAGAATCAAGAAACTGACTCTACATTTTTATACAAAGGGATTAGTTAAATTATTTTTATTTACCCTATCCTTACCCCCTTTCCCATCAAATAGTCAATAATAGATCCTAAGAGTTCTACCTTTATCCCCTAAAGATCACAATTATTTTAAGGTTTCTGGAAGATAATTACCTGAGGCCAGTAGTCATGATTGCCCAAAGCAGGGAAAACCTGCAAATTGGGAAAGAGGCTTTGGATGGTGGTTGTCATATTGCCAATAACATTTATGACAACATCTGTAGAGAGTTCCTTTACTGGAACATGAGGAGGGCTATCCCTGAAGAGAAGAGAATAATTAATTGATAAAATATATGGTAATTAAGGGAAAATGGGAGTTTTATAAAAGTTTTTCTGATCATCTTAGACATACAATGTTTACAAATCATGACATGAAAAGCTGTGGCAAATAATATTCCAAAACGTACCATCTATATTTTTCACTACTTCACCAGCACACTCAAGAGTTCTTTTTGCCCTTCTTTCTCTGCAATACTAAATTCCCTTATCTGTAAAACGGGAATAATACTAATAGCATCTATTTTACAGTGTTTTTGTAAGAATTAAATGAAATAATGTATGTGATGTACTTTGATAATCTTAAAGCAGTTTAGAAAGTGAGTAGTTGTTAATGAGTCTTTCAGAGAATCAACAAAGAAAGTAAATCCAGAGGGACCAGGGAAACAGAAACCAAAGGAAAACATTTAAATGTAAAAAACAAATAGGTGTGCATATGTATGTATGTATATATACACACACATATGCACATATATGTGTGTATGTGTATATATATGACAGAGGCATGGGGTAAAAATGTAAAGTCAACGACTTAAAAGGATCAGTTGAAGAAGAAAGAGAAAAAACCTAGGGAAGGAATAATAATTTTCTTTATGTATTTGAAAGGCTGTCATGTAGACATGTCATGCTTTGTTTTGATTAATCCCAAAGGGCATAACTAAGCAATCAAAGTGTAGAAGTGGCATATAAGAAGATATGGCCTTGTTAAAAAAAAAAGATTCCTAAACACTAGAACTATCCAAAAGAGAAATGGACCGCCTTAGAAGGCAATGCTTGTTTTTTGGTTTTTGGTTTTGGTTTTGGTTTTTTTGCAGGGCTATGGGGGTTAAGTGACTTGCCCAGGGTCACACAGCTAGTAAGTGTCAAGTGTCTGAGGCTGGATTTGAACTCAGGTACTCCTGAATCCAGGGCTGGTGCTTTATCCACTGCGCCACCTAGCTGCCCCGATGGCAATGCTTGAATAGAGATCTGAGAAAAGAATGAATGAATGCTTTGGGGGTATGCTGTAGAAGGAAATCTTATTCAGGCCCCATTTGTTCTAGGTAACCTCTGAGGTCCTTTCCAACTCTGGAATTCTGAAAACATGCCACCTTCTGATTTGGGGGGTTTGGAGGGGAGAGGAGGTACATAAGCAGCAGTACATTCATGACAGGAGCAATATAGAAAGACAATTTTTAAAAATTCTTTAAAAACTCCTAAAACATATTCCATGACTTTTTATAAAGGCTATCAACACAATGATATAGGGTATTCAGTACTTTCTATAAGACACATTTTTCAAAGGCATTCCACTTGTGAAATCTTTAGTGTTTCACAGTGTTCCATTTTAATTATGTGAGAGTCCATAGTAAATTAACTCATTTTATACATAAGAGTAGCATCCTCAATATCTCTTATCATTTCTAAGAAAATATTTTAATTTTAGTTTCGTTGAACCAAATTAATGTAAAGCACTTGAAGAAATATGTTTTATATAATTTATCTCCATAAGTCATTTGCCATTCTATTGAGGCTATTCATAAAGTAGACACCGGATAAATTCTAGATGCTATTTGCTTGATCACTTACCCAGTCCATATCATGAAAGATGCTTGTTGTCCAGAACTTTTAATGAAATTAAATGCTGATAAAATGAGTTGGTATGGAGAATCACATAGAAAATCTCCAAAGGGGCCAGGATTGGAAGCATTCGCACCCTTGGATGATGAGCATACTTTTGTATGATCCTCAGTGATGTGATATGTAGGGTCTAGATGTAAGTCAGTCACATGCCAAAACTGTCCTATGGATTGAAAGGAAATATTGTTGAAACTCTTCTGCCCCTAAGCTCAATGTTACACAATTTTACAAGAAACTGGAAGCAGTTTTCCACATGATGGTGGGGAAAATTCTGAGTCAGTGACGTGCTCCTGTGCCCTGCAGTAAAATGCAATCTTTCCATGTGAGTAGATGAAGAAACAAAGGACAGTTGGAATGACTTGACTCGATGGACTCATATTGAGCCACAGTTGATGAGTTCAGAGATAGTGTGAAAATGCAAGAGCTAATTTGCATAATGAAATATATGAAGACACCCTTGTGGGAGGGTAGTAATATTATTTTGTGCCTTACTAGCATGTTTCCTTGAATGATTTGTGAGTTGAGAATTATTCTCTGGGTATATCTATTTGCATTTTTCCAAGCAGAAAAACTCATATGGAAAGGTTATATGGTTTTCCCAGTGTTATATGCTAAGTTAATGGTAAAGCCTGGATAGAATACTTTGTCTCCCAGTTTCTCATCTGTAGACATATTTGAGATTAATAAAAAGTGAATACAATTTTTTAAAGCAAAAGCTTTTAGCCTAAATGTAGGAATTTCCATTTAGGATCCTTAAAAGCTACCTAATGGCTGCCCATTATGCACAGCTTTCCTTCTATTTTACTTAGCAAGTAAAAACAGTTGCAAGGAAGGATAGTCCAATGCTGCTTCAATGAAGCAGCTGAGAACTGGTGCAGAATGCTCACATTAAACAACATCTGATACTACCCCTGCCTGGGAATTACTCTAAGAGCAAAGTTATTATATTTAGGGATGTAGTAAGGGACTGCACTCAGGACAGCCACATCCAATTGTATGAAACACAACAGTTTCAAGTGCATTAGTGTATAATGTGTGTATACATACAGAGACTTCTGAGAAAATAGTTATTAATAATGAATTTCTTGGGAACCCAGGGACCCAATTTTAGTCCCTTTCTCTCCCCCTCACCCCAGAAAGTTCAATTCTTAGGATGAAGTTTTAATTCTGTTCAGAGGGAGCCCAAGACAACAAAAGGAATGAAGACAGACTCTTTTGTCTAGCTCAGTAAACTGATTATACCACACCTATCTGGACTTCACCTTTGCCCCTCAAGGGGTCTCTCCCATTATACCATTATGTTATCAGGTAGAGACCATTTTAATATGGACCACCCTCAAGTCATGTCTACCAATGGAATTGAATGATGCTAACCAATCAGCTTTGATCAATGTATAGTGACCCACCTCTATGAAAAGAGGATAAAAGCTGAGACCACTTGAGAGTGGAGATGTTCTTGTCTTCCTGGACCTGCTGTCACTTGGTGCAGCTTCTTAGGACTGTAAGTTTGTAGGCCATGTGCTCTCTCTCCAAGAGACAACATGACACCGGGGTTTTTCTGCTTGTGTTACCTGCCACATGCTCGATATTTTATTAATATATAATATTAATTAATAATAAATATTTATTGCCAAAAAGCAGGGCAACGGTCATTATTATACAAATAGCCATTAATATATATGTAGCAAATAATAATTTAGTAAACCCAGCCTAGCCAACAAATAATTTAAAAAACAGACTGTATAGTCAGACACTTTTGAAAATAGAATTTTATCACTGTTACTCTGAACACTGTCATTTCCAGCTCTTAGCATAAGCCTTGGCAAGTTGCAGATATAATAAATACTTCTTGACTTGACCTCTGAGTTTATCTCTATCACTATCACTGACTTATTCCCAGTTCAGTAGGTGGAACAGTGAATAGGGATCCTGATCTGGAGTCAAGAAGACTCATTTAAATCCAACCCCAGATACCTATTAGCTGTGTAACCCTGGGCAAGTCACTGAACTTCTCTCTCAGTCTCAGTCTCCCCATCTGTAAAAATAGCACCTACCTGGCAGGCTTGTTGTGAAGATCAAATGAGACAACATGTGGAGTGCTTTGCAAACTTTAAAGCACTCTATAAATGCTAGCCATTGTTATGTCCTTAGAACCATAGAATTTTAGAGCTGAAAGAAAGATTAGCAATCACACTAGGTCAACTTCTAATTTTACAGACGAGGGGAAAAAAAGAAGTCTAGGAGTCAGCATAATGGAGCTAGTTCATGGCAAGATTGGCGTTAGAACCCAGATCTCTTGGCATCTAGTCGAAGCAGTGCCCTTTTACACCATTACAAAGAAAATGGCATAGCATGGGTGACTCTAATAAGAGTGAATAAATTAATAAAGCACTGTTCTAAGCTCTAGGGATACAATTATAAAAGACAGTCCCTGCTCCCAAAGAGCTCCCATTCTATTGGGGGAGACAATTCACATGGAAGATTTTAACTTCAAGTCAAATGAAAATCTCCCATGGTCCTTAGGGTACAGTGGCAAAGCAGATGTTAATGCCTGTTTCTTTAATGTCATGTCTGCTTTATAAAAAATGCTGTTAGTTTTTGATGTTGAACTATCTGACAACGCCAAAGACTTTGGTCACCAACAATCACCAGAAACCTTTACTGGTCAATTAATGATCTCCTACCTACAACTTTGAAAATGTTGATCTAAAATACTGTGCTCTACTCCAAATCTATACGACACATTAACTTTTGTTTTTAAGTTGACACAAACTCTACCCAACACGGACATTGAAATTTGAAAACAGTCCAGTATTACCTTGAAGATAGCCTATCCTTGGAATAGTAGGTATAATAATTTATAAGAGGGTTCCAGGGGTTGAGGAAGGAATCAATAACTAAAGTGAATTTTCAATCATTATTTTACCTATGTCTTACTAAATAAAGTACTTTCAATACTATATATGATTACTTAGTATACTATAACAAAGTTAGCAACTTTGTTGTCCATATTTCTCAAAGAATTTTTAATATAGACTTAAATTCACTTTACTTTTTGACAACTTTACGTATAGAGGAAGGGAGAAAGGACAGAGGGGAAGGGAAACCAACTAAATAGTCTAGGGAGACATGAAAAAGGCCTGAACTAGGGTGATAACTGAGTAAGTGAAAAGAGAAGGGGACACATATTATGAAGTTAGAGAGAAATCAGGAGAGAGTCTGTCACCCCTCTCTTTTCATTCCTCTTTTTACTCTTAAAAGACACTGTTTTCCAGAGCTAAGGTATAGCAAGTAAGCCTGCTCTGACCTAGGTATAACAACAATCCTTTGTGCTCATCCTCTGTATGAACTCTGCTGCAGCAAAATCACAGAACTGTTTCACACCTGCCCCAGGTTGTCCCTGACCTCAGACGAGTTCCTGCAGGAACCCAGGAACCATGCGGTCATGAAGCCCTGCTATGAATCAAACTTGCCTCATTGTTGCTGCTACCCCAGAATTGCCATGGCTACAGCTGACTGTTTTTTTGTTTATCAAGTCACTACTACATGTATCAAGGCTCAGCCTCACCACTGTGGGTCTGTTTGGTCCTAGAGCAGACCTCAGCACATTTTTCTGATATCCCCCCATCTAACAAAATATAGAATTTTTTTTTTGCTTATAACCACTATTAGATTTTTGGGTTTGTTTTATTTTCTTTTTCAGAGTTAACAGTTGGGGTATTACTTCTGTGATCTCTTGAGTATTTTTCAGAGTTAATAGTGGTTGCATAACTTGTGACACTTTGATCATTGACTTTCTGGGTTTGAGAAGACTAAGTCTGGTGAGAGACAGAGACACAGAGAGAGAGAGAGAGAGAGAGAGAGAGAGAGAGAGAGAGATCTGAGTCATCTGCTTAGAGATAATAACTACATACATCCAAGTTGCTAAGAAGAAATATAGGAGGAAAGAAGAAGAGGAATTAGGATGGAGCCCTGGGATACACCCACAATTGAAGTTAATATATGGATGATCATATAGCAAAAGTCTGAAAAGTAGCTAGACATAAGAGAAAAACTAAGAAAACAATGTCATGAACATTCAGACAGGTGAAAGTATTCAGATGAAGAGGCTGGTCAACAGTGTCAGATGCTGCAGAGGTCAAGAAGGATATGGACTGTAGAAAGGCCTTCAGAATTAGTAATTGAGGCCAGTGGTCAACTTGGAAAAAGTTTCAGTTGAGTTAAAGAAGCTGGAAGCCAAACTGTAATAAGCTGAAGAGGCAAGAAGTGTAAGCATCTTTTCCTAAGAGTTTGACTGTGAAAAGGAGAGAAAGAATGATATTTTGAGTGGATGGTTGAATCAAGTGAGAGTTGGTTTTTGTTTGATTTGGGTTTTTTTGTTTTGTTTTTGGTGAGGCAATTGGGGTTAAGTGACTTGCCCAGGGTCACACAGCCAGTAAGTGTCAAATGCCTGAGGCCGGATTTGAACTCAGGTCCTCCTGAATCCAGGGCCTGTGCTCTATCCACTGTGCCACCTAGCTTCCCCAATTTTGTTTTAAAGATGAGAGAGCCCTGGTATGTTTGTAGGCAGCCCACACAGAAGGAATAATCTGTCAGAGGAGGGAATGAGATCAAGGCATAAGCAGAAAGGTTAGCCTTGGTGAGCAGTGCATTGGGAACTGGAATAAAAGAAGAATGAGTGAAGAGGCCAAGAGAGGGGGGGGGGTGGGGGGCGGAGCAGATAGGTGGTACAGTGGATAAAGCACTGGCCCTGGATTCAGGAGGACCTGAGTTCAAATCCCACCTCAGACACTTGACACTTACTAGCTGTGTGACCCTGGGCAAGTCACTTAACCACCATTGCCCCAGGGGGAAAAAAGAGTAGAAGAGGGAACTCACAGAGAATGGTGTCTATTTTGCCAGTAAAGTATGAAAGTTTCTCTACCAAGAGAGAGGTGGGGAAAATGTCATGGGAGTTTAGAAGAGAAAAGAGAAGATTTGGAAAAATCTCTGTAGGGAATGAAATAGAGATTGCATTAAGGAAGGAGGAGGGGGGAGAACAAAGTATCGCCAAACAGCAGTGAGCACATACAACGGGGATGAGACAATGTCAATTGGTAGCGGATCTAGTAAGCAAGGTTTTGGCAGCTTCCTGCAGGACCTTTCAGCAGCCAAAATATGAACAGCGGAGACTGATGGGGCTAATTTGTGGCTGGGGCTAGAAATGGCTCGCTGTTCAAGAACAGAAGAAAGTGTCAAACTGAATTGGTTAACTATAAAATTAAGATTTGAGTAGGAAGAAAGCTCTTAAGAAAATACAAAGTGTAGGTGGCACAACAAACTTACCCTGATAGAAATACACTACATGCTTCAATAATACAAAATAATACTTGATAATATGAAAAGTAGTAGTGTGAAGATGAGGTGGGGTATGGTAACTAAAGACTGGAGAAATTAAATGAGGAAGGCTTCAGAGAGGACATCTAACTTGGCCTTAAAAGATTTATAGTGGGGCAGCTAGATGGCACAGTGGATAAAGCAATAGCCCTGGATTCAGGAGGACCTGAGTTCAAATCTGGCCTCAGACACTTAACACTTACTAGCTGTGTGACCCTGGGCAAGTCATTTAACCCCAACTGCCTCACCAAAAAAAAAAAAAGATTTATAGTAAATTAACAAAGTAGGAATGTGAAAAGGGAAGGGAGAAGAAGAAATGAATGGGAGAGTGAGAACAGTTAGAAAGACAGATTAAAGGAGGTGGGAGGGAGAGACTTCAGAGAAGAATTCCCCCTACCAATTTGAATTAGAAGCTGCTTTGTAATTTAGTTTTAGAAAGTTGCCTGGGTCATTGATTCATAAAATGACTAACCCAAGGTCAGTCACCAAGTATTTTTTAAGCAGGCCCAGTGCTGGTCACACAGTTACTACCTCAGAGCCAGGCTTTGTATACTGATCTACTTGACACCAAGGCTTCTCCTTACTACACTCCTTTGCCATCCATTGAATGTACGGAGAGTATTAATATAAGATTATGCTGCAAAGGCAAGGTGTCATCAAGATTATTTTAGCAGACAAAAGTGGGCCAGCAAAGATTTTTGAAGGAGAAAGACAAGACCCTATCCAACTCTTTCCCTACTAATCCTCTCCAGTTCATAAGTCTTATGATCTAGAGTCAGGAGATGGTATTGTTGTTCAGTCACATCTGACTCTTTGTGACCCCAATGTGGTTTCCTTGACAAAGATACTGGAGTGATTTGCCATTTCCTTCTCCAGCTCATTGTACAGATGAGGAACTGAAGCAAACAGGATTAAGTGACTTATCCTGGGTCACAGAGTAAGTCTGAGGCTGGATTTGAACTCACAAAGATGAGTCTTCTTGATTCCAGACCTGGCATTCTATCCACTGTGTTGCCTAGATACCTGAAGAGTCAGGAGACTTGGGTTCAAATCCTGGCTCTGAAATTTAATTTTTATGATAGAAAAAGTCCTGGATTTCAAGTCAAAGAACTTGAGTTCAAATTCTGTGTGACCTTAGCCAAGTCACAATATCTCTAGGTCATAATTTCTTCATCTGTAAAATTAAGGACTTCTGCTAGAAAGACTTCTTTTTTTTTTGTGGGGCAATGAAGGTTAAGTGACCTGCCCAGGGTCACACAGCTAGTAAGTGTCAAGTGTTTGAGGCTACATTTGAACTCAGGACCTCCTGACTCCAGGGCCAGTGTTTTATCCACTGCACCACCTAACTGCCCCCAGAAAGACTTCTTAAATTATTTCTAATTCCAACTCAGCTATGAATTTTGACCCTGACACTTTTTTTTTTTTTACTTTTAAGACTATGGACAAACATAGATTTCACCCCTGCTCAAGAAACTTCAGCCACTCCTCATTACCTTTTGGATAAAACACAAACTCTTTTATGACCCTTCATAATCTGGTCCTAGCCTCCTTTTCCAGGTTTGATTGCACATTGCTTCCCCTCATAAACTGGTGACTTGCTAGCCAAACTGGTTTTCTTGCCTTTCATTACACATGATATTCCGACTCCCATCCTTAAATCTTGGTTGGTATAGGGCTGTCCCCTATAGCTAGAATGTTCTCCCTCCTCACCTGTAAATATTGAGACTCCTGGTTCCCTTCAAAGCTCAGTGGACCTGCTACCTCCTTCAAAAGGCCTTTTATGATCTCCTCACTTTTTAGTATGCCGCAGCATTTTGTATTTTCTTTATATCCTTCATTTGCCTACCTATGAATGCTTGGTATTCCTAGGGGAATAAATTCCAAGAGGTCAGGTTTTTTTATAACCCTCACCTAGAACAGTGACTGGCACATGATATAGGTGCCAGATATATCAGATAGTGATATACATTATAATTAATCAAGCACACCTACATAAAGTCTGGCAGCACTCCTCTAGATCTACCAATAAAACTTGACAGACTAGGAAGTAGGGAATAAGGAAATGGGGTAACAGAGTAAGCAATAAGAAATACTGAAGGGGTAGCTAGGTGGCACAATGGATAAAGCACCAGCCCTGGATTCAGGAGGACCTGAGTTCAAATCCGACCTCAGACACTTGACACTAGCTGTATGACCCTGGACAAGTCACTTAACTCTCAATGCCCCCAAAGAAATTTTTTTTTTAAATACTGAAGACTTGTTTTGTTTTTGGCTTTTTTTTCTGTAAATGTTCACCTTCAGTAATAATCACATAGAAATCTTCAACAGCTACATTTGCACTTTAGGCTTTCAAACACCTTGCTGCTAGCTACACTTCACTCCCTGCAAGCCTAAGTAAACTTTATCTTTCCTTTCCCCAAAAGAGGAACTGTTGACCTTGAGCATAGTTCCCTAGAAGCCATGGTTCAACTGAATCCCTAAAATGAACGAGAGCGATTAGCTCTTTTATACTAAGAATTTGCATCTTTAAATTCCAAAGAGGAGTGGCACTTCAACTAGGTCTAGAATGGAAATTTCAGAGGGTGGAGAATCCCAATTATCTTCCGGGGTTGGCACAGAACAGTTGGCTCAGTACACTTTTATAGCATGGTGTGGCAAGGAAACAAAAGCAGTATCTAACATCTGGAAAATCAACAGACATTTTGTTGTTGTCTGTCTTTCACTGAACTTAGGAAACCGACTTGCTTTACATAGAAAGTAGCAATCGTGGGAGCTTGGCAGCCAGGGACAGGTATGTGCCCCAGCACATTACAGAAGAGTAATCACTTGCTCAGAGACAGCAGTGTTTACTTCTAAGCTAACTATTGCACATGCTACTTCCACGAAAAAGCAAAGTCATTCAGGGGGAGTTTCACTTTTGGAAGATTTCCTGGATGCATTGGGGAAGGGAAGGTGGAGAAAAACCTAGATTTTGAGTCTTCAGACGGAGATAACATAACAAACCGCAGCATTCAATGCATTCCTGAAATGCATTATAATTAATCAAGAACACCTACTTAAAGTCTGGCAGGACTCCTCCAGATTTAACAACAAAACTTGACCGAGTAGGGAGCCATCCCAAGATCACTAGGAGGTGTGCGTTTTCACCATTTTTTTCCTCCTTCCCTCTGAAACTTGATGAGTAAGAGGAAGAAAGTTCTCTTGCTTTCTGTTTTCCTAAAAGGTTCCTGGCCACCTCTGATTCCAAGCAGCCCAAGGTAACAAAAATGGGTGGTTGCCTATCCAAAAATAAAGAATGATAGGAGTATGTTGCTCACTCTTGCCGCTGGCAGTTTTATTAGACTGACAGCTTCCTATGGGCTGGATTTGGGAGACCGGATCCCAACGCAGCCGCTGCCACCTCAGTCTCTCTCCTGGCCCTTCGGGTAAGCAAGCTGGCGGAGGCACCCTCCCTTCCCTTCTCCTCCTCCCCCATAAGGTTTTCACACTCCCCCTTCCCCCATAAACTTTTATCCTTCCCCCTCCTTTAGTCTTTCCTTCCTGTCTTCTCTCTTAGCCCAAGGTTTAGACAACTCAAAAGTGCTTCCCCGCCCCCTTCAGGGGAATGAAGAAGGTTCTTTTAACAATATTTATATTAATAATTTATCCGGAGACTTGCAGCACCTCCGTTCCCATTCCTTGCAGTCAGTTCTCCGTGGCCTGTCACGAGGGAGGGATGGCAGAACACTTACCTACAGCAGGATCCTGAATTGGGGACGCAGGGGCAGAGTCCCCGCCTGGGAGAACAAAGGCAGAGCAGAAATACAAGCTGCTCACCAGGCAGCATGCCCAGGAGAGCGGGCCCCTCAGCTCCATAGCCCAGGCCAGGCGCTCCACAGCCTGCTCGGAAAGCTCGCGGCGTCTGGGGCGGTAAAGCCTGGGGCCCAGGTCAGGCCCTTGGGGGTGGGGTGGGGTGGGGTGGGGTGGGGTGGGGTGGGGTGAGAAAAGGAGGCGTTTGCTGGAAGCTCTGGGTGAGCCTGTCACGTGTGGTCTGAGTCGGCTACATTCGAAGCTGAGCAGCTTAGCCCCGGGAGCTCCCGTCTGCCTTGTGTGTCCTAACCCCTAGTCCTCTGCGCCGCGCTCGTGTTCTCCATTAGTGAGTATTGAGGCTCCTGCTTAAGGGAGAGTGGGCCATGCGAATCTCTTCATAATCACTATCATGGTCTTTCCACACAAGTGTTTTGATTTTACACTGCCGGGCACTGTGTTAAAATCTGGGGTAACAATGAAAGGGGGAAACACGGTCCTTGCTCTCAAAGGGCTCCATTCTAATGAGACAACGTGCAAAACCAAACAAAAAACCCCACTATTTTCCAAGATACATCCCTCTACATGCCTCTTTTCTATTAATTGTTTGAACTTCTTTAAAAACAAACAAACAAACAAACAAACAAAAAACTTGAAAAACCCTTGAACACCTCCAGGCCTTTGAAAACTGGCTAAAATATAGTGTTGGGGTGGAAAGTGTCTTGGATCTTTGCTGTTCTGTATTTAAGAGAGTTGTAAGGGAATTCATACTGGAGGTAGTGGGCTTTCTTTCTCCCTAAAAACCTTTTTGAGAAAAGTTAACTGCCTAGTTTAATAGGGGTGTGAATCTCCCATTGCTTAGTCTTGTGCTTTCGTGAGACTGGAAAGTCCTAAAGATGACAAGCCCCTACATTTAATTATCAGAATGTGGAAATGCTTTAGGGAAGAAAACATCTTCCTCTTTTCTTACCCACAGAAAACTCTTGGGAAAGTGCATTTCATTTCCCATCACGGAAAACCTTTTCTCCCCTGTGTAATCTAATGGTTGTTGTGACCAGTGAATGGGTCTTTGAATGGGAAACCAAAGCTTCTCAATCCTGTTTCAAGTCCAGCCAGGGACATGCTGAAACAACATTCAAAACTGTAAAAACTAACAAACTGCTTTCTCACTGTAGGGATAAAAATGGGACTTGGAAACTCTCAGCTCACGAAAGAAGCTTTGCGATTAAAGGTGTGGGGGAAAACATCTGAGCAATAAAGGCTAGGAGAGAGAAAAGAATTAAATGACAGCTTTTAGGATAGCAAAATAAGAGAGTACAAATTGATTGATAACTGGAATTCTAATCCAAAGATTAAACAAATAGGGAAGAAAAGGGCAAGTCTTTTTGAACCATTAATGTCATTTTTAAATAAATCAGGAATATTGTTCCCTGTGAAATTCTCCAGTTTGTTCCTTTGTGAAATAGATAAACCAATATAATACTGCCTACAATCTATAAGACCCAGTATGTATGAACATATATTCATCCATAAAGGCACAATTAAAATAGTATAGAATATCCTGTGGCTTCTTTTCTACCTATCTTTTTCATATCCACCAGTCTAAAACCCTTGTCTAATCTAACTTAACTGTGCCCACGGTACACACATTTATAAATTGTTTGTAGATCTATATTTCTCCCCTGAGGTTTGGAGAGATAGTGGCGCAAGTTTTGGTGAAAATAAATATGAGATGGTATCCTATCTTCCAGTAGCCTGTGATTGGAACACGACTGCTCTGTTGCAACACATCTTTTTTTAGTATAGTCTTTTTATTTTTTAGACCTAGGTATCTCAGAAATTACTTCTAGGTCACATTGTGTGTAGTATTTGGACTTTGTCACTGCTGTTCTTACAGTAAATACTGACATCAATAACATACAAAGAAATTAGCTTCTTGACAGTCCTTAGAGGCAATGTGGTATGGTAAAAAGTTCAGTAAAAGTAGAACAACTAGATTAAAGTCCTGAGTCTCTTTCCTTACCTCTGTCCCATTTACTAGGTTTGTGAGTAGGGTACTAAGTCATCCTCTCTGATAATCAGTTTTCTCATGTCTAAAATGGGGGTAATAATATTGTTGTTCATCCTTCATTCTTGAAGGGGACCGATGACATCACATGGGTGATGTCTTGATTTGGAATTGGATTTAAGTGAGGCAGAGCTGGGCAAAGTTGTTAGCCTCACTCTCTCCTCCAAAGTCCTCGAAGTCCAACTGCAAGACAAAAATCAAGATGACTAGTAACAGCCCAGGATGCAGTGAGTGACCTTGGCCTCAAGGAATCATCTTAGGGAAAAGGGAATACACATAGTTTATCCTGCTCCTCAATATGTTTGATAAAGGAAACAAGTACTAAAAGAAAAACATTACTTTTGCACAAAATGGATTCCTAGCCAAAAAAAAAAAAAAGACCTAAAAGAAACAGAAAAGTAAACCAAAATAATTGCAGGTAGGAACACTAAGTGTAACATTAGCAACATCAGACATCAGACAGAAAAAGAAAATTTTGGTAACAGAGATTGCAATGTTTGAGAAGACAACTTTTCAGTCATTAATCAGAGAAGAGGGGGAAAGAAAAGATGGACTTCCAAAGGCAAATCTCTGAAAGAAGAACAAAACACAGAGCTTGGACTTAACAGAACAACTTCAAAAAGTCTACAAAGAATGTCAGAGAGTCCTGGTAATGTTTACCTCAACTGAGCAAACCCTATTAAGAGATTCTTTCATAAAAGAGATCCAAGAACAAGTCGTTGATATGAGATGGGGAAAATACCAGAAACATATGGCCTGAAGGAAAATCATAATGTGCTAGTGATATGCTATAAAACACTCAGCATCTTGTGAAAACTATATTATTCCTAGGACAACGAATATGCCAATTGCAATGGAATTAAAACAAGGCACAGGGCCTTGAACATAGTTTGTTGTTTTTTCAGGCCAGACCTATCATTGAATACATGTGGACAATTCCCAGTGTGGAAAACTCTCCTCACCAATCTAGATCAGCAAGTCCTCTTTAATTTACACTCTGAAAGAAATGCCAGGAGCACTGAGAAGTTAAAAGAATTTCCCAAAAACACAGTCAACATATGTCAAAGGCAACACTTAAAACCAGCTCACCCTTACTCCTAAACTAGTCCTTTATTCACTTTGTTTTACACTGTATGCTTTGCATACAGTAGGGGCTTAATGTTAGATGAATCAAACTGAATCTTACCCTCCATACCATAAAAAAGTACATGTGGGCTAACCGAGCTTATTACCTCCCAACTTTAAATTATTTCTTCATTATGGATTTATGTTCCTCTAAAGATAATTGACTAAACTTGTCAAGGTGTTGGGATCCAATTTCCTTAAAGTTCTTTATGATAAGTTTACAGGGATACAAGGAGTGGCTTCTCTCTGTTTCTATAGTAAGAAGCAAGGCCTGACCAGAGTGGTCCCAAATTAGCAGTCCCTTCTTCCTCTATTACTTTACTCCTATAGTCTACCTAAAATGAGGCAGTGCCACAGGGCACAGGAAATGACCTCCTTGCACAGCTAAGCCCCCAACCCTCTGACCCAAGGATTGCCCAAGGAAAATTACACACAATGCCCCAAGTCATCTTGTCATGACCAACATTTCTGATAAATCTGATGTGACAGTCACTGCTATAGCTGCTCTAACTTCTCCACTGCCCATCTGCCCAGGCGAAGAAGGGTCTCAGGACTCCAGCTGTTGGGGATAATAATATGTGTACTACTAAATACACAGGGATGCTATGAGAAAGTGCTTTGTAAATTGTTAAGGGCTATATAACTGTGTGCCATTGTTTCTATGTAAACAGGGTAAGATTTGAGGAAGAAAGTACTTAGAATTAGCATGAATGCATCCAAGGAAAGGGCAGGAAAATTGCCAATGTTAACTATTTTGCATTCAAATCCTGTCCCCAATGCTACTCTTTCTAGCTTAGCTTTTCTTTCCATCCCATTTATCAGTCCCCCCATCAGGGAAAAGTAAATCCATTGTTATGGAAATTATTGCCACTATTATAAAATCCAGCTCCATTTCAAGAAGCCCAAATGCCAACTTTGCATCCCTAGGAATGGAGATGGGAAACAAATATTACACATAAGCACTTCATAAAACAGATCTGGGTTGATCATTTTTCAGACAGGATTTAGAAATAACAGATGTCAGGATGTGGTATTCGAAAACATCATCTCACTGGCCCATTTCAAGCCTTATCATAAGAGAGTCCTGATAGTATTTGGAAAACTGTAGGAATTCCTTACCCAGAAAGGTCTCTGTCTTACCAGTCAGTAAATTGATTGTATGTAGTTGTTTTCATTCATATGTTAATTCCAGATAACTATCTGGATTTTAAAATTATCCCACTAGACATCATTGTCACTAAAGTAATTCAGCACCCTGCTAAGACTATCCACAATACTTTGAGATAAAAGTTTTCAAATATTTTTAAATATACAATTGAAATGGATTGAGTAGCTATGTTCATTGAAATGGAACTATATTTTTCCCAGAAAAAGAATGTTTACCCATTTTTTTTTTCAGATCACACAGAAAGGGTTTCCTAAGAAATCAAAAGAGCAGTAAATTAAAATCATGCATTTTTTGCTCTAGAAATCAGGTCAAGGGGGCAGCTAGGTGGCGCAGTGGATAGAGCACCGGCCCTGAAGTCAGAAGTACCTGAGTTCAAATCCGGCCTCAGACACTTAACACTTACTAGCTGTGTGACCCTGGGCAAGTCACTTAACCCCAATTGCCTCACTTAAAAAAAAAAATTAAAAAAAAAAAAGAAATCAGGTCAAAGTGTTGATTCTTCTAAAGGCTCCAACCTTAAAACAGCTTCCTAAGCTGGGATCTGTGAACTTGTATGTGTGTGCTTTTTTTCTATATATTTTTGATATGTTTTTTCAGTAGAATTGATTTCCTCTGTAACCCTATGTATTTTATTTTATACATTTAAAAAAACATTTTTCTGAGAAAGCATCCATAGGTGTTGTTATGGTGCCAAAGGAGTCCATGACACAAAAAAGGGTTTTCAAATTTAAATCTTAACTGAAAGCTTTCCCCTCCATTCCAGGTTATTTTTTGTATAGTTTCATTTTAAATAATAAAATTTGAAAATTTATTTTGCTTCTTTAGACTGTATTAAAGCCCAGTTTTAACAGCCCAGGATAGTAGGTACCTTGGCCCCTGTATAAGTGGGTCTAATTTTCAGAAGTACCTTATTATATTCTCATGTATAATTTGGCATTGACTCTAAGAATAGTGTTACAACAAGGCATCAGTGTATTTAGTTGGACTTTTTTTTTTTTTTTGGCATTTGGCACAAAAAGACTCTTAGAACTCTAAGCCTTTATAAAAGACTAATTTGTTACAAACTGCCCTGATGCTTACTTCCCAGCCAAAATACTTCCATTAATTCACAAAGTTGCATATAGTTCTAACATTTTATCTTTATTTGACTTGAATTTCCCCCACAAATCATAAAAAATTATTTATTTTTCTTTTGTAAAAAAATGTAGTTCCAAGACCATGCAAAGCTTTTGTAGGTATTCAATTTATAAGTGGGATAATTGACTTAAGCTACTTTTTTTAAAGGCTCATCACCTTCCAGCTCAACATCAGTGGCATTCACAACAGTAGTATAGTGGCACTCATCAGAGTGACAGGAAAGGAAAAAAAAACCTTCTCCTTAAATGTTCATCTGCATAGGGGACCATCATGATGCTGTTTATGCCTTCTCATAGTGACGAACAGCCACAACATCTCCAAAGGTGAGAGTCTGAAATATTAAAATATAAATAACACTTTAAATACAGGAAAAACCATGTCAGTGGTGGCATTTTAAAAAATATTTTAATTGTTATTTAAACTACATGGAATTTTAAAACTCATATGCTTAAAAATTTGTCTGAACATTTTTTAATTCTTCCACTTTTTTCTTTAAGATTATATATAGTTCTAAATATTTCATTTATATACATATTGTAAGTCTTTATGGACAAAGTGAAATAAATATTGGCAGAGGAATCAGGTCAAATGAGAAAACGTAATTATACCTTAAATGATCATAGTAGCAACAATAGCTTATATTGAATATTACAGCTAGAAAATATCTTTGAAGGCAGGATTTGAAACTAGGTCATCCTGATGACAACTCTGTTGTTCCATCCCATTTATCATACGGTCTAACTGAGGGAACCTAAAGTGACCCAAGCTTTGGGCCTGATGTATCTAGATGATTTTTTTCAACTGTCTAAAGGAAAATTAATGGTAATTCAGGAGTCATTCTTCATAAAGGAAAAAAAAAAATATATATATATATAGAGAGAGAGATACATATACGTGTGTGTGTGTGTGTGTGTGTGTGTGTGTGTGTGTGTGTGTGTGTGTATAATTCTCTTGTACTGGTTTGCAAAGCATAGTTTCCTAAGTTTGGTATCACTAAATTTTTGGCAGATTTTGAACACAACTTGTCAAAAATTATCTGGACAAAAATGCAGTCTTTGGAATAGCTGGACACAAATTCACCAGGGGATTGTGTGATCCTTTGTGTTTTATGGTTGGAATCCAGGGATAGGACTACAAATATGGTTAAAGTAGTCCAAATTATTGACCTGTATTTTCTAGCATATGAATGTCAAACAAAACAGAGGGAAATGGTGTTTATGTGTTTTGCCAAATTCAAGTTTCCTTTAGGTTTTATCATTTCATGTACTAGTACAAATACAGGTGACATTATCTGCATGAGTTCAGTGTGTCATTGTCTTCTGGAATTTTTTTATTTGATGACTTTTATTGAAATTTGGTTTGTAATTCATCACTGACCACAGTTGAACCTTCACTTAAAACAGTCATGAAGTGAAAATGCATTGGAACTGAAGTCAAAAGAGGCAAGTCACCCAAGTCATATTGGGCAAGTCACAGAATCAGTTCAAGAAACCACTTTGATTGCCTCATGTGTAAATTGGGCCTGAAAATATTGCAATGCCTGCCAGTGTATATAAAGTGTTTTCTAATTTGCACACACAGCATCATATAAATCTAGGCTACTATGATAGGGGTTGGGGAGTTGGCATCTGAAAGATATTATCTATCTACAGTTAATGTTTTCTATGTAAATGCACTCAGATAAGGAAAGAAAATTTAGTTCTTAGTACATTTTTTTTCTTTTCCCTTTCCTTTACCTTCTACACTCAGCAATCCACTGAATTTTTGCATTTCATTACAAAATAATGGTTGTTCAAGTGTTCAGAGCCTATTATTCAAATAGTAAATACTTTTACATAATTAACTCTTCTGATTATTTTTAAATATGTAAAAAAACCTGTAAAGAATAAATGAGTTCCCTCAAATATGTGTCATCAAAATGCCATTGCCCTACATTATACAATAAGTTGTCCAAAGTAGGTGGATCAAAGTATTACATAATTTTTTACACATGTAAAGCCACTTCTGTTCACCTTAATTGGTTTAGGAAAATAAATTCAAAAATTAATTTTCTTTTTTTATTTTCTAGCATATACTTTTATCTTTTTATTATTGAAAATATTGAATATCTATACTTTTAAACTATGCCAGTATTTCAAATATATATTGGTGCTAACATTTTCTTGCTGCTCATCAATTATATGTGTAAACTTTTAAATTATTCTTCTAATTATAAAATGATTGCCATTCTTTCATATTTTCAGAATTCATTATTTATATGCAGAATTTTATTTCATTTGAGGTTTAGACATTCCGTTCTACCAATTCCGTTCTACCAAAGTCCTTTTTCTTACACATTGTAACCATTACCAAGAGAAAATTTGCTATATACTTAATATGCAATTGACTGACCTCTCATATACTATCTGCCATATGTTCTGCATTTCAAACAGCAGAGTTGTGGGGAAAAAAATTATTTTTACACATATTAATAGGTTTTTACTACTCATATTGCACATTATAAACTAAATAAATTCTAGACAGAATGCATTGTTCTTACTCACCATGACCATTTTACCATCCTTAATTTCTCTTACAAAGTTTGTCTCTTTGCCATCCCATTTCTGAACATGAACTAGCTTGTCACCATCCAGGCTCACAACAGACTATAGAGAACAAAAACACAACAGAACAAAGACAACAATAGAAATAGTTAAGATTTCTCATAAGGTGCTTAAGCCCAAAAGGAAGCAACACAGTTCTTAACTTCTCTTCAAAGGAAATTTGTGAAACAACTGGAACAACTGATTGGTGTTATGGTAAGAGCTCAATCTATGGTTGGCATCACACACAATTGCTATACTATAATTAACTATAATAAAACTTGGATTACACAACTTCTGTTATTAATTATTTTATTAGAGTGCATAGCTTAGTTAAAAGTTCAATGCCTTCATGTATAAGAAATTAAAATTTCATATCAAAACAAATAATTATTCATTTCTATACCATTTGTACCTATATGAAGCATTGAAATGAAACAAATTTTATGTTATTTTCATCCAATCTTCTCAAAGAAGTTAGGAGGAATGCATGTTCGCTTCTTTTGAATGTATACTTCAGTTTGCACTGTTTAAGAAATATAGTTCAAGTAGAAAATGAGGAGAAAGATAGGACATAGCCTCAATGAAAAGGGAAAATTTGAACTAGAGAAAGAACTCAAAATAGATCGTGGATCAGGGAGGTTGATCTGATACCCCAAGTACCAATAATGAGATAAAAGTCTTCCCAGTAGAAAATGATTCCTTCCAGGGCTCCCCACCACTGAATTGAAATCCCCCACAGAAAGAAATTGATGGGGAGAGTTTAAACACAGAATTTCAAATTTGAGAGTTCAGTGGGCATCTAATCCAACCCATACCTTGAAAAGAATCTCAGACGGATAGATAGATGATGGAGATAGATATAAAGATATAGATAGCTAGGCAGATAGACAAACAGATATAGATACATACAAATAGTTATTGCATATCCAACAACTAGATATATCAATATCTAACAACTGATCAGAGTCCCCCTTCCCAAGGTAGCCCACCCATTCCACTTTTAGATAGCTCTCCTTGTGATAAAGTTATTTTCCTTCCATCCTAAAGCTTAAATTTCCTTCCTTAACAACCTCACTCGGGTTCTGTCCCTTCTGGGGAGAAGTTGAATTACTTACTTTGCAGTTTCTATCATCTGGAGTTGTTTCATCAAATTCTTCTCCCAAATGGAAGCTGATTTCTGTGTTCTTGAAGGTGCTCTGAGTCCTGATCACCACTTTGTCCCCTTCTTGACTGATTATCACTGTTGGTTTAGTCACATTTCCCACCTGCCTTGTGGCAAAACCCACTCCTACAGCACCAAGGAGAAACAATACTTGTCACTCTCGGACCTCCAAAAGTTGCTGGACTTGCAGTGAGAACTTGCAACTAGTAGACAACTTTCAAAACCTTTCCTCGTTTTTCCTGTTTCCTCACACTCACACTCCCCACCCCACACCAAAACGCTGTCTGGGAAATCAAGGCATCCTAAGGCACAATCAGATATTTAGTCATGTAACATGATTTTATCTGCCAAAATAACTGACACTGATGAAAAGAAGATAAAATCAAAACATCTGCAAGCTCTTTTTAGCCTCAAATTGTAAACACAAACCAGTCAGAAGAATCCAGGTTTAGGTCTAGAGAGGACAGATAACAAAGGCTACATTTACATCTGCTGGAAAAAGCAATCTCAGAATTGGAGACCTGGGCTCTGCCTTTCTTTTTAGTCTTCCACACATGACAGTTGAAAAAGGATTCAGAAAACCCCACACACATACATATTGTGGTTTTCAGAAAGAGTTGTCTTATCTTTTACTTACCCAGTGCCTTCATGTATTCATCAAAGTTATGACTGTCGGTCAGTTTCCAGGTAGCACAGAAAGCCTCCACCATTCTTTTTTTTTCCCCTCTCTAGCTTGAGACAACTTAGAAGATCTGCTTGATTTTCCTGGCCGTGCACTTCAGCTCCAGCTTCTTATTTGAAGTAGAGGTGGGCAAAGAGCAAGGATTAGAGCTGAAATCCCCACCCCTCCCCTGTCCCTCTTTCTAGGAGCCTGGAGATGGGGAGGGGGAATGGAATCGAGGAGCAAGGGGCCCAATCCTCTTTGTGATTGGCTCAGGCCACTGGGTCAGCAGAGTAGGGCAGGCACCACCCACCCTGCACACTACAGCCCTTATCCCTGATGGGACTATGCAAAGGGAGGCCTTCTTAGGGCTGGGGGGAGGGGAAAGAAGCAAAAAAAAAAAAATGAGAGAGGGTCTTTCAAGTTTAGCTTGAAATTTTGGCAATACTAACACAAGGCTGTGAAAAGGAAAAAGAAAAACTCAATAGGACATTCAGATTGATTTCCGTTGAACATGAAGATGGTGACAAATGAAAGCCCCATGAAGAAAATTACAGTAATGCCAAGTTTTTTAAACCAAAGGATGTTGAAGACTCCCCCCCTAGGGGGAAAAGGGCCTTCATCCACTCCTGGTTTAATTTTAATTTTATTTTGCTCAGAGTAAGTGGAGAGAGAGAGAGAGAGAGAGAGAGAGAGAGAGAGAGAGAGAGAGAGAGAGAGTGTCAAATATGAGATAAAGTTAAACCAGGAGGGGAAAAAGGGCCTTTCCCCATATATGATGTGTGTTGCCCTGCCTGCCAACAGAAAACAAGCAGATTTTAGAGCCCTCGTTGTCCTTAGCAAGAATAGGAGACTTAGAATGCAATGAGAAAGCATCCAAGAAAGGGTAAGAGGGTTCATTATGGGGGTTGGGGAGGAAATAGGAATTGTCTAGGTAGAGAAAAGTGTGCTACTTTTCCTTCTTTGCCCAGATTATACAGTAGAAACTGTCTAGAAAAAGCAGGACAGGATATCTGAATGATTAGCATTTTCAAAGACAGAGTCCTCACATGCCTGCACCATAGGACCCTATGGTTTCTCCAGGGCTACCAATCTAAGGCAGCATAGGGAGGAGAGCAAAAGTTAAAGAAACTAGCTGTTGCAGGGGCGTCTGCTTCCAACAGTAGCTCTCCACAGGCTCTTACTCATATAGAGTATAGCTGAAATTGACGTGTGCTTATAAGTCATGCTGACTTATGTTAAAACAAAATATTTCTAAGACTACTTGAGAATTTTAAGGAGCTATTAGAATTCCCTGGGAGGCCCCCAAATCACCATAAATGAATGAAAAGGTATTTATTAAGCCCTTACTGTGTTTGAAGCAATGCTAAAAGCTGGAGATACAAATAAAAACATAAAATTTTTAAAAAGGCAGCCCCTGTTCTCAAGGAATTTATAATAAGGGGAGGCAAGACACATAAGAGAGTGATGGTTTCTCAGAAAAGGCAAAGTCAAAGGGATACTGAGTAGAACCATATGGCAAAGGAATAACGTCTTCTTTCCAGAAGCAATGGTATATATTTGATTATTGCACTCTGAAGGAAAGATGGGAGGTGGGGACAGGAGAGGCAGGGTATGATAAGAGGAAGATTTTATGTGGCTTTCTTCTGGTGGCTGAGATAAGCCAGAAGTAGTGAATTCTCATCTTTTTGCAGGGACCCAGAATGGATCATGTCACACACTGAGTCTCCCAGATCTTAACTATTCTTAAGGCATGTCTTCCATATTCTAGAATTTTGTAATTTTTTTAAACCTCGGTTAAGAGAACTTTGCATTACTCTCTATTAATGGACAAAAGATTCAGTCTATTGTTCCAACTATTTGAGATGTTTAAATTGAGATTCTGATGCCATTCAAATTATTAGCTACCTTTCCCAGCTCCATGTCAGCAATTAAATACAAAGAACTGTCTTTGTCTTTATACATGATGTTTAAAGATTAAAAGATTGAAAATGTAGAACAGAACAGGATTGAGAATGGAGCCCTGGGACACACCATGAATAAACCACACTCCAAATCAGTTATTCAATAAATATCAAACCACTGGACTGACTTACAGTCAGCCTGCCTGGAAGGACATCATAGCAATATCAAGGCCTTACTAAAATCCAGATACATTATAGCTACTGAAAAATATTGAATACTGTCTTTTGGATTACATTTTCCAGATGTCTCTGAAGATGTGAGGGTGATTATTTTGCTGTAGCCAAAGAAAGCACAAATTGCTACAAAACAATTCTGTAGGTAAGCAGCTCTCAGATATCTGACACTAGTAGATTTAAATACTTTTCATGTTCCATTCCACAATAATACAGGATTGAAATGGTAAAATGCGATCTAGGAGGATTATTTTAAGAGGCACTATTTTCCTTTCACACATTAGGATTTAATTTTTATCCCTTTTGTAAATCTTCTTTTAGGACAGGGTTTTTCATAGATAAAAGAAATGTGAAAGAATGATTCACTAATACTAAAATAACTATTGATGAACTCCGAATATGGTGACCACCCTTCCTTCTGTGTCCCCCCCCCACCAACCCCTTTGGCAACACATACAAGTTTGCCAGTGCTTGGATGGCTGCTTAAGGATTTAGAGGTAGATGAGGAATTTTGACTTGTACATGAAACTTACAGGAAAATTATAGGGGAAAGACAATAGAACATACCATAGTTACTTGAGTTGATGTGTTTAATCCTCTCCTGTGCTGTTAAAATGCTTCAAACAAAAAGTTCATTCTAAGAATGAAAACCGGGGCAGCTAGGTGGCGCAGTGGATAGAGCACTGGCCCTAGATTCAGAAGGACCTGAGTTCAAATACAGCCTCAGACCCTTGACACTTACTAGCTGTGTGACCCTGGGCAAGTCACTTAACAACAATTGCCTCACCAAAAAAAAAAAAAAAGAATGAAAACCATTGCATTTGATAGTTTCAAATAAATGTCTGTCAAATTTACTTAGAAATTTAACAGACGAGGATGTAAATGAAAGGATGGGGGAGAAGATAGGAATAATGAAGACTGATTACATGAAAATAAATTATTCTAAGGATTTTGGAACAATTTGTTGATTACACTATGACATTATGCAACTATATGCAACGACAACTGGAGATAGACACATCTTTTATTTAGTGTTAATTGGAAAAGCAGCACAGTATAATTGAAACAACCCTGGACTAAGGTTTAGAAGACATGAAGGAGCAGCTAGGTGATGCAGTGGATAGAGCACCAGCCCTGGAGTCAGGAGGACCTGAGTTCAAATTCGGCCTCAGACACTTAACACTTACTAGCTGTGTGACCCTGAGCAAGTCACTTATTCCCAATTGCCTCACCAAAAACAGAAACAAAAAGAAGAAGAAGAAGACATGGAATTAGTTGCCAACTCCACTATAAATTAGCAATGTAACCTCATGCAAGTCACTAAGCCTCTCCAGGTCTCAATTTCCTTATCTATAAAATGAAAAGATTGAATTTAAAAAATTTCTATCTTCCTTTTCAGTTCTAATGTTTAATTAATGTTTGGTTTAATGAACTAATAGTATACACATAAACATTTATTTTTAATTGAAGAATTAAACAGCCTAGGAAGAAAAGCATTATTCTTTGTTTTTGTTTTTGTTTTTCCTATTAGAAGAGTTCGTGTTGTAGTGGAAATAGGATTGGCTCTGGAGGACCTCTGTTCAAATCATGCCTCTGATATTTGTTATTGGAATGACTTTGTGCAAGTCACTTAACCTCTTTAGATCTCAATTTCCTCTTTTATAAAATGAGGAATTATGATTAGATGACCTCAGAGTTCCACATATAAGATCCTTAAAAGGTTGATTAAGAATATATATTTTAATGCAATGCAGGCTGCTATCCCTAAGTCCACTCTCCTTCAGCCTCCCTTTATATCTCTTTTTAACCTTCACTTTCCTCTTCTTATTTGCACTCCTTAATTCTATACCCTGGGGCAGCTAGGTGGCATAGTAGATAGAGTTCCAGGACTGGAATCAGGAGGTCCTGAGGTCAAATTTGGCTTCAACGACAACAATGTGGCAAGTGTGTTTTGGCCCATTCTCCCAGAGCTAAGTTGGCTATCTTCCCTCAGGGTTCTAAGGATATCCTTTGTGGTTTGGAAATGTTTCTAAACTATTGGCTCAAGCCTCCACCCATGACCACTATTAGATAATAGTGTATATCATATATCAGTTCCCTCTAACCACTCACATCAATTAGCTTTTGCAAAGGAATGTTTACTTTAAGATATAACTAAAACAGTAGTACAAAGATCTCTCCAGATAATCTCAGGGGGAACACTCTTCCTCATCCCACTTCAGTTTCTGGAGAGAGTAGGTTCAAACTTTGCCAAGGTTGTTTTTAATTTTTTTCTATACATCTTTAAATTTTTTAATTTAGTTTTTCAATTAAAAAATTGCTTTCTCATTCTCCTGCCTTACATTATTCATTCAAAAAAGGAAGAAAAATAAAATCCTTGTAATAAATATGCATAGTGAAATAAAACACATTCCTTAATTGACCATGTCCAAAAATATTGTCTCAATTTCTACCAAGTATAAGAAGTGTGTAGGTGTTTCTGTATTGATCAGAGTTCTTTAGTCTTTCAAGGTTGTTTGATTTTACAGTGTCATTTGTCGAATATTAAAATATAGTTTTTGAATCTGCCTGTCTCCTACAAACAGATCATAGAAATAATCTTTAATCCCTCCTACAAAATTATAAACAGATCAGAGAAATTATAATCTTATAATATCTCCTACAAAACGAACCAGATCAGAGAACGTGATACCTGTCCTACTATGAAACAGATCAGAGACAGACAGAAAAACATAATATCAATTTAATATTTTGTCCCAAGAAGAAAGATAACACAACGTGATCATGTGGAGACTTCCCTCCTAAGAGAGAAGCTCGGGGGACTTCCCATTTCTGAGGGTATATATGGTTTTAGTCCACTTATTACAGGGCATTGTCAGTTTCAATAGCATGATATGGAAATCAACCCAGAAGCAAAAAACAGTTTAACAACTTCAGTTATAACAAGTATAGAGGAAATACAGAAGCATCATGATAAGACTACAGGATTCCAAAAAAGGGTTTGGCAAGGATGAGGATGCCCAGATATTACCATAAGATAGGGACATACTATCCTGAGGGAAAAGAAGTCACTAAGTAGGGTCCTTTATCTGCTAGCTATGTAGGTTCAGGTTTGGAGTTCAGTTGAAGGACATTTTGCTCCTATTAACCCAGGGTTTCATAAAAAATACTTTTGGATAATAAGGTACCTCCATCAAATCCAGGTGATCCATATATTCATTTAACACATTTTATAACTTGTTCTACTGTTTTCACACTCTATCATTTTATACAAGTCTTCACAGGTTTTTGTGAAACCACTGCCTTCAAAATTCCTTACACCATAAAAGTATCCTATTACATTCACATGCCATAATTTGTTCACCCATTCCTCAACTGATGAGTAATCAATGAACATTTATTTAGCACTTTCTATGTACCAGGCACTGTACTAAGTGCTGGGCATATAAAAAATAAGCAAAAGATAATTCCTGCCCTCAAGGAGCTTGTAGTAGTTGTTGTTTGTCCTTTGTTCTTATTTATTTATTCATTCATTCATTATGGATTTATTGATTTTTTTTTGCGAGGCAATGAAGGATAAGTGACTTGCCCAGGGTTACACAACTAGTAAGTTGTCAAGTATCTGAGGTCATATTTGAACTCAGGTCCTCCTGAATCCAGGGCCGGTGCTTTATCCACTGGGCCACCTAGCTGCCCCTTGTCCTTTGTTCTTCTTTTTCTTTTTTTTTTTTTTAGTGAGGCAATTGGGGTTAAGTGACTTGCCCAGAGTCACACAGCTAGTAAGTGTTAAGTGTCTGAGGCCAGATTTGAACTCAGGTACTCCTGACTCCAGGGCCGGTGCTCTATCCTCTGCACCATCTAGCTGCCCCTTGTCATTTGTTCTTGAAGAGTGATATCAAGGTAATATCATGACTTGCAGTAAATTGGATTTAAGTAAAGTAGGGCTGTGCAACGTCACCATCCTCACTCTCTCCTCCAGAGCCATCTGGGTCCAGTGGCAAGGTCTATATCAGGACGAATGGAGATGACCTTGGATTTTTTTTTTTAAGGCAATTGGGGTTAAGTGATTCACCCAGGGTCACACAGCTAGTAAGTATCTGTGGTGAGATTTGAACCCAGGTCCTCCTGATTCCAGGGCCAGTGCTGTATCCACTGTGCCACCTAGCTGCCCATATGGGTGTATGCATGCATACATATATACATACACACACACACACACACACACACACACACACACACAGCAAGCTAAGTATGATAAATAAGAAAGAACAGAGAAAAGATGCTAGTATTAAGAGAGGTCGGAAAAGATTTCCTCCCCTAAAAGATGGAATTTTAGTTGGGATTTAAAGGAAGCCAGAGAAGTCAGTAGTTAAAGCTGAGGAGGGAAAGCATTTCAGGTATGAGGGACAGCCAGAGAAAATGCCTTGAACCAAAAGATGGAGTGTCTTATCTGTAGAGCAGCCAGGAGGCCAGTGTTCTTGAATGGAAGAGTACATGGCAGTGAGTAAGGGGCAAAGACTGGAAATATAGGAGGGAATAGGTTATAAGGGGCATTGAATGTCAGAGTAGTTGATCCTGGAGATGATAAGGAGCCACTGGAATGGTACAAGAGTACTACTTGTGCTAAGTTGTTAATTTTCTATACCAGTCATCGCTCTCATTTCTGTTAAACTTCTCCCCTACGGTGCTTTCATTTCACTTATACATTCATTTTTAAACTCTTGCTTCATTTTGTCCAAGAATTCTAGCTGAATTTGTGCTCAAGCTCAGTTTTTCTATGAGGCTTTAGTTGTAGATGTTAGAGAGTCATTCTCTTCTGAGTTTGAGTCTTTGATCTCCCTGTCAACATAATCATTTTTAATGGTGAGATTCTTTTTTTTCTTTGTTATACATTTTTTTCAGCTTGAATTCTTGACTTTGGACTTTACATTTGGGGCAAATTCTGTGCATTTTTGAAGTAAACATCTGCGTACTGCTTGGTCTTGTTTTTTAATCTTTTAGGTTCTACTCCTTCTTTCATTGGATATTGAGTTCTGTGTTCTTTAAGTATTTTAGGAGTAGCTCCATTTGGAGACTTGAAAGCTTTCATTGTACAGGGCAAAGTTTGAATATTACCCTCTTGATCTGAGTTTTGCAAGAGCGTGTCCTGGGTTTGGGTCTGAACAATACAATTATGGGTTTACCCCTGGTTAAATTTCTGATAGAGTGCTACTGAACCCAACTGCCACAAACTAGTTGGAAGGTTCTGAAGGATAAGATGGACAGAATTACAGATCCTCCTTCAGTAGAAGTGATGTAGGAGGCAAAAAAGGGTTAATAGAAAAACCTAAGAACCAAGCTCTAATACAGATATTAGCTCTAAAAGGGAGTTAGGTTAGGTTCTCATACCCATAGTGATCAACATCCATAACGGACCAGAGTGGGTCAGGTCAAAATAACAATAAAGGAAAAAGACAACCTATAGAAATTCTAATGAAAAATGGAGATGTTTTGAAACCAGCCATGGGATTCAGAAAGAGACATGAGCAGAAAAGGCCAAATTTGTCTCCACATTCACTTTATGACATGTAAACCCCCAAAACACACCTCCACTGAAAAAGGTACCCTCCTCGGGGGTTGGCTTAGAACCCCAGGAACTCCAAATCAGGATAAGCCCTCCCCTGAAACACCAGTAGGTGGAAATTATTATAATGAGACTGATAATCAATTTACCCATACTATAAATATAACTGTCTTTCCTTTCCTTATTTGAGAGATACCTTTCCACTATTGTGTTTCTCTCCCTGTGGTCACCCACAGTATTGCAATAAAACTTGGGAAACAGATTCACTGAGTCTTGTAATTCTTTTGGGACAACTCACCAATCAATTTGACCCCAAAATTCCATCCCACATCAGAAGCAACCTATGCCAGCTACTCTGCTTTAGAATTCAGACCAAACCAAAGGCTAGATCTGAGACTTCTACTTCTGGGATCCGAGCTACAGTTGTTGCTTGCTTCTGTTTCTGATCCTTGCCCAGTACACAACCTTAGGCCTGTGACCTCTTTTTACCTTGGTCTAACATTTCTAACTAGTCCCCTCCTCAGTCCATACTCAATATGTGATAGAGCACTGTGATGTAAGTAACAGAGCTCTCAGTTGGCACCTGTTTCTGCAACCTTCACAGTGTTATGCTCCTCTGTGCTAGATCCCACACCTCTTCTTGTCCTGGTACACAGCCCCAGGCCCTATTTCAGTCTCTGAGCTGGAAGGCTCCTCATAGCACCCTTCTGGTCTGACCCTGTCCCATGTATGCCAACCACTGTCTCTGGATGCAAACATGAGCTGGAAAATGATTCATAATTTTTCCTTGGAATTCCTGATCAAGACATAGTCTGATACATTTTTTTATATCTTTAATCCTTACCATATAGTACTGTGCCTAGCAAGTGCTAAATAAGACTTATTAAATTGAATTGAATTCATATTCATATTACCTTCATTGTAGTATCTAGGCCTCTCCTTCCCTAGGTTGTGGCGGAAGTTAGACTTTTCTCAAAAATCATTCTTATTTTTCTATTTAAAATAAAAGCAAAGAATGGACAATTTGATGTCAATTCAAATATGAGGGTTTTATTAAGAACAAGAGTATGACAGATTCTTACTATGCCATCTGTAGGAATGTTCCCACTGCCAGAATGAATTCATAGAAATTTTCTTTCCAAGGAGACTTCTGGTTTGCTTACAGTAGTTAATTAGCATTTGTGAATTGGAGAGCTGGACAGATTTGTTTGTTATCCCAATCTTTGTAGAACTATGCCATTTGTTCTGCAAACCAAAGACAGAAGTGAGTTTTGAATAATGATTATCAGTCTTAGGAAGTTAAGAGGTAGTGAGTAGACATATTTTAAAGAGAAGATATAAAATATCTTTATCAGGTTTGGGTAGATTGCATACATAATTCTGGCAACAACTTTATGAGAAATTTTTTAACCTTTCTTCTGAGTGAAAACAAATTTGTTTTAAAACAAAGGACCTAGAATAAAGTCCCATGCATCTAGAATCATTTTAATGCTGTCTCTTAGTTGAACAAATTGATAAATGCTTTATATGTACCTTCTAGAAGACCTCTTACGTTTGACTATTAAGTCTCAGGAGAGTAACGTAGAAAGTTCTATAATCCATTGAGAGAGATGAAGTGTTTTTCATTACTGTCCATACTGCTAGCTCCTGACTCTGTCAATCAAAATGATGAGTATAATAGCACTTTAATATTTCCAACATGTTTTACCTCATTTGAAAAACATTCAATTCTAATAAAGGAATATAATCAGAGCATGTATTGTCATATCAAATTGCATTGTGATCATCAGTAGGGGAGGTCTTTGCGGAACTTGATGATGAAATCTGTTATGGGCCTAGTACATCAAAGAACCTTGTCCTTGAGAAACTAAACCAAAGGACAGACACACCTAAAGAGATAAGTGGCACCTGGGGACTGAGCTAGTTCCAGAACCATCACCCTTCATTCCAGTCTCCCCCCACCCCTGGGGAGATAAGATTAGGTGTGGCTGCTGCTTTTGTGTTGTGAGGATGAGAGAGATGGCTTGAGAGATCCACAGCCACCCCTCACCCAATTCCCCCAGCCACTACCAGTGGGGGATGGTCCCTCCCCCAATAAGGGAACTTTCCACAGTCAGATGATCACCCCCATCAGTCCTCTATAAAAGTATCTATCTGCCTGTCTCCTGCTCCTGGAGATAGGTATATCAGGGCCACACCTATGTGCTGTGGCTTCTCCCCATGAGAAATCCAAGGATTTCTTTCTTGGTTTCCTTTCCGTAGCACCCTAAATAAACTATTATTTTATTATAATTGGATTTGTGTGCAAGAAGGTATAATTCTTTAAAGAAGAATCCCTAAGGATCCCAAACCCCTACCCCTATCTCAAACCCCCCACATATTTCCCTACAACAAAATCTATCATACAGAAGTTAAAGTTTATAGGCTTTGGAGTGAAACTGAGATCATTCTAGATCACAATACTGTGTCCAGAATTCAAACCTGATCCTCTCCCTTATTGATTAAATGAAACTAGATTCTTGCATATCCTACATTCTTCCCCACATCTATTAAAAAACTTCTGGAGGCTTTTTGTCCTCCATTATATTTGTAACAATATGGGGTGTGGGTGTAGGATACAACGTGTGAACAGTGCTTCTCAAATTCTCAAGGCGTCAGTCCAGAGTTGTATTTTATTTTATCTTCATTCTGTCTTCTGTATGTGAATCAAAAATAAATTCAAACCAACCACCCAACCCACTTTGTAAATTGGGGTTGATGTGTGTTTCAGGAGGGGGGAGGTGCACTAAACAGAAATAGAGAAAATGGGAGACTGGAACTTCAGTCATGCATTATCCAGTTCATCTAAATAACATGAATGAATGAATGAATGAAAAACTGCCTAATAAGCACTTACTATGTACAAAGCACCATGATAGGGGTATTAGTACAAAAGTAAGATAGTCCATTCTCTCAGGCAGCTCACATTCTATTAGGGTGAGATAATACACAAAGGAAATTTCAGCTGAGGGCAGATGGAAAGACCCCCATGGCGCTTAGGGTACAACAGCAAAGCAGATGGTAATATGTACCAAAGAGACAAAAACTGAAATTCACATTCTAAAAAATCTTACCAAAAGCAGCTTTTATAAATATCATCTCTACAAGACATCCAGTTGCCTTAAAAAAAAAATCTCTCTGAAAGCAGTCTTCATAGGAAAAAAACCATCTGTAATAATCACATTGCTGACTTTCTTCTAAGTAAACACAAACTTCTAAAGTTCTAATTTTGTTGTAAATTCAGTTTTTCTTTTTTTTAAGTAATAAATATTTTTATTTATAGTTTTGAGTTCCAATTTTTATCCCTCTCCCTGAGGTGGTAAGCAATCAGATATAGGTTATGTATGTGCAATTATGTAAAACATTACCATATTAGTCATTTTGTACAAGAAAACTTGAATAAAAGAGGGGAAAATGAAATAAAGTGAAAAATGGCATGCTTCAGTCCGTGTTCCATCAATACCAGTTCTTTCTTTGGAGGTGGATAGTATGTTTCATCAGTAGTCCTTTGGGATTGTCTTAGATCGTTATATTATTGAGAATAGTTAAGTCATTCACAGTCTTTCATCAAACAGGATTGCTCTCTCTGTGCAAAACATTGTCTTGGTTCTTCTCACTTCACTATACATCAGTTCATACTAGTCTTTCCAGAACTTTCTGAAATCCTGCTTGTCATTTCTTATAGCACAATAATATTCTGTCACCGTCTTATACCACAATTTGTTTAGCTATTCCCCAATTGATGGACATACATTTGATTTCCAATTCTTAGCCACCATCAAAAGAGCTGCTCTAAATATTTTTTGTAAAAATAGGTCTTTTTTTCTTTTTTTGGATGTCTTTGGGATATAAACCTAGCTGTGGTATTGCTAGATCAAAGGGTATGCACAGTTCTATAGCCCCTTGGGCATAGTTCAAATTGCTCCCCAGAATAGTTGGATCTTTTCAGAACTCTACCTATAGTGGATTAGTGTCCCAGCTGTCCCACATCCCCTCCAACATCCAATATTTTCCATTTTTGTTATATTTGCCACTCTGATAGGTATGAGGTGATACCTCAGAGTTGTTTTCATTTGCATTTCTCAGATCAATAGTGATCTAGAGCATTTTTATATGACTATAGATAGCTTCATAAATTTAGTTTTTCTAATGGCTTTGTTGACTTAATTTCCTCCTTAATTGCACATTTCCTTCAAATTTTTACCAAATACCTTACCTTATTTTCTATCTTATCTGAATGTGGCTGCTAATATTACAAAAAAGTGAAGAGATCAAGACAGAAAATACAAGTTTAAGACCATGCACTTACTGAACCATTAACATTTAATATATTAATTGAGATGAAATGGCTTACACCATCATCAAACTAAAAACCTTTTTTCTGCTTGATGCTATTTATTACTTCTTTGAATTGGCCACAGTCATAGTAATGCCTCTGGGGTAGCAATGGCCTGATCTCATTATCAGCTAAGATTTTGAGATTATTATGCTTAACTCTTAAACAAAAACAAACAAAAAAAAAAATCACATGTTGTGTAACTGTGGAAGGATCAAAAAAGAACCCTCAAAAGAAGAAAGGGCACAAAGGGGACATGATGCTTCCTTTAGTGGTCCAGGATCATAACTGAATGGCAGATTCTTGGAGAGAGAGGATTTGAGGCTGGTGGGGCAATTTGAGTCAGAAACAAGGTTTTTTGTTAGTTTTTGCTTTCCCCCAAACCCCTGGGCAATAAAATAAAATAAAATAAAAGGAAAGGAAAGGGGTAGGAGGGGGAGGGGGAGAAGAGGAGGTAAGATGGTGAACCAGGTATTGAATACTCTGATCAATGATGTCCAACCACAAACTTATTATTTTTTTCCTTTCCTGGTGCCTGGGAAGAGAAAAAAATCCATTTTTATCTTATGTTCAAACTGCCATACCAGATCCTTCTCCACAGGCAGGGTGGGCTACTGCCCCCCGACACACTCATCAGTCTCTGTCTCTGTTGATCTGCTGTATCCCTGGGATACTAGGAGAAGCCCCTCTCCTTTTCTCCAAGTGTCCTTTTTCCTCCTTTGGAGGATTCTTTGTGGGGCGAGGTGGGGGGCACGGGGGGAACGGACGATACTCAGTCTCTAAACCATGCAATATTTCCTTTCTTTTTCCTGTCTAGAGGAGACACTACACATATAAATCAGACTATAATAGTATCAGAACATGGTATATAGAATGAAAAGAACATAAAATAATTGAATCTTAGTGTTTCAAAGAATCATAGAAGCCATCTAGCATAGTAGTCTCAAACTCAAACAGAAATGGATTTCAGGGGCCAGAGTTTCATACTTCTGATCTAGCACATTCTCTACCTAAACCCTGAATTCTGTCTAAGACTCCCTAGTGTTATTAAGTTTTGTATCACAATGGAGGCAGTGTAAGAGAAAAGGAAGTATTCCAGAGATGTTACAAAGGAAAAATCTATAGGCTTTGGCATTATATTGGATAAAGGGAAGGGAGGAGAAGACACAGAAAAAATTAGAGGATGATACCTAGGCTATGAGCCAGAGGGAAGAATGGTATCAACTTCTACACTAATAGCCTATTTTACAGTGGAGAAAATTGAGGCTGGGAAAAATGAGTCACCTAGGTTCCATAGGCACTCAGCAAATGAGTAGCAGAACTAAACCTTTAACTTAGATCTTTTGACCCCAATTCTACCTAATTCCAGTATTTCTGTTCTTTCCAATAAAGCATGTTCCCCTTATTTAAAAAAAAATGCTTCAAGGACCTGTAATTTAACTAGTGTCCATTCCTTCTATAGCTACAACCTCAGTTATAATTTACAATCTTGGAGAGTTGCCTGAGGCTCACTGAGATTATAATGACTTCCCCATGGTTAGCATCAGAGGATAGATTTTGAGCTCAGGTTTTCCTAACTCCAAAATCCAATATCCTATCCATTCCATTATTCAAGACTGCATTTGGTATAATTTTGTATCACCCATTTCCCCTTGATTTGGGGGCAAGTAATGTAATGAGAAAGCAACACATCTAATCCTAGTTCTACTGCTTGCTATTTGGGTCATTGGTAAAATGAAAGGGATTTGAGCACAGGTGTTCTCTTCACTTCAACACATTACCCCTTGTATTTTTCAAAGACAAAAGCAGACCAATGTTTTGTAATTTTCTCTATATTGTGTTTTTCATCCTATATCTGATGAATACCATACTTTGGCATTTTAACAATAGTTTAATAAAACACTCTCATATAATAAATAGGATGACAAATGAAAAACATATTTCAATCATGTAAAACATAGAAGTTAGGAAAAGTAACCAGGTCAGGAAAAGAGTAACTAATCAAATTAACAATCTGAATTATTAGAGGAAATTATTTTCCAAGTTATGTTTCTTAGCTAAGGGCAAAGTGAAGTCAAAGATCTGGAGGTTTTAGGAAAGAAAAGAGTCCCCAAGTTTTATCGAAGGAACAAGTTCTAAAGGACTTTGTGAACTCACTAGAAGAACTACTAATACCCAGGAGCAGACTATGATATGAATAACTGGAGCTCTCAAACCTTCACACAACTTTTATCTGAGGTAAACTAATTGAAATGATTTTTTTTTTAAATTGCAATCATCTAGGTAATTGTCTCAACCTTGTTTTGTGTTTACACATGGAGGCTTCCAGGGGCTCTACCTAAATGCTAAATATCATAATTAAAGCAAAAATGTATTCATATATTTGCCAATATGCAGACATTTGGTACCAGGTAGTCAAGTTATCCAAATATTGAATTACATGTTTCAGTTTTTGTCTGAATATTTGGGGTCACTGTATTCAGCTAAATCCATTTGAAAAAGTTGGTTACAATTTCTGTTCCTTGATTTCTTCTGTTATGAAATGGAGAAAATAATTCCTTGTCACCTGATAAGGTATTTTGACAATTGAGCCAATCCTTAGTAAACTCCATGTAAAATTAGATTGATTCTTTAATAATCAAATAGATCTGTGATCTTGTCAATATAGTATGTCTTCCACTGGTGCAGATCTAATCCATCTATACCTTCTTATCCAGTTTCTTGTTTCCATTTTCCCATAGATCTTCCACAAGAAATCTGGATTTGCTTGGGGTGAGGCAGGGTTCTTCCTAGGAATTGCTTGATATTGTATGGATACCAATAGAGCCTGCATGCTTCCCAGTAGTTATGCCTCACTCTTGATATATGATTAGCTCAAATCCTTCTTTGGTCATAGATTATACTGATGATGTTTCTTCTTTTCAGCATCCACTATGCATCTCTTGATGTCCTTAACTCTTCAGACTGTTTAGTGTTCCAGTGTAGTAACCATTCACCTCCAGAACAATACTGATGATAAAAATAAGTCAACAGGTATTTTTTATGACTGGATGAACCATTCAATCTCTCAAATTCAGTTTCCTTATCTAAAAATTGGGATAAAAATACTGAGATTATCAACCTCACTTGGTTGTTGTGGGTCACATGAAATAATTACGTAAAATATTTTGCAAGCTTTCTAATTAGTTTGATGCCTCCTGTGAAAATGAACAAAGAATGTTGTATCTAACATGGTTTGACAATTAATGACAAGTATTCTGTAAAATTTCTGAGGAACAATACAGATATAGAATGGGACATGAGTAGAGACAGGATCTGTAATTTTTTTGATATAGGGAACTCCTTGGTGAGGAAACTTCCTCTACCAGTGCATGTTGGCATCTTCTCTGTAACTTATAGTCTTGGAGAGTTGTTTAGAACAGAGAGCATAAATCACTTGCCCAGGGTCATGCAGCCAGGATGTGTCAGAAGTGGTACTTGAATCCAGGGTTCTAAGGTCTGAAACTAGTTTTCTATCCATCGTAGCAAGTAAATGCCTCTTTTGATATTCCATTGCTTATCACAGTGCCTGACACATACTTGTTGCTTAATAAATGTTTATTGACTGACTGAATGCAAAATATTTAGAAAGTAAATACATGGCGGCAGCTAGGTGGCACAGTGGATAGAGCACTGGCCCTGGAGTCAGGAGTACCTGAGTTCAAATCCGGCCTCAGACACTTAACACTTACTAGCTGTGTGACCCTGGGCAAGTCACTTAACCCCAATTGCCTCACCAAATTCAAAACAAAACAAAACAAAACATGTAAAGTATTGGGGATCATTGCCACATTCCCTATAAAACTGAGTTTAGACCTTGCCAGAAAAGAATGATTTCAACATTTATTATGTATTCAGTATTTATTGAATGTATAAAGGATGAGTAAGTGAATGAAAAGAAGGGTGCCTTAGGGAAGCATGAAAACACATACAATTTGGGGGAAATTAGTGGCTCTCCTTCTGCACAGTTAAAATGAATGTAAAGCAAGCAAAGAGTGTCATATGATATGCAGTCATGGTTTGCTTCCCTAGGCAATTTTAGGGTTTTGACCTCTCCTAGCACTTTGTTTTGCAATTTTCTAAAACACATATGTAATATTGTACTGTACAGTCTTTCATCCAGCTGACACCTATTAAAAACCTGCTATGTACAAAGCATAATGCTCTATGCTGGAGGAGAATATAGTCGTCTATATTTATGTCACATCCCCTACCTGACGTAATGGTCAGGTGTGGAGTATGAAATCTTGTTTTATCTAAACCCTGTACCTCTCATGGTGCCTAGCACTATGCCATGCACATCATAAATGTTTCATAAATGTTTTGTGAATGAATTAATGAATATTTAGAGAGGCAGACACGGTGTAAGGAAAGTAACACTGACTCTGAAGTCAGAAGACCTGAGCTCAAACACAGCAATAGCTTGATTCATAGCTCTATATTGGCCACAGAATGATGAGTGAAGCACCCCAAAGTAGCTTAGCAGAGGCATAGGAGCCTCCATAGGAACCAGGAGCCTCTTTTGATAAACCTGGAGCAAGAGCAAGTTGACACCATTGTAGCCAAAAGAAGCAGTCACCAAAGCTGCTCTTATTACATCCACCATATGTATATACTACAAATGGAACCTCAGTCTCTGAAACAACTGCAGCCGAGTTCATGTGATTGGTAGATTGGAATTAAAGTCAATCACAGGGAATGAATGCTCAGAGTTGAAGGATGTTCAGTCATCACCCTGCTCCTAGTATTTAAGAAACTTTAGAGCTTGACCATGCATGTGACCACTTCCTCATTACTTCCTGTGACAGCGTCCTGTCAATCACTTTTTTTTTTTTAGTGAGGCAATTGGGGTTAAGTGACTTGCCCAGGGTCACACAGCTAGTAAGTATTAAGTGTCTGAGGCCGGATTTGAACTCAGGTACTCCTGACTCCAGGGCCGGTGCTCTATCCACTGCGCCATCTAGCTGCCCCTTGTCAATTACTTATAAGTTACCATTAGTACTTTCATGTACATACTACAAAAAGGAATCATAAGATTTAGAATTGAACTTTAGAAATTTTCTAGCCTGTCGCTCAGTCATTTCAGTAGTGACTGACTCTTCACAACACTTTTGAGGGTTTTCTTGGCAGAGATACTGGAGTGGTTTGCCATTTTCTGATCCAGTTCATTTTACAGATGAGGAAACTGAGACAAAGAAGGTTAAGTGACATGTCCAGGGTCACGCAGCTAGGAAGTGTTTGAGGCCAGATTTAAAACTCAGGAAGAGGAACTTTTCTGACTCCAAGCCTGGCACTCTACCCACTGTGCCACCTAGCTGCCTATAATTTAGCCAAGCTGCTTTTTATAGATGAAAAAACTGAGGGTCATAGTGGTGACTTGTCCCTTGTTGGTCTATGTAGTTAAAGGACCTGGTTCTCATTTGAAAGATATTCATAATTAGGTGTGATATTAATATATATTTAGAATTAAAAAATAAAAATCAGAATTTATATGTCATAAACAATACATATCTAATTTAATACAGGCAGCTAGGTACCACAGTGGATAGAGAACTGGATCTGGAGTCAGAAAGTCTTCAGTTCAAATCCAGCCTTGGCCACTTACTACATAAATTCCTTAAATTCTGTTTGCCTCAGTTTCCTCTTCTGCAAAATGGGGATAATAACTTCCCAAGGTTGTTATGAGGATTAAATGAGATAATATTTGAAAACATTTTATAAGCCTGAAAACATTATATAGATACCAGTTATTATTGTTGTTATTATTGATATGGAACTTTTGGGTTTACAAAATGCTTTGTATCCATTTAACTCTACTATGCGTCTTGCAGAGTTATTATGAGGGAAGTGATCTATAAACCTTTAAATGTTATCTAAATATGTCAGAGGGCAATATGGTATATTGACTAGAAATCAGGTCTTGGAATCAGCAGACTTGCATTTAAGTTTTGATCCCCCACAAGTAATTTATCCTCTTGATGACCCACGTAATTTGCTAAAAATATAAGTCATCGAGAAGTGCCCATCTTCATTAGAGGAGCATATTCTTCACAAGGAGCTCCTTACAAGAATAAAATCTTACATCTGGTAAAACTAAGGTATTATTCTCATTATTTGGTTATCTTTATTGTTGGATCCTTACAGCAACACAGATAGACAAGTAATAACTCAGATCTGTATAACATTTCCAGTTAAACAAATTTTCACAACCCCATGAGAGAGGTACCACTGTTATTATTAATCCCATTTTATATATGAGGATACTGAGCCCCAAAGGTTAAAAGATTTGCTTTGTGGTCAGACAAACTAGTCTATGGAAGAGTCAAAAATCGAATACAGATCTTCTAAATCCAAATTCAAAGTTCTTTTTCCTAAACTATGATTGCCATATAAACTAAAGAGTTTTTAACTCAGAAAACTTTTCTAGGATTATGCCCTTTTTATGGTAATAGTATATTACCTGCTAGGGGGCAGCTAGATGGCGCAGTGGTTAAAGCACCGGCCCTGACTTCAGGAGTACCTGAGTTCAAATCCGGCCTGAGACACTTGACACTTACTAGCTGTGTGACCCTGGGCAAGTCACTTAACCCCCATTGCCTGCAAAAAAAAAAAAAATAGTATATTACCTGCTAGAGCATAGTTCCAACTGATTTTTAAAGACATTTTATGATCCTGGAATGGCAGTAACAAATCATAAAGACAATTAAATTACCTCAGGGTTTGGACTAGATTAGATGCTACTACTTTTTACCTGCTATGCAAGAATCAAAATCTGGAAATCAGGAAGCAAGCCACTGAGGTAGAATACCAGAAAAACAAGGATCAGTAACTTGATACTCCTCTGCTTGGTTGCATCAGACAAATTTTCATCTATGAGTTTGCATCCTTGAAGGAAGTTAAGTATTTCTTAATACTTAGGAGCTGCCCACCATCACCTTTCCACTCCCTTTTGTTCAAACCCCTTCCGCTAACCCCATTTTCCTCCAAAGGGGAGAAAAATCAGTTTGGTGGCTTTACGGTACATTGAAAATATACCCAGTCAGGTCCTAGATCTCCTGTTGCCTGTTTAATAGCTGCAAATTCATTATCAAGTAAAGACACATTAGCTTAGTATACAAAATAGAGAAGACGAGGGTAAATTTGTGAATAGTTATTCTCATTTGTAGGACAGTCTCCATTTTAGTATTTCTGTTCTGACTTCATGAAATTGCCAGAAGGGTATCTGGCATCACTGATTATTCTCAGGAGAAAAATCCTACATTGTTGACTCCTATTGTATTACAGTACTGAGCTAGAATACAATGACTATAGATTATGCTAATCCAATTAGTTCATTACATTTTTTACTTGGTGAATCAGTAATTTATGACTACATAAATAAAATGTATATAAACAATCAAAACTATGCAAAATAATATGAAATGAGAAATTGGGGCTCACCACTATTTATATATATTTTAGAAACAGAATGATATCTACAGTGGGCTAAACATTGCCTGATCTTCAACCTTACACTGAATTAAACATTACCTAAATCATTACCTAATCTTCTCAATGGTACCTTGGCTACAAATACAAACTTTAAAAAACAAACCAACCTGATACTACTATAGAGTTAAATTAGACAATTATTACTAATGATTCACAAATCAATCTTATCACAACTTTGGTTGTTGGTTTTTATGGATATACTTATTTTATAGCTCTCAATGTTATATACATAAAGGGCTAGCCTCAAAGTCAGAACTAAGTTCAAGTATAACCTTCAATACATACTGGCTGTATGACCCTGGGTAAGTCGTAATATCTCAGACTCCAGAGAAACTCTCTAAGACCAGATGTGTAGAACACTTGCAATTCCACGTTGTTAAGGGAGTTTCACTGGGAAGTATATGCACCAATAAAATCACCAGTCCTAAATGCCAACAAAATTTAATTACCTTAAGATAACTATACTTCACATATGACAATATTAAAACAGATTTTAAAAAAAGATTTGTGCTGTCACCTGGATCAAACAGTTAAAAATGTAAAAAAGCCTAGACTTAGTGGGTTTGATGCAGTGTATTACTCTTTCATTTTGAAGGTACTGTCAGAACTTTCCACTAAAAGTTATGTGATATATCAGTGTGTTATATGGGTGAAAACTAGCTCTAGGCAGATGTTCTCTAATGTCATGTATTTGATTTATCTGACAGCAAACAATTCATCAAGTGGAAAGAATGTTTTTCTCAGTTATATTTTGTAAAATGTGATTTATGTCTGGGAGTGCTTCACTTTTTGAAGAGTAGGAAGTCTCATTATAAGTTTACAAGTAGCTAAAAAATGCAACAATTATTTTATAGGTATAATTGGCATGCTTGACAAATAAAGACTTGAGGCTTTTATCTCCCATGATCTTAGATACCAAGAATATTACACATTGGGAGAATTTTCCTGGATTAAATTTCCCAGAAAGTCATATATCTGGCCACAGATTAATGATATCTCTAAACAAGGATTCTGATTGACAGAGAAACTTCTGAAAGGTGAGAAATTTTAAAAGTACCAAAAACCAGATACAGATGTTTTTAAAAGCACCAACACAAGTTTTTTTTAGTTTAAGGGATGAAAGTTATATTTAAATTTTAGTTTTCAGCTATAAAGTACCTTTAAAGTCAAATTATTTCATTAATCTATATATATATACACACACATATATGTATATACAAATACACACATATGTGTGTATATAATCATATAGATGAAAAATAAGAGGAGTCCAGTGGCCATAGTAAAAACTCTCATGTACTAAGTAAGTAGTATTTCCTTTAAATAGATAATAGTGTGTGGTGTGTAATTTTTTCCCCTTCAATTTGATAGCCCAGTCCAAGAATACCATAAGAGAAAAACTTTCACTGACTTATATGATTTATAATATGATTTATATTTTGGACTGTCTAACTGGAAATCTAGTACTAAATTGGAGTAGATTTATAGTGCTTTAAAAAAAATTACAGGCCTTTGTTTTTCATGAGTAGTTGATTAAAAGGAAAACAGTAGGGGATGTATGCTGAATGGTTCCTTGGAGGATAAAGGCCTGCTTTGTGATTAATGTAAATCTTTCCCCCCAAAACCTCTTTTTTTCTTCATGGCCTTAAGTGTCCTTCCAAGCTCTTTATGTGGAAAAAAATGTTTTTCAGCAGAAACCTTGGCAAACATCCACTCCACATTGCCTGAAGTCCCCTGGCTTCTTCTTAAATTTTTTTAATTCTTCAGGCTTTTATTATTTGATGCTACTCATGCTAATGTGGTTCCCTAGATTGCTCTGATTTTCCTTTCTTAGCTCATGCTGTTTCCACAGTGATACTTTACTGCCAGGATTGGTAATTCCTCTCATGTTTATTCCCCAACGCTTCTGTCTGACTACTGCTGCTGGTGCCAAAAGCAAAATGGCTTGGGGAGGAACATGAGAGACAGTGGGACTCTTACAACTGATATGCCCCCAAAATAACCTTATTCTTCAGTTGACATTACCAAGTCCAAGAAAGTTGGAAATACAATGAGTCCTTTAGCAATAACTTAGAGACCCAGTGCTAGGATGCTGTTTCCTTGGAAACGGCACTCATTTGGTACTCTGATCGACTGAGGCAAAAAGAAGGGAAAGACAGCTGCCTTTATATGGCTTAGTCTCCCTGTTTCCGGTTTTTCTATTATCCTCTTACTAGTATGTGCTAAGGAAAGGTCTTTCCTTTTTTTCAACTCTTTTCTCCCTTTATTTTATGTTATAATTTTATCTTTATTCTCTACTTTCTCTTCACTCATTCCTTTACTCCTCTGCCTCATTCCCTTTTGCCTCTGTTATTCCTTCCCTCCCTTTTCCCCCTTGATAAAAGAATAAAACCTAAAATGTATCCTTCAGAATAAATATTTCAACTCCAATCTAGATATTATTCTATTTTCCCTGGCAAATCAACAGTAGATTTTCATGTTATGTCAAAGCTCTTGTTTCTTCCACTTTTGAATCATTTTTCTGGACATATAAGATGACCAAAAGTCCCAGCTATAAAAGAGAAAATGGTGGAAAAGTCCAATTTTTACTTTTTTCTACCTTCTCAGGAGGGAATTTGAAATATATTCCTTGAACAGTTATTAGGAAGAAGTGGACAAAAAAATCATTTCGATTCTTCCTAATGATTGGAAGTCACTCAAACTTCTTGAGCAAGAAAGTGATATGGTCAAATAAGTTTCAGAAATATCAACTTGGTAGCTGTGCAATACTACTACTACTACTACTACTACTACTACTACTAGGTAACATTTATATAGTGCTTTAAAGTTTGTAAAGTACTTTAGAAATATCTCATTTGATCCTTGCAGCAATTATGGGATACATGTGCTGCTATTATCCCCATTTTTATAGATGAAAAAACTGAAAGTAAGAGAGGTTAATTGATTTACCTAGGGTCACATAGCTAAGAGGTGTTTAAGGTAAGATTATCTTCCTGACTCCAAATCTAGCACTCTCTCCACTATACCATCTAGCTGCCACTAGATGGGTAAACTGGAGAGGAGAGAGACTGAAAGTAGGGAAGACCAATTAAGAGTTCCATGTGAGGGGCAGCTAGATGGCGCAGTGGTAAAGCACTGGCCCTGGATTCAGGAGTATCTGAGTTCAAATCCAGCCTCAGACACTTAACACTTACTAGCTGTGTGACCCTGGGCAAGTCACTTAACCCCAATTGCCTCACTAAGAAAAGAAAAAAAACAATTAAAAAAAAAAAAGAGTTCCATGTGAATGGAGTGATGAGAATAGATGTGAAGAGATGTCATGAAGGAAACTAGTGAGGACTTGCCAACTGATTGGCTAATGAATCAATTAATAAAAAGCATTTATTAAGCAATATGGCAAGTCCTGGGGATATAAATTTAAAAGCAAAATGGTCATGCCATTTAGGACTTTACATTCTAATAGGGGAGAGAAACCATGCAGAGGAATCGTGGTCAGTGTCACAGCAATAAGGGAAAGTAAAAAGTCAAGGATGACTCCAAGATTGTACATAGGAAGAGTAGTTAGTTTTTGGAGGAATATAATAAGTACCACTTGGGGGTTAAGGTGTCTGTGAAACAAATATGTCTAATGGGCCAGTTGATAATGTAACACTAGAACTCGAGAGAGATGATGGTTTGTTATCAATAACTAAAAGAAAAACATAAATCCAAAAGGATAGACCTAAAGCAAAGAGCTTTAAAAGTCTAGGGAGGGGGCAGCTAGGTGTCACAGTGGATAAAGCACCAGCCCTGGATTCAGGAGTACCTGAGTTCAAATCCAGCCTCAGACACTTGACACTTACTAGCTGTGTGACCCTGGGCAAGTCACTTAACCCCCACTGCCCCGCCCCCCCAAAAAAAAAGTCTAAGGAAATAATATGTGCTTATTTGTTTGTGGCAATCTATCATTCAGAAAATGCCAAATGTACCAGTAATATTTGTATTACTCAATCACCAAATAATTATTAAGCACTAGTTAGGTCCTGAGGATTCAAAGATACCAGAAAAATAATCCCTATCCTTAAGGAGATTACATTAGAACGTTAGAATAGTGGAAACAATACACACACACACACACACACATATACATACATACACAGAGATACCCACATGTGTATATGTGTGTGTGTGTGTATATATATATATATATATATATATATATATATAGGCATATACAAATCATATACCAAAGCTGATATAAGATAACTTTGGGATGAGAAAGATAATGTTGAGGTAAGGGAATGGGGAGAATACTTGCATCTGGGAAATAAGTAAAGCCCTAAGGCCAAAGGTAAGGCTTGAGTTAAGTCTTAAAGGAAACCAAGGATTCCAAGAACCAGAGATGAGGGGACAGAACATTCTAGCCAAAGGGGACAGCCAGTTGAAAGGAGTAGAAACAAGAGATATGTGAGGAATGGGAAAAAGAGGGGAGCAACATATGATAAGACAGGAAAGGTAGGCTGAAACAATGTTGTTAAGCATATTACATGTCAAATGGAAAAGCTTATATTTGGTCATAAAGTTATTAGTGAGCTACCAGTTTATTGAGCAGAAGGTTGACATGGTCAGGCCTGCATTTTGGGAAAACCACATTGGTGGCTGAATGGAAGGTGCATCAGAATAAGGCTGTCAATTAAGAGGCAGAAAAGTATTAATTGACAATTTTTGAATGCTTAATGATTATTTTTGTTCCATTTCACAGAATCACAGAATATCAGTCAGAAGGGACCTAACCAGCCATCTAATTCAACTAATGCTTGAAAGAGAATCCCCACTAGTACCATCCAACAAGTTGTCATCGAGCCTCTGTTCAAAAATTTCTAATGAAAAAGAACACATCATCTCTTAAGGTAATCTTTTCCACTTTGGGATATCTTTAATTGTTAGAATATTTTTCCTGACATCAGATCCAAATTTGCCTCATTATTGCAATGGTCCCAAAAGGTGATGAAGGTCCGAATTTAGGTGGTGGCCATGTTAATGAAGAGTGAGAACTATTGTGATCCAACATTAATTTACTGTGAACCTCCTGAAATCTGTTCTTAGAATATAGCATACATGGCATACTATACCAGACTTTGAGCCTTCAGTTCACTCTTTGTATGGAACATATAGAAGAGTCACATCCCTTGGCAATATAACACCTACCTAAATAAAGTTGGCCTGTTAATTGATGTAGATTGATAATCAATGGAGAAACCATACTGGTGAGGGCTCATGAGCTAAATCGTTAGAAAAAAAACACCCTCCAGGTCTTTTTGATTACCCGTAGAATTTGGAGTAGTGCTCTAGCCAGTTGTCTTCAGGGGACCTGACATGTCAGTACAAATAGGGTTTGGGAAGGTAGTCGCAGTCTTTACTATTAAAATCAACTTGGGGAAAGGAGACACTGGGAATTGGGGGGCTTAGGAATGTCTCACATGGGAAATGGCATTTGAACTCAGTTTTTCAGGGAAATAGAGATTCTAAGAAGCATGGATTTGGAAGGGAGTACATTCCAAGCATGGGAAAATAACCGGTGAAAAAACATTAAGGCAGGAGATAGGATGTTTTATATCAGGAAAAGAAAAAGTCCAGTTTGGCTAAACCTTAAGGTGCTTCAATGATATTAATAATCCTGGAAATATCCCAGTACAAAATAATCCTGGAAATATTAGAGCCAGATTGTGAAGGTCTTTAAAAGCTAAATAGAGAGGTTTCTATTTGATTGTAGAGATAATGAGGAACCACTGAAGTTTATTGAGCAGTGGAATGATATGATTAGTTAGGAAAATAACTTAGTCGAATACAGAAAAGATTCAAGAGGTGAGATACTTGAGGCCTTTACTGGACTGATGTCTCCATTCTTGGATTTCTCATAACATTGCCTGAACATTTTGTTTACATTTATATTATGGTCTTATATTATGTTTGTGCACTTTTCCTTCCATCAACCAATAATCATTTATTAAGCATATGCCAGACACTTTTCAAAGATGAAAAATTAAATTGTCCCTACCTTCAAGAAACTGACACTTTACTAGGATGATAGAGCATGTACACAGATATGTAAATGCAAGACAATTTGAGGAAAGGGTATTGATAGCTAGAGAAATAAGGAAAGTTGAGCCTTGAAAGAAATAAAATGTTCTATGAGATGGAGGGGAGGAGGAAGTAAATATGCAAGACATACTATGTACAGGCCTGTAGGAGATTGGAATACTAAGTTTGGAAAACAGCCAGTAGGCCTATTTAATTAGAACCTAGAATTCAGAGGGCAAGCCATGTGAGATAAGTTTGGAAGGGTAGGCTGAAACTATAGACTAGACAGCTTTAAATGCTAACCTGAGGGATTTCTATGTTATTCTAGAGCAGTAGGGAGTACCTGAAGCATCCTGAGCTTGGTTAGTGCCAGCTTTGTGAGGATATTTTAGAGAGAGGAAAACTTGGAAGTTGGGAGAACAATGAGAAGGCTGTTGCAGTCATTTGTGAAGAAAGGCCTGAACTAGGATAGAATCCATATGAGTAAAGAGAAGGGAAGAATGTGAGATGTGTGAAGATAGAATTGACAGTATTTAGCAATCAGTTAGTTAAAGGAGATGAAAGACAGAGAAGAGTCAAGGATGATTCTAAGATTTTGCACCGGAGTGAATTGAAGGATAGTGCTAACTTCAAGAGAGATAAAGAAGTTTGAAGTGGGGTGGGATAGGGGAAAAAAATTATGAATTCTATTTGAGATATTGAGTTTAGAAGGCAGTTGGGCATATAAGGAAGACGGAGCAATGTAGGTAATATAGGACTAAAGCTTAGGAGTCATGTTTGTAAGAAAAGCTTAGCACACAAAGAAAAGTGCTATATAAATGCTATTCCCTCTCTCCTTCCCCATCAAGGCCTTTGATAACAGAAGTCAGCATCAAATGATTATCTCTCAAGAAAGAGGTGAGGCAGGAAGGGAGATTGTCTGGGTCCATAAAAATCAGATGATTGTGTGCACAAGGCCATGATTGAACACACAGTGGGCTTCATTTCTTGTGTTACATGAAGAGGGCTGGAAGTGATATAGTAAGAAGATTATCTATACATTGAATAAGCACTTAGCTCCTGGTTGGGTGTGGTGATCTTGATGGGTCTTGGGATCTGACTGTTCAACGGTTAAGGAGAACTGAGACAATTTTCATATGTGTTTATAAGAAAGTTATCCTTCATTTATCCCATATTCATGACAAACTTCCTCACCTTCCACCTGAATCTCTAGCTTCTGCTATGAGATCTTCATGCATACCTTGTCCCCTCGAAGTTTTCTACCTCTTACTCTGAGCTTAGTAATCAAATCAATGCTATCATTCCTGGAAAAGATGTGCCAATGAATTGTCCTCTTGCTCCATTCACCATCTCTTTGACTTCACAGATTCAAACACACCCCTGGTCACCAATGCCCTATATGTGTTGTTTTTTTCTACTAGAATGTAAACTCCTTGAGGGCAGGGACTCTTTTTGTATTTGTATCCCATTGTTTGCCACTGTGACTGACAAATAGGGAGCACTTAATAAATGTTTGTTTGTTTTTATTCAGTCACTATCTTGGACTCTCCTATTAGATTACAAGCTTCTTGAGAGCAAGGTCTGTGTCATGCCCATTTATATCCCCGGTTCCTAGCATAGTGCCTTGCACATAGTAGTTGCATCATAAGTGTTTATTAAATCAAATCAAATCTTCAGTTTTCCTGGGATGGATTTAGGAGGCATATCAGAATATCTTTCCAAGAGGGGACAAGACAAAGCTCCCTATCCCTTTACTCTCCTCTTTGATTTTCTGCCATAACTGTTAAATGATTGTTGCATTTGCAATACCAAAACATTATTTAGTGCCTGTTAAAGTCTCTACTAGTCTCTAAACCCACCCTTCCCACATCTTCTCATATATATTCACCAAAACTGTAAAGGGAAAATTTTCTTCAGGAAAACCAGAGAGTATACTCCAAATACAAACAAAACAAAAACAAAACAAAAAAAACCCCAAAACAAACAAACAACAACAAACAAAAAAACCAGAGAGTACATTCCAAATACAAAGAAACAAATATATTCATTAACCACTTATATCCAGATGTGTTTCATTACAGTACCCTATTGTTGGGCTTCCCAGTGTACACAGCTGCCAGTCTTCACTTCATATTGCCTGCAATGCAATGTATGTAAAAGGTCTTTATTCATTCCCCTCCTTTCCAAGGAGAGTCACCGAAGGTAAACCTCTATGCAGTTTTCTGAAAACCCTCTTTTTTTTCCACATAAGGGGAATGATTGTTAAACATGTAAACAATAATGAAGGATAGTTTTGAAATAAAACAAAAGCTATCTCTACACATTCAAACACAGCCTTATTCAGGCTAGGGCAAACAGGTGTGAGTCAAAGTTGAAAATTTGAAACAAACCACATCAAAGAACCATTAGGCTCTGAGATCTTACTGTAGATCTGAGCTTTCAGAAATTCTTTGATCTTAGTGAATAGATTATTTGTGAACACATACTTCCTAAAATTTAAAAGTCCAGCAGGCTCCGTTAAAGTTTTTATCTGTAGCCAGGACTGTTTTGAATGTAGTTGAGGTGTGATCTGGCCCCCTCTGCTGGCTATTAAAGGACATAACCTAATCCAAAAAATAGCTCTGAGCAAGACACAACGAGACTCGATTCTTTCATAACATAAGATCATTGATTTCGAGCTGGATATTTTCCATTCCACTCTATTTCTGGGCAGATCTTTATATTAAAGAGTGCTTGGCGCTTTGTAATAATTTTGAAAGTGCCTTACGTTGACAAATTGAACAAAGTCAAAATCTAGGAAAGCCACATTTCAAGTTTGTAGGAAGTGAGCTGAGAGCACCACCTAGTGACTTTTCTTATGAAAGTAGTTCAAATAACTACACAATTTGTAATGGTGATGTCCAAATACACTGGGAAAATTAATTAAAACAAATTCTTCCACTACTGGAAAACATCCATGTCATGTGAAGGCTGTTATAAATCAATACATTTCTTAAATTTCTACTGGGTACAAGGTAGCCAGTCATCAAAATTAATTACAGATTGATCAGGTGGGGAAAAACGGGTTATTCTACTGAAACTTGTGAACTTTTTAATAGAGGTGTAGGTAGGTTGAACTTTTCAGATGGCACGTATCCCAACTATCCTTGGCCATTTTTTTGGCCTCTACATGGAACACAAGATGCCTCTACATGGAACACAAGAAATGGATCAATGAAAAATGCCAACTTGGATGACTTTATTTTTAGGTCAACAGGTCTGGTCCACTGATTTAAGCATACTGTTTCTCCTTTGTATACATTATAGGAATGTGGTAGGCCAGTAGCAGCCAAAGCTGGCCTTAGGAAAAGTTGTGTAATTGGGTATTGTACCTCTAGCTCTCTTTTATTACTTGTTCACACACCTCTGCCCATAACCCATCAGTTTTATACAGTTGTCCAGAAGGCCCAAAACCCAGCTTCATTAACCTTTCATATCCTACCTGTCCTATTCTCTATTCTCCCAGACCATTACTAGAAGACTGGATAACTAATCTCTGTAAAACTAATTATGTAAAGATATTAATGATGAATTATCATGATGCATTAATTTTTATAGAAAACATGTTTATATTTTAATAAATACTCTAGATCTTTAAACCCAAATGAATACCTAATGTGGGAGTTTCAAGGACAATTGAGGAGATAAGTAGAGGATAGAGAGATAGAACTTTTTTTCTTGGTTGTGTTGAACCTTTCTGTTTTTGTATCACATTTATCTATAACCACATCTTTCCACCTTCCAGCAACAATGATTTAAAAATATAATCCAGAAAAACCGACACATCAACCACTTCTGATAAAATTTACCACACCAACAGTACCCTACCCATTCAATAAAATGAGGTAGCTGCCATCTCTCTCAACTCTTCACTTATCCAACTAGATGAAACTGAAGCCAAACTTGGTTACAATAATTAAATAACCTTCTATTTTGTTTTATTAGCCACTTCTTTTTATAATGTTGTAGACATCATGAATATTACAATCTTCTTGGTTCTGCTTACTTCATTCTGCATCAATTCATGTCTTCTCATGCTTCTATGAATTGCCCAGTCATAAATTCTTATACTGAAATACTTCATTATATTCTTGTGCCATGATTTGTTTAGCTATTCCTCAGTCAGTGGGCATCAACTTGATTTCCAGTTATCACCATGCAAAATGTTTCTATGAATATTCTTGTGTGCATTTACATACATACATGCATGCATACATACATACCTGTGTATGTATATATGTGTAGGTGTCCCTTTTTTCAATTCTTGACCCCCATCCCTACTGTTTGGCCTTTTCGGAATAATGATAACCTGACTGAACTGATTTCTCAATGACTAGTATGTTCCTACATTATTATACCTTCCCTTCTCAGTGATTCTGAACCTCAGCTGTCATTGTGCAAACCCTAGTCCTTATTCCTGCTCCCTTATGCTCATCCCCCTCGATCTTATCCACCCAATGGCCTACTCAAAATCTACCCATCCCCATCACTGTGCTCTCTGAAATGCCTGATCCGTAGGAAACAAACTTCCTTTCACCTTGAACCTTTTTCTTTCTCCTCTATTTCTTGTACTAGCTGAGACCTAGATCCTTCTTCCCTGGCCATCCTTTCCTGCACTTGTTGCATTTTCATTCATACCCCTTGACTTATTGGTTGTAGTATGAGAGTCAGAATGCTCTTTGTTCCCCAAGGCCACTTCCAGACTCTCCCTCCACCACCATCTCTCAGTAACTGCTTCTCTTTTGAGGTTCACTCAATCAATATTTATTACCCATCAAGATTCTGAGCTATTATCTATGACCATTAGGACACTGCACTTTTTTCCTCAATGAGTTTAGTGCCTGGCTCACAGTCTTTCCTCCCCAATTCCTACCCTCATAATAGAGAACTTGATATGCCCTCAAACATTCTAACTCCCAAGTTTTTCAACTTATTCATTTCCCATAACCTATTCCTCTACCCCACCTCAGTTACACAGAGATGATTATATTCTATCTTGATAAAACCTTTGTGTTCTACTTCTGTGTTTGTGAACTCTGAAATTATAACATCTGATCACAATTGGTTGCTACTTTACCTTTTCCTCTACCTTGTATCTCCTAACCTTGTTCATCCTCTTCACTGGCACCTTTAGTCTATTATTTCTTTCCTAAGCCATCACCAGTACATTTGCTACACTCTCCTCCCTTCTTCATCTTGATCCCTTCATGAAGTAGGTCAGCTCTAAACTTTCCTCTTGAGTCCCTTGACTCTTTATCCTATTGTCAACCTTGCCCTCCCAAGCTTCAGCACTGGATAATTGCCACAATCCACTGCCTTTGTTCCTTTCACATGCTGCTGAATTGAACTATAGAAAATCATGAAACCAGCCTGACTGGGTCACTACAAATTTATGTTATATAATCTCAACTGGGTCTTCACTGCAGCAAGGCAATCATTTTACAAATCCCTAATTGATTCACTATTATACCCACTACAGTTGCTTTTCCAAACCTTTTCATCCCTCTTTAAACCTCCCATGGTTCCTTTTTCCTTCATCTCATCTAAGAACTATGATTCATATTTCACTAAAGAAAAAAAGTGAGGCCATTTTCTAAGCACTCCCTCTTCTCCCAGGGACCTTTTCATCTCACATCATTCAGATACCTTTAACCACTTTCTCCTGATTCAGCTGTCACAGGAAGAGGAAATTCCTTTTCTTTGTCAAAGCAAACCCCTCTACATACAAATGATCCCATCCCATCTTCACTATCAAATTGTCCCTTCCTCTTCACCCTCTCACTAATCTTCAATCTCTTCCTGTCAATTGGGTGTTTCTCCACTATCTACAAACTTGCTCATGCCTTCCTCATCCTCAGAAAACCCTCTCTTGACCCATCCATCCCTGCTAGCTACCTTTCCATCTCTCTCTTCCCTTTGTGCCTAAAACCTTGAAATGATCATCTACAATAGGTGCCTCTACTTTGCTCTCACTCTTTCCTTAACTCTGTGATCTGGCTTCTGAGTTCATCATTCTACTGAAACTGCTCTCTCCAAAGTTACTCATGATCTATTTATGATTTTTTCAATCTTGATATTTCTGCAGACCTTTACACCATTATAAATCACTTTTTATTCCTTAATAATATCTTCTCTCTAGTAACCCAAGGCATTGCTCTTTTATGATTTTCCTGTCTGACCACTTCTTCTCTCTCCCCTTTGCTGGCTCTTCACCCAGGTTATTCCTGTTAACTTTGGGAGTTAACCAAGACTCTCCTCTGGACCATTTCACTTGATGATCTCATCAACTCTCATGGATTCAATTATCATCTCTATAAAGATGATTCTCCAGTCTATTTATCTCCCTCTTGCCTTCTAGTCTTGCATCTCCAACTCACTACAGTTACCTCTTCCACATCATGGGGTTAGGGACTCCCCCATGATCTGGAAAATCTAAGTAAAACTTTTTGGTCCTCCTTTCATACCAGAGAAGTCAGAGTTTTTTCTTTTTCTTTTATGGAGTATTTATAGTGCTTTTTTGTAAAATGTGGGTAAAATATTTGGCCATAGGTTCTGTGTTGTCTGCTGGCCTTCTTGAGTTGTCTGTGGCTTCTACAAAACTCCCCCCAAATTCCAATTTTTTATGCTGACCCATGATATATTGAAACTGTGATGAGGAAAGTCACAATGTAGAAGGGATAACTGTATTATACATCTGAATATGGATATCTCATAGGCACTTTAAATTCATTATGTCCAAAACTGTACTGATTATCTCTCCCCCAAACTGCTCCCCTTCTTCCTAACTTCCCCATTACCGTCAAGGATTTTAACAAACTTCAAATCACCAGGTTCAACTTTAGATATATTCATATACATACATTTGTAAAAATGTGGATTTTATAATGTAAACTTACAAACAAATATGTAAACTTGTAAAAAAAATTACATATACATAAAAAATTTACTATGTCTATCCTTCATCATCTTTGCTAATATTTTGGCTGAAGCTTTAAAATGTATTTTTAAAATATGATTTGACATTGTCTTTCATATGGTTGTTAAGAGTTGGACCTTCCTTGGATCTCTGTTCATGTCTTTGGACCACTTATCTATTGAAGAATGACTCTCACTCATATATTTGTATATACAAAAAAACCTTTTCCCAATCAACGTTTTCCCTTCTTATCCTAATGGCATTGATTTTTCCCCCCGAAGGTTTTCAATTTCATATAATTTCTTCAAAATGATGTATTTTACCTCTTGTGATCTCTTCTTAAGAATTCTCCTTCTATGAGGGCAGCTAGGTGGCACAGTGGATAAAGTACTGGCCCTGGATTCAGGAGGACCTATGTTCAAATCCAGCCTCAGACACCTGACACTTGACAGTGACCCTGGGCAACTGACTTAAAAAAAATAAATTTAAAAAAAGGATTCTCCTTCTAGCCATAACTGGTTAAAAAAAAATACCCTCATCCATTTCTCTCCATTTAAGAACATGGTATGACTGTTTAGATTTGAATATTCATCTTTTTTTATGTGTTGTTTTCCTCTATTGGGTTGTGAGCTCCTTGACAGAAGAGACTATCTTTTGCTCTTTGTAACACTAACACTTAATACAACGACTAGAACATATAGATGCTTAATAAGTGTTTATTGATTAACTGACTTAGAACTTACTGTAGTACATGTTAGCAGATGAGTTTTTCAACTCCAAAGGTAACTATGCTGGTTCATTCCTAAAGTTATTTTACTTTTTCAAATCTATCTTCCATTCCTCTATTACCTGTCTCTATTGCCATCTTAATGCTTCAGCAGGCAGTCAGAGCTAGAAAAACTGAAGCCAAGGTAGTATTCATTCACTCATTCAATTATCCATTTATTTCCTTTGGCAATGATTTATCACCACTCACATACTAAGTATTCACAACTTCTTACCTCAAATCACAAAAAGATGCTTATTGGGTAAAGGAAATTAAATGATTTCTTTTTCTTCTCCTTTGCTTAGAACAGACCTTTCCAGACTGGAGCTATATTGTCATCTTTACTTTCATCTTTTTACATTTATCTTTGAGTTAAGATTTTCTGTTGCTACTGACCTATTCAGAGACAAAGATAAAATGGCAAGACTATATGCAGACCATTCTGCCTCTTTCATGGAAAACTAATTAAGAAGTCTAGCTGAGAATATCCCATTTATATGACAGAATACAATAGATTCCAGCATATGGTTTAATGACAAGTGTTCATGAATAGAAGATCCCCAAATCAATTCTTAATGGATTTATAAGAATGGAAAAGTAGGAAGAGCCTAGTTTATGAGTATTTTTAAAAATAGAGAACTTTAAGTTTGATCCTGTAGATAATAGGGAGCAACTGGAGACTATTGAATAGGGAGACCTGGTCACACTGACTCTTATTTTGCTGCTAGATATTCCTAGGTCGCATATCTGGCACCATTTGCAAACGAACAATAGGACATGACATTTACATAGTGATTAAAGTTTTGCAAAGTGCTTTTTTACCTACATATAATTTGAGCCTCATTACAATCCTGTGAGATAGGTGCTATTATTATTACTATTGTTCCCATTTTACACACAAGGAAACTGAAAGAGCTTAAGTAATTTTCTTAGGCAGGATTTGAACTCAGGTCTTCCTGACTCTAGGCCCAGCACTCTATCCACTATACCACCTAGCTGTTAATCTATGTAATATTTGATGTAATAGAATCATATTTCTGTGATTATATTATGCCTGATAACAAATTTGGGGCCTACATTCTTGTTGACAATAACATAACTGGTGGTCTCCTTACATGCTACTATTCTCAGTTTGAGACAAAACTTTAGCATGAGATGTAGCCAGTTATATTGGAAATGGTGTTGGCCTTGGAGTCATAAAAATCTGTTTTCAAATCACACCTCTAAACCTTACTAGCTGTGTGACCCTGGGCAAGACATTTCCTCTGTGCCTCAGGCAAATCTAGAATTCACCTACTATGTCTCACAATAGAAATTCTCTATGCTTTCTGTATCTTAATTTTGAAACAAGCTAAATGTCATCCATATGGCAAAGGTACTTGACTGAATAAAACTAAGATGGGTTTTGTTTTGTAAAAGTATCTGTCAGAGAAATATTGAGATTCACAGTGAAGCCAAATAGGTTAGAACTAATTTGAATTCATCATTTGAGATTTATTAACGTGAATTAAATCCATGTGATACAGTTCACCATCCACAACAACTGCTCTGTCTAGCACAGGTGGTGCTGTTGGGGGTGGGGGAAGAAGCATCCTGGAAGAGCACCTGTCCCCACAGCTTGCCAAAGGCAGTGACCCATCCTTTTGATAGGTGGTTATGCTGGGTAGATAGCCAACGCCTTCTGTTATCACAAGTGTTGGATTCCCTTTCTCCTTCGAAGCATGCCGCCTCATGGCATGATTTGTCATTATAGTGTTGTGGAAAGAATGCTGGTCTTGGAGTCTGAGGCTATAGCTTACAAGTCCCTTCTTGTTTGACCTTTATCATACCTCTGAACCTCAGTTTTCTCAAATGTAAAATGAGGGAATGGACATGACAAACTCACATGTCTCTTTCAATTCTCAATCTGTAATGCTAATGATCTGTTTAGTTCATGGTTGCAACTGCTTTACATGCTTAGACGAGATTACTCTGTGTAAATAGGATGAGGTAAAATAGTTAAACACATTAAGATTTGCAAAGCACTTGACATATATTACCCCATTTGATCCTTATAACAATCCTATAAACAAGGTACCATTATTACCCCCATTTTACAGATAAAGAAGCTGAGGCTGAAAAGCTATTTCCCTCATTCAGGGTCACATAGCTAGTATCTAAAGCAGGATTCAAACTCAAGTCCAGTGCTCTATGCACTATGCTACTTCACTGCCTCTAAAAGAGTATACCGGCAGTTATCCCATGCATTCAGTAGCCACATAGCATTTTTACTGAAGGAGAAACAGTATAGGCAAAGTCACAAATATAAGAAATAATAATTGCATTTTTATGCAAATTAAATACTTACTAGGCAAAGGCATTATTTTTTCTTTTTTACAGTACAATTGTGTTAAACATATTTTCATTAGTCAAGTCATGAAAGAATAATCAGAACAAAAGGAAAAAACCATGAGAGAAAAAAAAACAAAAAAAGGTGAAAATGGTATGCCTCAATCTACATTCAGACTCCATCAGTTCTTTCTCTGGATGTGTATAGCATCCTCCATCATTTGTCATTTGGAATTGTCTTAGATCATTGTATTGCTGAGAAGAGCTAAGCCTATCATAGCCGATCATCATTGAACAATGTTGCTATTACTGTGTATAATGATCTCCTGGCTCTGTTTATGAAGGCATTATTTTTAATGAAATTCAATTTTTTTCTTCTTTATTCTAAAATAACTTCTTTCATCAAAACTTTAATGCCTTTTTAAATAAAACTTGGAAAAGCATGTGTTTTGTTATTTTTATAGAAAACCATTATATTTAAGGACCTAGTAGCATGCTATTGGTTATATGTACTTTAGAACATACAGGGAAGATCTTCTAATTTAGGTGGGGAAACAAGATAAATACGAACTAGGGAATGAGACAAAACTCAGGATGATGTAGTATAGTATAAACAGTGGAGTTTTAAAGAAGACATCATTTTGAGATGGATAGTCAGGAAAGGAGGAGGGACTTGAACTGGGTCTTCATGGCCTTGGATTAGTGAATAAAAGATTATATTCAAGGAAGATAGAACAGCACAAATAAAGGCTTAAAAGTGGGAGTTAGAATGGTAGATGAAGACGGTGAAGAGAAAAAAACAGTGGCGTATTGGGGTCCTGTTGGGAAATTTTAAGACAAAGTTAGACAGGAAGAGGTAGCATGGCCTAACGGGTAGTTCAAGCCTACCTTTTATACATAATAACTACTTAACACTAAGCTCTTCTCAACCCTTAGTGCTTCCAGGCAACTCTCTAAGACAATTACAGAACAAGTTCCTGTAGTTGTTGTTCACTCATTTCAGAAACCCCATTTGGAGTTTTCTTGGCAAAGATACTGGAGTGATTTGCCATTACCTTCTCCAGCTCATTTTACAGATGAGGAACTGAGATAAACAGGGTTAAGTGACTTGCCCAGGGTCACCCAGAGTGTCTGAGGCTAGATTTGAACTCAGTAAGATGAGTCTTCCTGACTTTAGACACCAGCATTCCCCTATCAACTGTACCACCAAACTGCCCTAATATACAATATTACATAAGTACATTAGAAAAGCTTATAACAAAATGCCCTGAGAGATTATTAGCAGCAAGAGGAATCAGAGAAACTTCATGAAGAAGATAGCAGCCCACTTGAAGTAATAGGAATTCAATAGGCCAAGAAGAAGGAAAAGGATATTCTTAAACATAGGGAACACCATGAACAAAGTCCATCATGTGTTTGTAGCAAGGAGAACAGGACAGTTTGTTTGGTGTAAGAGTAATGCTAGGTTATACGGGGTCTTGAATTCCAAGGTAAATGAGTTTGAATTTTACTTAGTTTGCAATAGGGAGCCAATGACAATTTCAAACACAGAAGTAGCATGATCAGATCTGTGCAAAAGAACTATTATTCTGGTAATGGAAGGAAGGGTAAGTTGATGTGGGAAGAAAATAGAGGCAGGAAGAACTTTTTTAAAAATTAAATTAAATTTATTTATTTATTTATTTTGGTGGGGCAATGGGGGTTAAATGACTTGCCCAGGGTCACACAGCTAGTGTCAAGTGTTGGAGGCCGGATTTGAACTCAGGTCCTCCTGAATTCAGGGCCAGTACTTTATCCACTATACCACCTAGCTGCCCTCCAGGAAGAACTTTTAGAAAGTTATTTCAATTGTCCAGTAAGGCAATAAGGAAGGCCCATAAAGGGATAGTGGCAATAGAATTGGAGAAGATGTGAGGGATGCTGTGCAGGTAAAATCAAAAGTAATTAATAATTATTGGATGTAAGAGGGAAAGGAGAGGAAATAGTCCAACTGAGTCCCAAAATTTTGAGCATGGGAGACTGGGAAAATTGTAATGATGCCTACAAGATGATCAGGTCTCTTCACCCAACAGAGAAGTATATGCAGATAATCACCTAAATAAGAACGTGCAGAGAAAGAAATCTATAATAACTGATGGAACTCCATGAAAATAGCCCATAATTCCAAAGAAATTCTACTACCCTCCATGTTTAGCTTCATCTAAATACTTTCAGAATGGAGAAGCTCAGCTCCCTTTGTCAACCTCAGTATAAAACCACATAGCCTCTCTCCCATTTGTGGGCTAGAAGGAAGTTGCGCTGTTATTATATTATTGTTTAAATAGAACAAAGGCACTTTTGTATGTAGTTATGTGTATACCCTTGATGCAGGCTAACCAAAACACAATTGCAGTGGAGTAGCTGTGAGATAAATCAACAAATATACATTTTCTTGTATCTTATCTGTGTTTGTGTGCATGCATGCCTGTCAGTCTATCTGTTGGTGGTTTGAAGATTTCAGTGAGCGCTGTAGTTACTTTTAGGTAAGTGTGGTTGTACTGTGTTCACTAAAACCCCCAATCTGAATAACACAAATGAACAGATGGCAACAGTGTAGAGAAACTACTTATATCTTTTTTTAAATCTACTTAGAGGTTATGTTCTGGTATAAACTTGCATTTGTCTTGGAGGAGATACAGAAATGAGATTTCTGACGAGTGTGTGTGTGTGTGTGTGTATGTGTGTAAGTTCATTCAAAGGATGGGAAATCTCATTGGGAAGAGCCAATCTCAGCTTTTCACATAGAAACATAGCATCATGCTACTGCAGAGTTACCTGCCCTCTTTGGACAGTCATGTGACTGGAAAGGTAGGAAAAACTGAGTAGGTCACTGGAGAGAAGCTGCTACCTTTTTCTTTAGCCTTGGCAGGTTCTCCTTTGCACTGGTTAGGAGAGTATACAAAAGCAAAATGCTAAACGCAGGCAAATATGTCTTTCCTAGAAAGAAAACAAACTAAGCCTTCTGATGGTAAACTGAAGACTAAAAGCATTCATGACCATAAATTCAACCTAGAAAGGTTTTTTTTAATTAAAACTAAACATTTGTAATTAATTCTTTTTTATTTTTATTAAGGAAGAATCAAAAGAAAATTATATATATCTTACTCACATCTGAGGATCAAAGAAGGGTCAGATCAAAACCAGGATTAGACCAAGCAATGAATGAAAACAAATAACAGTGAGATAATGAGAAAGGTAAGGGGTTGGTTTCCAGAATAAATCATACTTTAGGACTATGTACTTCAAGCTTTATGTTTATAATTAGTGATTTTAATTAAAACTGTTTTTATTTTTTAAAGTATAATTGAATGGAAAAGCATGCTAATACTTTTCCCCAAACCCCCTTAATAATTCTAGGGTTATGACTTGCCATTTTTTAACCACACTTGAATGTTCCAATTAAATGCCCCAACCAAAGCCCTACTACTATCATAGTGTTAGTTTAACTTAATTCTAGGCAAAGCACTTAGGAGGAAATAAATAGTCCCATGAGTGCTGGCCTCAGGAGCATCAGATGGCTATACCTTGGGATATCAAAGAGGGACAGAAAATACAGAACTAGACAAAGGAGATGCAATGATTTTAATTTGCATGTTCAAATGAAGTAAGTTGGTTACAAATTTTGACTTTCAAGGATACATGGAAAAAAACCCAACCCAGAAATTGCACAAAATAATATTAAGCAGAAGATGATTAAAAGAGAGCTCAGAGATTTGCAAATTGCTGAAATGTTTACAACTTTTCAAAACATTTTCACAGTTAAGAAAAAGATCTGGTCCATTCTTGGGGGAAATTTTTCTTTACTGTAAATTTTTACTTTCTTCCTCCTATTCCTTTTACATAGTTCTTTCTTTGGGGGGCGGGGGAGAAGGAAGGAGGGAAGACTTGGAACCTTTAGTTTCATTGGTGTAGTGGAAATCCTGGTGTGGAAACTGCCTGTACCAATTCAGATTGAAAATTTATCTATACTTTTGACAGTTGCCTAGTAGTACTGAGAGGTTAAGTAATTTTATCAAGGTCCCATAGTCAGTGTGTGTCAGAGGTAAAATTGAACCTAGGTCATGTTACTTTCAAGGCTGCTCTAGCCACTACACCATGCCATCAGAGAGAGCTGTAGGCTGCTAAATTGTTGATGTCTGTATAAAGTTTGCAGAGATGGGTTTTCAAATACAGTGGTCCTAATGATCTGTCCCTCTCCCCACTCCATGTTGTCATTGTTTTCTTGCTACATATTAAATGAGAAAAAAAATAAATTACTCAGTGATTTTAATTAGTGCATTTTGTTTTCATTATTTTAGAACATGAAAGTCAATTTAATTGGGTTCATCTCAGGCATCATACCTAATTACAGATGTTAAAAGTCTCATATTCTTTCCCCATCTTTACTGGTTGCCAGTTGAAGATTGCTAGCTTTTTGCATGACCTACAGTAGAAATTGGTGCAGAAATCTAAGGAAGTAGATTCACATCATAGTTTTCCAAACACAGATATGTTGCACAGACCTGCAGTTGTCACTATAGTTACTACCAGATCTTGGGATTTAGGTAAAGCAGAACCAGAAGGCCATTAGTATCTCCCTCTGCATATACAAATCTAGAACTTCCTAGTGTTTACGAGCTTCCCTTTTTCACATCTGGTGTATTTTCCGCATTGCTTTTGCCCGCTTCACCTGTTGTTGGATCATCTGAAAGAAAAAAAAAAAATATATATATATATATAACAGATCATTCCCATTCATCTCTCTGATTAGTAGCTCTCAATGAGAGGCATTTAGCTATTTCCTGCTAAATAGATACAAATGTTTCATCTCTTCAGTTTCCCCCAGTATTTCCCTATTGTTTGGGATTTTTTCTCCCTCTTTTTTTACTGATTTATTGAGGATAAATTGTACCTTCATGAACATGCAGATACCACATGAAGATTAAGCAATTAGATTTATGGAATCTACTCCACAAGATGGATTTTGAATATAAGTGGTCCCCAGTGTCTTTGCAGATTAATGTTCTACGCCTGCATGAGTATTTAAGTGAGAATACTTTTTTTTTTCAGTGCAAGGGATCTAGAAACTAGAGGGTGTCAGATTCATAATAGCTAGAGTTTACAATGACAATTTAGCAGAGTCATAACTAGGATTTGGAAACTGGGGCTTTGCACCAAGGTGATGTGCTGATGACACTTGCATATCTTTATGATGTAGAAAAAACAATTCAGTGACTAGTTAAAAATATTTAAAATCAAAAGTTTCCTCCACCTGCTCAAAACATGCCCCCAACCAAGTTCAAGTGAGTTTACTTCCCCCTCCCCAGTGCCACACTGCTATCTGACCCACCTCTACTTTACCACACCAATGTGGAGAAGCCTCCTGAGCTTCTCATCCAGAAAACTTTGCTAATTATAGCTCTATAGATTAGCAAAAAACCAAAAAATTCACCCTTACATCTAAAAATTTGAATCTGTTCTGAGTCTCTTCATACTGTCTTTAGTCAGAATTCATGACCTTGTATTCTTTCTTTGTCCATGCTCTAGCATATTGTTTCAGCCTTCCCTTTTGTGAGTGAAAATGTTTGTTGTTGATCCTTTGTTCTGGAAGAGAACCATGAACTCAGTGTGATGTCAAGACTTGCACTGAATCAAATTTAAGTGAGAGAGGGCTGTGCAGATTCATCAGCTCACTCTCTCCTCCAGAATCATCTGGGTCCAGCGGCAACTGGAGATAGCCCTGGATGTTTAAGACAATTGGGGTTAACATAGCTAGTAAGTGTCTGAGGTGAGATTTGAACTCAGATCCTCTTGACTTCAGGACACTATACCCCCTAGCTGCCCCATTGGGACACAATAAAGGTCATAACCTTAAGCATTACTGCCCTGCCTGACTCTTTTGGGGAAATATCCCAAACTGCGGAAATAGTCCAGCATACCACAGTGTCATATAATGGTACTGTCACCTGTGTGCAGGATGCTATGCCTTTCTTCATGGAGCCTAGTATAGCATTCATTCTTTTGGCTTGCCATATGTTGATTATTTTCATTGATTCTTAAGGGGTCCTTTAGAGATCCTTTGTTGTCAATTAATTGCCATGCCAATGTGAGGGAAAGGACCATCGAGGCAAAAAGTCATCTTCCCTGCTATGTTATGGACCTTAAGAGAAAGCTGCTTAGTTTGATCACTGTGAGTCCTTTCTTTCTTTCTTCCTTCCTTCTTCCTTCCTTCTTCTTTCTTTCTTTCTTTCTTTCTTTCTTTCTTTCTTTCTTTCTTTCTTTCTTTCTTTCTTTCTTTCTTTCTTTCTTTCTTTCTTTCTGGGTGAGGCAATTGGGGTTAAGTGACTTGCCTAGGGTCACACAGCTAGTAAGAGTCAAGTATCTGAGGCTGGATTTGAACTCAGGTCCTTCTGAATCCAGGACTGGTGCTTTATCCACAGCGCCACCTAGCTTCCCCTTAATTATACTTTCTTATGTGAGTATCTAATTTTTTCTCATACTAAATAATAGCTAGCATTTCTATAGTACTTTAAAGTTTGCAAAGTTCTTTATAAATTTTATCTCATTTTATCCTCACCACACTGGGACATAGATGCTATTAATATCACCATTTTTACAAATGAGGAAACTGAGACTGAAGAAGGTTTAGTGACTTACAGAGGTAGTAAGTCTGAGGCCACATTGTAACTCAGGTCTTTCATACCCAATTCAATTGAAATACAATTAACAAAATGTATTTTTTTCGGTCAATAAATATTTATTAAGTGACTATTGTGTGCCAAGCACCTGGCTAAGTGCTAGGGATACAAAGAAAGGCAAAGGAAAGCTCCTGCCCTCAAGGAGCACACAGTCTAAAGGGGGAGAAAACATGTAAAAAACTATATACAAACAAGATATATACAGGATACATTGTGGATAATCAATGGAGGGAAGGCACTAGAACTGAGGGATTGGAGAAGGCTTCTTGTAGAAGGTGGGGCTTTAGCTAGGACTTGAAGCCAGGAAGGAAGAGACAGAAGGAGAGCATTCCAAGCATGGGAGCTGCCAGAGAAAATGCCCACTGAGGAGATGGAATGTCTTGTTTGAGGAAGAGCAAGGAAGCTGGTGTCCCTGGAGAATGGAGTACATGGGGGAGGTGCCGGGCTATGCTGAATGGCTAACAAAATGTATTTTTAAGTAAGTAAGTCTCTTTAGGGAGTTGCCAGGCACTGCCCTAGGTACCTGGAGGCTAAGCTCTGTAATGACTTAGTGTCTCCTGAGGAGGAAGCCTTCAGCTGCTCCAGGTACCTGAAAACTGAAATTGGGGGTGGATATGAAACTCCTCCAGACCTACTTCCTCTGGCTTCTAAAGACCGAAAATTTTTGTAACTAGTCATTCGAGCAGAGGAAGAATGACAAAAGGATTAGATCCTTGGGGGTTGGTTGTGAGCTCTGAGCCTCATAGGAAAATATGTCAGGGCAGAAAGCACACCCAGAAGCTGTCTTCGACACAGCTCAATCACTTCGGTCCTGATCCCTAAGTCTCTAAAAGCAAGCACCCCCCTCTACTCCCTTCTGATGCTTTGATATCTTTCAACCACTCTCAGTGTCTATGGTACACTTGCAGCTCAGCATCCGTATACTGATCAGAAGACTGAAGCCTGAGGGGGATCATGGGGGCTTTTCACTGGCATCTTTACTATTTCAGATACCTGAAGGCTAAGTCCTGAGATAGGTGAGATTGGTTCTTGATCACAGTTTTCTGTATTAACTTCTCTTTATGTAGGAGGCCTTCTGCTTTACTAGGTACCTAGGCACTGAAATCTGAGATAGATGTTACATTTCTTGGGAGCGGCTCCTCGTAAGCTAAGACTTCCCACTATCAGCTTCCTCAGGCCCCTGATATTCAGTATTCAGGCACTAGACCAAAATTTTATCCTCTTTTCTGAATATCCATTTAGAATAACTTCCAGCCTGACATTTCCCATGCCTGGCATAGAGAGTAGTAGTCATGAGTTCCAACGGATCACTCATTTTACCTTTATTTTGTTTTGTAGATGAGACCAACTGAAGCCTAGAGAGTTAAAGTAATTTCTTCAAGTTCACACAGCTACTAGTGGCAGAGCTAAAATATTCCTGAGACATATTCTAATTAATCTTAGCCATAATTGGTCCATCCTAAGAGCTACCCTCTCTCCCCATAATTGTGATTCTTTGTTTTCTCTTCTAGTCCAATAACCTGATTTTATTTTTAATTATTTTCCAATTAAATAAAAATTAAATTCCAATTTCCCAATTTCAAAGTTGTTAATTTCTCTCTTTTTTAAAAAATGTATTTGTCCATTTTTCTGTCTTTTGAAATTCTGCTTTCCCTACTTAGCTAGCTATATCATTCAAAATCTTTGCTACCTGGTCCCCCACCTCTTCAACCTTTGAGTTTAATATTCTTTTAGAACATCCTTTTGTTTTTGTTTTTTAGAACATCCTTTTGACAAAAGTTTTTCTTTACTTTGTCTTCATTGTTTCTCTCCCATTCTGATTTGTTCCAGTTTTGTTTCCCAGTATTTTCTTATATTGGGCAGCTGGTGGTACAATGGATATAGGAATACTAATGTCTAAAGTCAGGAAGACTAATCGAACTGAGTTCAAATCTGTCCTCAGATACTACCTGTGTGATCCTGAACAGGTCACTTAACCCTGCTTATCTCAGTTTCCTCATCTATAAAATGAGCTAGAGAAGGATATGGCAAATCACTCTAGTATCTTTGCCAGGAATATCCCAAGTGGGGTCACAAAGAGCTGGACATGACTGAAAAACGACTGAACAATTAAATTTTCTTGGATAAATTGCTATTATTTATGGACAGGATTTATTAAAAAAAATTTTGAAACAATATTCATTAATGATATTGGCCTAATGTCATTCTTTGCTTTATCATTTCTTGGTTTTAGTATTAGGACTCTTGTTTCAATTCATGCCCAGACATGAATACAATGTGTGGTCTGAGCCCTTAGTCAGAATATAGAAGATTCTCCTCCCCAGCCCCCATGCAGTCTTTCCTAATGCAAGCCATTACATTTTTTGATTGCCATATCACACAGTTTGATTATGGACAGAGTGGGTGTCTGTCATCAGAGTATCAGCCTAAGTCTAGAAAGATGCAACCAAGCTACATCTTAGCTGATGACATTTTCAGCTATAGCAACTCTTAAAGACCTTCTATACTAAATCATACAAAGGGTACAATTTTCATCAGTGGAGAGATTACACTACTGATATGATCTCAGATCACTGAAGTACAAGTCACACGTTTGAGCCATGTCAAAATTACATTCTACTTATACTCTTAGATCTTTTTCAGACAAACTACTTCCTCAATCCTGAATTTATGAAGTCAACTTTTTGAACTCTATGAAATTTTATCTTCCTTTAGCCATCTAACTTTTTTCTCTCTCCCCTTTCATCCCTCCCATTCTTTCTTCACTCTTCCATCTCCACTTTCTTTCTTTCCATCTTCCTTTTTTCACTTCTTTTCCTTTCTCCTTTCTGTTTATTCTCCTTCCCTTCCCTCCTTGCCCTCTCTTTCATATCTCTCTCTGCCTCTGTCTCTCTGTCTCTGCCTATCTGTCTCTGCCTCTCTCTGTCTCTGTCTCTCTCTCTGTCTCTCTCTCTCTCTCTGTCTCTCTCTCTCTCTCTCTCTGTCTCTCTCTCTCTCTCACACACACACACACACACACTGCCTAGGGGTATCTGGGAGCATGTTGGAGCATTTGGTAGGAGATGGAACAAAAGCAGGTATACTTGGCACTTAGGACAAGAAAGAAACTAAGTTAGAGTCCTGTTCTATGTTCTTTATGTGGAACAGATTGGATTTGATTTATCAGCCTTTATTCTCACTGCTCCCAAAATTGTGCTACTGGCTCACTTGAAATAATGTGGAGAGTGATCTTAAAGGGTCCAAGCTAAGGTTCTGTTCGCCAAAACTCATTATTAGCCTCAATCCTGAATATCCACTTACAATACCTCCAGTTGTGATTCCACCCCCCCCACCTCCCCCTCCCCCTCTTTTGTTTTGTTTTGGAGGGGCAATGAGGGTTAAGTGACTTGCCCAGGGTCACAAAGCTAGTAACTTTCTGAGGCTGGATTTGAACTCAGGTATTCCTGAATCCAAGGCCAGTGCTTTATCCACTGTACCACCTAGCTGCCCTGGGTTCAGTAACTGAAAGAGACCTGAGGGATTATTTATCTAATACAACGTTTCACTACTTTTTTATGTGTCATAGACTTCTGGTGAAGCTTATGGACCCCTTTTCAGAGTAACGTTGTAAAGGCATAAAAGATACAAGATTACAAAGCAAACCAATGAAACTGAATATATATATATATATATATATATATATATATATATATATATGTGTGTGTGTGTGTGTATACATATATGTATGTTTGTATGTATATATGTATATAAAAACAAATTTATAGACCCCCTGAAATCTATAGCCACAGATGCATTGGTATGTTTAAGCCTCAGGTTAAGAACCCCTGATCTAGTAAAATTCCCTCATTATACAGAAGGGGAAATGCACCTATTTATGCCCTTAGAATTTGCTCCTGTATCATTTTGTTTAAAATGGAAATATCTCTTTTGAAATGTTACTTAAATTACCAATATATTTATTTCAGAATAGTGAAATTCTTCTGGAAAAAACAATATAGTTTTCATAGAACTGCATTTTTCACTTCTAGATTTTATAGATCATTTCCTTTTCCTATTTTGAAGTTGTTTACAGGATGATGATGGTTATGCAATGATACACTTTATCCTTAGCACCTTTATTGAATAATCAGTGTCAATCACTGCAGGTCCAGACACAAAGTACAGATAAACAGAGTCCTTCTAGAAATCATTGTTAGTGGATGACTATTTGGAGAATTAATTTCAAAACCTTATGTGATCATAGATTTAGAGTCCTCTAGAGATAATTTCATTTAAACCACCCACCCTTCCCTCCTTCATTTTTACAGATGAGGAAAATGAGGCTTAGTGACTTTCCCTATGTCACAGAACTCACAAGTTAGAGTCAAGGTTACACCTAAATCTTCTGCTTCCAAAGCCAGAGTTCTCTCCAGATTACCATTCCTCTTAAAAGTCCAGCCACATAAATATGTTGTTGTTCAGTCATTTTCAAGGCGTGTCTGACTCTTCATGATCCCATTTGGGGTTTCCGTGGCGAAGACACTATAGCCGTTTCCTTCTCCAGCTCATTTTACAAATGAGAAAACTGAGGAAAACAGGGTTAAGTGCCTTGCCCACAGTCACACAGCTTGTAAGTGTGTAAAGCCAAATTTGAACTCATCTTCCTGGTTCTAGGCCCAGCACTCTATTCACTGCACCATCTATTTGCCCACAAATATACAATTTACAAACATCTGTAAAAAGATATTGACCATTAAAGTCAGGATATATTTAACTGAAAAAATAGTACTTTTTATTTTCCAAAGGGAAAAAATTTAAATTCAGTCAAGAATAAAACTTTACTCAGTTTAGTCCTCAAGCAGCTAGGTGCTACAGTGGACAAAACACTGGACCTAAAGTCAAGAAGACTCATCTTCCTGAGTTCAAATCTGACCTCATATACTTACCAGCTGTGTGACCCTGGGCAAGTCACTTACCCCTGTTTGCCTCAGTTTCTTCATCTGTAAAATGAGCTGGAAAAGGAAATGGCAAACCACTATAGTATCTTTGCCAACAAAACCCTAAATGGAGTCACAAAGAGTTGAACTCAACTGAAAACAACTTATCAACAACAATTACAACACAAAAATAAAATTGTCATATGGTGTAGGGCTGAAAGATATCTTAGAGGTCATCTAGTCCTACCCCAATATTTAACAAATGAGGAAACTGAGACCCAGAGGAGGTTTGTCCAAGGCCAAATAGGCAAGTACAGAACCAAGAATGGAATCCATGACTTCAAATCCAGTGTGCCCCTTCCACTATATAGAGTATGCTACCGACCATCAAATGGAGCTACAGAGGAAAGTACCCCTGGTACATAAAACTAGGTAATCATGAAGGAAATGAGCCTCAAGGATAATAAAGCAAAAGACTTGCTTACAATCAACAGTATTTTCAGCATTACCTTGTGACAAGTTGAGGTTTTCTAGCTTTTTAGGCAGTTCTGATGATCCAGGACTACCAGGAGATCCCCTGATGTCCGGTAAGGCATTCCGACGACCTGCCCTTCCTGAAGACGAAAAATCTGTGACCACGGGCTGTACATCAGTCATTTCTGATTCCTTTCTTCATAGCAACATCTGAAAATAGAATGTCCAAGTGAGGGAGAGAATAACTCAATTAAAAAAAAAAGTTTAAAAGGTCTAGAAAATCCCAGTTTAGTAAAAGAAATATTGGAACCACCACCTACCAAGGGCTACATGATACTAATATATCCTTCTCATGTATGCCGGTCATTTGGCTCTCAGAGCTCCTATCTGTGCACTGGAAATATCCTGAACTCGGTGGAGAGTCCTCAGTAGTGTTAACTAGCGTTCTCTAAATAGAGACTGCCTCAGACTTCCTATGAATCATCTGTATGCTTTGAGGGGAACAGATCCCTTTCATTTTGTTCTCTTTTTCTGAGGATGGTTCCACCAGAATGAGAATTGAAAGGGAAATGAAAATGAATCTGTTTGGCTACTCATAAGCCCAATCCAACTGCTGGTCTTTGGTGGGATCTTTGGCCAAAACCCTATCAGAATTTGAGAATACCAGACAAAACATTTTGTCCCTAAGTTTTAGCAAAGCCAAGTTAAAATTTTAATTTCAGTCTCTTTTACCCAGTGAGAGCTGAGACTTTTATTTAAATGTGTTCTACAAACTACTCTCCAGTGATTGTAGGACAAAGGCACACAATTTGTGTTTTTCTTTAAATGCCTGTAAGAGCTGTTTCCCTTTGGGTTTGCTTCCCTTTGCATCTCTGAGGAGCCTAGCAATTTTCTGTGCCTGAGAAGGAAGTCTAAAGAAACTATCTTTACAATACATGGAAGTCAGTAGAAGGTCACTTTTTGCTGACCACTCTCCTTTGCTTTCTGCTAGTTCATTCTTTTAATAATGCTAGAATCAAAAGCTATACTGTCATCATCAAAAAGAATTGAAAATAAAAAGTATATTCATTTCTAAAATTTTACCAAGCCTTTTTCAATCCCTTCCAGTTTAGCTTTGGACAAAGCCAGCACTGAATATTTTGTTATCATCATCCTAATTATTAAAATATTAAGAAGAGATCCTTTAAAATACTTAAATAAAGTAATTCTATTCTATCCAAGAAAAGGGTAAGTATATTACATTAGTGAGGGTCAAAGAAAAAGTGGGTGGGAGATGCATGTTAGAGAGAATCAATAATATGCCTTGTGTATGACCTCATGGAACAAAATAACTTGTCGAAAAGTCTCATCCAGCTCTTGGCACAGTGTCTAGCACACAGTGGGCACGTAATAGAGGCTTGTTGGTCCAATTTAATTATTTAGATGATTGACATCCTTTCCAAAAATTGCTCTTATCTAGATTTCTTTGCTCCCACTTTCTCTCCCTGTCCTCTCTCCTGGGTCTTCCTATCTTACATGGGCTCACCATATTGGTACAGGACTTATTGCAGACACCTGATTGGCATTAGTATTCCTGAAGTTTATAACCCCAGTACTCATACAATCTAGTCAACTCAAGTTTTCCCCAATAACGACTACAGGCATGTATCACCATGGTCAGCTCCTGGATGCTTCTTTTGAAGCTCATGTTGTTGTCTTTGTTAAGTTGGTATTTTAAGCATAGTCTTTCTAGACCAGTCTTATCTTCCTTAATTCATCTTCCTCCTATGTAGGTATCATCCAAGACTCTGTCTTCAGCCCTCTTTTCTTCTCTCTCTATAAATTCTCTCTTGGCAATCTTATCTAAAACCATGACCTAAATGATCACTTCTATGCAAATGGCTCTCAAACATAGAAAGATAGATGATGTATAGATATAGATAGATAGATCTCCCCAGTCTCTTCTCTGGGCTCCATTCAGAAATCTTCAGCTATCTGCTCAACACTTTTACTTCAATAATCCACTGCAACCTCAAAAATTTAACATATTCAAAACAAAACATCACCTTCCTCCCTATACCTCCAACTATTATCCTTCTGGCTTAAAATCTAACAGTTACCTTTGATTTCCTGTCTCCTTCAACTTCCGTATACAATCAATGATCTAAATCCTATCATTTCTACTTCTGTATTGAACTCTTATTCTCAACTCCTGGTACTACCACTCTACTTCAGACCTTTATTGTTTCTTATGTGTACTATTGTAATAGTCTTCTTTTTAAAAAAATATATTTTATTTTTAATTCATGGAATAAAAAAGCATAACAGTACAATGAAAAAGGTGATTGCATATGAAACTGCAAATCTGCTATTAACAACTATTCCCAGGTGGAGGAAAGGCAGTAAGCTCTCAAAACTCATGACCCGATCACTCCAAAAAAAAAAAAAACAAAACTCCAAATAATGCCATAGGACAATTCCTGGAGCAGCAGAACCCACAAAAGAACGAGATGAGATAATTTTCCAGCCAAATATAGCTTAGCTGGTTAGCAGGAGGGGACCACTGTGCCAGGGCAGGAGTGGAGCTCAACCCCACAGTCATGCTGACACAGATCCAATCCTAGTCAGGCAGAGCCAGAGAAAGAGACCCCTGGAGCCTTTAAATCAACTGCAGCACCAGCATCTGATGGAACTAAGTTCCCAGTCTGGTGAGAGGGCTGAGTAGTTGGCTGGGGGGAGATTACAGGATTCTCTGCTGACACTAAGGTGGAATTTGGGTGTTTCACCTCTGCTGGGAACCAGGAAGTAGGCTTGAGTAGCAGTGGCCCTGGTGGGGAGGGGAGCAGGCTCATTGGAGCTAACAACCACAGCACACAAAGTTTTGCTGCCTGGTTAGTTAGCAAGTTGGCCTGGGATTATCTATGGACCAGAGGACAGGCCAGGTGAGTGAAAAACCTGCCCTTCCTTAAATCCTACCACCTTAGACCCCCCTGAAGCTTGGGACAGTGCATGCTGGGAGCAGAACCCCACTTTAAGAAGTAGTTAAAAGTCAAGTAAAAGATGGGTAAGATGAGCAGCCAGAGAAAGATATGGGCCATAGAAAGTTTCTTTAGAGACAAGGAAGATCAAGGTACATCCTCAGAAGAGGATAGCAGTGTCAGGGCTCCTACATCCAAAGCTTCCAAGAAAAATATGAATTGGTCTCAGGCCATAGAGGCACTCAAAAAAGGTCTTGGAATATAAAGTAAGAGAGGTAGAGGAATAAATGGAAAGAAAAATGAGTGGTGCAAGAGGGTCATGAAAAAAAAAAGTCAATGGTCAAGTCTATGCCTTACAAATATTACTTTGGCAGTTATATAATGGAGAGGAGAGGGAAAATTGGAGTCAGGGAGATGAGTTAGAAGGTATAGAAACATCAATATTGTTTTAAGAATGACTTTGAGTGACTGTCATTTTAACTATTATATACAAATTTAAAATGAAAGACATATGAAGAAAGATACTATCTGCATCCATAGAAAGAACTGATAAATAGATGTAAGTATGTACATTTAAAGGCCTCCATTTCCACTATGCCTTACTTCCACTTCAGCCTTACTTCACACTACTCCTAATCATATACTTTACACTCCCACTAACCTGTCTACTCCCTGATTTTGTTCTGCACTCTTGCACCTCCACACATTTCCCTGAGCCACCTCCCATCCCTCCATTTACATTTGTTGAAATTATTTAAGGTCCAGTTCAGGTGCTACTTCTTCCATGAAGCTTTTGTTGATTTTCTCTAGATAAAACAATCTCTCCCCTGACCCAATTTCATTCTACTTTGTAGCATGTTAAATTGTATACTTATCATCATGTTTCTATTAGACTGTGAACTCCTTAGGGGTATCTTTTTATCTCAGGGTTATCTTTGTTAGCTCCAGCATATTACCTTGGGGCAGCTAGGTGACTAACCCTGGAGTCAGGAGGACCAGAGTTAAAAATCTCACTTCAGATACTTTATTAGCTGTGTAATCCTGAAGAAGTCACTTAACTCCAATTACCTTAAAAAAAAAATCCAGGGCCATCTCCTGTCATCCCGATATATATCTTGCCACTGGACCCACATGGCTCTGGAGGAAAGAGGTTGGTGACCTGGCACAGCCCTCCCTCAATTAAATCCAATTCACTGCAAGTCATGATATCACCCTGATGATGAAAGACAAACAACAAGAGCATAATATCTGGGACATTGTATGTGATTAATAAATATTCATCTGATTGTTTAATTGAAACTTTTTATTTGGAAAAAAACCACTATCTCCGACCTTTTATTGGGTGATCTACAGATTCTCTAGTATAGAACTAACCCTAAGAGAAAGGTGTTGATCTAGCCTTGAATGCAGGTGCAAAGCAATCATCATAGCTTCTTTTGCAGTTGTCTTACTTAAGTCAACAGATTACAAACCTATGCCCTTCATTATATGATCACAATCAAGGGCATAATGTGTATATGAGCACTTGTGTGTAAGTGTGTTTGTAAAGAGAAAGATTAAAAAAAAATATATAGTTCTAGTCCCCAAGAAGTTTGTAATGAAAAGGTCAGAATGGTGAAAAGACAGGAGTACTTTAATCAGAAAAATGGAAGACATTTTAAGATGTTTTTTTTTTTCATTTTACTATTTTATAACAATGATTAAGTCTATTTGTGTCAACCAAAATAGTCACTGATCGGCAGCTTTTCCTCTTTCCTCCTCTGGGGAGCTGACTCATTTCTGCTTTGTCTATTGCAGTGGTTAATTAACTTGTTTGTGTCTTGGACCTCTTAGGCAGTCTGATGATGTCAGTGAATTCCTTTCTCAGAAAAATGTTCAGTGCTTACAGTCATAATTAAAGGAAATGCTAAATTTCAGTTGGAGGTTTGTGAAAATAATGATGATCTTTTCCACCCAAGTTTAAGGACCTCCTGAAATCTATGTACCACTTGGTTGTCCATGGACCCCAGGTTAAGAACCCTTGGTCCATTGTGACCTTTTATGACAATTAACTAAGATACTGCCATCACTATAGGCAAGGCAATGTCATTTCACATCACCTATGGCACATTTGTGTTTCTGTTTGTTGTAAGTAAATTGATAACAAACTGCTCTACCAAAAACCCTGTACTCTACTCACCACCCCAAGATACATATATATGTGCTGGTCATTTCTGCAGTCTCACAGATGTTACAAATGCAAAACCAGCATAACCAGTTTGAAGAAGCAGAATGGTTCACTGGACAAATTTCTCTGGCCAGTTCACAATAGGATAAAAACAGCCAACATCCTATATAAAGTCACCATCTAGAAACAAATGAATACAGAATCTAATTGCACATTATTTATCACTCTCCCTAGTCCATCCAACCTTCTTTGCCTATTTGTTCATTTCCCTATCTGCCACAGCATTTACCTTTGAAGAATGTCCAACTTTAATATCATCTCTATCAAAAATCTGGTGACTTACATTTCCTGACTACAAAGCCAAATTAAAAGGAATAACTCTTTCTGAAACCACTAGCTAGTACTGTACATTAGACATAGAAGGAGTTGTATGCCCACTAAAACAGCCTTTTGAAGCAATGTGTCAGAGTCCAATCATTTATTTAAGAAACTAACAAAAGGGGAAAACCAAATATGTTTTCGGGAAAGTTTATGTTATGGTTATCACCACAACCCCTTCATACCAAATGAAAAGGTACTTCTTTGATTGGGGGGGGAGGGAAGGGAGGCTCAGAGGGGATGTTGGGGAAGAATTGCAGGCTAATTGCACATCAAATGTCATGTTTGTTTCTGCACAACCGAGGTATCAATAACTAGGCAAATTAATAACTTAGGTCAGAATTCTTAATTATTCCCTCTGTTTTATTTTGAATTGCAGGTGTTCCTCTGTTTGAAAAGGCAAAGTATGCCTCCAGATAATAATAATTTAGTCAACTGCCAATCTTCTTATCCAGGTCACCAGACAACAGAAAGTCAGCCACATTTTAATATCAGTTATTTTCTTCCCCTTTCAAAATCTTGAATCCCAATAAAAGATATCATAATGATATTATTTTATTTTTATCATGGAAATCTTCTATTTATACATGTGTCAAGAAGTATTCTTAGGGTAAATATGATTATCAGGAACACACACATATGTTGAAAAAGCTTTTATTTAATGTCGACTCAAAATGTGGTTGGCTATATTTACTCACAAGTTTACTTTTTAAAAAAAATTAACCCTCTCCTCTTTTTAAAATAACCTAAAACTATAAGAAATGATGAGCGGTATACTATCAGAAAAACATGGAAAGACTTACATGAGCTGATGCAAAGTGAGAAGTACTGTATACAAAGTAACAGTACTATGGGAAAATGATCAGCTGTGAATGACTTAGCTATTTCTAGCAATACAATGATCCAAGACAACTCTGAAGGATTTATGAAAAATGTAATCCATTTCCAGAAAAAGAACTAATGGTAAATGAATACAGATTGAAGCATAATTTCCTATAGTTCCTTTTTCTTGAATTTTTTTTGTCTGTTTTCTTTCACAACCTAATATAGAAATGTTTTACATGACTACACATGAATAACATACTGAATCGCTTGCATTCTTAAGATGGGGAGGGAGAGAAGGAAGAAGAGAATTTGGAACAAAAAGTTTTAAAAATTGACATTAAATATTTTTTTACATGTAATTTGGAAAAAATAATATTCTAGGGGCAGCTAGGTGGCGCAGTGGATAGAGCACCGGCCCTGGAGTCAGGAGTACCTGAGTTCAAATCCGGCCTCAGACACTTAACACTTTACTAGCTGTGTGACCCTGGGCAAGTCACTTAAGCCCAATTGCCTCACTAAAAAAAAAAAAATTCTAAATAAATGGGGGGAAAATAAAACAAAATAACTTAAAACCTTATCATGGCACTCATTAAGTAAAACTTACAACAATCAAGAGAGAAACCCACCTTCTGTTTGAACAAACATGTGCCACTTATGGTTTCACTTTCCAAAGTCCATCTGGGGCATAAAATCAACATTTCCAAATCATATTCAGCAGGCACATTGAAACTATTTTCAGCCAAGAGAATATATTCAGAAGGTCAAAATGGTATTCAAAATGCAAAGTCACAAACTAATCTTGTGCTTGTCATCTTCCTGATGACAATCAGGAACAGAAATAATGGGTCTCATTACAGCATAACATCTTTGAATTGTGCTACTTGCCAACTGTGTACTCAATCTATTATCATTGACTAATGTGGATAATGGGCAAGATCTACTATGAGAGACTGTATAAACTCCTTAAATTCAAGGATGATCTTTGTTTCTTTAACAATGCCTAACATAGTATCTTTGTTCCTCATACATTCAATAAATATTGTTAATCAATTTTATTTTTTGTTTTCAGATTTACTGACATCTGAGGAAGAGGGTGTTCCGCTGTATATAAAATCCTCATCAGAATCACCAAATTTTGATAAAGCCTCTTAGTGTCTTGGGCAACTAGGTGGCACAGTGGATAAAATGTACAGACTGGAGTCAGGAAGACTCATCTTCCTGAGTTAAAATCTGACCTTACTAGCTTACCCCCTGTCTGCCTCAGTTTCATCACCTGTAAAATGAGCTGAAGAAGGAACTGGTAAATCATTCCAGTATCTTTGCCAAGAAAACTTCAAATGGAGTCAGGAAGAGTTGGACACAGCTGAAATGACTAACAATTCATTATGTCCCAAACTCCTTATAGAAATCCCTGGAGCAATAAGGGACTGAACCACACAGTATCATACTGTCTTCTCCTTACCCCCTCCCCCTACACATACTTCATTCCTCTCCCCTCTAGGACCTTGTGTCACTGATATTATTTTTTTTTCCTTTCTCATCTTCCATCTTTATTTTTCTATTGGCTCCTTCCCAACTGTCAGCAAACATATAGGTATCTCCATGATTTGAAGAATATTTTGTTTTGACCCTGGAAGCTCTTCAAACTCTCATCTGATAACTTCTCCCTTTTATTGAGGAACTAGTCAAAGTAATCGACACTCCCAGACTCCATTTCCTCACATACTCCTTAATCCTGGGCCTATTAAATTTAGCATCCAACTCTAATATTTGATTCGAACTGCTCTCCTCAAAGTAACTTTTCTCAGTCCTCATCTTCCTTGATTTTTCTGCAGTATTTAGCTCTGATAAGACACTCTCTTTTATTGGTGTCAGTGTCACTTCTTTCAACTGACTCTCTTCCTACCTATCTGATGGCTCTTTCTGGCTTTCCTTTGCTAGATTATCCTTTCCTTCCTGCTTCCTCTAAGGGTGAACACCCTCAAAGTGGGTACTTATCCTTGTCCTTTCCCCTCCCCTCCTCTCCCTTCTCTCCTTTCCCCTCCTCTCCCTTCCACTCCTCTTTTCTCCCCTTTCCTCATTTGCTCTCTTTTCCCCTCTCTGTTCCCTCTCCTCTCCTTTGCTCCCCTACCCTCCTTTCCTCTTTTCTTCCTCTACTTTCATTTTAAACATTGGTGATCTCATTAAATCCAATGGCATCACCATTGCTAATGTCATTTCTTCCCAAATTATTTTATGTCTACTTTGAATATGCTTTGTATTTAATTTTTTTGCATATTCTCTAGTAGAATGTAGTAAGCTCCTTGAAGGCAGTGGCTTTCTTTTTTTTGTCTTTGAATGCCTAGTACCTAGCACATAGTAGATACTTAAGAAATGCTTGCTACCTTTGTTGCTGCTAGATCACACTGGAAGGGACCTTAGAGATTCTCTAGTCTAACCTCTTCATTTTCCCAATGAGAAAGTTGAGATTCAGACAGGAGTGACTTGTTTAAGATTGCACAACAAATTAGTGACAGAGCTGCGACCAAAACTGTAATTTTGTGGTTGAGTCCACTGGTTTTTCTACATTACTCTGACTTTCAACTCTCTAGGCCTGAAGATAATTCCTATCCAGAGTGAGAGCAAATTGTTTATTTTTCCCCTTCTGTATTAAATATAGCCATCCTTAACTATTTCTAGGTATTTAACTACTGAGCACAATGATTATTTAACAGTGGTCACAATCTAGATGGGGGAAAGGGAGGATGATGGGAGAGAAGGAGCTGAGCAAGACTGAGTTGAGCAATTCCAGTTGTCTTTTCGGTTGTTTTTATTTTGTTATAATACTTGTGAGTAATGGTAAATGAAAACAATTCTAGATGATTCCTTTTTCATCTATCAACTGATAGGATTGGACCAGATGATTTTTTTTTTTGATGAGGCAATTGGGGTTAAGTGACTTGCCCAGGGTCACACAGCTAGTAAGTGTTAAGTGTCTGAGGCCGGATTTGAACTCAGGTCCTCCTGACTCCAGGGCTGGTGCTCTATCCACTGTGGCACCTAGCTGCTCCCGGACAAGATGATTTCTAAGGTTCCTCCTGATGTAGTATGATTGTATGAGTATCTGAGTTCTATGTTTCCCCCCACACTTCCCCTCCTTTTTTTCTATTCTCTTTTTCTCTTACACTCTTTTTCATTCTCTTACTTCCATACCAAAGGCAAAACTGTTGGTGTTGATCGAAGAAGAATAAGAGATGAGGGGTGGGCAAAAGAAACATTCTCATTTATTTTTTCTTCAACTCAAAACATTCAGCGTGTTGGATTTGTAGTCAGAGGATGTGGCTTTAAATTTCAGCCCTATCAATTGAGGAATGGATGAACGTGTTGTTGTATATGACTGAGATGGAATACTATTGTACTACAAGAAATGATGAGCAGGATGGTTTCAGAAAAGCCTGGAAAGACTTACACAGTATAATGCAAAGTAAAGTGAGCAGAACCAGGAGAACAGTGTACACAGTAACAGTGATATTGTACAATGTTCAACTGTGAATGACAGCTATTCTCAGCACTAAAAGGATTCAAGACATTTCTGAAGGACTTATGATGAAAAATACTATTCACCTCCAGTGAAAGAACTGACATGCAGATTGAAACAGTTTTTAAATTTATTTTTCATGAGTTTTTTGTCTGTTTTCTTTCACAACATGAGTAGTATAGAAATATGTTTTGTATGACTGCACATTTATAACCTTTATCAAATTGCTTGCCTTCTCTAGGAGGGGAAGGGAAGGGAAAGTGGGAGAGAATTTATAACTCATACTTGTGAAAAATTAAGATTAATTTTTTACATATAATTTGAGAAAATAAAATATTAAAATGCAAAAAATAAATAAGTGCAAAAAAAGTGCAAAAAAAAAATCTCAGCCTTACATTACCTGTATGACATTGGGTGAATCACAACCTCCTTAGGCCTCATTTTCATCATCTATAAAATGATAGAGCTAACCTTGATGACTTCTAAGGTCCCCTGCAGCTCAAAAGCTAAGATCTTGACTATTTCCCCCTTTTAACTCATGATTTCATTAAGAAATTAGGTTTTCCTATGTAGTTAAGGAAAGCTTTCTTAGAAGCATTTGAGAAGAATCTTGAATTCAGAAAGCCTGATTCTCACTTTTGCCTTTTGTCAATTGCTACTATATTCAAAATGTTCAAAGATCTCAAAAGGAGCACAAAGAAACTCGGAGGAGAAAGTCCAGTGATCTGGTCTTAAAAGCAGCTAACGGTACAAGGGATAGAGTAGTACTATGACCAAAGTCAGGAAGAAAATTTCAAATATGGCCTCATACACTTATTAGCTGTGTGACCCTGGGTAAGTCACTTAAATTCTATTTGCTCAGTTTCCTCAACCGTAAAATGAGGATCATAAAAGTACCTACCTGATCAAATGAGAAATTTGTAAAAAAAAAAAAAAAGCCTTCAGCACAGTATCTGCCAAACATCAGGTGCTACATAAATGCTTATTCCTTTCCCCTCCTTCCCATCCATATTTGCCTTAATAAGAAAATAACAGTTGTGTAGTATATGTTGTTTAGGCACAGCTGGTTAATTTGCAAAGTGAATTGCTGAATGACTAAAAGTTGTACAGCTATTCCTTCCATATGGCAATCTTCCCCATTGTGATTTTGATATGTTGTCAGTTAGCATAAGAAATTAAATGGGGAATTTGGAGGAGTTTTGTGGAAGCCACAGATGACACAGAAATAGTTTAGAAACTCAGAAATGCATAAAATTTACCTATAGTATTATAGAATATCAATGTATTTTATCATTTAATACCACAAATTTTTACGTGGATTTTCCAGATCACAAGTATGCCATGCCCCTAACTTCCATTATGTGGAATGGATAACTGTATAATAAAAAGTGTCTAAAAAGGCAGCTGGTTTGCTCACATCAAGTTGCTTGCACAGGGGCCAGTTCCCTTTTTAATTAAAAAAGGGGGGGGTTTAGACAGATGTCAAATGACATTTGATGATGTGGGCAAGAAGGAGAAGTGGAAGTGATTTTTGCACAATTTGCTTACAACCTGGAATGTGGATAAGGCCTTCCTATCATCATGGTGACCCTAGGCCAATATACAAAATTACTGAGACTAGCTGTCCAAAATAAAACTTTTCAGGAGAGGTACTATAATGCCCTCTGGTCTAGGAACTAGAATGCGATGGTTATTATCCTGGTGCTGCTTCTTCCTAGCTTTGCTGTGTGACCTTGTGCAAGGAATAATTTCTGTGAACCTCTGTTTCCTCCTCTGTAAATCAAGCTAAAAATACCCACCTATCTTATAGGGTTGGTGTAAGGATTAAATGAAGAAAATGTGCATTATATCATTGATAAACTGTAAGATGATATACTAACAAAAGCTATCACTGTGATGAAATATGTGGAAAGACTACAGGATGAGGAAATAGGACACCAGGATTCAAATCTCAGCTCTGTCAGGAGCTAGTTATGTGACCTTGGAAATGTTGCATGACTTCTCAATGAAATAAAGAAGTTATACCAGACATTTTCTAAGGTCTGTTTTGTCCTAAAATTCATAATACTATGAATTGTACTACAGAAAGCCCAATCCATGATTCTCTATATCGATTTGTTGAATTCATGTTAAAAAATAATTTGGGAGGGGGCAGCTAGGTGGTGCAGTGGATAAAACACCAGCCCTGGATTCAAGAGGATCTGAGTTCAAATTCAGCCTCAGACACTTGATACTTACTAGTTGTGTGGCCCTGGGCGAGTCACTTAACCCTCATTGCCCCACAAAAAAAAAAGGGGGGGGGAGAAATTTGGGAGCTGGCCAGGTTGCAGAATCAAAAGAAATAAAATGTCCCAGCAGTTTATATAATACATAGAATGCCTGTCAATGTTTTAAAACCCTGATAATCTCACTGCTCAATGAATCTGGGAATCCTCACTTTCCAGACCAACTCCCTTTCTGGAAGACATCAATAAACATTAAACAATGAATAATCGCCACCTAGAAAGTCTGTCCCTGAAGACTTTGTGGTCACCAGCAATGAAGCTTACTGAGTTGATTAAAAAGAAGAGAAAAGATGCCACAGAGGGGGATGAACCATGGTAGATGTGTAGCTGGAAAAGAACTATAAGCATATATGAGTTGTTTCCTAACCTTGGCCACATACTCTTTGGGATCATATCTGTTGAAGCATATAAATGAAGGGGAAGGGGAAAAGAGAATAAGCATTTATATAGCACCTACTAAGTGCCGATCAGGGTGCTAAGCACTTAAAATTTATATATATATATATATATATGTGTGTGTGTGTGTGTGTGTGTGTGTGTATACATATGTATGTCAATATATACATATATGTGTATATTTATATTTATATATAAAATCTCATTTGATCCTTACCACAGCCCTGCAAGGAAGGTGCTGTTATTTTACAGTATATGTACTTTCCAGCAGCACAAGAGAGCAGGCGTTGCACAACAATAAGACCTCTGTCAGTCAACTATTGTTCGGTCAAGTCCAACTCTTTGTGACCCATCTGGGGCCTTCTTGGCATTTCTTTCTCCAGCTTATTATACAGATGAGGAAAATGAGGCAAACAGAGGTAAGTGACTTGCCCCAGGGTCACACAATTAATAAATGTATGAGATCAGATTTGAACTCAGGAAAAGGAGTCTTTCTCATTCCAGGCCCAGCACTCTATCCACCATGCTACTTATCTGGCCATAGTCAGTCAGCTATCATTTATTAAGTGCCTAATAGTGCAGCTAGGTAGTGCAGTGGATAGAGTTCCAGGCCTAAATTCAGGAAGATTCATCTTCCTGAGTTCAAATCTAGCCTCAGACACTTACTAGCTGTGTGACTCTAAATCTGTTTGCCTCAGTTCCTCATCTATAAAATGAGTTAGTGAAGGAAATGGCAAACCACTCCAGTATCTTTGCCAAGAAAACCCCAAATGGGCTCACGAAGTCAGACAAAACTGAACAACCAAAAAAGTTCCTAATGTGCCAGGCACTGAGCTAAATGCTAAGGCTATAAAGCAAAGCAAAAACAAAACAAAACAAAACAAAAAACAAAAACCAGTCCTAGCTCTCAAGGAGTTCACAGTTCTTTTCCCCTCTGTACTTTTTTTATCTCTATATCCCTGTGTAAGGTCCTTGAATGCCACATTTTTTTTATATTCATCCTTTTGCTTTTTGTATTAACCTAGTGGAAACTGAATCAGTTTGTAAAGTCAAAGATGGGTGCCAGATATTTATTGGCTCCTTGTTAGTTGCCCTGCTTCTCATGCCTAAAGAGAGGTGGAGTGGGGTTAAGACTGGCTCTCTGCCTTTGTCAAAAGTCCCAGATTCCAAAGAGGTGCCAAGCTGCCCTGCTTGTGAGGGTGACAGAACCCAGATGTCCCACATATTAACTAGGAGAAAGAAGCTATAGCTAGGAGACACTGATTTGCCAAGTCTGTGGGAGGCCTCTCAGAAGATCCATTGCTGATTCCCACCTCTCCTCCTGGACTAGGCCTCAAGACCCTGACACTGAAGGCTCCATAGCATTGGTAGCTCCAGCTTCTGACCCTGTTGATGACTGAGAGCTTGTTGTATTCTTCTTCCTCCAAGAGGTAGATAGATAAAAAGATAGATAGGTATAGATATATGAGACAACATTATGTATATGTCGACTCTTTACTCAAATAAGTCCCTTCCACATATTCTCTTCTCCCCATGGATTTAAGCAGTACCCATGGCTTGTAGTCCAGGGCATTGCAGAGTCTCCACAAGGTGGGAGCAAGGATTCACTCCTCTACATTGCTATTTGGTGCTGTATTGTTCTTTCCTTGACAACTCCCCTATGGTCACTGCAACCCATGCTTTCTTTCACTGCTTCACTGTTTCTGTTGATTCTTCCCTCTACTTTCAACAGGTACCACAGGTCCTGTTCTCACCAGTCCTATCATAAAATACCTAGATACATTTTGGGAACCTCTCATTTCTCTGGATTCTTGGCTCCCCCACCTTCTAGTGTCTGTCACTGTGTAAATACAACTGTTCTATGTTATACATTAAAAACCACAAAAACAGAACATTTAAAATAATATAAAATTAAACAATGATATATTAGATAATATTTGGTACTAGTCAATAGAGAAACATTGGAGTTTATTTCTGATTCCCCACAACTAAAAGCGATTCCCACCCCACCTTAATCAAAAATCTCTTTTGACCTCTCCTAAGTTACTTTTCTCACTTGAGTAAGTGGGTGGTGACACATCTGGTTCTATTTTGTCAAGGAGTTTCATCACAAAGGAGATAAAAGGTAGTAGCTTAGGGAAATTGGAGAATGGAAAAAAGGGGCTTTTTTAGTATTTTTTTTTAAGTGAGGCAATTGAAGTTAAGTGATTTACCCAAGGTCACATGGCTAGTGTCAAATGTCTGAGGCCGTATTTGAACTCAGGTACTTCTGAATCCAGGGCTGGTGCTCTATCCACTGTGCCACCTAGCTGCCATGGGGCTTTTTTAGTATAGAAGAAACCTGAGCACTTGTTTATAAAATGGAAAGGAGTCTATGAAAAAGAGACTGAAGATGTCTGAAAGACACAGGATGACAGAGCAAGTTCTTGGAGAAGGTGGGCAGAACTGAGATCAAGAACACAGGTGGAACAATAAGCCTTGGGAATAATCACTGACTTTTCTTCCTCTGAAACAGAAGAAAAGGAGAGGGGAATGGGTGATGATGCCAAGAAGTCCAGAGATGAAGAAGCAGAAAGTTGAGGGATGATCACGCTCAAAGTCATCCTTGGTTACTTCCTGATTTATGGCTATTCCAAACAACCAATACTGATAGACTTCAGAGCTTCAAACAGGTGAGATGGAGCCAGGGCTTTGTTAGGTTTTGATTTGCCCATTTAATAGTTTTAATTAAGAAATTGTCAGGAAATTCTCCCAAGTCAGGATGACTCATATGAAGCTTAATTTCAGATTTAATTATTAGGCTAAGTAACCTCAGAGGTGTTCCTTATTAGTATTTTTAGACTGAATGATATTAGGGAATCGTGTCTAACAGCTGTGTTTTTAAACTATTTCAGGTGAAGAAAGAGACAGCATATGCTAATTTAAATTGAATCTTGAATGAATATTAATCACTTGATTTCTGATAATATGCTGGCTCTTAATTCTTAAGATGATACATTTGAGGTTTATGGAAGGCATTCTATAAGAAGTCCATAAGAAATCTAAATACTAAAATAGCTTCACTGTGAACACTTTTGCTTCTTTCTAATATTTCTCAACTATTTCAGTTGGGAAGAATATCTTTCTTACTTCATCCAAACGTTGACCATTTTCTAAGTGCATTTTACTGTTTACAAGAAAATGATTCATCTGACTTTGGAACAATTGCCCTATCTTTTAATTAAAATGTCATAGAGTTGGAAAGAACTATGGATATGATTTAATTCAATACCCTTATTTTACATGTAACAATGCCAGCTTTGATAACCTGTAAAAACCCTGTTGCATATAGATGTGTACACTGAGCCCAGAGGAGTTAAGTAACTTGGCCAAAGTCACACTGAACATTAGTAGCCAAACTAGACCTACAGCACCCAATATCTGCCTTCTTGTCCAAGGTTCTTTATTCTCATTCCAGTATTTCTTTCAGTCCTTCAATCCTTCAATGCAAGCCATATAGAAAGTATTCAGAAACTTGATTACTTGATCCATGAATTCAAGAGGTAAGAGTAGTACAGTGAAAAAGATACTGGACCTCAGATCAGGAGACCTGAGTTTGAATCCTGGCTCTGGTTCTCTACTTTTATGGACCTTTTAAGAAATTAGGACAATATAAACTTTTGACCTATCTCTCTTCTTTATGACTCTTCAAAGATCATTCTAAAACATTCAGTAAGTCAGGAGTTCTTAGAGAAAGAGAGACAGAGAGAGACAGAGAGAGAGACAGAGAGAGATGGATGGATGGATTTGTTGGCAATCTGACAAAGCCCATGGAACCCTTCTCTGAATAATGCTTTTATTGGGTTTTGGTTTTTTTGCAGGGCAATGAGGGTTAAGTGACTTGTCCAGGGTCACACAGCTAGTAAATGTCAAGTGTCTTGAGTCTGGTTTTGAACTCAGGTCCTCCTGAATCCAGGGACAATGCTTTATACACTGTACCACCTAGCTGCCCCCTGAATAATGCTTTAAAAATTTTTATCATTGAAAGAAATGTTAAATTTCAGTTAGGTGGTAATGAAAATGAAGATGTCTTTTATTTTCCCATATTAAGTTCACAGTTCTGAAATCATCTATGGATCCCAGGTTAAGAATCTTTCTTGTAAGTGATCACATCTGCAAATTCTTTTAAAACCCTGGCACATTATTCATCTGATGCTGGACTCAGACACATTTAAAACAATAAATTGGCACTATTCTCTTATCTTGGAGGAGGCAGTATCTGTTATATCACAGAATCACAAAACTTCTACATTTAAAGAGATCTTTTATCCATTTAAAATTCCATTTACAACATACCTAAGAGGTGGTCTTATACAATTAGCATAAAGAGTTCCTATGAGGGGGACTTCACTAACTTCCAAGGGAGTCAATTTGATTTTTTGTCCAGCTCTATTTCTTAGGAAGCTTTTCTTGGTTTTTTGTTTTGGTTTGTTTTGGTTTTGTTTTGTTTTGGGTTTCTTTTGGTTTCTTTTGCAGGGCAATGAGGGTTAAGTGACTTGCCCAGGGTCACACAGCTAGTAAGTGTCAAGTGTCTGAGGCCAGATTTGAACTCAGGTCTTCCTGAATCCAGGGTCAGTGCTCTATCCACTGTACCACCTAGCTGCCCCCAGGAAGCTTTTCTTGATATTAAAACAAAATTAGTCTTTGAAACTTTTATCTAGTGCTGCTAGTTCTGCTCTTTGGGTCCAATCATAGCTAATTTAAAAGTTCAGAGATCCCCTTTGAAGTGCTTCCAAGTGCTTCTTTGAAGCTCTATATAAATGTTATTATTATCTTCAGCAACAATAGCAGCAACACCATCACCATTATCATCATCACAAAGGAAAACAAATATATTGAAATAGAGTTATCAAAATATTTTTTCAAAAACATTTTTTAGCAAATAAAGTTCAGGAACCCCATGTTAAGATCCCTAAATAGCATTTTCCTGATCTTCCAGTTCATTTTTAAATGATAAGTAGATTTGTAATCTCATCAGTCTTATCAGTGAGGATCTTCTCTCCTGTGACCCAGACAGCACACTATATATACTTGCCCATTCTATGTGGCTCTTGTCCATCCATTTTCACCCACAGGTTTTATGCAGGAGGTCTAACATGCTAAGGACTTTCCTCACTTTCTATTGATACTGTGAGATGATATGGTGAGATCATCAACGAAGAACATTTGTTCATGCCTCAGTCAAGCAGGCAACAAACACTTTTTAAGAATATGCTTTGTGGGGCAGCTAGGTGGCACAGTGTATCGAACACTGGCCCTGGATTCAGGAGTACCTGAGTTCAAATGCGGCCTCAGACACTTGACACTTACTAGCTGTGTGACCTTAGGAAAGTCACTTAACCCCCATTGCCCCACAGAAAAAAAAAAAAAGAATATGCTTTGTGCCAGTCGCTGGGCTAAACATTGGGTATGCAAAGAAAGGCAGAAATAGAAACCTGAATTCTAGTGGAGACAATATATAAACTATGTGCATTCAAGATATATATGTAGAGAGAGTAAATGGAAGGTAATCTCAAAGGGAAGGAACTAGCACTGGTGGGAGGATTGAGGGGGAAATAAAAAGACTAGGAAAGGAAGGCCTCTGGTAGAAAGTAGAGCTGAATCTTAATGGAAGCCACATAAGCAAATAGGTTGCAGTGAAGAAGGAGAACTTCCTAGGCATGTGGGACAAACATTGAAAAAGCATGGAACCGGGGGCAGGTAGGTGGCACAGTGGATAGAGCACTGGCCCTGGATTCAGGAGGGCCTGAGTTCAAATCCGGCCTCATACACTTGACATTTACTAGCTGTGTGACCCTGGGCAAGTTGCTTAACCCTCATTGTCTCAAAATAAAACAATAAAAAAGCATGGAACCAGGCAATAGGGTGTCAGGTGTAAGGAATAGAAAGAAGGCCAACTAGTCTTACTAGATTCTGAAGCATGTAGAAGGCAGTAAGGTATAAAAAGAAAGGAAAGAAATGAGGAGGAAAGGTTGCAACAGGATTTAAGTGCCAAACTGAACAGTTTACATTTGATCTTGAAGGTAATAAAGAGCCAATGGAATTCGAGTAATCACAATTACAAAGTCAGAGTGTACTTTAGAAAGATCACTTTGATAGCAGCGAATGGAATGGAGTGGAGAGACATATGAAGCAGAGAGAGCAAACTATTGCAACAGTTCAATAATGAGGTATTAAAGGCCTGTAACTGAATGGCAATAGTGTCAGAGGAGAGAAGGGGATGAGAGATGCTATCATGCTGGAATCAGCAGAACTTGACAATCAATTGGATATGTGGAGGTGGGGAGAGAGTATGAGGAGTAAAGAATGATAGCAAGGTTGTGATCCTGGGTCACTGGGAAGATGGTGGTGCCCTTGAGAGAAATCAAGAAATGAGGAAGAGGGAAAGGTTAGGGTAGGGGGAAGATAGTGAATTCTGTTTTGAACATGTTGATTTTGAAATGCTTATGGGGAATTCAATTCAGGCTATCCAAAAAGACAGTTGATGATGGAAGACTAACTAAGAGACAATTTAGGACTGATATATAGATCTGAAAATCATCTGCAAAGATCATTGAATCTATGGGAGCAGATGAGATCTGCTACTGAGGGCCCAGGAAAGACTTGGGAATATTTGTGGTTAGTAGGCATGATTTGGATGAAGATCCAGCAAAAGAGACTGAGAAAGAGTGATCAGACAGGTAGGTGGAGAATCAGGAGAGATTTAGCCTAATGCTGTAGTCTGTCAGAACCTTTTTGGATTCTAGTCCTGTCATCCATCCAGCTTCATTGATTAGCAGATTTGATAAATATGCTATTTAGTTGTTGTTGTCGTTCGGTCATTTCAGTCGTATTCAACTCTTAATGAAGAGTTGGCAAAGATACTGGAGTGATTTGACATTTCTTTCTCTAGCTCATTTTATAGATGGGGAAACTGAGGCAAACAGTTAAGCCACTTGCTCAGGGTCACACAGCTAGCAAATGTCTGAGGCCGGATCTAAACTCACTAAGATGAGTCTTTTGTACTCCAGGCCTGGCATATCCATTGAACCACCTACCTGCCCCTGCTATTTATGCCTTTACCCAAATCCTTAATATGTTAAATAACAGTGACAAGATTCAAGGTAAAGACCATCTCTGTATATTGATGAAGTGAATTGGAGGACTGGTCTATAGGAATTAAGTAGATTGAGGAACTGAGAAGTTCCATAAGGGAGAATTAATATGTATGTTGAAGTCTTCTGATATGAGGGCAGGACTTGGTAAGGAAAGACTATGAACCAGGCACTGAATTCATTGAGGAAGAGAGAATGTCCTGGAGGTTAATAAATAATGGCCAGCAAGACATGGATTGGTTGATAAATTTGAATAGTTTGAACAGCATGAACCTCAAAGGAGAAGAGGTTGTTGAGTGATGGTGGTAACAGGAGGCAATAGGGAAGTGGCAATAGGGAGCAAGTAGGATTCCAATTCCCTCACCTAAACTAAATTTGTGGGACATGAATGAAAGAAAGTACAATCAGTACTGGAAAAGGTGGCCACAGATTCCTTCAGCAGGAGAGAGCTGGTTCACAATGAGAGAAAAATGAAGGAAGGCATAAGAGAGGAAAAGACTGTCTGTCACCTGCTCTCACAACCTGACCAGGCCATGTTCCATTTTCTTTTTGTTTGGTTGGTTGGTTTGGGTTTTTGGTGGGGCAATGGGGGTTAAGTGACTTGCCCAGGGTCACACAGCTAGTGTCAAGTGTCTGAGGCCGGATTTGAACTCAGGCACTCCTGAATCAAGGGCCAGTGCTCTATCCACTGCACCACCTAGCTGCCCCCATGCTCCATTTTCTACCAATTCTTTGACAACACCCTTTACCTGAGTCCTCTTTTATAGTTCATTATTTGTTATGTGTTGCCTGCCTGCTCTCCATTTTCCTGATTGAAATTCATTTTTAATTCTTCAGAGAAAATAGTTTTTTATATTCATTCACAAACAACATGTTGCTGTTTGTCCTTCATTCTCAAAAAGTACTATGACATCGGGGTGATGCCATGACTTGCACAGAATTGAATTTAAGTGAGGAAAGGCTGTGCAAAGTCACCAACCTCACTCTCTCCTTCAGAATCATCTGGGTCCAGTGGACTGGAGATACATCAGGATGACTGGAGATGGCCCTGGATGTTTAAAGCAACTGGGTATTAAGTGACTTGCCCAGGGTCAGACAGCTAGTAAGTGTCTGAGGTGAGATTTGAACTGAGGTCCTCTTGACTCCAGGGCTAGAGCTCTATTAACTGTTCTACCTAGCCCGCCCTCACAGACATATAGCAGTGCTGGTAGAATACTAAAATTAAAAAGATGAGTCCTTGTTTCAGGAAGATTCCAAGGGTGTATACACATACACTAATGGACAAGCTTTCTTAATTGTCTAACTACATATGCTATAGCATGACGGTGGCCATGGAAGTTGGAATCCGCTAAGGAGTGTGTAACAACTCACCTGCCGACTTTTTCCCCAGTTTATACATCACTGGTGGGAGCCGATACTTCTGTTGCCTCCTATATACAGGAATTACAGGAGCTGTGGTCCAGGCTGGTCCGTTAGATTTTTCTTTGCATGATTTAAATCCAGGAGACAAAATATATGTAAAGAATTTTCAGAGAACCAGTGGAACACAGCCTGCTTGGGAGGAACCTTTTCAGGTATTATTGACAACTCCTACTGCCATTAAAATTGGTGAAAAAGACTCTTGGATTCATTGTTCTCATGTAAAGCCTGCACCATTCATAGGTAAAGAGATTTCAGATAAAACTCAAGTAGACACTAAAGAGCAAAAGAAGATTATGTAATAATGTCTAATATTATCAATCATTTACATTCATTTATCATTTACATGTCATTGTGACTATGTATACTGTGGTTTGGAATTATTGTATATATTACAAGTTCATCATCAGTTATGCAGCATAACATGCATTTTTACCATCATACTGTCTTTGGTGAAATTAATATGAGATTTATGAATTATGGAAACTTATCATCTCAGAGACTAACTACTCTTACAATGAGTTTGATATAGGCCCTGTAGAGAATATATGTACAACAGGAGGAGAGACAGGTACATGTAAGTCTATGGTTTGCTTATGATGGCAACTATATAGACCACAATTGCTGGACACAGTCCAGTTTCTTCCTCTCTCCCTTCTAAAAGTTTTCTTTTTCTTTCACTAAGTCTGATGTCATGGTCAGAACCCATCCACCTGTGGCCTAGCACAATTACTGGATGTCTTGAAACCATGAGATGTGGTATGATAACCTTTCCATAACATTTTCAGGTGTCATGAATACATTACTAAATTTGGCTTTGATCCAGACACATGGTGGTAAGAAGTGTTATAGATTGCATAACTACCTCAACCCTCTATTATATAAAGGAGGGAATGAAATGGAATGTATTAAATTTGATCAGTGACAATGCTATGCTAAGGTTTAGTAAAAAATCCAGCAATTCAAACAGTTAAGAAAGAAGAATCCAGCTTTCCAGACCAGAATCCAGCTTCCTCCTGATGACATCTTACCACTCCAAGAAGATAAGAGAACTGAGAAAAGACTTCCAAAGATTTATTTTTTTTTTTACTGTTTCATCAAGGAACACCTGTTCCTAGAAGAAACAAAGGGGTGGAATGTGATGAAATAAAGCGGGACGGTGGCCATGGAAGTCGGAATCCACTAAGGAGTGTGTAACAACTCACCTGGCGACTTTTTCCCCAGTTTATACATCACTGGTGGGAGGTGATACTTCTGTTGCCTCCTATATACAGGAATTATGCCCAAAGACTGGTACTGAAGCCAGTACCACAAAGTGGCGACCACAATTAAGATTTTAAACATCACACTATAATATAGACAAAAGTTATTTTTCATTCGTTTAGCTGTTTCCATATAGATAAGAATACTCTTTTAAGTGGCTATCAGTCTCATCTAGGGGGCTTTGTACTGTTCTGGGGCTTGATGAAACCAACACAATGTCACTACCAAATAAGATCATCTCTCTATATGACTTTGCTATTTTTTTTTTTTTTTGCAGGGCAATGAGGGTTAAGTGACTTGCCAGAGTCACACAGCTAGTAAGTGTCAAGTGTCTGAGGCCAGATTTGAACTCAGGTCCTCCTGAATCCAGGGCCGGTGCTTTATCCACTGTGCCACCTAGCTGCCCTCTGACCTTGCCATTTTTAAGGAGTCCCTCTTTGAGTTGGACTCTGAGCTGTCTCTCCATGACAATGGCAAACATCCTAGGTGAGATGTCACTTTTTTATTTCTAACTTTATCTTAATGGTGAGAGGTTTTTTTCAAACAAGGTTATCTCTAGTCATATCTTTTGAGAAATCTTGTATAATTTTAATGTATGTGCAAGGGATACCTTTGTAGAAGAGCCCTGAAGGCAGTGTTTTGCTCCACTCAAGGGTTTTTTTTATAGTGAAATAAGCACAGAGGGATCTTGTATCCTCTATTATCTTTCAATTCTTACTGTAATGGTAAGGATGTTATTTATCGTAGATTAGCACTTAAAATTTGCACTTATATATTAGCATCTGTTCTGTACTAATACTTTCTTTTTTCTTTTTTTTTTGTTTTGATTTGTTGTTATTTGTGGGGCAGTGATGGTTGTGACTTGCCCAGGGTCACACAGCTAGTAAGTGTCAAGTGTCTGAGGCCAGATTTTAACTCAAGTCCTCTTGAATCCAGGGCCAGGGCTTTATCCACTGTGCTACCTAGCTGCCCCTCTGTGCTAATACTTTCATCAAAGATGTTCTCAAGGCATATACAGATGACTATATATGAAAACAGGCATGCAAATCAGTAGATGTTGATGCTCTCTTGGCCACTTTTCTAGAAATTATTAATAAAATTTAGTTTTTCCTCCCATGCTTTTAGTATCTTTCCATCCTTCAGATACCTGCAGAATTGATCCATCAATGTACTTACAATTCTGTCATGTCCAGCACAGATCCCTTCTATTTGGTTCATTTGGTTTCATCTAGCTGCTCTTTAGAGCCATTTCTACATTTTCTATAATAGAGGTTATTAACTTGAGGTTTATGTACCCCAAGGAGATTCATTAACTTGTTGGGGTAAAAGACACCTTCATTTTTACTAATTTCGAATTGAAATTTAGCATTTCCTTCAATTATGAATGCAAGCAACAAAATATTCTGAGAAGGGGTACCTGGGTTCACCAGACTTCCAAAGGGGTCCATGACAGAAAAAAGTTAAGAATGCATGTTTCATAAGTATATATAGGACTGGGTTGAGTCCATACATGCTTCTGTGGTAATGAAAAAAATTATTGTTAAAATCTTTGCAGGTCTTCTCTATCTTTAATCTATTTGCTATCCTCCTAAGTAGTTTCATTTCAAAATACTTGTGAGATGATTTAGCTAATTGGGTTTCTCTTGGATGAGCTTTCTTTTTTCTTTTTCATAAAAAATATTCTATTTTTCCCAATTATGTGCAATTTTTACTATTCATTTTTTAAATTTTGAGTTCCAAATTCTCTCCCTCCCTTCTCCCCTTGAAAAGGCAATTTGATATATACATGTGAAGTCATGCAAAATATTGTTCCAAATTAGTTATATTACAAAAAATAAAAAGATAAAAAGAAAGAAAGAAAAATTTTTAAAAGTATGCTTTAGTCTGCACTTGAGTTCATCATATCTTTTTCTTTCTCTCTGGAGGTAGATAGCATTTTTCATCAGGGGTCCTTTAGAATTGGATCACTGTACTGATCAGAGTAGTTAAGTCTTTTGCAGTTGATCATCCTTATGGTATTGCTGTTACCATATACAACTGTGTTCTCCTTGTTCTACTCACTTGACTTTGCATCAATTCATATTAGTCTTCCCAGAATTTTCTGAGAGAATCCTGCTCATCATTTCTTTTTCTTTTTTCTTTTTCTTTTTTTCTGTTTCTTTTTTTTTTTTTGCAGGTTAATGAGGATTAAGTGACTTGCCCAGGGTCATACAACTAGTAAGTGTCAGGTGTCTGAAGTCACATTTGAACTCAGGTCCTACTGAATCCAGGGCTGGTGCTTTATCCATACACCACCTAGCTGCCCCCTCATCTTTTCTTATAGCATAACAGTATTCCTTTGCAATCATATACCACAACTTGTTCAGCCATTACCCAATTGATAGGCATCAACCCTCCCCCCCAATTTCCAATTCCTTGCCACCACAGAAAGAGCTGCCATAGATGTTTTTATACATATAGGTCCTTTTCCCTTTTCTTTGATCTCTCTGAGATCCATACCTAGTAATGATGGTGGTTGTTGTTCATCCTTCATTTTTTTTTCATCCTTAATTTTTGAAGATGGCTAATGAGACCAATATGAGTTCAGAAATCTCTACCACAGTTCAGGCCCCTTTTCTGGCCACTTCACATCAGGAGGTGAGCAGCATGGTCCTTAAAAGGGCTGTTCTGACACCTAGGGGCTGCCAAATCCCACTGCTTCAGTATGGTGAGAAGATGATCCAGTGCCCTGGGCTGCCTGTTTGCAGAGTTGTGGCTATAGCTCCCAGTGTATCCACACCTGCTGCTTCATCACTCACCTGTCTGTCTCCACAGAATTTCAAGGTGGGTAAAATAGTGGATGATTTGTGATGTCTTGACTTGTGCATGAGTTGGAGTTAAGTGAGGCAAAGTTGTTCTGTCATCAGCCTCCCTCTCTCACACTAACTTAAATCCTAGTAGTGGTATTGCTGGGTCAAAGTACCAAGCTTTATTTAAATTAGTTTTACTCCTCACTACTTGTCTCTCTGTTTTGTGAAATATCACTGCTCATAATCTTCCAACATATTTCTTCCTAAGATTTTACAAACAAGTTTATATTTTAAACTGGTGTCACTCTTGGCTGCTATCTCTCAACTTGGCAAGTAAGTTAAATGTTTGCTAACTAAGGAAATTTTTAGGATCTTTTGGTCTCCTTGTTATGGCAACTTATTTACATTATTTTGCCTTGTTTGAAATTATTATATTTGATGTCTATGTTCTTTTTCCATCCCAATCCCATTTTTATTATTTAAACAGGTCACGTTGTAATCATTTTAAATGTATATCCTATCTTTTTTTCTCATTTAAAATTTTTTTCATGTAATTTTTGTACTAACCTTAATTTTTCTTCTAACAAGTAAATGCTCTGACTCTAATACAAACAATTGATTCAGTAATAACTCTCAGGTCAGTAATGAGTTGTTTTGTATCTGTTGAGATATAATCAATTTCATTTTTGTGATGATATTTAGTACTAATTATCTCTAGAACCTTCCAGGTTTTGTTTTCCTCAAAGAAAATATTCAGGATGTATAGGTGTGAAGCTTCTGTCTATGCATCTTTGGTCTCTCTACTTTCTTATTCCTGATCCACATATTTTCCAACATATTTTTTGCCATCCTCACCTATCCCTACCCTTGAACTGAAGTCACCAAATAATAAAAGATGCCAGTTAGATTGAATTTTTCAAGGTCACCTAGCCTTTTTTTTATATACTAACCTCTTATTTATTTTAGGAATCAACTGTTAACTATTTTCATTCTCTCCTTTCTAATGAAAAGGTCATTTACCTAGACAGAGAAAAGAGCTCTGCTTTCTTTCACTTGTCATTTATCATCATTTCATCAAGTCCAGTCAATGTCCTCATCCTTTCTTTGTTTCTCCTTTCCCTCTATATAGCTCAGATAAAGGGGGAAGGGCTGCTGCCTTTGGTTTTCCTTGCTGTCCTCAGCTCATTCTGCCCTTGAGCATTACTAATGCTATTCTTACAGGATCTTGCCACTCTCTTGCATTCACCCGGCTACTTGTCTCTGCTTCCATTTACTCTACTTCTAAAAATCTAAGCTGCTTGGGGAGTTCTGTATGCATCCAAATCAGTTTCTTTGTCTTCTTTTCATCAGAATTATTTCCTTTTATATATTCAGGATATTCATTGTTGAGAGTTCCAGAACTTATAGTACACAGAATCCTACTTACCTTAGGTTTAATCTCAGAGTAAAAATGACCAGGAGTATGAATTGAACTAAATAAACTCTGGGGTTCCTTCCAACTAAGATTCTGTCAGTTCTCTGGGTATGCCATCTATGATCTGGTATGTTTTATTAATATTCATAATAATCACATTACAATTTGCATGAATAATCTACATGGAGGTAACCTAGGGCTGAATGCATGTGATTCCAAAATTTCAGAACATTAATCCATTAAATAGTTTTAACCAGTCCCCTATGAAGTAGATAGATATACGTGACAAGTCAGGAGTTCATGATAAAATTCTTAGTTGTCCATTTGATACTAGATTAAGATTCAGCGACCTTCACCAGGTTGGATCAGCTGTATATACTGTGGATACCTAGGTTAATGTGTCCTCTTAGCTTAGTAACTGCTGAATGATGAGACCCACTTCTCTTTCCATCTGTTGTAGCTGTGACCTCTTCCAATTTTTTTATGAGCTCTGGGTATTTTCTTTTTTTAGCTTTGTCGGCATAATCATATTACATTCTGACACCAGACAGTGTGAATTAATTCCTCTTCTTTCTTATGCACAACTCCACACAGATGGACCCAGATTTTTCTTTTTATAAGGTTATTAAACTGGAGAATAAAAAGAAAGAAAAATGCCTCCCTAAGGGACAAAGTGTGCTTTACTTCTGTCTAAAACAGATAAGACTAGGTTTAGAGTAGATTACTTCTTTACAAAGATTGGTTATTTTTTTAACTGTCTCTTAAAAAGGAAAATGTTTCCTATAAATCTTTTAGTTAATTTATGATTTATGCTCCACAGATTTGCAAAAGAGAATTCCCAGTTCCTTTAGGATAAAGGATCAGGCTATATAAATCAATAACCAAACTACTAAATAACCAGACAACATATTGGAATTATTTTTCTCTTATTAAATTCCACAGATACAGACATATGACATTTCCCATCCTGGGCTTCAAACCCAATTCCATTCATCAAACATTTATTAAGAACCTTCTACATTTAGGAAAATCCATAACTCCTTCAACCTTACCTAGTTCTCCTGACTGAATTTTCAAAGCATAATGACTAAGTATTTTACTTATATTTTTCTTTTATAACATAGACATTATTGTATTGTTCTCCAATTTTTTTCTGTCTCCTTTTGCTCCCAAAAGATTATAAGCTCCTTCAGGTTACAACAGATATTTTTCTTATATCTTGAACAGCAACTAGAATAGTGTTAGGCATATTATAAGAACACAATTAATTCTCATTTGAATTGTCTGTTGATTAGTGATATAGTTCAGTCCATACCCAGATTTCCCCTGTCTGTTTCAATTTGAACTCTAAATCCATAAAGTCAATAAAGCAGCTCCAAATCCATTCAGCAGAAATGTAACTTACATCAGAGACTGGCAGGACATGTTTTGATCCTACCTGTAGGTATTTTTCTCCAATGATACAGACTGAAGATGAGAGGCATAAAAGGGATGATTTAAAAGTCAGGCTCTGAAAGGAGATGAGTGGACAGGTACAGGGGATGGCTTCTCAAAGATAAGAGTTATCTCTTTTTCAAAGAATATCAAAAAGAAGAAGGAGGTTGTAAGAGAAGAATAGAAAAGATGAAGGCATTGGAAACAGATGCTAAACTACATGGAGGCATTGTTAGCCATTGACCTAATCCAATTTACCATTAAGGACCAGACCCTGGGAAATCTCATGCTTACCTTCACGAGCTAAGGTCCTCTACCCTACTGAAATTAAGTGGGGTAAGTTGAAAGCTTTATAGTTTTCAGACAAGATATGATCTTCTAACTCTATCCTGCTCCACCTGTCTCTGGGTGGCTTTAGGGTCTCTTTAGTTTAAGGGTTGTAGTTAGTGTAGATTTACCTAGTCATAATTAGCTCCTGAGTCTACCTAGAAACCTTCCCCCTACCTTGCATCTAGTCAGTCCCTGATAAAAAGTCAGACATGCTTGACTATAGAGAGTATTTTTAGTCTTTACACAAAACCAATAAAAGTAATATGTGAATATGCAATAGAACATCTACTGCACAGCTGTATGCCCTTGGCTTCTCCTAAACCTATGCTACCCAAAACTCTTATTTCTGTTACAAATCCTCTAAACAACTATTTTCAATCTCACTGTTCAGAGTATAGGCTAGCTCTGACTTTTCTTCCTGGCTTATTCATTGTTACCATGCTGATAGGTTTTAGGCAAAGACAAATCACACATGAAAAGAGACTCTCTCTGCCCTGAGGCAAGAGCCTCATCTCTCTTACCCCCTGTCTTTGAACGTTCTTCCTTTCTCCTTCTACCTGGCCAATATATATTTCACTTCCCTCAAAGTCTCTTCTAATCAGTAACCCAAAATTGGCCACTCCCAGTAAAAGTGAGCCAAAAAGAAAAAAAGGGATAATATATAAGTAAAGTATTAGGTATGGTCCTTTGCTAAGAGGAAAAACAAGTGAGATTGAGGAGAGAAGAGATTCTTTGGAATAGGTGCTTTGGAGAGTACATAAAACAGTCAATCAGAAGAGATTATAAGGATTTCCATGAAGCTATGGGCAAGGTGATATTAGATAAAATAAATCTATTATACAGCAGTTATAAGACTTCTTCCAGCAGTTTTCAATAGCACTGAGTAGGAACAGAAAAGGCAGAAGACAGAGGTTACTAAGGGTTGAGGTTTATTAAGATTAAGTATTTTTTTAAATATCCTATTTTTAGTAAATGAGGAAACTAAGCCTCAGATTATATCACTTGCCCAAGATAAGAGTTAGAAGTTATAAGATAAGAAGGCAAGAGATTCAAGGGTAGAAAATAGCATATAGTTAACTATAAGATTAAAAATGCTAAAGGAGGGATTTAGAGCCAGAACAGTGGCCAGATCCAGACCCGGGGAGTAAGAAGGGATGACTTAAAGACAAAGAGTAAATTCAGGTGGGATGAGTCAGAGGGAGAGGTTCTGGGAATATAGGAGGCTGAGATCCAAGAGAGGAATAACAAAAGTATAACCATCCCTTTCTGTGGCTGAGGTAGAATCAAAGCACAGGTCATGGAACTGAGGAAGTTAAACTGGAAGACTGAGGTTATTTGACTGGGCCAGTAGCGTGCATATGGAAACTCTCAAGTACAAGGGCAGAGACCAGGGTGTAGAACAAGATTGTGGGATAGGTACTAGATTGAAGAATGAGCTGGGAGCTGCAGGAATGCTGATGACTGGGTATAGGGTAATGCAGACAGAGTCAGTAATAGGAAAGATTTGATTATTTTAGCCCCACCATAGCCTTTACTCCTAGAAATCTACATAGAAATGTAGAAAAGACAGCATAGTTCCAAAATGTTGTTGAACTCAGATCCTCCTGAGTAGTCAATATCCAAATCAGTCAAAGGTAGGGATGAGAATATGATGAGGAAGGTATAGAGAGAAGGGGAACTTCTCAAAAGAGGAAAGGTTGAGTAAAATGTGATGGGTAAAAATGGATGGACTGGGGGCAGCTCGGTGGCACAGTGGATAGAGCACCGGCCCTGGAGTCAGGAGGACCTGAGTTCAAATAAGGCCTCAGACACTTAACAACTTACTAGCTGTGTGACCCTAGGCAAGTCACTTAACCCCAATTGCCTCACCAAAAAAAAAAAAAAATGGATGGTCTGGAAGTGTTTTTTTCTTATGTCAATGAACATGAGAGAAAGTATACTCAGTACTGGCTAATGTCAGTATTTTCTGAGGGAAGCCAGGTTTCTATGAGTGCAAGAGTAGTCATGGTTAGAATGAGCTCAAATGTGTAGCTTGTCTTATTGGGGGGGTTTTGGGGGGGGGCAATGAGAGTTAAGTGACTTACCCAAGGTCACACAGCTAGTAAGTGTCAAGTGTCTGAGGCTGGATTTGAACTCAGGTCCTCCTGAATCCAGGGTCAGTGCTTTATCCACTGTGCTACCTAGCTGCTCCCTTGTCTTATTCTTATGCTTTTGAATAATTTGGTACAAATTTTGGTCTTTTCTCTAAAAAGCTGATGGTTTAAATATAGACTGACTTTGATTAAAAAATAGCTTCTCTATCATTAGCTAGTGGTACAGTGAATAGAGAGCTGGGCTTGGGTTCAAGAAGATGAGTTCAAATGTTACCAGAGACATTTAACTTGCTTGGTAACCCTGGGAAAGTCACTTAAAATCTGTCTGCTTAAGTAACCTCAACTGTAAAATGGAAATATTAATAACACCTACCTCCTAAGTTTGTTGTGAAGGTCAAATGAGATATTTGTAAAGTGTTCAGAAAAAAATGTCTGGCACATAATAAATGCTTATTTCCTTCTTTCCAGTCCTTTACTGTTAAAATATAATCAGTTTCATTTTTTGTGAGCTTACTCATTGCTTACCAAATCTATTGCCTTTTCTCTAATTCCTTGAAAGTACAAATGATATGTAGACATAAAACTTTTTGCCTTTCTCATTTCCTACTCCTGAGCCACATTTTAAACACACACACACTTTTTAACTTTTCTCCCCTTTGCCCACCTTTGCATTGAAGTCACTGAGCATTAAAATAAGGGTTAATTTAAATAGAAAGGTCTTATCAAGTTTTTCATAGAGTTTTTGATACTTCCCAATCTTCTGCAATATCTGTTGGCACATAAGCTGTAATTGTCTTCACAGTAGTCTTTTAAAGCAAATGTTTATCAGGAGTACTGCAATATGATGACCAAATGCTCCATGAAATTTTACTTGATGCTGCCTTTGGACAGATGATAAAGCCCAACTCATTTGGGGGGGTGGGGAGGGAGAATCTCTCCAATGACAAGTCATCTTCTCAGTCTAAGTGCAATTTAGGCTATCAAGATTGACATGATTCAATTCCTCTTATAGAATGTCCTTTTATTAGTCACTAAACAAAGATTAACATTCTGAGTACTAAAAGCTAAGTTAATGTATACACAAGTATAAAAACATTATGATTCTTAACACCTTCTAAAAATTCTTAAGACCTTTAAAATTTTTTTTGCTACTTTGGCATCATCATGGCAGAAATGAGTTTTATATCACGATCCTTTGACATTTAATTAATAACAATGAATTTTTAATTAACCAAAAAAAACTATCCAGAACACTCAGACTATAAGAGGAAAACCAAATTTACTTATTAGCCTGACAATAATCTGCAAATTACTTTAACTGTAGTCATATATTAATTATCCATGTAAATGGAGGTAAATGAGGAAGGCATAGATAATTAAAGATGGGAGATGATAATAGTTGATACAGTATAGCACTTTACAAAATAGTTTACATATATTTGTAACTAACCCAGGCTTCTAAGCTTAGGATACTTTGCTTGCTACTGCTTAGAAGTGACAGGGAAAGTATGCTGATGTGATCCTGTATGCCTGAGGGAAGGGCAGAGTTGGTTTGAGAGCTGGAGAAAGGAGAAACATTCTTTCTTTGAGAGAGAATATATAGCCATACCTCATTTTATTGAACTTTGAAGATGTTTAGTTTTTTTTACAAATTGAAGGTTTGTGGCAACCCTGCATCAAGCAAGTCTGCCAGTGCCAATTTTTCAACGTCGTATGCTCCCATTGTGTCTCTATGTTTCATTTTGGCAATTCTTTCAATATTTCAAATTTTCATTATCATTATATATGTTATGGTGATCTGTTATCAGTGATCTTTGATGTTTCTAGTGTTTTGTTTTGCCTCGGGGCACCACAAACCACGCCCATATAAGACAAGTAACTTAATCAATAAATGCTATGTGTCTGCTCCACTGTCTGGCCATTCCCTGACTCCCTCTCCTTAGGCCTCCCTAGTCCCTGAGACGCAACAATACTGAGGTTAGACCAGTTAATAACCTGAAGATGACCTTTAATTGTTTTAAGTGGAAGGAAGAGTCAATTGATGTGACAAACTGCATTGCTGTCTTATTTTAAGAAATTGCCACAGCCACTATAATTTTAGATGACACCACCGGGCTCAGTTAGCAGCCAAAAACATGGAGACAAGACCTTGAATCAACAAAAACAAATTACAGCCCTCTGAAGATTTAGATGATGGATTTACTTGCTATTCACCATTTATGACAGTCTTTCTCATGCCCAGCTTTTAGTAGGAAGGAGTTATACATGGGATAACCCTACTCATCTTAAGAATGATCAGGAAGAAAAAATTAGTTAATTAATTTTTTAAAAAGAATAATCGGGGAAGAAAATTTTTGTTTTGAACCAAAATCATGCTCCTGGTCCAGTAATATTTGAGGGGCAGATAATTCCAGCAGCCTTCTCAAAACTTTAAGAACAGAGTGGTCAACCTTGAGGCCCTTATGCAGCAATTTCAGTCTCCCTGGGGGAAGAGTAAACAAAAGTCCAGAGATATCTATCACTGCCTCCAGTGAGACTCATTTGAACAACCTATGTGGACACACATTTCTTAACTGGGCATCATACATACAGAAAGACACACCTGACATATTATTCTCGTGGGAGCCTTACAAAAATCCTTTAAGGTAATTACTACCATTACTGTTCTTTTTTGTTTGTTTGTTTGTTTTTTAGTGAGGCAATTGGGGTTAAGTGACTTGCCCAGGGTCACACAGCTAGTAAGTGTTAAGTGTCAGAGCCTGGATTTGAACTCAGGTACTCCTGACTCCAGGGCTGGTGCTCTATCCACTGCGCCATCTAGCTGCCCCTACCATTACTATTCTTATCTTAGCATTTAACTGATGAGGAACTCAAACTTGGAAGAGATTATGTAAGTGACTTAGGGTCTCAGCAAAAAAGTTGCAGTCAACATTTCAAACCATTCAGAGCCTTTTATCTATAAAATGGTGGTGATGATGACAATACTTTCTTCACAGAGTTTTGGGGAGGTTTAAATGTATAAGAATATAAGCTTTAAAGTCATTCACAGGGAGTGATAAATGACTGATAGAGCTCTATGCATGACCCATTCAGCTTTAAGATATAGGTGCTATATTGGAGTGGGTAGGGGCCTTTTTGTTCCCCTGCAATTGCACTCTCTTCTTAAGACTAGCTCTGATCATGCCATTACACAGATATCTTCAAGTTCCAGCAAGTAGGAAATAGAATGCTTTGTCATCACAAGTTCAACATTGATCAAATTTGTCTGACAGATTTTTTCCTTGGTCTTTGTTAAGAAACAGTCAACTTTTTCACTGTTTATTTTCAATTTGCATTATAAGGTCAGTTCTTTTTAGTATTGTCTCATTAAGTAGCAATTACATTCATCTTCCTCATCTTTCTCACCTAAAACATTACACCTGCTTAAATAAAACACAGCTGAACTACTAAGCCACCATCCAAAGCAATTGAATTCAATAGGTCTGTGATCATATCATGTGGATATATTCCTTCTAGGAGTACCATTCACAATAGGGGCATCTGGGTGGCACAATGGAGAAATCACTGGCCTTGAAGTTGGGAGGACCCGAGTTCAAATTTGACCTCAGACACTAGCTGTGTGATCCTGAGCAAGTCACTTAACCGGAATTGCTTTAAACATACGGTGCAATTTCCAGTTGTTCTGATAACATATCTTGCTACTGAACGCAGATGGTTCTGGAGGAAAGAGTGAGGCTGGTGACTTTGCACAGCCCTCCCTCACTTAAAACCAATTCATTGCAAGTCATGACATCTGTCATGGTCCTCTTTGAGAAAGAAGGACCAACAACTACCATTTGCAATCCTTCTATGCTATCTTATCCTTTCTAATACTTGTTGCTGAAGCTTGTGTATTGTATAGTGGAAAAGAGTCTTACCCCTATAGTCAGAGGACCTAGGTTCAAATTCTGGCTCTGACACTTATTCCCTTTGTTGCTTTGGGCAAGTCACTTAGCTTTCCTGTATATTCATTTACTCGATGGACCTTTCCCTCTCTGGATCTGTGACCCAGAAAGCCTCCAAAGAAGACTTGCCTAATGGTCTGAAGGCTTTCCTCTAGGTCTTATTTTTATTTATATATTTTTTCACATTCCAGAGGTATCACATTCAGCATTTGGACTGGCCGGCTCCCTCCCTCTCTTACATGGTGGGGCCATCTCCTTTTCTGATCATTCCTTTCTATTTGGGCCAATTCTTGTGGTCAGGTCATTGAAAGTGATATATTCCTATCTGCCATACATCCATTTTATTTATACCCTTTTAATATCAATTTACACCCTTTATTACCATAAGCAATTTTGATTCTTCAAAAATTAGTGTTCTCTCCGCAGATCATTGGGCCCAGAATGATGGCTATATCTATTCACTTACAAATGTGGTAACATCAGTAGTAAGAACATTGTTATCATCCATGGTAACAACTTATACATCAACCATTGACAGTATTCATGCTGATCAATTTCCTTCTTTAAAACACCTTTATTGGTACAGCTCCCAATTCTGTGCCTTTTCACTGTCCCTCATGCCTTCACATGTCACCTCCTCCCTTCCACCTTCTGGCTTCCTGGGCTTCCTTTAAGATTCACTGCTAATCCCACCTTCTATAAAAGGTTGTTTCACAGCCTTAGTAGCAGGAAGATGAGTTGATTTTGGGGGGTACCAAACCTGAATAAGTAAGATACTAGACCCTAAAATACAAAAATAACAGCAGACCTTAAGACCCTACCCCTATACAGCATATTGCTATCCTAACCACATTACCAGCAAAATTTCCAGAGAAAAGATTGTTTTACGGAGGAATTCCTAACCTTTTTTGTATAATGGACTCAGAATTATGTTTTTAAATACTAAAACATACAAATATTAAATATTAATTAATATAAATTACAAATGCAATTCATATAAATAATTAATATGAAAGACATAAAATATGTAGGACTATAAAAGAAAATATGTTCAAACAGTTAACAAAATATTTTTAAAAACCAAGTTATCAGTCCTCAGGTTAGGAACCTCTGTTAATGTTTTGATGACCTCCAAGATATGGACTACATAAAGTACACAAATTTAAATTCTTTTTAAATTCTTTTAAAATATCCTTAAGTACTCCTACATACTACCCAGCTCAAAACTCAAATATTCACTTGGATTTAACTAATCTATGTTTATATTATCCAAGTATGTGATATTATGATATATTATGTGTTATTATATTATATCATATAATATTATATTACATCATATACTTGTATTTGTCTTTCCCTTTGGAATGTAAGTTCATTGCAAGTAGGGATTATTTCATTCTCTGTACTTGTATTACCAGTGCCTGGCACATAGTATAATCTTTTTTCTTTTTTTTTTTTTTTTGTGGGGTAATGAGGGTTAAGTGACTTGCCAGAGTCACACAGCTAGTAAGTGTCAAGTGTCTGAGGCCAGATTTGAGCTCAGGCCCTCCTAAATCCAGGGCTGGTGCTTTATCCACTGTGCCACCTAGCTGCCCACAATAAAACATATTTTGAAAAATATGTGCCTTTTCAATTTTAGGAAAGGCATTGTGGAAAGAATGCTGGACCTAGAGAGGCAAGCTGGTTTTGAATCCTGCACAGCCAATCCTGACATTTGAATACTGGAAGCCACTTAACTTCTTAAAAATTTGTAAAATGGGAATGACTGTTAAAATATTTAAACTACTTGTTTTATTTTGCTCCTAATAAATTCACTCAACATTGGTTTAATCCAGAGGTTCTCAAACTTTTTGGTCTCAGATCCTCTTTATATTCTGAACAATTGAGGACCCCAAAGAGCTTTTTAAATGTGGATTACATCTATCGATATTAGAAATTAAAAGTCATAAATTTTAAACTTATTAATTCATTTAAAATTAACAATAATAAACCCATCATATTTTAACATAAATGACTTTTTAATAAAAAATAATTATTGTCCAAAACAAAGAAAAATTAGTGAAAAGAGTGACATTGTTTCACATATTTTTGCAAATCTCTTTAATAAATGCTTCTACATTCAATTTGTTGTAATGGTTTTGTTGTCATTGTTCTGTTCGTTGTTTTAAGTAATTAAATCTGGCCTCACACAGATATGTAGTTGAAAATGATGAGTATTTTAATAAGCAGGGCAGCTAAAAGGCTAAAGCGCTGGGCCTGTAGTCAGGAAGCCCTGAGTTCAAATCTGGCCTTAGACACTTATTAGCTGTATGACCCTGGACAAGTCATTTAATCTCTGTTTGCCTTAATCCACTGGAGAATATTAAATCCACTGGAAATGCCAAACCACTCCAGTATCTTTGCCAAGAAAACCCTATGGACAGTATCATTGTGCTATGGTCCACAGGGTCAAGAAAAGTCAGACACAACTAACAACAAAATTATAATAGGCAAATAATGTCTTAGTGTTATTTTGAAAATAATTTTTACCTTGTGGACACCCTGAAAAGTTCACAAAGGAACCTGTTCCTGGGGTCAAGAAGACCTATATGTCCATGGACCACACTTGGAGAACCACTGGTTTCATCCAAAATGTAGTTGCAGCCGAAATATTCTTTTTGTTTGTTTTCTGGGGCAATGAGGGTTAAGTGACTTGCTCAAGGTCACACAGCTAGTAAGTGCCAAGTATCTGAGGTCAGATTTGAACTCAGGTCTTCCTGAATCCAGGGCCGGTGCTTTATCCACTGCACCACCTAGCTGTCCCCCAAAACATTCTTATATCTTCTTTTCACTGAGAAGCAAAATGACATAGTGGGGGAAAATGCTGGATAACATTCAATACAATAAACATTTATAAAGCACCTACTATGTGCCAGGCACTGTTCTAAGTACTTGGGATACAAAAAGAGGCAGCAAATAGTCTTTGCTCTCAAGGAGTTTACAATCTAATGGATATGAGTCAGAGTACCTGTACTAGAAACTGACAACCTCTATGACTTGAGGCAAGTTCCTTAACTTTTCCAGGCCTCAGTTTCCTTGTCTTTCATATAATAATAGCTCACATATCATTTCATCTTCACAAATATCCTGAGAAATGGGTGCTGTTACTATTTGCAGTTGATAGATAAGGAAATTGAGGTCCAAAGAGATGTTAAATGAGCTGTCCAAGCTTCACATTTAGAAAAGGTCTGCAGTAGGATTCAAATTCAGACCTTCCTGACTCCTTTTACTAGGCCATGCAACCTCTCATAAGGTCCCTCTTGTTGTTCAGTGACTTCAGTCATGTCTTTGGGACCTCATTTGGGGTTTTCTTGGCAGAGATACTGGAATGGTTTGCCATTTCCTCCTCCAGCTCATTTAATAGATGAGTAACTAGGGCAAATAGACACCTAGGATTACATAGCTGGTAAGTAGAGGAGGCTGGATTTGAACTCATGTCTTCCTGACTCGAGGCCCAGCACTCTATCCACTTCAACACCTACCTGCCCCTAAGGTCCCTACCTGCACTAAATGTATAATTCTACAAGCAGAAAGTAAAAGTTGTTCATCTCTAAAGCTAAGGTAGCCATAAGTCTTTAGGGATTTTCAACATTATTGGGCCATCTGTTTGCTCTCTGGCACAATTTCCCTTCATTTTATTCTTCACAGTAGTGACTCCCATTTCTCCATTCACCAAATTCATCATGATGGACAAATGGAATTCAGCTTCTTAATTATGCAACTGACTTAGTGACTAGAGGCAAGTTGTTAGCTTATTCTTTTCTCAGAACTTTAATAACCTGTGAACTCCCTTATCTAGGTGCCATGACAATTAATGAATTAGAGTTTGTGTTGATCTCTGAAAAACCTAAAATAGGTAGGAATGTTTTAACAGGTTGGTCTTGTTTCTTTGTTTTTGAGATAAGAGGGTTAATATGTATAATTCTACTCAAAATGTCTTCCAAGACACTAAGGTTTTTATGGTATAACTGGCCTGGCCAGACCTTGGGATGATCATTGTTGTTTATGGTCTCCTTGCTTAAAAGTCTCTCACCACTCCAAACCATTTTCTACTCTGGTACCAAAGTCATCCTCAGAAAAGCATTCATTTGGGGCAGCTAGGTGGTGCAGTGGATAGAGCACTGGCCCTGGAGTCAGGAGTACCTGAGTTCAAATTCGACCTCAGACACTTAACATTTACTAGCTGTGTGACCCTGGGCAAGTCACTTAACCCCAATTGCCTCACTTAAAAAAAAAAAAAAGAAGAGCATTCATTCAATAAACCCCAGTGGCCCTCTATTACCTACAGGATCAAATATAAACTCTTTTATTTGACTCTGATGGGATCAGTTAGATGGCACAGTGGATAAAATGCCAGGTCTGAAGTCAGGAACTCATTTTCCTGAGTTCAAACCTGGCCTCAGACGCTTACTAGCTGTGTGACCCTGAGCAAGTCACTTAATCCTATTTGCCTCAGTTTCCTCATCTGTAAAATAAGCTGGAGAGGGAAATGCAAACCACTCCAATATTTTTGCCAAGAAAACTTCAAATGAGGTCACAAAGAGTCAGACAAAACTAAAAATGACTGAACAACCATAAAATTTGGCTTTGAAAACCATTTCTTACTTTTCCAGTCTTACATTTTACTCCCTCCACACACTGTATAATTCAGTGACAGTGACACTGGCCTTTTTGCTGTTCCTTCCACATGACACTCTGTGTCTTTTAATTTTGTTTTTTGTTTGTTTGTTTGTTTGTTTGTTTTTTTGCTAGGCAATGGGGGTTAAGTGACTTGCCCAGGGTCGCACAGCTAGTAAGTGTCAAGTGTCTGAGGTCAAATTTGAACTCAGATCCTCCTGAATCCAGGGCCAGTGCTTTATCCACTGAACCACCTAGCTGCCTCCCACTCTGTGTCTTTTCAATGGCTATCCTCCATGCCTAGAATGCTCTGCCTCCTCACCTCCACTACTTAGCCTCACTGACTTCCTTTCAAAACCCAACTCAAAATCCACCTTCTGCAAAAGTTTCCTGGTCCTGGTCTTCCCCACACACTCCCAAAACACAGTCCTATATGCTCCACACACCCCTATACACAATCTATTTTCCTTCTGAGACTAATTTCCATTTCCATTGTATATATCTTGTTTATGCAACTTTTGTATGTTGTCTCCATTAGAATGTGAGCTCAGGGCAGCTAGGTGGCACAGTGGATAAAGCACCAGCCCTGGATTCAGGAGGACCTGAGTTCAAATCTAGCCTCAGACACTTGACACTTAATGGCTGTGTGACCCTGGGCAAGTCACTTCACCCTCATTGCCCTGAAAAAAAAAGAAAGAATGTGAGCTCCTGCTCCTGGAGGTCCCTGCCCTCCATTTTTGCTGTCTTTCTATTCCCCAGTACATACTAAGTGCTTAACAGTAATAATTAAAATATTAAAAATATTAATTGTTGACTGCCTGTCACCAAATTGATAACTACAGGTTATTAATACCAATGGTAGGGGCCTAAAGCCAAATTTCTAGAGCATAATTGAAAATGGACTATAAGGAAAATACCTGGGTTATAGGTTTTAATTCTGCCACTGACTAGCTACATGACCTTAGACAAGTCAATTAACCTCTCTGGGTCTTGATTTGTTCATTTGTGAAATAATCTTTCAGATCCCTTCAAGTTACAAACTCTTTAGTTCTTTTATTTAACTAAAATTTTTCAGAATATGTAAAGTAAGACCCATAAGCAGTTTATCAGTTTGGTCCTACAAAACTGCTTCATTTGTGAGGAGGGAAAAATGTCAGGATCTACTGCGGACCAAGGTCTAACCCAGTTATATAAACAATAAGGAACTCCGCATTATAGAGGAAATTTTGAGTAGCCTTTACAGAAAGTGTTAAAATGCTTAGTTCCCCAAAATGAGCTTTCAGAAACAGTCCTAACTACCCCAAGTATCCTTTTACAAATGTACTGTAACTCTTATTCCTCTTTTCACCAAACCATGATCTGTTACCATGTTCTCTCTTCAGTTCTAAATTCTGAAGGCTTCTTCGTGATCCTAGCAAGAAGTCTATAAATGATGTCAAGCATACCTAGTTCTATTCTGTAGTCTGAGATCAACTGTTCAATTTACAAACCCAGAAGTAGACACCAATCAGATACTAAGGAAGGAGGTGCCCTCCCCTCCTGTAGCATCACATGACTAAGGGAGTTAGAAAAGAAAGGAATCATTTCCAAGGCCTATGACTCTCCAAGATGCTGTATACAGACATTGAAGGGGATACAGCCTATTATAAGAATAAAAGAAAGTGACATCTGACTCTTCTCAACAGCATTTGAGAAAAGAAAGTCTTGTGCAATTACTAAGTGCAATAAAGATGTGACATTTAAAAACAAATTATGCCATGTTGTCCTCAGTCTTTAGCAAAGTAGAACATGAATTATTATCCTTTTATGTTTGCCATTTCAAAGAAGTTTTTTCATTGCTTTGCCTTTATAGGTTTAATCCAAAAAAAAAAAAAATTCAATGCAGTAACTACCTCAACCTACAAGTTGCTAGGAAGGCTTCATTTATTTTTCATATGAAACAGAAAGCCTGCAGAAAGAAGAAACCAATTACAATGTAACACTGGGGGGGAAATCCAATCAAATAGGTATTCAAAAGCACCATTTTACAGAAGACTGGTTTGGATAACTGGAATAGTAGTTAGTGAAAATTTTAGTTTTCCAACTCTGAGTCCTAGCAAACCAAACAAATGTTTAATGAACCATTTCCCATACGGATAAGCAAATATAAACAATCTAATTCAGACTCCAGCAAGAACTACCCATATGTGTTTTGAGTAATTAGCTAATATTTGTCTTATGCAATAAAATGCGCAGAATTTCCATTCCATGAAGTATTATGTTACTTTAAGATAAACAGAAATCTGGCCTCTTTTCATTGAATCCCACATCTCAGAACTTAGTAAATAAGTCTTAGCAAGTACCCTAAAAGTTTAAGTGACTTGCCCATGGTCACACAAATAAAGGCTCAAAGGTAGAATTCAAACACACATCTTCCTGATTCTATTCTTAGTGTTCTATCCATTATACCACACTGCCTCTTACCTTGCAAATAATAGGGAATTAATAAATTCACCACCTTGTGGACAATCTGGTGATAAGTGTCTCCAAATTTAGCAAGCTGGATCTTGGATGACAAATATATTCTGTCACCAGGTCCATACTTAGAAGCTTTTGCAGCTTTATAAGCCCTTCTAGAAACCAGAGTCAGTTCAACACCATAAAAAGGCATCACAGAAAAACTATAGTGGAGTGCTCCAGTTGGAATGGCCAAACAAAGACTTGAGTAGAATTTGGCTGACATAAAAAATGCTGAGAGGTACAAGTATCTTGTGGAATTTTTTATAAATGCAAACTCTCAAGGATTCTTGGAAAAGAATACTTGAAGGGGATACAGCCTATTATAAGAATAAAAGAGAGTGACATCTGACTCTTCTCAACAGCATTTGAGAAAAGAAAGTCTTGTGCAATTACCAGGTACAATAAAGATGTGACATTTAAAAACAAATTATGCCATGTTGTTCTCACAATAGAGATGTAGCTTACTTCTGGAACATCTGCTATTATTTTTGTCTTGACCATGAACAATTAATTCTTTCCCTTCATCAGGACTGGTCCAAGAAAAAAAATTGTGAAGTAGGTGGTGTTTATCATTGGCATGCCTTCTTTGCTGATACTAATAACGTAAATAATTAGTAAAGTTACAGGCTTAGAGTAATGATATTTTTTATTCACTGAAAATACATTCTTTGGAATGTATTCTACTTTCCTTTTAGTATTTATTGGGGGGGGGCAGCAGCTAGGTGGCGTAGTGGATAAAGCACTGGCCCTGGATTCAGGAGGACCTGAGTTCAAATTTGGCCTCAGACACTTGACACTAGCTGAGCAACCTTGGGCATGTCACTTAACCCTCATTGCCCTACCAAAAAAAAAAAAAAAGCTATTAGTATTTATTAGGGAAGTATGGCTAGTGAAGGATATGTACCTAAAGTGAAATCTGTATTGCCATTGCTCCAGTCAGTCTTCCAAGTGGTAGGAGGTGATTGGTCTTCAGGTACAGCTAAAGACCCAGACATGTAATAGGCACTAATTAAATAGAGCTTTAATTTTATGATACCTAGTTTGTGTTTTTTATCAAAATTTTTAAAAATCTTTCCCTAGGTCATATACTTTGTAACAAAAATTAATGAGTGAAGCATTTATTAAAGGCTTACTATGTACCAGGCAATGTGCTGATTACCAGGAATACAAATCCAAAAGTGAGGTAGTGTCTCCTCTCAAAGAACTTACATTCTAATAGTAGGAGACAGCACAAAAATGGAGTAGTGCTCATATCAAAACTCGGAGCAGTCACACAATAAGCTGATCATTCTGCTACCTGTCCTAAGTCTTTTTATTCTTAGTTACAGATTTCTGGGAACTTGGAAACAAAGCTTTTTTTTTTTTAAGAAAAGGATTTTCACATTGGCAGACAAGCCTAAAGAATTGCTTTTCAAATTAAAAAAAATGGTAATATCAAGAAAATACAAGAGAGGAGAATTATTAATAACAAAGACAATGTTTTTCAGTACCTGGAAGAGACCCTACAGCTCTTCCATGTATTTTAATCTCATTTAAACCAGTCACCGCCAATGAAATTCTGTGTGCAGTGCCATCAAGTGTTTTGCTAAAGAACCTGTTTCTATTGAGAGATCAATATTCAATTCCCAAAATAATGGAGGGAGAAGAAAAAGTAAGTCACACTTACAGGTCACCTGATTAGGATCTGCAGGTACTCCTGAAGACAGATTCTGCTGGACCAGGCCTTTCCTGTAAGTAAAAACAGTGGTGATGAACCAAAGAGAATTCTGTCTGCCTAGTTCTAATATAAGAACTTTGATTATCCTCATTGGATTGTCTTGTAGTGGCACCCCAAGAAATCCAAAAGATTCAAACCCCCTAGGCCAAGGGGAAAATAGCTCTCTCCCATCTCAGGAATGAGGTATGGTAGGTCATGGCCCCAGCATGCTGATGAGCAAGATGATATGCAAGATCTGGATGGATGCTGCATACTCTACCGATACCTCTGTTATCAAAGACCCCCTCTTAGTTATCTGACCCCAGTTTATTTTGTGTTTCTTCAGTTCTTTGTAATGTCCTTCCCTCCCTTTTTTTCTAGTAAAAATACAAAAGACCAGTCTTCTTTTACTCCAGTGGGACAGTCACCAAGGTGATCTGTTCCCTGGCCATATTTCTCTCTCCTAGTAAATCTTTTTTTATTTTACAAGATTTATGATGAGCCTCCAATTCTTTGGGTGAGCCACCCCCCGATCTGATCCAGGTCGAAAGCCCCCCCCAGGCCCCCCCCCCAAAATAGTCAAGCCATTTAAACACAGTGTCTGTGACTAGTACAAGCTTCCTAACCTTCCTAGGTCAATTGTCAATGTGGAGATAAAATAGAAATCCTTCCATTAAAAGTTAACCCAACATCATATGTCAGTCTCTAGGAGAAGCTTACTAAATCATTCAACTATAAATCCAAAGGATAATTATATAACACAGCAGTCCTCATGTCAACATGAGGAAATTTGATCAAAACTTGAAAATGACTTTGAAATCACAGCATGCATTTGCTAGAAGAAAATATGATATGGGGGGGGGGCATGGAGGGAGTAGAAAGAGCACAGAATGGTTGAAATGAGAAAAATTTCAGAGAGATTCTTATGTAATGACAGACTGGGAATCCAGCTTGAGAGAACACTGCATCTTTGACAGGGATCTTGCAGTATAATATCCATATTTCTAGTATCCCCATAATAAGAATGGAGGAAATCTTACCAGGAGTCTTTCTCCCAAAAGTCATCATCAGACTTGCCATATACCATTTTGTAGTTTACAAAGCATCTTCATAACAGCCCTCCAATGGGAATAACACAAGTATTGTTATCATCATTTATAGATGAAGAAAGGCTCAGAGAAGTTATGGAGTTAAGGACTGCTGGGGCTAGGATTTGAACCCTAGGTTTTCTGATTGTCAAAGCTAGGGCCCACTCTACTATGCTGTACTGCCTATCCTCAATGGTGGTTCCTTGCTACTTTAAAACACTCAGTTCTGAGCAGTAATATTACAACTAAGAAAAAGAAGCAATAGCCCAAACCCAGAACATCGTAGGCAGCTAAGTGGCTTAGTGGATAGAGTGCTAGACTCAGAATCAAAAAAATCTGAGTTCAAATTTTATTTTAGAAACTTACCACCCATGTGAGCCCTGAGCATATCTCTTAACCTATCTCATCTTTAAGATAAGGGATCTATGGAGGGTCTTTGCTGAGGATCTTTGAACTCAATTTTTGGTAACTGTGACTTGCTAATAAATCACAAAGACAAAACTTTGTTTCCTCAGTTTCCCTCAATTCAGTTGCAACCCTGGCTAATCAGATTTTGAGTAAAAGACAGAATCAAGGCCCAGGTCTTTTGACTACTACTCTTATGTTCCTTCTGCTGTGCCATGATTTGGTAGCAGAGCCAGTCCAATTCTATTTGCTTCTCTGAAGATGGACCAGCATCACTGATGATATTAGGAAACATCAAATTCAAGGGTCTATTTGTGAGTTCTAGGAAGATGTGATGTTTTCAGAGCCAAGCCTACTCAAAACTTATATTAATATTCCCTCCCCCAAACTTATATGAGCATTTTCTTTTCCCAAGCACCAGAGTGCTTTATCATCCTGTTTCCTGAGTGGCCAAGTCCCACCCCAACCACTTGCTCTATGAAGAACTGTCTTGCCAGGCACTCCACAAGCTGCCTTTTCCCTAGGCCCCTTCATTAAAATGTAATTGTCCAGCTGATGATTTGCATAGTCCTCTCTCCATTAAGTCCAATTCATTTGCAAATCAAGACCCCACCCTCCTGATGTCCTAGGTCCTCCTCAAGAATGAAGTTGCAATCCACAACTAAATAGGTCTAACTCAGGGCTTCTTAAACTTTTTCGACTCGAGACCACTTTTCACCCAAGAAATTTGTACGTGACCCTGAGTATATAGGTATATAAAATATGTATACAAATCAAACCAAATTTTTCATGAGCCCCACATTCAGTGACACAACCCCACAGTTTAAGAAGCTTTGGTCCAGCTAGATTCTGTTAGCAAGATGATCTCATAGATTTAATATCAACTCATGGGGGCGGCTAGGTGTCACAGTGGATAAAGCATCGGCCCTAGATTCAGGAGTTCCTGAGTTCAAATCCGGCCTCAAACACTTACTAGCTGTGTGACCCTGGGCAAGTCACTTAACCCTATTGCCCCGTAAAAAAAAAAATCAACTCATAAGAGAATTGTGGCTAATGGTTAAAGGATTCTCATCTCTCTACCCTAAGAAACTTTGACTTAACTAAAAGGAGTTACTTTAATGATGGTGATTCTAAGCATCTTAATGGGCCTATGGGGAAAGATATTTGGGGCAGGGGAGATTTTTCAGACCCCTAGACTAGCACCTCATGGTTAGATGCCTCCCCCATTCCCAGTACTGTTTATTATCTATTATAGCTGGAATTTGAATTATCTCTACAAGTTCTCTATTGTTGCTTTAATTATTCATGGACTAATCTATATTTTTAATGGATCTATGATTTCATTGGTACAGGGAATTCCCAGTCTTCCACATTTTCTTAGAGAGAGTTGTTAGGGGGCACTGAGAGGATGTGATTTAACCAAGGTCACAGAAGCCAGTGCATATCTGAGACAAGACTAGAACTAAGATCTTCCTGACTTAGAAGCAATCAACGTTTAATCCTCTATATTTCTACCTGCAGAAAAACAATGAATAAACAAAAAGTAGATGATCTGTGTCCACTGTAAGACTGTAATTTCATGTCCCTACAGAGTCTAAACTCTAGAGTTACTTCCCTAGTGCTGCATCAGTATAGAAGTTGATAGAAAACATCAACAGCAATGCTGCTCGTGACCCAATAGCAGTTTGTCATCCATTGGAAAGAAGCAAACTTTTGTGCAATGATTATTTCAGGACTATACCTTAAGAGAAGAGTAGGTTCATTCAGATGAATGGAGACATAATGCTTCCCATTGTTCCATTGGTATTAGTCTACCTGCCTTCCCTTTCCTACTACCCCTTCATGGAGAAGATACAGCTCCCAATCACCTCTAGCCTTATACTTCTTAATAGGAGAGAAGGATGAGGCGATCATTTGCATAGGCCACACCCACTCATCAACATTCCATATGGACTTTTGTGGTTGGTTTGTTCTACAAACATCTATTATGACTACTCAGACTACTTAGCACCACCCCCCCCACACACATACACATACATATGCATAGTCATCCCTCTATTGTTAACATGAGTAGCAGATGTACTTCATAGTAAACATTAAATTTGCCCTTTTTTGCCCTAATTAACCACCCCTACCCTCAAGTACAAAATCATAACCCTTGTTATCTCCTTCCATAATCTCATCCCTATCCAGTTCACCCCAATCTTTCCCAAGCTCACTCTACTTCTCTTTGCCATTTAGAATCTTTGTTCTACCGTAATAAATTTCCTTACACGTTTTTACCAAGGGCTATATCTACCTCCATCTTGTGTGACTTTTCAGTCATATACTATTCTTTGTGACCCCTTTTGGGGTTTTCTTGGCAAAGATACTGGAAAGTTTTGCCATTTCCTTCTCCAGCTCATTTTACAGATAAGGAAATAGAGGCAAAAAGAATAAATGACTTGCCCAAGGTCACATAGCTAGTAAGTGTCTGAGGCTGGATTTGAATTCAGGTCATCCTGGCTCCAGACCCAGCACTTTATCCACTGTACCATCTAGCTGCCCCATCTCTAATAACAAATGATAGCACTTACATACCTGTATTTGGCAAAAAGCATAAACAAACGTAGTATTTAGGATCTATCTCTGTGTAAGATGAGAAGCCCAGTCCTCTACAAATGACCTTCAGTTATGAAAAGGGGCTGGATTGGAGCTGGAGAAGGCACCTAATATCTATCACTTCTGGGATATATCTGTCAGCATAACTCAACCAATGAGTGGGAGTTTGGGTAGGGCCACAAAGGGGTCCACAATAGTTTAGACTTGGACCAGAGGCAAGACTACAAGAATATGAGAGCAGGTCCAAAGTAGCCTGGCTGGTATGGGTCAGACCCACAAGGCCCAAGGACAGGCTAGGTGAAAATAGAAAGAAAAAGCATTTTTATCAACAAGGGCCAAGTAAGCTAGGAAGACCTAGCAAGTAAAATCCATTTCACATACACTAGTCAGAATACAGGGAAGCTCTAAATCTTTAGTGTGTATAGATTACAAAAAGAGTGATGGGGGCAGCTAGGTGGTGCAGTGGATAAATCACCAGCCCTGGTTTCAGGAGGACCTGAGTTCAAATCCAGCCTCAGACACTTGACACTAACTGTGTGACCCTGGGCAAGTCACTTAACCCTCATTGCCCCACAAAAAAGAGAAAAAAAAAGTGATAGACCTCAAGGCCTGAAATCTGAAGAGGAGAGAGATTTATGGGGCCCTGTTAGGGAAGAATCTCTTATCAACAAAGTCAAAGTATCAAATAGGGTTTTTCCCTAGGTCAATACAATGACCTAGGCTTAGGAACTACATGGAAAAAAAAACTTGAATTGTAAAGACTACAGGAGAAATTCAAAAATTGCTCCTACTATCTATCTACATTGGTAAGTAGAATTCACCCGGGAGTTCCAATAAAAACACAGGTCCCGTCTCTATCCCTATCTTCCACCTGTTATGTTATAACTCTTTCCATCTATATACATTCCTTTGTATCTTTTCTCCAGTCTTTATATATATATATACATATGTATATATATATATATATATATATATACATACACACACACACACACACACACACACACAGATATATGTGAGAAATGGGTAATTGTCTCCTCTCAATGTGGATATAACAGTCGGTCATACTCCCCTGACCTGTTTGTAGGACAAAGGTCTCAGATCCCCTTCTCCCCCTCAGGTTAGCAAGGTCACATGGTTCAAGGAGCCCTGGTCTCAATTAGGTCCTCTCCAGAGTTCTGTCCATATAAGGAAGTATAAGGTCCACTCCTGAGTTATGCCCATACAAGGAAGAGGGGTGGGAATACTGCATTCCGATTAGCTTGTAGATTGTAACCCTGACCAGTGATGAAAAAGGGGAAGGTCCATTTGCGTTAGGGACTAGGGTATAAAACAGGGCCTTCGAGCCCCCTTTCTGGGCACCCACTAGCTGCACACTAGGGTGCCTCCTTCTCATGAGAAGAAAATAAAGCCTTTGTCACCTCGCTGCTGAGTTCCTGAGAATTATTGAGAAGAGGATGGATTTTTCCCTCACAATATATATATGCTTAAGTAGGGTGTGTGATATAATAGTAATCTGGGCAGTGTTGCCTCCCCAGGATTCCTGGATTTTAGGGTAACTGTGAATAATAATAGCTAATACTTATGTTATGGGGAAATTGATGGGGGTTTAGGGTAGAGATTCTTAGTTATTCCTCTTTAAAGAATTCCACCCTCTTGCACACAAATCCAGTTAGAATAAAATAATAGTTTATTTAGGTGCTAGGGAAAGGAAACCAAGAGAGAAGTCCTTGAACTTCTCATGGGGAGAAGGCATGGCACAGAGGCGTGGCTCTCTGAGCAGGAGACAGGCAGATACTTTTATAGAGGATCATGCTGGTGGTCTGATAGGGTGATCATCTGACTGTGGCAAGTTCCCTTATTGGGGGAGGACCATCCCCCACTGGTGGTGGCTGGGGGAAGTTGGGTGAGGGGCTGCTCTCTCAAGCCATCTCTCTCCCCCTCAAGCCACAAAGGCAGCAGCCACACCTAATCTTATCTCCCCAAGGGGATGGGGGAGACTGAAATGAAGGGTGGTGGTCCCGGAACTAACTCAGTCTTGATCTGGTACAGGTTATCTCTTTAGGTGTGTCTGTCCTTTGGTTTAGTTTATCAAGGAGAAGGTTCTTTTGATTTACCCCAGAAAACTTCTGAGGTACCCTGGGCCCATGACACTTATATATGCCTTAAGGCTACATACTAATTCCTCACAATTCTATGAGATAGGTGCTATTATTATTATTATTCCCTTTTAGAGATGAGGAAACTGTGGGTGAAATAAGTTAAGTGATTTGCCCAGGGTCACACAGCTAGTAAGCCTCCCAAGGTCACATTTGAACTCAGGCCTTCCTAATTCCAAGCCCAGAGTTCTATCCATTTAGCCATCTAAACTCATCAATTTAAAATGAAAGAGGAAGAGCAAGACAAACACATTTCAGTACCATGAAAGTATAATGATTTAGCTTTAGCCTTAAGAAGACACATGAGAAGGCATCTCCTCCCCGTTTTTGCTTTTGTTTGTTGTTGTCTTTTTACAGAGATGGGGGACTATGAGTGTGGAATATAGCATATATCAGACCTTTGGAATATTTTGGTTAGTTTTACCGAACTATTATTTTTGTCTTCTCTTTTTATGCTGAATTATAAGGCATTGATCTCTGGGAGGAAGAAGAAAACACTGGGAAATATGGGTGATATAAAACCAAAAGATATTAATAAAAATTTACTTGATGGTAACATCTATACTATTTATAGAATTTTTCTAAGAAAATATAAACCTTAAAGCACTATATAAATGGGAATTGAATAAAGTGTTTACTCAAAGACTACAGACGAATTAAAATCTTTTTCTTAGTTATTCACCCAGTCAACTAGCATTTGCCTCCCTGAAACATTCAAAATTACTGACCACATTATTGATGCTCTTTCTTCTCTTGACTTATATAAATTACTTTTCAGGTTGTTCTCCTAATTCTCTATCTTTTTTTGTGTTCTTCCCCAGCCCTCTTTTCTCTATACTTTTTTTTTTGGAGGGGGGGGGGTGCAATGAGGGTTAAGTGACTTGCTCAGGGTCACACAGCTACTAAGTATCAAGTGTCTGAGGTTGCATTTGAACTCAGGTCCTCTTGAATCCAGGGCCCGTGCTTTATCCACTGCACCACCTAGCTGCCTCTTCTCTATACTTTCACCCACTTCTACAATTATTACTACTATGCATGACTTCATTTGTTACCATATGTTTCTTTTGTTTTCTTTTTTGTTAATTTATTTTGTTAATTTTTATTTCAGTTTCAAATTGTCTGGTTCTTTCTTCCCCCTCCCCCACCGATTGAGAAGGCAAGAGATAGGATACCCATTATACATATGAAGTCACACAAAACATTAGCCACATTAGCCACTAAGCTGCATCTCCAGCCATGACTAATCTCATGGACTTCAGGCTTATATCTGCTCCAATTCTATATCTCTTAATTGGGTGCCCTGTTGGTATCACAACCTCAGTTTATCAAAAACCTATTTCTTCATCATTCAAAACATTTCTTCCTCCTCCAAGCTTCCCCATTTCAATTTACACCACCACCATCTTCCTGGTTACCCAGGCTCAAAACCTCAAGATCATTTTTTACTCTTCTCACTTCTTTGTCTCACACATCCAAGAGTAACTAAGTCTTTATTAATTGTACAAATGAAGACAAGTCATTTTAAATCTCTCAGTTTAGGGGCAGCTAGGTGGCGCAGTGGATAGAGCACCGGCCCTGGATTCAGGAGTACCTGAATCTGGCCTCAGACACTTAACACTTACTAGCTGTGTGACCCTGGGCAAGTCACTTTGCCTCACAAAAAAAAAAAAAAAACCTCTCAGTTTCAGTTTCCTCATTGCTAAGGTAAGATAACTGGACTACATGTGAAAGTTAGAATCATAGGCTCATCCACACTGATCTGTTCATCCAGTCTAATCCCCTCCCTTAATGTTATGGTTGAGGAAAATGAGTCACAACAAGTTAAGGACTTTCCCAAGGTCATACAGGCATTAAGAAGCAGATGATGAATGGAACCAATGCTCTCTGATTCCAAATCCAGCATTCATTCTACCATATCGCAATACAGAATATTATAAGTGTAGAGTAGGGGAGAAGAATCATAGATGATTCAAATGTTATGAACCTCAGTGGCTGGGATGACAGTGGTGCCAGCGAGAAAGAGACATTTAAAAGGACAGGTTTAATGGGGAAGATGATGAATTCCATTTTCAACATATATTTGAGGTGCTGACAAAATTGTAAGCAGGACGCTGGAGATGCAGGACAAGAGTTCCGGAGAAGTTTTATCTAGATACAGAGATTTGGGAGTCCTCTGCCTGGATGTGATTATTGATTGAATTTCTGCTAGGAGATGAGATCACTAAGAGAGACTGTAGAAAGAGAACAGGAGAGGGCTTAGAAAGGGTACATGCTTAGACGGCAGGAAGTGAATGATGACACTGAGGATCATGAGAAGGAATAGGTTACAGAGAAGCACTGTAATGGGGCAGAATGAGGGCTAGATTTGTAGTAAAGAGGACCTACATTTGAATCCTTTCTCTAACACTGTTTAAGTGCCCTGCACAGGTCAGTTAACATTTCTGTTTCCTCATTTACAAAATGAGAATAGTATCCAGGGGCTGATCAACAAACAGTTAAAGGAGGATGAGGACTGATAGGAGGCCATTGGATTTGGCAGTCACGAAAACATTGGAAACTTTTGAGAAAATAGTTTGGGTTTTTGTTTTTGTTTTGTTTTTTAAATAAGGGTTAGCATCCTGATTATCAGATGATGAGAAGCAAGAAAATAGTTAGAAGGCAGAGACAGGAAATATAAGGAGTTCTTGTGAAGAATTTAAGAAGGGAAAAGCAAGAGAGCACTTGAGATGATATGATCAAAAGAAGAGTTGCTTTAGGTTTTTGAGTTTGTTCTTTTTTTCCTCTCAAAGAGCAGGCAGACTTGATAGTGTGAGAAGGTATAAGGAAAGGAACCTGTAAATTATGTGAAATGCAATCGTTAATTGATTTCTTAAAGGATTAAGACTGAAATGGGGAGAAAAGTAAGGCCAGAACTGACTACTGATATAGGAAACTTGGAGAGAAGGGATAGCTAAAGAAATGAAGGGACTAAAGATTGAACTGAAGACAGAATAGATTTAGGAGGAGTAAAGAAGACAGAGAGATGGAAAGACAGAAGATTATGATTACAGAATGGATTTTCAGAATCATGAAGATGGTACCGTCTGTCATGATATTGAGGTCTAGGATCTTATTCCTCCTGGAGATGTCCAATGCAAGGAAGATGATGAATTCAGAGGCCAGGGTAGTCAAAGGAACTATGAACCCTGAAGTCTGTCCCTAAGAGTGAGGGAAAGCACTTGAGTAGAGAAGACGGTTGTGAGTCAAATATTGAGCTTCCTAAGGAAAGGATCTATGCTTGGCCCTGTGCTGGCTGACATTTTCAACAGTGACTTGGATAAAAGCAATGGTCATTCAGTCAACAAGAATTTATGCCATGCTTGTCAAATTTGTAAATGGTAGTTATCACTACTTTATTATATGACAGGATGCAAAAACAGACACCAATAATTTAGCAATGTTGGAGTGAACTAACAAGAAGAAATTTAATAGGGATTAATGTTGTACACAGGTTCAAATAATCAATTTTGCAAGAACAAGATGAGAGCATGTAGATTTGTTTTAAAAACTTCTTGGGATTTTAGTGGAATATAATAATATCTCAATAGGAACCAGCAGTTCAATATTGTAACACACACACACGCCTCCCCCTCCACTGCTGTCCCCCAAATGGTAGTATGATCTTAGACTGCAGTAAGAAAAGTCATGCAAAATTAGGGAAATGATAAACTCACTGTACTATATTCTTGTCAGACCATGTCTCCAATTATAAATCTATGATACCATGTTCCTAAGAGTACTGTATTTGGTTCTGGGTGGCATTTTTAACAAGAGCATTGGTAAACTGGAGAGATCATCCAAAGGAGGGTAAAGTGGGGTGGTAAAGGCCTTTAAAAGCATTCCATAAGAAAAGAAATGAAAGGAATTGTGGATCAGAAAAGACTTAAGGGTAAGTATATAACTGTCTTTGAGTATTTAAAAGGCTTTCATTTAGAACAGGAATCAGACATGGACTCAAGAGACAGAATCAGAAATAATTAGTAGAGATTTCAAAGGTCAAAATTTAGGTTTGATGTCAACTTCTTAGCAATTTTAATTATATAAGAGTAGAATGAGCTATCTTGGGAGGGTTTTTCCTCTCACTTGTTGTTCAGTCATGTCCAACTCTTCATGATTCCATGAATCATATTGTCCATGAGGTCTTTTTTGTATCTTTTTTTTTTTTTAAGTGAGGCAATTGGGGTTAAGTGACTTGCCCAGGGTCACACAGCTAGTGAGTGTTAAGTGTCTGAGGCCGGATTTGAACCCAGGTACTCCTGACTCCAGGGCCGGTGCTCTATCCACTGCACCACCTCGCTGCCTCCATGAGGTCTTTTTTGATAAAGATATCGAAGTGCTTCACCATTCCTTTTCCAGTAGGTTAAGGCAAAGATTAAGTGTCTTGCTCAAGGTCACACAGATAGACCAGATTTGAACCTATGGCTTCCTGACTCCAGTCCCAAGACTCTACCCATTGAACCATCTGGCTGTTCCTTTTCCCTCGCGAGAGGTATTTAAAAGTCAGATAATCACTTATTGAATAAGTTGTTCAGGCATGAATTGAACTAGATGATCTCTAGAGCAACTTCCAACTCGGAAATTCTGCAATTCTGAGAGGATGAATGAATTGGAGGCCAATAGGGAAGAGCAACAAAGAGATTACTACCGCTACTGCTGCTATCTGACATTTCTATGCCACTTAATATGTGCCAGACACTTTGATAACTGCTTTATAATTATTGTCTCATTTGACCCTCACAACGAGGCTGTGAGGAAAGTGTTATTATTATCTCCATTATATCTAATCTTTTTGTTTTTGCAGGGCAAAGAGGGTTAAGTGACTTGCCCAGCGTCACACAGCTAGTAAGTGTCAAGTGTCTGAGGCTGGATTTGAATCCAGGGACAGTGCTTTATCCACTGCACCACCTAGCTGCCCCATTATCTCCATTATATAGATGGAAAAACCAAGGCAAACAGGGAATAGGAGACTTGCCCAAGGTCACACGGCTAATAAGTATGTGAGGTTACTTTTGAATTCAAGTCTTCCTGACTCTAGGCGAGGTGCCCTATCTCCTGTGCCACCATATTTATTACCTTTAAGAAGAAAAACAAAACAAAAAACCCCTGCCTCTGAAGCTAACTTCTTTCTGTTAAAGGCACCATCATTCTTTCAATCACCCAAAACTTTAGAAATCATTTTGATTGTCCCCTTTCCCTCACCCAAAACATCTAATCTATTGTCATGCCCTATGAATTCTACTTCTGTAATAATTATTCTCTTATCTACTGCCCAAGTGTGAATGAACAGAGCTGACCATATCACTGTTCTACTGAAAACAACAACAACAAACCTCCAGTGGCTAGTCACTGCTCATGACAAAAGAGGTAACTACTGATCCCAGCTTTTGTTTCTAAGCCACCTTTCTAGCTTTATCTCATATTACTTCCCTTCACATAATCTACTTCTGGCAAAAATGCATAATTTTCCATTCTCACTCTCCTGTCTTATCTCCATACCTTTCTTTGCTTATGTGATGCTATCAGCCTTTGTTCATGCCATGCTATTATCTAAGCTGAGAACAGATACTTTTTCCCAACCTTTACATGTTAAAGTCCCTTTCTTTCTTCAACACCCAAATCTTCTATAATAATAAATCACATTTAAATAGAACTTTAAGGTTTATAAAGTGCCTTACAAACATTATATCACATTGTTTATCACAGGAAGGGGGGAAGTGAGGGAAAGAGAGAGGAAATGTAAAACTCAAAAAAAGTTTTTAAATAAATGTTAAATAGGCAGTTAGGTGGCTCAGTGGATAAAGCACCAGACCTGAGTTTGAATCTGACCTCAGACACTTTACACTTACTAGCTGTGTGACCCTGGGGAAGTCACTTAACCCTCATTGCCCTGCAAAAAAAAAAAAAAGGTAAAAATTGTCTTTACATATAACTGGGGGAAAATAAAATATTATTTAAAAAACAAATATATAATTTGATCCTCACCATTACCCTGGGAGGGAAGTGCTATTATTATCCTTATTTTACAGATGAGGAAACTGAGGATGAGAAGTTCATTGACTTGTCCAGGGTCACAAAGCTAGTAATTATTTGAGGCTGGATTTGAATTCAGTTCTTCTTGCTTCCAGGTCTGGTGATCTATTCACTATGCCCTGGCTGTCTCATATGAAAACTTTCTATGAACATTTCCCTGACCCCATTCCCCACCCCAACTGAAAGCAATCTCTCCCTATTAAGAAATTTCTCATAGAACTTGGCCCAGACATTGTTACATTTACTCAGTTTCCCTAGAATCCTGATTTTTGTGCAAATGTCTTTCCCAGACACGGTTTATAATAGAATAAGAAAACTCCTTAAGAACAGGATCTGCACATCTCCAGCAGAAATGTCTTGTACATAATAGGTACTTAACAAATATTGTAGGTTTCAGTCCATCATCCCAGCCCTTAAAAATTTTGAATCCTAATTCTGTGACCTAATTTTTTAGTTGTCAATTCTATGTCATATGCAGATTTTAAGTATGTCTTCTATCTCTTCATCAAAGTGATTGATAATATATAAAATAATACAATAGGAAGGACAGGGCTCTATGGCAGACCACTAAAGACTTCTTCCATCTGACATTAATGCATCAACTGGATAGGAGATTAGTCTGAAGATATACTAACATAAGGAATATTTTTAAAGTTGTTTCCCATTCTAAAACATGCTTCTTATAACAACTTTTTATTGTGATTTGGCTCTTTCCAATAAAACTATAGTGAAGAGGGGCAGCTAGGTGGTGCAGTGGATAGAGCACCGGCCCTGGAGTCAGGAGTACCTGAGTTCAAATCCAGCCTCAGACACTTAACACTTACTAGCTGTGTGACCCTGGGCAAGTCACTTAACCTCAACTGCCTCACCAAAAAAACAAACAAACAAACAAACAAACAAAAAACTATAGTGAAGAGGGGGAGAATTTAGTTAATGTAGGATTTCTATCAAGCCATCTATCCAACTGAAAATTGAAATTGAATTGAAAAGACTTTTTATTGACTTCCCTATGAAGCGTCCTTGAAACCATACTGCTTTTTCCTTGTCTTTCTATGGTAAAAATAGCCAAATTTTTCCAGGTGTGAGAAACTGAAATGTAAGTGAGCTGTGTTGTATTATAGTAAGTCTATTTATCTGTGCACATATCCTATCACCATTCTAAATTACAAGCTCCTTGAGGGAAGGGACAATGCCGCATTTATATTGTATAGCCCTCTCCATCCCCCTTTATGAATTAGCAGCAGGGGAGGTATGTAATAACTGCTTGTTGAATGAAAGAATTACTGAATGAGGAAGTCATATTAATTTTTTTCTTTTTTTTTTAGTGAGGCAATTGGGGTTAAGTGACTTGCCCAGGGTCACACAGCTAGTGTTAAGTGTCTGAGGCCGGATTTGAACTCAAGTACTCCTTACTCCAGAGCTGGTGCTCTATCCACTGTGCCACCTAGCTGCCCCTGTCATATTAATTTAATATATTTATCATTAGAATCTCCTCTTCTACTTAAGACTTCCTTAGCTGTATAATCATAACCTTGAAGATACCAACTATTTACCTAATGAAGCCTTGTTTGCCTTAGTTCACTAGATAATAAGTTAAAAAAGAAAAAGGGCAATAAAGATAGCCTTTAATTCTGAATAAGCACATCCGCATAATGAAAGAGGAACATTTTATCTCTAAGAATATCACTTTTTTTAGTCTAGCTTACAACTTGATCCCTTAGTTCTTAGCTCTTCATTTCATTTTTATATTATTTTCAGCAACGGTCATCATAAGTGATGAATCTCAGGGCTCTGGCAAAGAAATACCAGTTTCTCTGAAAACTAAAGGACTAAGCATGTTTAACATGGAGAAAAGATGAGGGTAGAGACGGGGAAGCAGGATAACAATGTTCAAGTATTTGAAGGACAGTTTGTGAAAGAAAGATTTAGCTGTGTTCTGTTTGGCCCAGCAGTACTGAGTGGATAGAAGTTGCAAAGAGTAATTAGGTTTATTATCAAATAGAGCTGTCCAAAAGCAGAATGGATTGCTTCAAGAGGTGGGAGCTCCTCCCTCTTTGGAAGTCTTCAAGCAGAGGTTGGAAGACCACTCACTGAAGATTCCTTTAGTGCATAGGTTGGACTAATGGCAACTGATGTTCCTTCCAACTCTCATTTTCTATGATTCTGTTAAGATGTAATCAGGGAGAGGGGCAACGAGGTGGCACAGTGGATAAAGCACCATCCCTGGATTCAGGAGGACCTGAGTTCAAATCCAGCCTCAGACACTTGACACTTACTAGCTGTGTGACCCTGGGCAAGTCACTTAACCCTCATTGTCCCACAAAATAAATACATCAATAAATACAATCAGGGAAATTTCAATCTGAAAAGTCTCATATCAACTTTATATCCAGAATTGTTATCTCCTAGAGGTGGTCAAGTGGTATAGGTGATAGAATGCTAGGCTTAGATACAGGAAGACCTGACTTCAAATCCTGTTTGTGATACTTACTACTTATGAACAAATCATTTAACCCCTATTGACCTTAATTTCTCACCTGGAAAATGAGGATAATAATTACACCTACCAGAGAGAATCAAATGAGAATATATGTTAAGTGCTTTGCAAAATGTAATGTTCTATGGAAATGTTAACTGTTATTATTGTAAGGAATCATGCTTTAGGCAGGGGCTGGACTGCCTAATGACTTTTTTTTTCTCAGCTTGAAGACGCTAGGACTTTAAGAGTGTTCAGGATCATATAGCTAGGTAGTGCAAGAACTGTGATGGGAGCCCAGATCTTCTGATTCCCAGCATTCTCCCTCACCACCATGCCTCTGTTCCTATTAAGAGGTGCAGGAGCCTTTATTTTCATCAGTCAATAACTGGGTCATCATCATCAACAGGAAAGAAAAAGCAGCAGATGTATGAATTTTTGGCAAGTGTGGAGGTTTTCTTACTCAAATCAAAAATCTCCTGGCCCCATTATTTCTTTTTTTTTAAATCTTAAAACTATTTTATTATTTTCCAATTACATGAGAATATAGTTTTCAACATTTGTTTTTATAAGATTTTGAGTTCCAAATTTTTCTTCCTCCCTCCCTTCCCGTCCTCAAGACAGAAAACAATCTGCTATAGGTTATATCTGTGCAATCATTGGCCCCGTTATTTCTGACTACGTCTGCTGATGGTTCAGTGTTTGTCCTCTCGTTCATCCAGAGGTTGGTTTGGCATTTCTGTTTCATTTGCCTGCTCTGTCAGTATATACCTGGATCAGTGTGCAGAGAATCAGTGTTTTCATATGCCTTTTTTCTTGCGTGAAGTTCATCCTATTGTTGCCTGTCATGTTCATTGTCTGTCCATACATAGGCTTTTCCCATACTTTCCTTTTTGGATTTTGTTTTCCTTAGTTTATTTTCCCTTAAGGTGGCCTTACTGCAACTTATCAGCTCCACTAACAGGCTAAAAGCCTGCTTCCATTTTGTGTTCATCAGCCTCTTTCAGAGAATATAAGGTTTTATAAGCATACCATCAAAAAGGCAGACAATTTGCAGAGAAATATTTAAACTTAACAGTATATATTGCATTCATTCTTTAAATGCTTGAAGACAGGAAAAATATATTTGCCTTCAAAAAGTAAACTTCTTGTTTTGGGGCTTGAGGGTGGGAGAGAATTGCTATGCTTCTTAGCAATATCAAAAAAGACAGAAGATTTTCCTTGCCATCAGCATGCTAATTAACGTCTAAAAGCAAATGTAGGACACTAGCGGAGACATCATGCAAGCACAGCCTGATAGACTAGTACACTTAGCTAAATAATGCATCCATTATTTTTACCATCTTTTCCATCTTTTTAAGTGCCACTGTATTTTGTTGTACTCCCTGGAAAACCAGTCACCATGGCAAGTCCTGAATCACATGGGATGATGCACCTGATGCCAACCAATACTGAAAATATCATTCTAAAGAAATATGCTCAGCAGGCATTCTGTTGACATTCATTTGGGTAAGGAACAACCTATTTACAGTAAGCAGGAAGCCTTTCTGTTCTTACAAGGGCATTTTACAACTCTATTATATTTCATAGTAATCATTTTACTTTTATTCTCCTCCTTTTCTTTCCCTAACCCCAAGCACATCCACACACGGAAGCCAGGCATAAACAAGTTTGTGTGTACACACCTGTACACAAATACATACACAGGTTGTTTTTGTCCAATAATTTTAAAATGTTTTACAACTATTTCTCTTCCAGTAAAATTAATAGAGTCAGATTCCACTGATTTCGACAATTTATGATTTGGATAAGACCCTAATAATTACCAAATTTACCTGAAAATTATCTTTGTACTATCAATTTAAAAAATACTTTGCTAAGTAAATTAATATAGTAAATAAAGATTGGGGATGAAAGGAAGAACTTTAACCTACTTAAGAAAACAAACTATTTGGAAGCTGTTTAGTTTGTTTTAAGTAGGTTTTCACTTATTTAGATAGCTTTCCTTCCCTCCAGTTATTCACAATGTAAAGAATTAATTGTGATTTGAGGTTTTTATGACCCCATCTTTTGGCTAGAATTTTAAAAAACCCAGGCTTGGACACTGGCCTCTGGCTCAGGTGCCACCCCTCTGCAACGGTGTGGTGCTCCACCCATTGGCTATAGCAGTAGCCATGGCGCTACCAGCTCACGTACAGGCCTACATAGGCCTGGCAAAATTATAATTACTGGAAGCCCAGTGAGGGCAGTCATGTGACTGTCAGTCAGGGCTGCCAGCCAATTAGCTTGGGGCTGTGTGTGGACAGCCTGGGGTCTGCTGGAAAGGAGAAGGGAGGAGATTTGCCATCCTGGTGTTGGAGCTGGAAAGAGACAGGACGCAGCTGCGTGTTCTGCTGAGCTCCGGGAAGTGGTGTGATTCGAGTCATATTATTTTCCTTTCCCCATTCCATTTTTTCCTTTCCCTTAATTCTACTAATCTTACTTGTGTTTTTAAGTTTATTCTTGTTAATAAACCCTGTTCTGCTTTTGAAAGAGGCTGTTAATCTCCTTCCTTGCCCCAATATTGCTGCAAGCCGCCTAACTAACACTCTCCAATTAAAATTTGGCCCCTACAACAATTATATGTTAGGCTCTGCTGTTCCATGACCTAACTTATGGACAGAGTCACCAAAACACCTGATTACCCGGTATTATAACAAAAACTGAGGGGAAAAAAAAGAAGAAGAAAGAGCTAGCACTCCAAGTTGTTTCATTTAGCTTCTGCCCATGATAAGCATGAGAATCAGTAAATCAGTTAGGTAACAAGTATTTAATAAGCACTTACAATGTGCCAGGCTTTGTGCTAAGTAAAGTAGATATAAAGAAAGTTAAAAATAGTCTCTCTTGAAATATAAATTAAAACAACTCTGAGGTACTACCTCACACCTATCAGATTGGCTAACATGACAAAAAGAAAAATGATAAATGTTGGAGAAGATGTGGGAAAGTTGGAACTAATACATTGTTGGTGTAGTTGTGAACTGATCCAACCATTCTGGAGAGCAATTTGGAACTATGCCCAAAGGGCTAAAAGCTATGCATACCCTATGACCCAGCAATACCACTACTAGGTCTATATCCCAAAGAGATCACAAAAAAGGGAAAAGGGCCCACATATACAAAAATACTTTTAGTTGCTCTTTTTGTGGTGGCAAAGAATTGGAAATTGAGGGAATGCCCATCAATTAAGGAATGGCTAAACAAGTTGTGGTATATGAATGTAATGGAATATTATTGTGCTGTAAGAAATGATGAGCTGGCAGATTTCAGAAAAACCTGGACTTACATGAACTAATGCTGAGTGAAGTGAGCCGAACCAGGAGAACAGTTTACACAGTGACAGCAACATTGTGTGAAGATCAGCTGTGACAGACTTAGCTCTTCTCAACAATACAATGATCCAAGACAATTCCAAAAGACTCTTTCTTGTGGTTTTTTTCCTCTTGTTCAGATTCTTCTCTCACATGACAAATGTGGAAATATGTTTAACAGGATTGCACTTTATAACCTATATCAGATTGCTTGGAGTCTTTGAGAAGGGGGAGGGAAGGGAGAGAGGGAAGGAGAAAAATTTGGAATGCAAAATCTTACAAAAATGAAGTTTGAAAACTATCTTTACATGTAATTGGAAAAAATAAAATAAAATACTATTAAAAATAATCTCTATCTTCAAGGTGCTTATAATCTAAATGGTAGCAAAAACATGGTATCTAGCTACATAAAAGATATATGCAGAGTAGAAGGTTATCTAAAAGGAGAAGGCATTAGCAGCTGGGAAGACTGGAAAAGGCTTCCTATAGAAGGAAGGATTTGGACTGAGACTTCAAGGAAGCCAGGGAAAATAGGAGGCAAAGATGAGGGATCAGAGCCTTGTTAATCCTTGTCAGGTTAGAGAAATCTAAAGTTGCTATTCTCTAAATCAAGTAATACAGTCTGACATTGAAACTGAGGTTTGAATATACACAAATTAAACTGTATAAACGTCTTTCTTGTCCCTCAGAACTACAGCAACTCTGCCTGCTCTAGACCCTTCCAAGAATGTCATATAGAAAAATGGAACTGGAAGTCTTGGTCATCTAATAATAATAATACTTGGCATTTATGGAACAGCTGAATATTTGAAAAACACTTTATATGCTTGACCTCATGTGATCCTTAGCACCCTGCAAATTAAGTACTAGAACTATTATAAACTTCTATTTGTCTCAGTTTCCTCATCTGTAAAATGAAGATAATGTTCATGAATCCCATCAACAACATCCCCAACAAGTGATTATTTACATAGACGATGTAAGACTGTGTAGCCCACACTTTCATTTCAATTTTTTCTGTCTCATTTTTGGGTATTATCTGCCTATGAGCAAAAACCCAGTCTACTCACAATCTTGGGGAAGTTGTGAGAATGAATGACTTGGTGCTTCCCTTTAGCAATTTCAAAATGACACGGTTCTCCATTCCTGGAGTTTTTCAAGCAGAGACTACACTCTCTGGGGGAAGTTTTAATAAAGAGGATTCCTTTAGAGATATAAGTTGAACTAGATGACCCTGGAGGGCCTTTCCAATTCTGAGATTATGGGAGTCTATAAAAGATTTTGAAATGTAACCCCATAGATATTAAAACAGTTGAGTCACTAAAAGCAGACATATCACTTTACATTCCAAAGAAATAAAGAATGAAAAGCAATAAAATTAACTATTAGCAGTCTTTCTAACTAGGAAAAATATACTTCTGGTCAACTGAAGATAACTAGTTGCCCCTTATGTCAGGGAGAGGAGTAAAATGTAAGAAAACTGAAAAAATAAGAAGGGGTAAGGTTGTGAAAAGCTTTAAATGCCAAATCTTTGATTTTATAACCAGGCAATAACAAGAAGCCACGGGAGTTTGTTGAGTAGTGAGAGTGACATGGGCAAACCTATGCTTTAGGAATATCACTTTGGATGCTGTGTGGAGGATAGATTAAAGTGAGGAGAAACTTGAGGCAGAGAGACCATCCAATCTGAAGGCTACTGCAATAGTACAGGCAAGATATGATAAGGGTCTGAATTAGGATGGTAACTATGTGACTGGAGAGAAGTGGACCTATGTGTGAGACGCTGTGAAAGTCAAAATGACAAGATTTGTTAAATGACTAGATATGGAGATTGAGTGAATGTGAGAAGTCAAAAATGACCCTCAGGTTTGAATCTGGGTGATGAAAAGGATGGTAATACCCTCAACAGTAATAGGTAGTTCAGAATGGGGTTGATTTGGAGATAAAGGTGAGTTCTGTTTTGAACATTCTGATTTTGAGATGCCTTTGGGACATTCACTTCCAAATATCAATATCCAACAGACAATTGGTGATACAGAACTAAAATTCAGGAGAGAGAATAGGGCTGGATAGAGAGATCCGGGAATGAATATAAATGATAATTAAACCCATGGAAACTGATGAAATCAACTTGTGAGAGAGTAGAGAGAGAAAAAAAGAGGATCTAGGACAGAGACTTACAGTTGGTGGATATAACATGAATGAAGATTCTAGAAAAGACAGGTAGAAAGAGGACCAGGAGAGAACAATGTCACAAAAATCCAGAGAGGATGGTATATGGAAGAATAGAGAGGGAGGATCCTGAGACTATATTGGGATTTAGAATTCAAGCTGCCTAAGAAAAATAAGCTACTGGTTTTCATGTTTTGTTTTGTTTTTTGCTTTAGCTTATCAATACATTCTGTTCAAATATACTTGTCAGAGTCTTTAAACTAGTAAAGCCAAGGCATCTGGAGAACAACTTCCTCTCCAAAGCAACTAGTATCCCCATTCCTCACCTTGTGGTCTTCCATTGGTCTATACCAACATGCAGTATGACATCAGCTCCTGGAGGGCAAAGACAATTTTTGCATTTCTGTGTACCCTAAGTACTTAGCATAGGGCCTGGAATATAGTAGCTATTTAATAAAGGCTTGTTCATATATTGATTGACATGAAGCCCAACATTCTGCTTACTGTGTTTTCCTCCCTGAGAGGGCTAGAAACACACCAATGTTTTTAACCAGCCTGGAGCTATTTCAGCCTGAACAGAATTGCTGCAGCTGGGCTGGGAAGATGAAATGTCATCTGCCACACATTCCCTATGTTTTTACCTCCTTATGATTCCCCCAAGCCCCACACACAGCACAAAAGACTGGGGGAAATACAGATTTGTATTTCTGTGTAGCTGTGATAAAGAATGCTTCCTGAAGTCTATTTTTTCTTGTTTTTCCTGACAAACCTTAACTGATTCGTTTCCCATAGGAAAGAAACAAAATATGAATGGGCAAGTACAGAAGGCATAAATAAAGCTATCATTCTGTAGACTATCTTTTCAAATATGATTTAAAGGTTTCAAAGACAAATATAGTGGAAAGGTATCATGTCATTTTCCCACTTAAATGTGTAATTTAAAAGTCAAAATTCTTCCTATAATGGTCTTGTTGAATTAAATCGATGGGATTCATTTAGTTGTAAAGATAAGGTAATTTCCTTAAATTTCTTGGAGTTGTACTACTCTTACTTTTCAATGAATTTCACAAGTAACACCCATTATCCATGTCTAAGTACATGCTGAATTTCCTAACCTGTTCATATTAAAAGACCTTATTCTTCCACAAACATATAAGGAGAATTTTTCCCCTTTTATTCATAGATTTTACTTAGAAACATTTTTAATCTGGTTTAGACTGTTGTATAATTTTGAGGGTTTTTTTAAACCTACTCTCATATTCTAAGATATGTACCTCTAACAGAAGTGAAGAAAACAAAGAGATAAACTGTCATCCTCTACATTTCTTTTCTACTTATGAAGTTCCTCAACACAGTTTTATATTAAAAAACCCATATACACAAAAGAAAGGATCCTATAGGCAAAGTCAGCCTAGGAGAGAAAGATAGCAATCAAGAATAAAATTCTTTTTTTTTTTTGCAGGGCAATGGGGGTTAAGTGACTTGCCCAGGGTCACACAGCTAGTAAGTGTCAAGTGTCTGAGACCAGATTTGAACTCAGGTCCTCCTGAATCCATGGCCAGTATTCTATCCACTGCACCACCTAGCTGCCCTGAATAAAATTCTTTACACACACAGAAATTATCCTAAGGAGGAAAAGGGGATGCTGACTAAAGAGACATTATGGATGTACAGAGAACACACCAACCAACTTAGACTTTTAAAAGACATCTACAGAAGATGGTAGAAAAGGCAAGTGACAGAAGATGAATGCAAATGTATGTACAAAAGTGTATAAAAGTAAGAATACTGACAAAAAATGCCAAAGCTCAGAATAGGGTAAGACCAGTAGGGAAAACTAAGTACAATTTTTAAAAAGACTTTTAAAAACATTTAAGGAGAAAGAGGAAGGTCGAAGGAGAGCTAGAATCATAGCTAAATATGGATGGCACTGTAATAACTGATATTAGAGAGAAGGGAAAGCTACTGAATTGAATTTTTCTTCCTTTTCTCTACCAAATAAAATAATCTTTGAGCTGAAAAAAAAATCTTATAGTTAATATTGAGTTTATATCTAAGATAAATACAGAGATAATAAGAGAGCACCTAGATGCCCTCAATGATTTCAAGACATCTCCTGGAACAGGGGGAAATTAATTGGCTTTGCAATCAAAGGACCTAAGTTTGAATCTTGGTTGTTAGTGATTACCTACCTATGTGATTTGAGTGAGTTTCTTAAGCCTTCAGGCTTTAATTTCTTAATCTGTAAAATGAAGAAATTAGACTAGATGATCTTTAAGAACTCTTGCATCTCTATATCTATGTTCCTATAAATACATCCTAAGATACTGAAAGAATTGGCAGCTGTAATCAATCGCTAATTTCAGTGTTCTTTGAAAGACTAGAAAGTTGCAGAGATATTGAAGGACTAAAGAAAGTGAAGGATTTCTACAATTCTCAAAAATGAAGAAAAAGTGGAGCTTGCTAGCTATAGGCCAGTGAGCTTGATTTTGATTCCTTAAAAAAAAATGCTTGGACATTTTATTAAATGTTTGGTTAACGAACAGCTAAAAAGGAAAATAAATGGTGATTACAAAGAATCAGTGGCTTCATCAAGAATAGGGCATACCAAATTAGCCTCATTTCTATTTTCAACAAGGTTTCCATACGGGTAGGTCAGAGAAATGTTATAGATTTTTGCAAAACATTTCACAAAGTTTCTCACATTGTTTGGAAAAGTGAAGAGATGTGAACTAAATAATAGAATGTTAAGTGAATTTAGGGCTGAACTCAAAGAATAGTAATTAAAGGTTGACTGTGGGATTGAAAAGTGGTCTCCAGGGCTATGTGTTCAGGATCAGTGTTTAGCCTAAACTGGTTAGTATTTCTGTCAACAGGGCTTCTAAGGTCCCTTCTATTGCTGAGATTTTATGTAATACAAAGAGATGACCAGAGAACAGGAATATATTCAGAAGGAGTCATTTTAAGAGCATTTACTTAGAAATTATATATGTATATGTATGTGTGTGTGTGTGTGTGTGTGTGTGTGTGTGTGTGTGTGTGTGTGTGTACACACACAGACCGGTTGAACAAACTGTGGCATATGAATGTATAATGAAAGGCAAAATGAAAAATTACCATAACATAAGAAATAATGAATATTAGAAATATGGAGAAGCCTGGGAAGGTATATAAACAGATGTAAAGTGAAGGAAATGGAACCAGGAAAACAATACCACAGGTACTCAACAATATAATAGAAAGAATAACAAGAACAGTAAGAAATCCCCAAACTGAATATTGTGTAACTATAATTAGCGAGCTTGACTCTAGAGTAAGGATTATATGTACCTCTAGTCATTCTTTGTAGAAATGGGGGACTGTGAGTATGAAACCTTACAAATACTATCAGACTTGGTTGAAATGTTGATTAGTTTGACTGAATTGCTTTTTTTTTCTCCTCTCTTTTTTACTCTGTTACGGGGTGGTTCTCAGGGGAGTTAAAGGAAGGACTTATTTGCAAATGAAAACAATGTAAAAAGTTATTTTAAAAAGAAATTATACATGGCATTTGATTTCAAGTGAATATACAATCAATTTTGTTTTTAGAATTAAGTGCATGGGGGCAGCTAGGTGGTACAGTAGATAAAGCACTGACCTTGGATTCAGGAGGACCTGAGTTCAAATCCAGCCTCAGACACTAGACCCTTACTAGCTATGTGACCCTGGGCAAGTCACTTAACCCTTACTGCCCAGCAAAAAAAAAAAAAGAAAGAAAGAATTAAGTGCATAATAAATTATGCTGCATATTTTAGAAAAAAAAAGTTTTACAGTATCAGTATAAAAAGAATAAATACACAATTTTAAAAAGCATTATAATTAGAAAATCAGTTAGTCCACTAGCAGTGAGGCTTATTATCTGGTGTTAGACCTCAAGTCAGGATTCAAATCCTGCTTCAAATATTTGCTAGCTGTGTGATTGTATACAAAAGGCATCAATTGCTCATCTATAAAATGAAGGTGTCTGTAGTACCTACTTTACCAGCTTGTTATAAAAAGACATTCAAATGGTTATATTCTGTAAAATCATAGAAAATACATAACTGGACAGCTAGGGAAAGACCTGCAGGAAAGAAGAGGATATACTTGAACTAGTCTAGGTATTAATGATTCCAGAACTCTGGAGGTCAATGACATGTCAAAGGATTGAAGTCAAGAGAGAACAGAGAGATCAGGACAAATTTCTACATTCAGTGTACAATGGAAAGAAAAAATACTGATATTGAATTCCATCTTTCTCTGGATTCCTATTTTACTTAGAAATTGATGATAGCAATTTAATATTTAATCATTTTAATCATTTAATCACATTTAATCATTTTTAATTTAATCACTTTAAATTTCATATGTGTTAGTCCCTTCTGGCTCCAATAGCCCCCACTACTGCAAGCTAATAAACTGTAAGCTCAAGATAAGTCTTTTGCTAGTCTTATACCTCCTCAAAGCTTTCAACACAATGCTGAGTGGCAGCTGGGTGTCATGATGTATAGAAGGCCATATCTAACATCTGTAAGACATTAATCAGTTCAAATCCTGTTTCAGGCACTATTTTAGATGGAAAAATAATTTAACCTTTCTCATTCTGTTTTCTTAGTTCTTAAATGTCAATAATGATAGAGATAATATGGTTGACCAAATATGAGATATGATTGACAAGGAGATAGAAAGCAACCAGGGGAGACTATCGGACAATGTCTCATGGTGGAAAAATTTGTCAGCATCATCATTACTAAAGGCAAAGAAAATCACAGTATCTACCATCAGGTCCAGATTGCTCCACCCTTTCTTCCCCCACCCTATTTCAATTTTTTAAATAATACTTTATTTCTCCCCCAATTACATGTAAAAACATCATTTTTTTCAAGTTTTGAGTTCCAAATCCTATCCCTCCTCTCCTCCCTCTCCCTTGTCCCTGAGACAGTAAGCGATCTGATATAGCTTATACATGTGTAATCATGTAAAACATTTACATATTAGACATTTTATACAAGAAGACTTGACCCAAAAAAAGAAAAGAAAAGAAAGTGAAAAGTAGTATGCTTCAGTTTGTATTCAGATAACATCTGTTCTTCCTCTGGAGGTAAAAACCATTTTTTATCATGAGTCCTTTGGGATTGTCTTGGATCATTGTATTGCTGAAAACAGTCTAGTCATTCACAATTCTCCATAATACAGTATTGCTCTTACTGTGTACAATGTTCTCCTGGTTCTGCTCACTTCACTTAGTATCAATGAATTCCAGGTTTTTCTGAAGTCATCCTGCTTGTCACTTCTTATAACACAATGATATTCCATTCCACAGTTTGCTCCAGACTCTTGACGATATCTTCATTTTAGGAGGCACAGGAAGGCACACAATAACAGTAGGAATGATTAAGGGGAAGTCTTGCTAAGGCCATAATTAAGCAAAAGTAGCAAAAGTCGAGGTACCATACAATATGGGGTAGGGGAGAGGTGTATATCCTGGGCTGAAATCTGGCTATCAACAAATGTGCAACTACACTCTTACAGACTTTACTATTGTCATATCAAAATAGTGATCAATTTAGTTTACCTTATTGTTTGAGTGAACTACTTTTGGTTTTTTGTTTTGGGGTTTAAAAAAACCCACACTGATTTTAGGTGTAATACTTTCTAGCAAAATTTGCTAATCTTCATATAATATATAAATTACTAGAGTATGAGCAAAATGGTACTCGGACTCAGAACTGATGAATATTTCCTGTTGTTATTTGGTCCCCAAAATACACTATTTTTTGTACTTCATATTTCTCCCACCATATAATAATATCCTTATCTCCACCTCTACCCTTGCTTTTTCTCCTCTGTTCCCTGCTCTTAAAAGATATAACGACAGACATAACTCCTTTCAGTGACCTTCTGACGATTAATATCAAATGAGGTATAAGACAGATACTTGCCAAAAGAGTTTGCCACTATCATGGAAGCTGTCCAGAACAAAGTCTGTGTCAAAGTGTGATTCCATTTGATAGTGAAGTTTTCTAGAAAGGCTTCTGCTTGTAGATGAAATTATTCTGGTTGAATTAAGCCTCAGAACATTGTGAAGTATCCTGGATGAAATTTATATCCTTCAAAAAGTAAAGTATGACTCATCCACAAAGGAAAAAACAAATGGATCAAGAACCCCTATTAGTTTATACTAGAAAATGCTTTTGAATGGAGGACTCAAAAAGCTGGTTATATGTTCGATCAATGGTTCTCAAAATCTGGTCTGGTGACCTGGGGGTCCCAAAGACATTTTCAGAGGGTCCATATTGTTAAAACTATTTTTATAATAATGCTAAAAATATTAATTTCTAATATGTAAAACGCATATATGTGTGTGCACGTGTATACACATACATACACATATACATATCACCCACATAAACAAAATCTCTTTGAGGGATCCTCGATAATTTTTAAGTGTGTAAAGGGGTCCTGAAACCCAAAAGTTTGAGAACACTTGTCTTATATAGACAACGAACTGGGCTTGGAATTGAATTGAGAAAAAAAAAATTGTATATTTCATTTGCAGTGTTTTGAATGAAAACCGAGCTTCTCCCTAAAGAACGAACCATCATGAAAGTCTTTCTCTAGTGATGCTATATTGATGTCAGTCATGAAACACTATAATCTCCAAAGAATTAAAATTGTGTGTCACACAGAGCACAATTGAGAAGCTAATGCTGGGCAGGAGTAGATTGTAGTATTGTACAAGAAAAGTGGTAGAAAGAATATTGTCAGAGAGACAACCAAAGAAGGTTCATCCATCATATGAGTGAGTATTCATAAATAATGGATAACATATCAAGTGCCATGCTTAGGTCTTATTTTAAAGTCTGTCATTTTTATAACACCTTAATTCCCAAATATATCCCTCTCAGCATCCTACCCAGAAAGCTGTTGCTTATGACAAAGAATACAAAATAAAGAGGAATTAAAAGCTATCCAACAAAACTAACTAACATGTCAGCTCAGTCTGATAGTATATAAAATGTTTCACATCCACTGTCCCCAGTCTCTGTGTAGGAATTATGATGGTATGCTTTCTCATTTCTTCAGGGTCAAACTTGGCTATTATAATTATATAGTATTCCATTTTTTTCCGGGATGTTTTGTTATAATTTCCATTTAAATTGTTGTAGTCATTGTCTATATTATTTTCCTGGTTCTGCGTATTTTGCTTTGCATCAGTTCACATAAATCATGCTACAAAGCCTAAGCCAGACAGTAGAGTAGGAGGAAGCAGTATATAGCCAACTCCCACCACAATCACTCCAACAATGATCCAGAAAGAATGCCAGAAAGCAAAGAAGAAACTGGGTCATCATGGACTAATTATGGGTAAAGATGAACTAATCTTTCCAGACCAAGATCACAAATTTGACCTACAGGCAAGTGACTAGGGCAGGAAGTGTGGAAAAAAGTAAGCCAGGAAAACAAATTCGGTGTTCAGAGCTCTGAGCTAAGACAATAGCACAAAGACAGCCTGAGTTGATCAGTGTCAGCCTTTACCCAGGTCAGCAACTCTGGGGCTTCCAGAAGGCCTGGAAGCACATACAGTGTGCAGAGTCCCAAATTAGGACTAATTACCTAGAAAAGATTGTGAACATTCAAAAAAGAAGAGGACAACTACCAAGGGACCATAATCAGGATCACGCAAACTTTAGAAGCTACTACCATAAAGAAACAGAGAACATGGGATATATTATAAAAGACAAAAAGATATACAAGTTTTCTTTTCTTTTCTTTTCTTTTTTTAAGTTAGGCAATTGGGGTTAAGTGACTTGCCCAGGGTCACACAGCTAGTAAGTGTTAAGTGTCTGAGACCGGATTTGAACTCAGGTACTCCTGACTCCAGGGCTAGTGCTCTATCCACTGTGCCACCTAGATGCCCCCCTTTTTTTTTTTTGTGGGGCAATGAGGGTTAAGTGACCGGCCCAGGGTCGATATACAAGTTTTCAACCAAGAATAACTTACCTAGCAAAATTAAGTATAATCCTACAGTGGGGAAAAAAAGGCTTCTTATGAAATAGAGGATTTCCAAGAATTCTTAATGAAAAGACCAAAGATAGGTAAATACTTTGAAATGAATACATAAAAATAAAGAGAAACATAGAAATGTAAATACAAGGAGCCAAAGATGGAGAGGGAGTGTGACAGAGAAAGGCATTCCCCATTTCTAGTATACTGCAGTGATATCAAGTCAGATATAGTACAGTAGAGAACTGTAGCCTATTCAATAGTGAATATACAGCACAACAAAGCTCAGTATATATTACAAACCATTAAACAATATTGATTCTACTCTTCCTCTAGTACATGGGGTTCTTAACCTTTCTTTGTTTCCTGGACCCCTTTGGCAGTTCTTTGAACCTGTTCTCAGAATAAGGTTTATAACTGCACAAAGTAAAATATATAGAATTTAAAAAGAAAATAATTATAATCAAATACAGTAATCAAAATATTGAAAGAAAAAAGTTTATTGACTTTCTCTAGTGGAAAGCCAAACAAAGAAATGCAAAAACATATTATGCAAAGTTTAAAAGAGAAAATGGATATCTGTACATGACTTTAAGGAGAGAGTTCCAAAACATGTTGTTGGAAAAATATAATATTTATCATCTCTCCTAAATACCATCAAAGCTCAGAAAGGCAAGCTATTGAAATCCTTTAGAGATTTTCATTATATTAAAACCAGAAAAAGTGATATAGGACATACTCTCCCAATTTAGATCACTTATAGACCATGTATCTTCAAGGAAAATATCTGAGAGTATCCTATTTCTGACTCAATTGAAAAAAAGCAAGAGATTTGATTTTTAAAAATAGTTGAGTGTTTCATGTATATTTTCAGAAGAGTAGTTCTAGCATTTCCAACTGAGACAAAGGATAAGAAGTCTCACTACAGCTGCTGAAAAATTCTGAACAAATAATGCTGCAGAAGAATTTTGTCACTTTTTCCAGAGAGCTAGTTTACATGAAGTCTATCACCTGAATGGTTTTATAATAGTGATAGAACTGTTCAACATCTTCTGTCCTAGCAAATGCCAACCAAAGATCATTTCAGAAACATAACCTGTTTAAAGATCTCAAAGTTAAACTACTGCTAGACAAGTCCATATTCAGGAAGCAGGATGTGAATCTGCAACAGTTTACCATCTTTCTAGTTTGTAATTTTATTCTAGTGATTTAGCCCATGGACCAAAGAGCTACTCAGAATATAAAATGTTATTACAGAAAGGAATTTATAAGACAGTTTACCCTATTCAAGACCAAACATTAAGGAGGAAAACTATGAGTGAGCTGAAAAGAAAGAGAGCCACTTCAACAGTTTTATGTTCCACTTACATATATATCACTCCCTATGTTATTATCTCATGATATTGAGATTAATGAGGTATGTGCCGGCTTTAGGGTAAGCCTTTACCAAAACCTATTCACACAAATCTATAAAACAATAAGGGACTCTCCTTATTCCTCCCCTCTCCGTCCAGTCTGGTGAGTGCTTCACATGATCTGCTATATCTAGGCCAGCTTCAATCATGTTTTACCTTATCTCCTGGCCATCTTCTGGTTAATCACTATGCTACCTGAACTATGTTCTTTCTACTAGCAATGATAATATTGATGTAATTATGATTCAAGAATTGGAAGTGAAGGAGGAGGGGAGAAGCTAAGTCCTCCATCTTCTTGCCCATCATCTTGTAAATTGGATCATAGACCAATTAATCTGGCAGATTAAGTTCCTGCCTTCCCCACCTCTTTGCATTGGAGGGATCCACAATATTATCAGTACTTATCATTGCTACTGGAAAGAATGGGTCAATTAATCTTCTATGGCTTCACTCACAAGACCTATGGCTCTTCAAATCAAAATATACCTTCCTGGCCACCACTCTCCTATGTGTATAGTCTCCCCCATTAGAATATCAGCTCCCTTGAAACATACTATCCACCTCCAAAGAAAGAAATATTGATGGAACAAACTGGAGCATGCTATTTTTCACTCTTTCCTTTTTTTTTTCTTTTAATCAAGTTTTATTGTACAAAATGACAAATATGGTAATGTTCTACATATTCATACATGTATAACCGATATCTGATTGTTTGCCACCTCAGGGAAGGGAATAAGGGAGGGGAGGGAAAGAGGGATAAAAATTGGAACCCAAAACTATAAATAAAAATGTTTATTATTTTAAAAAATTTAAAATAAAATGCTATTTGATTTTTTAAAAAGAGAGAATACTAGCTCCTTGAGGGCAGAAACTGCCTTTATTTTCCACCCATCTCACCCCCACACTTAGCATAGTTCTTAGCACATAGTAAGCACTTAATAAATGTTTTTTTGTTTTGTTTTGTTTTTGTGGGGCAATGGGGGTTAAGTGACTTGCCCAGGGTCACTCAGCTAGTGTCAAGTGTGTGAGGCTGGATTTGAACTCAGGTCCTCCTGAATCTAAGGCTGGTGCTTTATCCACTGTGCCACCTAGCTGCCCCAATAAATGCTTTTTCATTCATTCTTTCTTATTAAAAAAATTTTTAAGAGTGGATATGAACAATTAGGGACTTTCCCAAGTTGGGAGGGGGAGAGTGAACAGAAATCAGAAAAAAAGAGGTGTCCTACTCCCCACCAAGTGCCTGTATACAATCAAAGGAACATGGAAACAAGAACTGATTGATCAGTATGGGGCCAGTTTTCAGATAAGACATATGAGTTGCTTGAGATGTATCATTGTGAGAAAACCCATTGTATCAGTCTTTGGATCTGACCAGGTTTCTGGTCAGTATAACCTAGGTCCTTATTTAAGGATCTCTAAGTAGCAGGTAGAGGTCCAGCTCCCCAGTCACATAGGGCTAGGTTTAAACAAAGTCCTTGAATAAAGTTGTCTTACAGGATAGAATTTGGACAACTCATAATTTAACAGAAAGGGAATTGAGCTAGCTCCAGAATTAAATCACAAGTTGGAGTCAGTCTGGTTCACTCAACTCCTACTATCTTTTTTGTTTCTAAACCTTCAATTCCCTCATGTTCCCAGTATTTAAAGTGCCAACCCTCAGCTAATGGGAAAACTCAGCTATCCTAAAATGACACATTTAAAAGGATTTGGATTACTGAGGTTCTACCAAAATGTTAAACTTCCAATATGCCTTAAAAAAAGATGAGATTAGGGAAAAGAAATTGAGTCACAGTATGGTGAATAATTTGCCCAATATCACACAGAAGTTCAGTAGTGGATTCAGTATCAGAACCTAGATCTGATGACAGTCAGGTCTAGTTGAGCTAAATTATTTATATCAACCTATATTCAATGTTCCCAAGCTGCTGACTATGCTGCAAAAGCCTATCTTTTTATATACCATTATTCTCCAGCTGACATAACATGGCTAGAAATCATTAAACACTATATCCTCTGAAGAACTAAAATTGCAGGTAACTCAAAGGGCAATGTATGATAATAAGTGGGATGCAACATATTGCCAACAATTATATATGCATGAAAAGTGAAATAAAGGCATCACCAACAACATGTGTAAGCATGAAAGAAGTGAGTTAGCCATGTACCCAGAACAAAGGATAACAGCCAGATGCTACACTGTTATTCAAACACTTGATCAGACCACATTTTAGATACTTCATTGTTTTTAGTTCTGGATGCCACACTGAAGGGGGTGGGGTGGTTATAGACAAACTGGAGTCCATGAAACAAAGGAAAACCATGTGGGAGAGGGTCTTGTGACCATGTTATAGAGCAAATGGTTAAAGGAAATAGAGATTTTAGCTTGGAAAAGGAAAATAGACTTGGGGCTCAAGATAAGACTTTTCAAGGAGTGTGGTATACTTGAAAAAAAAAAACTGGATCTAGAATTAGAGGAGCTACTACTCCCTACCTATGTAGGCTTAAGCAATTAATTCACTTAAGCCCTCTGGGATTCAGTTTTCTCATTTGTAAAATGAAAGGATTGGACACATAGCTCTTGAGGTGCCTTCCAGTTCTTAATAAATGATCCTATGGTCAAGAATTTAAAGGGCTATCATGAAGAAGGGGTTCTAGACTTGTTCTGTTTAGTTGTAGCAAGCAAAGCCAGGAGCAAGTGATAGAATTGCAGGGAGGCAGATTTAGGCTGGGGCAACTAGGCATTGTGGTGGAGAGAGTGCAGGGCCTGGAGTCAGGAAGACTCATCTTTCTGAGTTAAAATCTGGCCTGGCCTTACCCTTGGCAGTTTTAAGTTCTTCAAATCCTGTTTGCCTCAGTATCTTCTTCATTAGTAAAATGAGATGGAGAAGGAAATGGCAAACCACACTATCCTTGCGAAGAAAACCCCAAATGAGGTCATGAAGAGTCAGACACAACTGAAAACAACTGAACAAGATTTAGCCTTGATGTAAGGAAAAACTCCCTAACAGTTACAGCTAACCCAAAATAGAATGGGCTTTCTTGAGTTACCATCCACTTGGAGAGGCATTCTCAAGTAGAAACTAGATGACCACTTCTCACCAATGTTGCTGAGAGTATTTTTGGTTATATATAGATACGTTGGAATTAGTGAACCCTGAGGTTCTTTCAGAATGAAATACTGATTCTAAGAATCACAGAAGGTATTACCCTTGGTTTTAAAAAAATGACAGATTTTACAAAAACAAACAAAAAACTAAGACAAAGTGATCAAAATTGTGTCCTCAAACACATGCACACAAACACAAAAATAGATACTTAAGAATTGAGGTATGGTAAGCTGAAATGGAACCACAAACAAGGGAGGGAGAGCAGAAAAATCATGTGATAAGAGGGTATGGAGAGGGACAGCCTCACGCAAGGCAAGAAAGCCACAGAATGATTCATTTTGAGCAAACACTGCAGCCAGCCCACAAAGCTAAAAGGCAGAGCAGGAAGAGGGATACAGGTTTCACAAACAGCAGCTCTCTCTACACACCAGATCACAGCTACTCAAAGAACAGCCTTCACATGTGATGTGTGGGAAAGACTAGGATTCACAACTGGATCTTGGCAGACACACTATTCTTTTCAGTAACGTCAGTAGGAGCTTCTTCAAACACAAAGGAGAGTCATGCCCTGAAGACTTGAATCTTAGGCAGTTCAGATTTTCATCTTCTTTTGCCAAGATCTGAAGAGCTACTGAATGTCACAAAGGGAAAATTGCCCTTTCTGTTATAAGCTTCTCCAAAATGACTCTCTGAATGTTAGGGAATTGTCACCTTTCCATAGCAACTGTGAACTTTTGTACTTCAACAGGAAAAGAATTTGTGCTTGTGTTTGTCTTTTTGAGAAGTGACATCACTGAACAAGCAGTAACCTTAAGCAGTAACCACAGATACTTGAACATATTAGCATGTACATCTTTGCTCTCTTACTTTGGATTTCACAGGATATACTCAGTTCTATGCCAGTCTGCCAGTCGATAAGCATTTATTAAGTGCTTACTATATGCCAGACATTGTGCTAAGTGCTAGGGGCACAAAGAAAGCAAAAGACAGTCCCTGCCCTCAAGAAGTTCACAATGTAATGGGGGACACAATGAGCAAACATATATTTGGAAACAAACCATGTACAAGATAAATAGGAAATAATTAATGGAAGGCACTAGAGTTAAGAAGGATTAGGAGGTGTAACGATTGGAATGACGCCACCTGCTGGAGACTTACTGTAGAAGAGTTCCGCCCATGAAGCGAAGGTCTTTGAGGGCAAGACCAGGAGTCTTTTCTTTGGCCTGAGGAAGTGACGCAGGCGAGTGGGAGGAGGAAGGAAGAGACTGGCGCTCAGTCTCGCGCTCTTTCCTGAGGACTCTGGTGGAGAGCGGAGCTAGAAATGTGCTCTCCCTTTAATAGATAGGAATCTAGGCCTTTCTTCTCTCTTTATCAAATTCTTATTCTCCTTAATAAATGCTTAGAAGTCTAACTCTTGCTAAAGCTTATAATTTATTGGCAACCACTCATTAGATATTTTAGACAGTTTAGCTAGAATTTTAGCCCTTAACAGAGGGGCTTCCTGTACAAAGTAGAATTTTAATTGGCATTTAAGGAAGAAAAGCACTCCCAGACATCAAGGAAGATGTCATAGAAAATGTCTAGAGGAAAGAGAGGAAGTGTCTTGTTCATTGAACTGCAAAGAGGCCAGTGCCACTGGATCAAAGAGTGTGAGAGCGAAGTAGAGGGTATAAGATGTAAAAAACCTGGAAAGGTGAGGCAGGGCTAAGTTATGAAGGTCTTTGAATGCCAAACAAAGGATAACAATGCATAAGTTAACCACATTTAACAGATAGATAATAATTTGGTGAAATTTGAAGAAATTCCACTTAGAATCATGAAATTGTGATCTAGAAAAGACCTTAGATTTTATCTAGTCTAAGCTTCTCTCTCAATTTAAAAAAGTAATTTTTTTTAATGAACAAAAATCCATTTTTCTCCTTCCTACCTTTCTTTAGTATGTATAGGGAGTGGAAATGAGAGAGAGACGGAAAAATAACACCCTCGCAATAAATATGATTAATCAAGCAACACAAATTCATGCATTGGTCATGTCCATAAAGATACATGGCTCATTTTTCATTCTGAGTCCATCAGCATCTCTCTCAGAAAGTGCTTCATCATCAGTTTCCTGGAATTATGGTTGACTATTGCATTGATCAGAGTTCTTGGCTTTGGATGTTTTTTGTCTTTACAATGTTGTTATTATATAAATTGTCCCTCCAGTTCTACTTCACTTAGTTTCACTTCATGTAAGTCTTCCCCCAATTCCTTCATTTTACTGATTAGGGTAAATTTAAGTGATTTATCTACAAGTCACAAAGGTAATAAGTAGCAGAGCCGGGATTTGAACCTAGATCCTTTTACCACAAATACAATACCTTTCCCACTATACTATGGTGCCTTCATCTCACGATTATTTAACATTTCTCTAGGACTTGATATTTGCAGAATGTCAGTAAGACATTCAGGCAATGTAATGTAGAATACTGATTGCATTTATTTTATTAGTTTTGTAACACATCTAGGAAGGACAGGATGATAGAATAAAATTATGGATGGCTAAATTTTCATACTTACTTGTATTAAACTATTCTTTTAAACTCTTTGAAATTTAAAATAAAGTGGAAAATTACTTGTCCAGAAAAGATGTTTACATAATAAAATAAAAAGACATACCTTTACAGTAAAGGAAAACTTATTTAAAGGAGCTTTCCCTGTTCATGGCTTCCATGTTCAAGATGAGATTGAAAAGTCCTAGATTTCTGGTCTCTGGCTTAGTTATTGAACTAAAACCTATATCTAACACAACCCTGACACACAAAACCTTCCACTATTAGGGAAATAGCATATTCTGTTGACAGCCAGCGATAAGGATTATTGCAAAGCAAAACTACAATGCAGAAATCCACAAACAAATAAATGACTCAGAAAAACCAACTTCCAATGATCAGAAGTCCCTTGGCTTGAATCACTAATCCAGTGAGTTAGAAGGCTAGTGCAGGGGCAGCTAGGTGGCGCAGTGGATAGAGCACCAGCCCTGGAGTCAGGAGTACCTGGGTTCAAATCCAGCCTCAGACACTTAACACTTACTAGCTGTGTGACCCTGGGCAAGTCACTTAAACCCAATTGCCTCACTAAAAAAAATTAAAAAATAAAGTAAATAAAATAAATTTAAAAAAAAGAAGGCTAGTGCACTGGGCTGAGTTTTTTATTGTGTACGCTTGATCAAATTCACTCCTAAATGGAAGAAATCTTGCTCTCCCTCCTCAAATCTTTCATAGCCTTTTGGACTTCTTTGCATTTGTTATTTCTGTACATGTATAATCCTATAAACTCATTGCATATAGCATAGGGATTATAGACTGAGTACTTAGAAGAAACCTCAGAGGTTATCTAATCTAGTCCCCCCATTTTACAGAAAAAAGAACACACCTAGAAAGGGCCACACAGGTGGTGAGTAACACACAAGACTGGACTCCAAATCCAGGGTTCTTTTCCCTTGTGTAATACAGCAAATGCTTAATAAATTATTAGTTTAATTGAATTGAAGACATTTAACCCTTCTGGGGATGTGTAAAATAAGGGGATTGAGCTAAGATTTTTTTTTCTAATTTATTTTCTAGTTTTGTGATTTTATGGTCAACCCCCCACCCCTTTTTATGATCTTATGAAAACAAGTATGGCTAAAAAAAAGAGAATATGGAAAGAAGGTGGTCCTTAATATGGGGAGAAAATTGGTTTAATTAAGCATTTACATGTCAGTGAGGAGAATGAGATGTGCCCCCATAATGAAAGAGATCAAAAGAGTCCTTAAGTTATATTCCACTACTCTACCACCTTTTTTGATCTCTTATAGCCAATCATTACTACCATCACCACAAATCAGTTATAGAAGTATGAAGAATCACAGACTCTTAAATTTAGAATTACTCTTTACCCTGTTTTATCTGCCTCACCCTATTAGTATCATCATAAGAGCTTACAGGAAACTGAGAGATCATAGAATCATAGATTTCAAACTCAAAGGGAATTTAAAGACCTTCTTACTTCAACCTCCCTATTTTTTGGGGGGCTGGGGTGGGGCAATTGGGGTTAAGTGACTTGCCCAGGGTCACACAGCTAGTAAGTGTCAAGGGTCTGAGACTGGATTTGAACTCAGGTCCTCCTGAATCCAGGGCCAGTGTTCTATCCACTGGGCCACCTAGCTGTCCCCAATCCCCTTTTTTTACAGATGAGAAAACTGAGGTCTAATGACATCAAGTGACATATAAGTGATAAGTGTAAGAGGTGTGACATGAGTCCAAGTCCTTTCACTGGAATTCAGGACACTTTCCACTGCAATATAGTAAAATATCCATGAATTTTCATAGGAACTGAAGCTTACCTCCTATAACAAGGATATAACAACAACAACAACTAGTATTTATATAGTACTTTAAGGTTTACAAAGCACTTTATAAATAGTATCTCATTTTACCCACAACAGCTCTAGGAGTATGTGCTATTATTATTATTATTATTATTATTATTATTATTATTATTATTATTATAACTGTGAAGAATGAAAAGTCCAAGAGACATAATTTCTAGGTAATTAATAATCAATTTCTTAATTATGAATACCAAATAATCAATAAAATGCAGTCACTGGCACTCTTAGAAGCCAAAGACTAACCTTGGGGGCTGCTGAATGCTTATATACTCTTAGGAGAGTGGGTGTTCTTGACAGGCAGAAATCAACTCTAAATGGTTAACAAATAATGACAGAATGAATATTATAATGAAAGGTAGGTCTATTCTAATGATGAGCTGGGTATGTGACTCTGATTATGTCAGTCTTAGACAAAGAAGAAACTCATCTCTATCCAGACCATCCCACCTCAGGTGATGTAGACAAAAGAATCTCTTCAACCCGGTCTAGGTGAGTATAACAATGGTGGGGTTACATTAAATTCTTTTTTTTTTTAATTTTTTTTGGCGAGGCAATTGGGGTTAAGTGACTTGCCCAGGGTCACACAGCTAGTAAGTGTTAAGTGTCTGAGGCCGGATTTGAACCCAGGTACTCCTGACTCTAGGGCCAGTGCTCTATCCACTGCTCTACCTAGCTGCCCCTTACATTAAATTCTTAATCCATTTAGATAAAAATGGTCTTTACCCTTTACCCTTTACCCTTTAATCAGAACTAAGCTTTCCCAATTGGGTGGGGTTACCACCCAAGATTGAACTCAATCTCATCATTAGTCCTGCCCTTTAGATGCTGCTTTGATCTAGTAATTAAATGAGGAAATAGAAGGGAAAATAACCTGGATTCCCTCCATATTAGTTATCGGTTATTAATAATTATTTCTCTCATGACTTTCCTAGAGTCACAAAGCTAGAAAATGTCTGAGGTAGGTTTTGGAGTCAGATCCTCCTTAGTCTAAGCACTCTATCAACTGCCTTTATGAAAAGAAGATGGTACTTCAACTATACCTTTAAGGAAGAAAAAGACTCAGATAAAAATAAGGAGGCCGTCCATTCCAGGTTTATGGGACAGTCAGTGTTATTATAAATATGACTATGAGGATGTCATCCATGGAAGGATTTTTTTTTCATTTTACCCTTGGATCTTGGTTATTTATAACTTCCACATGGAAGTAAACCACTTTCAGTTACAACCAACAATCCAAAAGCAGCCTGTGTTACTGCTTGATGAAGTGATGTCTGCTTGTATATGATTGACTGATAAGTGGGTAAATGAGTTGGGAGAAGAGGAGGAAGAAAGGCGGTAGAATGATTAAATGAGATCTTTTTTTTTTCTTTGCAACTTTTATTTTTGCTGCTCACTGAAGCAATCTTTAAATGTCAACATCATCGTAAAGTGAAAGGCATAACTTCCTATTTTTTATAAACTTAAGAGCCTCATTTTAGCATCATGTGATCTTATAATGTATCACTGAGTACAATAAAACCATTTAACCATATTCTCCCAGTGTATAAGCTATTGCTTTGGAGCCTGGTAGAAATTTTGGGAAAGCAAATTAACACTCCAAGGTATCTGGAGTACCACTAAGAAAATTACACACCACTGAGCTCATTGCTTTATAGTCTTTTATTTCAACCACATTAACATAACCTCACTATGTTATTTGAGGTTATTCTCTTGATTTTTCTTTGTTTTTGTTTTTCCTTTGGGGATTGGCTAGGGATGCAAGTGGAGAAAAACAATAATATTAATTGACTACAAAATGTTATTTGGACATAAAGTCTCAACACTTTTCAAAAAGGAACAATCTAATGCACCATATATCAGCAGGTCCTTTTTAAAGTCACAACATATTGTCCAAATTGCTTTTAATGCAACAGATTTTACTTTACAGCAAACTCAATATAATTCAATCATTCAGTATAATCCAGAATGATAAACTAAAGACTCAACTAAAAGACAAAACTCTTCCAGCATCTAGGAACAGCCAGCTAAATCATCTTTTGGATAACTAAATAAGCTTTCATAAAATTAAAAGACATCTGGGGGGCAGCTAGGTGGCGCAGTGAATAGAGCACTGGCCCTGGAGTCAGGAGTACCTGAGTTCAAATCCGGCCTCAGACACTTAACACTTACTAGCTGTGTGACCCTGGGCAAGTCACTTAACCCCAATTGCCTCACTAAAAAAAAAAAAAAGACATCTGATCCAAGAGTACAAGCTTGCTAAAGTTCAACAAACAGACAAGAGATCTTATGAATGATTATTGTTTTCACAGTCTCTGTTCTAGAAAAGAGCATACCTGATTTTGTGACCATATGGAAATCCCCAGAAGAGAGTGAGAGGAATTTTTAATTTTAAATAATATTGCTTTAACTGTTTGTGCTTTAAGCCATTCTTTCTCAAGTTGAATATCAAGGCCTAAGGGAAATGTCAAAAACAACATGGTTATTACAGATGCTATCAACTTTTCTGTATGTTAACTGTATCTCATCCCTAATTGTCAGTTTATATTTCTTTTCTGATCAATATCTGTGATTTAAATGATATAGGGAGTTCCTAGTGATGAAGCTTCCTCTACCAATATAGATATCAATTGTTCACCAACCAACAGTCCCAGAGTTTCCTAGGACACTGAGGTTGAGTGACTTGTCCATGGTCAGAGTCAGTATTCATTAGAAGTAGCACTTAAGGGGCAGCTAGGTGGCGCAGTGGATAGAGCACCAGCCCTGGAGTCAGGAGTACCTGAGTTCAAATCCGGCCTCAGACACTTAACACTTACTAGCTGTGTGACCCTGGGCAAGTCACTTAACCCCAATTGCCTCACTAAAAAAAAAAAAAAAAAAAAAAAAAAAGAAGTAGCACTTAAATCCATGTCTTCCTGGCTATGAGACCAACTGTCTATCTGTTATAACAGGCTGTTTCTCTTGTCCCTCTTTCTACTCTACTTATGATGCTTCTCCTTCCCATTAACAATACTACCTAATACTAACTTGATATCATAAGCCATACAGGGAATGATACTTAATTTCTTTGAGAATGAAACAAAGTAAAGACAATATCATTGTTCACCCAATTCACGAAAATCTTTTTTTTCTACATTTTGTTTGGAGAGGTGATGACTGCAAGTTTCTTAAAGAGTGTATACTGAGATGAAAAAGTTTGAGAAGCATTGTTTTGTTGTCCCCAAAAGACTAAATTTTGGGATTTTTTTTTTGTGAGGCAATTGGGGTTAAGCCCAGGGTCACACAGCTAGTAAGTGTTAAGTGTCTGAGGCCAGATTTGAACTCAGGTCCTCCTGAATCCAGGGCTGGTACTCTATCCACTGCGCCACCTAGCTGCCCCTAAATTTTGGGATTTTAAAATGTGAAGCCAATTTATTTTTTGCTATAGTGATTTGTGGTGCTTCTGAATTATAAAGATCCTCCAAGCTTTCTTTCTTTCTTTCTTTCTTTCTAGTCTAAAGGATCAAGAAGATAGTGGTGCCAAAATAAAGCAGAGACCTTTTTAAAAATTGATAAATAATCAAATATGTCAATTGTATATTATTTATTTCAAAGTTCCTTTAAAGGACACAGACCATAACTTATAACCTGACTATCCTTTGTAATTTTTGTCCATTAGTCCATTATTCTGACAAAAGTGGTCCATTGCACATGCTAGAAGACTTACTTAATTTCTCATAGCATTACAAAGGTACCAGTGGAGCACCATGTCTGTCCATCTCTTATCCCTCACCTTCCACATGTGACTAGCCAACCTTTTCTTCCATCATACAATTCCTTTTTCTTTTACTACTTCTTTGGAGTTCCATGTTGCATTTTACTCTTACCTGCCATGCATCTCTCCTCTGACATCTGTGATATCCATTTTCAATTCTTCATATGCTGTTGTATTCTATATGTCACTGCCATGCCAATAATGATATGTTAGTATGGAAAAGATGGACCTTTGTTAATTGTTAAATGGTTGAGATGTGCTTCATTATTGAATATAACTTGTGAAACAAAACCTTGTACACTATTAAAGCCCTCATTGAGAATTTCCTCAATACATATTTATGTGTAGATTATTTTCATTAAAATTTTGTGAAAGCAGACATATAGGTTGGTTATTGTCTATTTTCTCATGGTTACCTTTTTGAGATATTAAAAAGACCTGAGGTTTTTTTCCATTCTTTTAGTATCTTTCCTTTCTTCACATATTGATTTCTCAATATCCTCACAATTGTGTTGCTTCCAGAATGGATCTCTCCTATATATAGTTGGTCCAATCCAATCTCTTTAGTGCCATTTCAACTTCCCCTATAAGCACCTCTGAAACTGTGATGTTAGGGTCCAAGTGTGGTACTTCCTTGTTCTTGATGGAGGAAATATTTTGTTATAACAATTTTTTTGACTTTTCTTCCCATTTCTTTCATATGTTGTCCTATTTTCATCCTTGAAGCCCTTGGGAAAGCTTTGTTTAGTTGGACATCTTGCCAAATTTTCTTTGAATTGAGTTTACCTTCCACTGTTTCTCTCTGCTTTATGAAATAATACTTCTCATAACTGTCCATGATCCTTCATAAAATCTGACAAATGAATCTATATTCTAATTCTAATCTACAGTTGTCTTTGACAGGCATCTCTCTCCATTTAACAAAGAAAGGTAGATGTTTGGTGACCAAGGCATTTTCTGGGTTCCTTTGGGTTCTGTTGTGAGCTAATTTGCATTAATTAAAATTTTGGATTAAATTATTATATTTGGCATCTATGTCATTTCTATCTGTCATCACCCATTCTTTTGTTGTTGTTAATTACTTGTTAAAATAGTTTAGGGCTAAGTTTCGATTGTTTATCTTATATTTTTTCCATGATTAATTTTTGGTTTTGTTTCACTTTGTTTTTTTTTTTACAAATTCTGATCTTAACTAATGAACTGACTCAGGGATAAGTGCTACATCAAAAGCAAATATTTTCTGTCAAAATATAATGTATTTCTTTTTTATCATGTTATTTGGTGGTCACCATGTCTAGTAAGCACCTACTATTTTGGTGAAAGACAAGTCCACATAGATTTGGGGTAAACATCAATTAATTTTTTTTCCCAAAGATTCATGATTAAAAAAAAAAAACCACAAACAAACCATGAGGCTTCTGTGTAAACTATGTGTCTTTGGCTTATCTCAATCTTTTTTTCTTGAATCAAACTTTCCCATACATCCTCCCCACTCGCACTTCTTCCTATATTTGCAATGAAGTTAGTCACCAAGTTTCAAAATATATTTAATTTGGAGGGTTTTGTCAAGTTCTTTGTAGAATCTGTCAATTTATAACTTCATCCTCAAGTGATTGATGAATAAAGGGCAACTATTTTCATGTTGTTCTCTTTACAAGTACTTCTCATAAGATGACCATGTAGCTTGTGAAATAATGCTTCATATTGAGTTTGGACGTAGATAATACCCATTCTTGTCAACTCCTTTCTTTGCCTTCCCAAAGAGGATCTGTGAGGCATCCTTCCAATAAGCAGAAACTTCCTTCTCTCTTCTGTTTTCATTTATGGAAAGAATATCAATCTTGATATGATTCACCTCCTCCAGCAACACATACACTCATTGGTGATTAGACAAGGAATGTACACACACACACACACACACACACACACACACACACACACACACCTTATAGTCCAAGCCACTTTTCCCAGACAGACCAATATATACAAATGCAAGAAGAGAAGAAAAGTACCTAGAAATTCCAGACCTTCTTATTATACAGTTCTCACGAGTCTCACCTAGGCTCCTTTTCTTGTACTCATCTTTCCCCCTGAAACAATAATATACTAGCACTTGCTCTGTTTATATAGTCTGCTCCATATATGCCCAGAATACAGAAAGAAGGAAGCAGTTATAGTAATTTCCTACATGCACTTCCACTTATGCTCTCTCAACTCACACTTCCATTACTCTGTATTCATTGCTACACTAATACCCAGAGTTTCAACAATTAAAAAAAAATCTAGAGGGAGCTGAAGGGAAATATATTCTTTTGTCTACTACCTGTTTCCTGTATTGTCCCCTGGTCCATCCCCCACCCCGCCCCCACTCTACTCCCAAGACATATGTAAACACACTGAGCACTGAACTTACAAAAGTTCCTTCAAATAACTCACTCTCTGCCTAGAGGAAAAAAAATAGCTTATCTTACTGATGAGTAAACTATTAACAAGAATTAGTTGTGAGGAGTGTTATGAGGCTCAAATACAAATATTGAATGTAAAGTACTTTTCAAATCTAAGAGGTCCATATGAATGCCAGTTATTATTATTTTTATTATCATAATAATCATCAGCATCATTATTTTTCTTGTTAATACTAGCCTTTAGTCACTAGATCTGAGGCCTGGTGATGACTTCATTCACTGGGCTTCCTGCTAAGCACAAGCAATGGTTCAACAGCAATACAGTGGTGTGCTGGCTCACAGGGGGAATGTATACACAGACACATTTTTAGGGTTACTCTGTATTACTAACACCTTCTTATGCCTAAACAGTCCATCAAACAATAATTCAAGCCCTCATTTGTAGACATTGCTGATTTCTAATGTGTAAATGATCATACTTCAAATTAACCATGCCTCTGGGTTAAAGCTGGCATATATGCCTGGAATTAGGGGCTGGACCAATACATCATTATAACCAACTACTTCTGTTTTGTTTGGGGTTTTTTTGGTGAAGCAATTGGGGTTAAGTGACTTGCCCAGGATCACACAGCTAGTAAGTGTTAAGTGTCTGAGGCCGGATTTGAACTCAGGTCCTCCTGAATTCAGGGCCAGTGTTCTATCCACTGCACCACCTAGCTGCCCCTAATCAACTACTTCTGATGTAATACAGCTTAACTTTCCAGAAGTAAAGCCACCTGAAATGATACCTGAGTACCAGGAAAACCTATTTCCTTTAGGTGCTTAATGAATGCATGAAGAAATATTCCCTATGTCAAGACAGCCTATGGAAACTCTACATTCACTTTTATATCTTCTACTGGGAACACAAGCACAACACAGAATGTTTCTGTGATGCTGTACACTGGAGAGCATTGTTGTTGCTCAGTTGTTTTGCAGTTATGTCTGACTTTTTTTGACCCAGTTTGGGTTGGTTGGTTGGTTGGTTTGGCAAAGATACTGAAGAAGTTTGCTATTTCTTTTTCCAGCTCAATTTGTAGATGAGAAAACTAAGGCAAACAGGGTTAAGTGACTTGCCCAGGGTCACACAGCTAGTAAGTGTCTCAGGCCAGATTTGAACCAGCACTCTATCCACTGTGCCACCCAGCTGCCCTAAAGGCCTCTAACAATATTTATTAAGTCACCAAGAATTTTTTTTGCATATCTAAAGCAGGGTACTTGGTCCTTCATTCAGTTTTATTAAGTTTTTCAACAGCAGCAGGAGAGCGATATGTTGACCACAATTTGTTGATCTGTTATCAGAGTTCAGTTCCAATACATTTTATAGAGGAAGTGTACCAATATATTATTGGCATCTTGATGTTTGAGACACTCTGAAGGGGAGAATGTACTTTATATATAGCAGGGAAAAGTTCCTTCTTCACATTTATTCCATATCTTCTTTTCAATGCAATCCAAAATGCAATTATTCAGTAGCTGCTGAGTACAAGGCAGTGTGCTAGATCCTGGGGGATACATAAACAAAATCATAGACAAGTTTTGCCCTCAAGATGCTTATAGTCGGGGCAGCTAGGTGGTACAGTGGATAGAGCACCGGCCCTGGAGTCAGGAGTACCTGAGTTCAAATCCAGCCTCAGACACTTAACACTTACTAGCTGTGTGACCCTGGGCAAGTCACTTAACCCCAATTGCCTCACCAAAAAAAAAAAAAAAAAGAAAAGAAAAAAAAAAGAAAAGGACAGATGGTTCCTAATGAAATAGCTCTTAATTTACTGACAAATTGCTTCACCATCTAAAAAAGACAATTTTCATTATTGTTTCCTCACCCCCTTTCTTTTCTTTTCTTTTTGGTCTCTATAACAAGTTCAGGATAAATTGCTTTGAGTAAGCAGATGCAATGGTCCTTATAAAACACTAGGTTTTTATTGCTTTGTTCAGGATTCAAATGTGTCAACTGTGTTCTGAGAACTGCCTAAGTCACCTAAGCAGTTTTCCCCAAAAGAGTATCATTTGAGCTGTCAGAGATTTGTTTTACCTTTTATTCAGTTAAAACTAACAACTTGGCACTATATGTATTTTTCTACAAGCTAAATTTCTATTGAAAATATGTTCAACCTGCCGAGTGACAGACTTCTGAAGTGTAATTACAAAAGCAACACTTAATCCACCCCAACAGTATTTCCTCTGTTTGCAAGCAACAAACAGAAGAATGTTCAGTGTTTTTCTTAACTTTGTCATGAAGTAGCTGCTCTACTTCTCCCATCATTTCTGAATATACTGAGTTCTAGAAGAGGAAATGATCAACATATGATCTCATTAACAAAAGAGGTAAACTGTTTCCTCTGCACAAGCATCTCACCATCTGATAATTTCCTCACTCTTCCCCCATATCACTCAAGGGACATTTCAATTAAAAAACAAACTTGAATTTTAAGCCAAAGTAATACTCCATGATTGTGTTCCCTTTCTAAGTGGACATTTGACAGAGGTGTTTGCAGTTTATCAGTGTAAGTCATGTCTCCCTTTTGGATTCAATTTTTGGGAGTTTCCATATTTGAATGTAGTAAATGCTCAACATTTCATGGTAGAAAAATTGTTCAGTCTTTGGTTTTCTAGGAGCACTGTTCTCTTTTTATAAATGTGTCAGGGAAAACGGGAAGATAAATTGTTCACATTTTACAAACCTGCTGCATTTTAGTTAATAAAGTCCTTTGGGTCAAGGAGATATAAGATATAGCTTTATGTTATATATCATGATCGGGCCCTACATATATGTTAAGGGGGCCTCAAATTTTAAAAATGTCTTGCATTTATCAGGCTTGTTAAATATAAGTTACATCAAAATTGAATTTAATATGGCTAAGCACAAATGTGAGAAACATTCAGGACCATTCACAACTATTAGGATAGCTGGTTCTGACTTTAAATCAGCAACATCAACAGCTCTTTCCCAAAGTGGAGAGCAATTCTGTCTCTCCAATTAGATTTCAAGTTCCTGAAGGTAAGGGACATTGTCTTGGACTTTTTTATATGTCTCATAGTGCTTAGGATGATGTGTTGCACATAGTAAGCACCCATTCTATATCTCTGACTTTCTAATTCATCAAAACCAAACTTTTGAAATCTGAATGTGGCCCAAATCCCTTCAAAGTCAAAAGTGGAACAGAAGACTTAATTTTTTAAATAAAGAAACAAAAAATCAATTAAATTTTTTTTTTTTTAGAATTTGTAGTTGAGAGAGTTAATTCTACAGATATTTACTGAGTGCCCACCATGCACATAACACATACAAACTATATAGATATTGCATTCCTTGGATGTACATAATGCATGTCTACTAATTATAAGACATGGTAGTTCTAGGGATACAACAGTGAATGAGAGTCTTACACTCAAGAAGCTTAAAGTCAAATGAAGAGACAAGATAAATATTCAACTCACCATTTTAAAGCAATTATTAATAGTGAACAGAAATTTTTATTTGTTACTGAGAATCATGGAAATTTAGCTGGAAGAAATATTGGAGATAATTAAAGTGGGCTCAAAAATGGAGTTAAATTACTCAAGGACACACTGCTAATAGCTACAAGAGCAAGATCCTAGGTCTTCTCACTTTCAATCCTCCCCAAGTAAAATAAATTCAAATAATTCATTTTCATATTCTGGTCATATCAGGAGCAGAGAAAAAGAAAGGGGAAGAAAGAGAAATGAATATCTTCTTATCAAAAGAAGAGGTGAAGAGATCTGGAATTGGGGAAAAGAGTAAAAAGATAATTAAAAACCACCAGTCAGAAGGAAGAAAAAAGAGAGACATCAGGCCCTGTATCACACTGCCCCCCCAAAAAAAAGATATATATTAGGACAACTGGAGATGGCCCCCAATATTTAAGGCAATTGGAGTCAAGTGACTTGCCCAGGGTCACACAGGTAATAAGTGCCTGAGGTGAGATTAGTTATTAATTAAAATATACATGAGAAACCAGACCATTTAAATGAAGGTTCTACCATTCGTTAATTGGTCTCCAGTTGTCCATTGAGTAAAGTTCAGACTTACCTGACTTTCAAAGCCTTCCACAATAGAACTTTATTTGTTTGCTTGGTTTGGGGTTTTGGTGGGGCAGTGAGGGTTAAGTGACTTGCCCAGGGTCACACAGCTAATAAGTATCAAGTATCTGAGGCCGGATTTGAACTCAGGTCCTCCTGAATCCAGGGCCAGTGTTTTATCCACTGTACCACCTAGCTGCCCCCCTTTCTTTTCTTTCTTGGTTTTTTTTTTAATTTTTAATTAAAAAATTTTTTTTCTGATATATGTCTTGCCACTGGACCCAGATGGCTCTGGAGGAGTGAGGCTAGTCACTTTGCACAGTCCTTCCTCACTTAAATCCAATTCACTGGAAGTCATGACATCACTTCCCCAAAGTCATGGTCCTCTTCTAGAGAAGGACAAACAACAACAACAACAACATTCTCTACTAGGTCAAAACAGCATCTGAAGGACATCGCTAAAAATGAGAATAGATTAACTTTCTCCTCAATCTTGTTCAGACCCCACCCAGGTTAGAAAGCCTATTGTGTTCTATTCCGTTTTGGGCGTGGGGGTGGGGTTGGAGGGGCTGGGCCTAGATCTTTTATCTGGATTGCCGGGGGCTGGGAGCTCCCGGTCTGGGAGTAAAACTGATATAATCAGTCACATTTTCCCCCGCAGTCCCTCATTAGGACTCATCTAGTCCTCCTGAATCCAGGGCCGGTGTGTCACCTAGCTGCCCCTCATGATCCAATTTTACAGATGATGAAACTGAAGCTGAGAGAGATTAAGTGAATTGCCCAATGTCATATAACTAGTAAGTGTCTGAGGTTGGATTTGAATTCAAGTCCAGTACTTTAGCTACTGCACCACTGCTGCCTCTGGTGTTATGGCCTTTTTTTTTTAAAACTGTTTAATTTGGTTTGGCTCTTTTTAGTTTTGATTTTCATAATACTTAGTTTAAGGTAGATGCTAGATAAACACAGTATAAATGTTTATAATTGGAAAGGATCTTAAGGCCTTCTTGTCCAATCTCTACATCACAGCTGGAATGAACTTCAAAAGTCATTTAGAAGGGGCCGCTAGGTGGCACAGTGGATAAAGCACTGGCCCTGGATTCAGGAGGACCTGAGTTCAATTCTGACCTCAGATACTTGACCTTGGGCAAGTCACTTAACCCTCATTGCCCTGCAAAACAACAACAACAAAAAGTCATTTAGTCCTATTCAGTTTATTCATTTGAGAAAACTATATTTCAGGTACACTGCAATCACTTTTCTACTTTTGAGAGATCACTTTTTTTTAGTACAACTGCCCACTTTTCACTTGGATTCATATTCTTTAAGTCCTTCTTTTCCACTGGCTATCCAAAAACTCCTTTGTGTATTACCACTAATGGTGCTCAGTTGAACGTCCATTACATCTGAGATGGGTAAAAAAAAAATAAAGGCTATTTCACACCTGATATCCATATTGTTCACTAAATACCTTTGTAGGAGTTGGGGAACCTTGTTATCCCTCCAGGGAAGCCTAGACAAAAGCTGTAACGAAAGTGTATTTTAAATGTATTCCTTAAGAAATCTCAGGTGTGAGGGAGCATCACAAGCCAAAGAAAGAACCTAAACCCCAAGGATCAGGCTTCTGATATCTAATCTAGTCCATATGAACCCAGAACCTTGGGAGGGCTCTGTACCATGAGTGACAATGACATATTATTTACCTAAATAACAATGGCTTACAAATATTGTGGTGACAAAAAGTCAGGGAGATAAGGTAGTACATACTAGCTATGCCCTAAAAGTGTACCTTTATGCTATAATACTATACCATACTATAATTTGGATGCAAAATGCAGTAACTGTAATACCCCAGTTTCCCCAAATTCCCTTTGAGATTGTTGTCTTAAAGAATTTTGCGGCATGCTTCCAAAGAAAGAAAATCCCAGTGGAACTATACACGATCATATTTGGATGTCAGACAGGCTAAATTCAAAAGTTTTTTTAGAAAAGGCTCAGGACAGCTATACAACCTTCCGAATTTTAATTGCCTGTACCTGTCACATACTGATAACAGCCCAGCTGTTATTTGTCCTGCTTGTGTTATTCTATTCTACAGGGTGAATAGCTAATAACACCAAATGTTGCTAGACACTTCCTGACAGGACCCATCTCCCTGGAGCATGCTACAGAAATGAAGGTCACTCCTCTATTGCTGCATTGGAGTCCTCCTATTTCCTTTTAACACTACAAGAGAAATTTTAGAGTGATTTTCCCCTTTCCAAAAAAGAAATGAAACAATTAGAAGCCAAAGAACAAGCAGTATTTAGTTACCACTGTGAGGATCAAGTGATTTTTAACTTCAAACTCCAAAAATACTGGTATATTAGATCTTCCCTTCCACCCTAGGCCCAAACTCTAGCTGCTCACAACTTTGTTACTCAGAGAAGCTTTCTTATATTCTGATATGCAACTTTTGTATTGTTTTTCAAAGGACTTTTAGGGGTAATGCTCATTGGAAGTATGGAGTCTTTTATTCCTTTAGCTTTTTTCTTTTCTTTTTGTTTTTGTTTGTTTTTGTGGGGCATTGAGGGTTAAGTGACTTGCCCAGGGTCACACAGCTAGTCAGTGTCAAATGTCTGAGGCCAGATTTGAACTCAGGTCCTCTTGAATCCAGGGCCGGTGCTTTATTCACTGTGCCACTTGGCTGCCCCCCTTTAGCTTTTTTCTAAGGTCTTACATCATTTCCATAACTTGGCCTGGGCTGACACTGTGACCACTAAATAACAGGGAGGGGTATGAGACAATATAACTAGTGGGATGAGAGCATTCATCCTTAATTTGCAAGCCAATGTCTACTTCCAGGGCAATATTCTAACCTACTAACACTGTGGTTCTGTCCTTAAACATTCATTGACCTGTGCCTATCTCTAGGTGACAAACTTCTGGTAGGATTTTGATAAGAGGAACACTGGTCCATCAGATCTCCCACCTAGCTCACATGCATGTAATCCTAAATATGCTGCGCAGCTCCTTCAACAAATACTGCCTGAATAGCCTACTAGTAGCACTAGATCAGGTGCCAGGGAGGATGTAAATATTTAGAAAACAATAACTGCCTTTAAAGAGCTATTGAGTGGGTGCAGCGTCTGCAAATAGCTCCAAGAAGGAATGTAAATCAGAGAGGTTATGGTAGAAATGCTACTGGACTGGGAACCAAAATACTGGGTTTTTATTCTAGTTTTCTCACGAACTAGCTGTATGACTGGGTTAAATCACTTCATCTCTCTGGGCTCAGTTTCATTGCTTTTAAAAATGGAGTTATACTTTATGACCTCAAGGTCCCTTCCAGATTTAAGACTATGCTTCTGTGAAGTTTTAAATGCCTTACTAAGTAATCTGAGAAGTAATTAGCATTCCAAACACCTAAGGAATCTTCAGTTGTGTGACAAGGGCAAGTGGCACACTCCAGGAGATAGTGTCCAATAATAAGCACAGTCTTACAAGGTGAAAGGACTTTGCCTGCTCCTCTGACCTGACCTATGAGGTCCTCTCCAAAAGTCCTCCTTCACCCCTGGCTTAAAGGGGTTGCAAGTCAGCTTTTATCGTTCGGTTGTTTCAGTTGCATCTGACTTTTTGTGACCCCACTCGGGGTTTTCTTGGCAAAGATACTGGAGTGGTTTGCCATTTCCTTCTCCAGCTCATTTTATGGATGAGAAACTGAGGCAAACAGGGATAAGTGACATGTCCAGGGTCACACTAAGTAAGAAAGTATCTGGGGCCAAATTTTAACTCAGGAAGATTAGTCTTCCTGACTCCAAGTCCAGTACTCTATCCACTGCACCACCTAGCTGCCCAGGACATCAGAGGACTGCAAAATGTGGGGATGTCATTGTCCAGAGCACTTTAGGGAAGAAGTGCATCTCCCCCACTCATGTGCAAAAAGTATGTTCCCCTAGATGATGACTCCTTGAACAAAACACTGTTTCCCCCATCCTAGTTGGAGCTCTAAGACATTATGCAACTTAGGGTATAACCAGAAATATTTGTTATACCCCAATGGTTGACGTTAGTAAAACATGGAAATCATTTGTTGCTACCAATTATAGTCAATGGTCCGTCTAGGGGTGAATTTCTAGAATTTGTTGATGATTCTCAATCAACTTTTATTTTCGTAAAGGAGTATGGTGATTCAGATGAATAATCATATTTGGCTTTGGGGTAATGTGTTTTCTACTTATATATATATATATGGTAAACACACTTGAATGTGGATATGGTTGACATTCTAGGAAATAAAGGAATCAATAGAATCAGAGCTGGAATGAGTCTTAGAAATCACCTATACCAGCATGGCTCCTGTCCTTAGTTTTATAATCCATAAACAAAAGAATTAAACTAGGTGACCTCCACATTCTCTTCTGGCTCTAAACATTTATGAGCCCCTTCCTTGTAGAAAGAAGTGACTCAATTGAGTGATTTGCCCAAGCTCTCGTGGCAGTGCTAGAACTAGATCATGGGTCTACTGCTAGAGGGTGGCCCTGTAGTATGTGAAGAGAACACTGGAATGGGAGTTTAGCATTAAATAAGTCAACAAGCCATTTATCAAGCACCAACTATGTGCTAGGCACTTTGTTAGATGCTGGAGATACTAGGACAAAATGAAATGGTTCCTGACCTTTAGATTTGTATATTCTATAGGGGAAGACAATGTGCAACAATATAAGTATTTTGCAAATGAATTCAAAGTTGGTTTGGAGGAAAGGCACTAGCAACTAGGGGATCAGGAAAAGTTCCTTTGCACTTTCATTACCATCACTTCTAGGGTTTTTTGGTTTGTTTTTGGTGAGGCAATTGGGGTTAAGTGACTTGCCCAGGGTCACACAGCTAGTAAGTGTTAAGTGTCTGAGGCTGGATTTGAACTCAGGTCCTCCTAAATCCAGGGCTCATGCTCTATCCACTGTGCCACCTAGCTGGCTCCATCATTTCTGTTTAAAGCTGCTTCTCAATCCCCCTGCCAATTCTTTCCTCTTTTGTCAAGTCCTTCAATCTCTTCAATACTTTCTCAGGCTCTTGATTCTCAATGGATTAAATCAGAGCCTCCTGGCAGTCAGTAACTAGTCTTTCACTTACAAAATAAAACCTAACCCCATTACTCCCTATGAAATCAACATTTCTTATTTAATTAATAATCCCTTATTCTCCAAATAATCATATAATGTTTCATTTTTTATTTTAAAAATTTTATATTTTATTCTGTCACAGCTGTTTAAAGAAATCAGTAGCAGAAGCAGTTAGCTAAGGAGAAGGCTTCAGCTGCTAACTTCTGGTTGGCTGAATAAAAAGACAAGAGTCCTTGCTGTTGCCTTTTCGTGTTCCTGAGAGTTTATGAGAGGTAAAGCCTCTCAGAAGTGCCTGTTGCTCTTTGCTACCCACTCTGGCTTGAGAGGGAAAAGAAGAAAACAGAAAGGTTTAGACTGTTTTTCTGTATAAGAAGAGAAGCTTCGATCTAATTGGGATGACAGCGCCCTGTTGAGTGAAGAGTTGACTGCACTTGTTTGCCTTGCACAGAGAGGCAAGCTGAGTGGTTTTTGCTGTCATTTCTATTTGCTACAGTCTGATTTCGTTATAAGATATCTTCATGAGTAAATAGCTGGCCAAGCTGTGTGGCCCAGAGAGAGCCAACCTAATGAATTTGTACAGTTCTCTAGCTTGGAGGAAATAGATACACAATTCGATAGTATAGAATTTTTACAAAGCCCTTTTAAGAATGATTGTAAGTTGGGGGCAGCTAGGTGACCTCAGACACTTGACACTTACTAGTTGAGCAAGTCACTTAACCGTCATTGCCCTGCAAATAAATAAATAAAATTTTAAAAGAATGATTGTAAGTTGAAAGAACTTGTAAATGCTTTATTGATTTGAGGGGGGAAAGGATTTGCCCAGCTAGAGTCCAGTAAGGACCAGTGGACAATTAATAGACAGGTAGCTTCACATGATATAGATGTTCCTGAATGTACCAATAACATCCAAAACCTGAAGTCCTGAATTTCCCTGAGTATATAGATTTTCCTCCCATGTGCTTCCTTGACAGATTTTTTGTTTGCCCTTTTACTTCCACAGATTCTAAGCGCATCAGTGTATCATACTGCCTTCCTTGTTGATTATCTCCAATTTACTCTGTATGATAGCTCATTCGTACATAGTTATTGTACATGTATGTTGTCTCCTTCACTGGATTATGAACTCCTTGAAAATATGGACTGTCTTCTGCCTTTTTAAAAAATCCTCAGTGCTTAGCATTGCACATGGTACGTGGTAGACATTTAATAAATGCTGCTTACTGACAGTCGTTTACTGACTATAAATTTTAACATTTAACCTGCATTTTCTTTATTACATGAGTTCTGGTGATGCTATTATATATATTTTTTCCTTATTGCTAAGGAATGAGTTATGTTTAAGGTCTAAAAGTGTCATCACTGTAAGTGGCTAATATAGTTAAATGGAAGCGCATTGGTTGGGGCTTGAGAGCTACCGCATTTGCCCACAACATGGTCACTCTAAAGATGCTGAGAAAATTTGAGTATAACCACAAGATGGCGGTCCTTCTCTAGGAATTTAGACCTGCCATTTTGAGAGCATGTGAGCTGGCCCTGAAAGTCATAGTAGGTGTCTACATACCCTATGAGAGATGTGAAGTGCTACAAGGTAGGTGGCCACCCTACATACCTGTTATATAAATATAGAGGGTCAAGACTGAACTAAGAAATTCCCCAAATGTGGGGTAAGGGTTATGGAACTTTAGCTTTTCTTATTTTAGTAATCCCAAGCAGCATTTCATATCAAATCCTAGACTAGGATCCAGAATCTGTTCAGAGAGGGTTTCTTTCTTGCCTTGCCATTTGAAGCTATAACATTTGATGGGGTGGGACACATATATATGCATAAGAGACAGAATTGTCTGCACATGCACCAGAGATTATGATGAGCCTACCAGGCTGGGCACTCACATATAGCACCATCTCTTGATAAATTATATATTCATCTTCTTTGTTGGTTAATTAACAAAATTATACCCTTTCTGTAAAGTTATAGAAGGCGAAACACCAACCAGAATAGGCTACTTGCACTACTACGGTGCTCCCAACCATCATGTGGACTTACTGTCCAAGTACAAAGCATACACCAGTGTCCTAATAATTATCTCTGTCTATTCCCCTGTAAGTTTCTAAGCTCCATGAGAACAAGAATCCTGCCCTATCTAAACTTTGTATTTTCCCCAGCACATAAAGACAGTGCTCTGCATGTAGCAATCACTTTTAAATGTCTATTAAATGTGTATGTCTTCAAGTTTATGCTTTTTCTCATGCTAATACTCCCAAATGGAACTCCCTCCCTTTTCTCGAATATGCAATTTTTACTCATCCTTCAAGGCTCAGCCCAAGTCTCTCCTGCATGAACTCTTTGATTCAAGGACAGCTTGTCAGAAGTGTTCTTTCCTTCCACTGAATTCCTAGATTTATTTATCAGTGCTACTTATTTGGGAATTAATCATATACCACCTAATACTGTTGATTAATTTTTCACATATGTGTAGCACCCCACCTTGGGCTACTTCCCCAACTTAGCAACTGGCACTAGTGGCACTTGGGGTCCCAAGAAAGAGGCCAACTATTACTTGATGATTCTAATGATAAGGGGATAGGTTTCTAGCCTAGCTCAAAAGTCACCATACATTTGCTTTCCAGTAGCAATCAATCAGTTGATTTGATTTATTTTAGCTGTTATTTACTAAGGTGGAATAATAAGTATAGTTGGTTAAAAAAAATCCATAATTTCCTGGACAAAATTCTCCTTCCAATATACACAGATCCATGGAAAAAGTGGGTAGAGCATTGGTCCTGGGTTCAGAAAGACAAGTTCAAATCCTACTTTAGATATTGCCTCAGTTTGGTCAACTGTAAAATGGGAAGAATAATATCTACCTCCTAGAGTTGTAAGGATCAAATGAAATAATATTTATAAAGCACTTAGCTCAGTGTCTAGCACATAGTAAATAAATAGTAAATAAATGCTAGCTATTATTATGTTATTACATATAAGACTGTTGTTTGTCCTTCATTTTCAGAGGACCAATAACATCATGGTGGAATGTCTTGATTAGTGTGTGAATTGGATTTAAGTGAGGAAGAATTGCATAAAATCAACAACCTCACTCTCTCTTTTAGAGTTATCAAAATCCAGTGGCAAGACAAAAGTCAAGATGACTGGAGCTGGCTCTGGATGCTGTGGCTGACCTTAGTGTCTATGGTGTCTGACCAAACTCTCAGCACTCCACAGTGCCTCCTGTAGCCCCATTCATAAGCTGTTGGAACAAACTGTTCTCATCTGTCCATTCTGCAAGGGAAAGTCTTCACATGCCTGGGGTAGACACCCCGCTTTTAACTCACCAGAAGTCATAGGAAGGTAGAAGGTAAGGAGAGCTTAAGAGAAAAAATAGAATTCAGTTTTGAGAATGTTGAGCTTAAGATGTTTTCTGGGAATCCAGTTCATGTCTGAAAAGGCAGGTAGATGTGTGAGTATGAAGATCAACCAAGAAAAGATACATATATGACAATGGGGTAACTCATAGATACTAGTGTTTTATGGTCTAGAAATCCTTTCTTGACTTCATAGCTAGCATTCCTCTCTGGAACAAGGTGTTATGCTCTTTGAAGCTACCTCCCTCCTTAGATGACTGTCTTTCCATATTTATTTGTCCATAGTGAGTCATTCTGCTCCTGGCTAGATGTGTTCTCTTCTGTTGGTCCACTCTGATGACAAAGTCAATGGATGAGGAGTGGGAAGAGAGATAGAGAAACTCCCTCCTTCCTGCAACAGCTATTTCTTCTCAAAGGCCTTGCTCCAACTCTGGAGTCCTCGACTCTCTCTACCACTGGATCATTCACCACTTGACTAACCACTGTATTTTTACATAGGCCCAGAGGTTTGTCTGACTATTTCAGCCAATCACAAAATGTTTCCTGCGTGGTATCACCTGTTTTTATCAGCCAATCAAGCAAAAAGTGTATATTAAGTGCCTACTAGAGCCAGGAACTATGCTAGGCACTGAGGATATAAGAACAAAGAATAAAACAATCCCTACTCTAAATGAGCTTATATTCAAAAGGGAGATACAACAAATACATATAAGAATATAGAGAGCATGAATATAAATTTAATAAATACAACATAGTAAAATTATTTTATTATTTTCATGGATAAATAATAATATTAAATTATAAATTATAAAATTATTGTTAAATACAAGGTAGTTTGGGAGGGTAGGCATTAGCGGTTGAGACAATCAAGAAAGGACTCATACCCCCAAAAAGTGAATGAGCTCCATTTTAATAAGAGGGATTCTATGAGGCAGAGGTAAGGAGTGAGTGCATTAAAGACATGGGGGGATGGTAAGTACAAAGGCAACAAGATGGGGGAGGGGGCAGCATGAGGAATGGAATGTCCTCTGTGAGAAACAAAGAAAGCCAATTCTGCTGGATCACAGAGTGCAAAATGGTGAGTGATATCCAATGGAAATGGAAAGGTAGGTTGGACCCAGGTTGTGTAGCTTTTAAAAGCTAAACAGAGGAAATGATAGTTTATCCCAGAGGCAATAGGAAGCCACTGTCATTCCTTCACCCAACAGTCAAACCCCTATACATCTTTCTAATTGATTAAAAGCTTATATTTACATAGTATGGTAAGGTTGTAGGAAAATTCTATAACACTTAGTTTACCCTGTTGGTTGATTCAATTAAAGGTAACTGGGTCTTCTGTGATTACACCCATGGAGGGAGGAGAGAATCCCCACCCTAAAATCTGTCTCATCTTTCTCTCCAAATAGATTATAAACTCCTTGTGGACAGGGAGAGACTCTGCATGAGTGTTTTAGTTCCTTCTGTTCTTCATAGTACCCATCATGTGTAAGGTACTGAGTACACTGAAGTAGCCCCACTTAATGACAGAAGGAAGGAGTCACTCAGAGAAAAAAGATTACTCTCTAGGCATCTGCTATCTTCTCCCTTTCACTAATGTTTTTTACTTCCTGAAATTGGGGGTGATTTTCCATATGAGTGATACAAAACAGTTTAAAACCTCCCTTAAGACTATTGTATTTCTTTGGCACTACTTCCTAAGGTTAAACTTATTTTTTTTTCTAAGCAATCTCCCACTGGACTGTAGACTAGAAACATAATAGTATACAAGAATCAGTTGATTATGTTGCTAAATGATTTTATTGTCTTTCCTGGAATTGGAGATAGCCCTTCATACCTCCATAATTCAGAATAAACTTTCATAGTATTGACCTACCCACACCATTTTTCTATTCAAAAAATCTTAGGTGGTCTCTAGTTGTCCACTGAGTTAAGCTCAGTCTACTTTACCTGACTTTCAAAGCCTTCCACAATAGAATTTTTTTTTAAGTGAGGCAATTGGGGTTAAGTGACTTGCCCAGGGTCACACAGATAGTAAGTGTTAAGTGTCTGAGGCTGGATTTGAACTCCGGTACTCCTGACTCCAGAGCCGGTGCTCTATCCACTGCGCCATCTAGCTGCCCCAAAATATCTTTTAAAAGATAATTGTGCTATAATCTTTTAAAATATCTTTTAAAAGATAATTGTGCTATAATCTACCAATATAATATCTCAGTAGCATTATAAAAAATGATCATTTTGTAGATATTAGCAAAAAAAATTAAGAAGACTTTTATACTTTTAAATTGCCCCCATTCTCAAACTTTACAAAAAAAGCAGGGGACAACACCCAAATACCAAAAAGAAGCATTTCCCATCAGAACACCCTTACTTCTGAATCCCAAGAAGGATCAATTTACGCTCCCCAAAGACACATGGTCATAGCTAAAAGTAAGAAGTATTATGAGGGAACTGATGTGGAAGGCAAATAAGAAAGATGAGTAGGGTGTTTTGGGTTTTTTTCTCTTACTAGTTTTTTTCCTCTTCCTCAAAGCTGAGGTGTATGTACACAATTCATTACTTCATTCTGTGGCTTCTGGATGACACTTTTATTCTGCAACTCTGAAAAGAGTAATCCCTTAGCATTTACAAAGTGTAGCAGGATTAAGAGGAGACACAATCAGTCAGCCTTTGCACACAAGCAGCTTTAAATCTGATCTGAAACACAGTCAAGGTCTCTACTCTAGAGGCTTCATTAAACACGAACTTTCAAAATTTTCCCTAATTCCCCTGAGGAGTCATTTGTGGGCTGTGGCAAAATTAAAGCACATGAAAGGTGCTGCTGCTGCATTGTTAATGTTTGTTCTTTATATAAAGAGGAGAAATAGTCTGGTACTGCAGATTCCCTTCTTTGATCCTAAGGGAAATACAAACCAGGCCTAACTCCTTGACCAGAAGAGTTAACTTTCTGCCTTTTTTTTTTAATGTAAATATTTGATTTACATTTAACCTTTGCATATTCCGACCAGATTAAGAAAACAATCTTTCCCACACTAAGAAAATATACCTGGTAAGCTTTTAATACCTGGAGAGAATAGAAGCCCCTCTCCAACAGCCATTTCCTAACATAGGGTCTTAGAGATAGTTCTGTAAGGGATCTATTAGGCCTCTTAGTCCAATCCCTTCATTTTACAAATAAAGAAACTGAGGCCCAAAGTCACTAAATGATTTGCCCAGTCACATAGGCATTGGGTGACAGATCCTAACTTTGAACCCTGGACCTCTGGCTCTGAATCGCTTGCTTTTTTTCCTCTGTTCCCCAATAAGACGTCCTACTGACTTCAAAGGGTTGTCGTTCTATATCATTGTGAGTAACTATTGTTACGTTCATATTTTTAGAAGCTAAGTTACTTTCCTTATATCCTTTCCAAATATAAATTTAGCCACTTACTGCTAATAATCACCAGGGCTTTGCAAAAGGCTAAAAACTCTGCTAAACTCCTCCTCTTCTAAGGACAGAATATGACCCACTGCAAAGCTCTATAGTAGGTCATGAGCCATGGATATCCTCTTTGTATCAGCAGCCAAATCCCACTATGACTCATCATCATGGATTACTGAGCATTTCTGTGTCTAACTAGAGCTACAGCCTTGTGCCCAGTGAGCCCACAGAATCCTCAAGGGGACAGGTTAATTCTTATGGCCAAGGGTCATAAGGAGCTAATATTCCTACAATAAGCACATTTCTTTAGCTGTTTTAAAATTGGCTTTAAAACTAGATCTGATAATAATATTAAGAAAGCATTTTAAGGCTTATAAATAGTTTTCCTTATAACCACCCTGGAGAGAATCTACACAAATATTTTTATTTTGCAGAGGAAAAAAGGTATAGTGACTTGCCCAGGATGACTCAAGACAAATATTAGTCCCCAAATTATATTTAGATTTTAATCCCTATCCCTCTCACTTCCCAAGTATCAGGTAGCAGAATTGCAAGAATAGAGTGGAGGTAAAACATTATTAAGATCAAAAACTCAGTATCAAAAAACAAAGAAGTCATTTTCTTTTTAAGGACAGCTTTTATCAAACTTTTTGCATGTCAATTATTTCTACTAATTTTGCCAAAATCCTTGGGAACATAAATCAGAGGGCCATAATCTATAGGGTTATAGAAATTCCTCTTCTAGTTAAACTCCTTATTAAAAGTTTTATTGAGAATATGTTTTGTTTTTATATTACAAACATTTATAGATTATCCCCACTCCTTGAGAGGTCTCCTATAACAAAGTAAAACAATTAAATATAATCAACAATACAGCAACCTCATCTGAAAGTGCAACATTTCACATTGAACACACCATTCCCAACCTCTCCTTTGAAGACCTGACTGTTAAATGTTTACCACAATACTTCTGGTCATAGGGGACACAAAAAAAAGGGCAGCAACTTGGTGAGTGAGATGGAAGCTTTGAGCTGGGACCCGAACATCTTTACATGCCTCAGTGTAGTTATAGCCCCGTTTCATAACTGAAAATAAATTATTTTGTTGAGTACCTTCCCAGTAACAGAATGAATTTGTTCTGCAAGAACATATCTGACTAGGCATAGTCTAATCACCACAAGGTTGGCCTCTTCATAATGAATTCTCTGACCACAGCAACCCATGAAACAGACAAAAATACAAAATGTATTCCTGTACCCCACCCCAGCAAAACCCACAAAATTATTAGGTATCAAATTGACTAAATGCCTACTGAATTAAGATTCAATTCAATCCCTAAAATATTTATTGACCACATATTGTTTGCAACCCATTACTCTAAGCTCTGTGGAAGATGCAAAGATGAATAAGACATAGTTCCTGTCCTTGTGGAACTTACAGATAGGGAATATAAGCTAGGTGCACAATTAACTATAACATATGGTGCTATGGAAAGAGTGCTAGACTTAGAGTGTGGAGAGTCTTATATTCAAATTTTGTTTACCAGTGCACAACCAGATAGCAGACATTGCCTAAGACAGAAAGGGCAGGAAGTAAATGAGGAAAAGAAAGAACAATTCAATAGTGCTTTGAGGTTTGCAAAATACTTTGCACATATCATTTAATTTGGCCCTCATAACAGGAAGGAATTGCAGAATTATTATGCCTTATCATCTGGTTTGTAGATGAAGAAATTGAGATTCAAATATTAAGTGATCTGCCCAGGTTGACAGAGCTAGAAAGTGTCAGGACCAAGGTATCTTTGCAGATTCCCAGTCCATTCATCTTTGCACAACCCAGAGAAACTGTGTAGCTGTTTTAGAAACCTCAGGTCCTGAGAGGGCTGGCTTTCCTACACACTGACTCATTCAGTTTACCAAGCAGCTGGTCAGGTAGATAATGGGCCTGCAACACCCTCTCTGGCACTTCCCTAGCTGGCACTATTATCCAAATGGAGAAAACTTGATATAATACAGATTATTTTAGAATTGTTTTTTGCTTATTAAAACTATAGAGTATTGTTTGAATGCTCTTAGTATACTTGTTGGCATAGCTTGTGGCACATAGTAGGTGCTTAAAAGGGAGGGAGGGAGAGAGAAAAAGAGAGAGAAAGAAAAAGAAAGAAAAAAGAGAAAGAAAGGAAAGAAAAGAAATAAAACGGAAGAAAGGAAGGAAAAAGAAAGAAGACATCAGAATTCAAAATACTCATCAGTCTGGGGTTATTCAATGTAGGGTGAAACAAGACTCATACTTTCAGTTCCTCAGAGGGTGTCACAACTGATAAATCTCAATAATCAAGACAAGATTAAATTATGTTCAGAATTTTCTGTTAAATAAGGGAGAGAAGTGTGAAATACATTTGTAAAGATGTCCATAAAATTATTAAAATAAAATATTTCCCTAAAGGAAGAAGTGTTAGTTGTCTTGGAAAATTCCCTCATTTGGGACATTTCATTCTCCCAACAATACTGGACAAATGAGGCATTTGTATACAAAAAAAGCACGAGGATTTGGAAGAAAAAAGTAGTTGACTATTTTCATATTAGTGTCCCAACATTTAAGTTTTACCTTGAAAGCAAGCACCAATAGCAACCCATGCTTGGAAAATGTGAATCTATAAATATGAATAATTTTTAAATATACCTAATAAAAAACTTATTATCAACTTGGGATGTGGAGTTGTGCTTTAAGGAGTATTTTTCCTCCCCTACTCTTTAATGAATATAGGAAACGAAGAAAATTATTGCTTAATGAACAAATGTCAACAATGATTTCAGATTACACTTAGAGCAAATAAAACATGCTGTTCCTTAGCAGTAACCTTATCAACGGTTCCCAGGCTATGGATCCTAAAAGGGCTATGATGGACTATTTGCAAGTAGATACTGACAAAGTGAAGAGAGAAATCAATTGTCGCTTGACATAGCTGATTGGAAAAGTATAAAAAGTTTTCTGAAATAATTAGGAAAATTTTTTAATGGTAAAATCACAAATATAATAATTTTTTTGCCTTTTCCATCCCAAGACAGTGTAATAGCAAAGAGAAGGGAGGTATCTATTTTCATGTCAAGCACTCAAACCTGGAATCCACATTTACATATGGAGATGGATGAATTTAGACAGAAGGGCAGCTAACTGACTCAATAGAGAGTGCTAGGTCTGGAGTCAGGAAGACTCAGCTTCCTGAGCTCAAATGAAGCCCTAGATATTTACCAGCTGTGCAACCCTGGTTAAGTCACTTGACCCTGTTTGCCTCTGTTTCCTCATCTATAAAATGGAGAAGGAAATGGCCAACCAATGCAGTATCTTTGCCAAGAAAACCCCAAATGGGATCATGGAGAGTTAGACACAACTGAAACTGAACAACAACAGAGGTCCTCATAACCATCCAACACAGTATTGATTCTGTTTCATGAAAGGGACAGTGCATCTCTTCAGAAAATCCCATCCCTCTCTTAGATAGGCAATGATAATCTACTATGATAAGATCACAAATCTCAAGCCAAAAGACACTTTGAAGGCCGCCTGGTCATAGGATCATAGCACTAAAGATAGAGGATATATTGGTCAACCCCACAATTATACAGATGAAGAATCTCAGGGCCAAGGACACCTAAGGTCAGTAAGCATCAGACAAGAGATTTCAATCCAGGTACATGGGTGCTAATATTATCCTCTTTTTACAGGTGAGGAAACTGAGGCAGGCAGACATTGTGTGACTTGTCCAGAGTCACACAGCTGGTATTCGTCTGAAGTCAAATTTGAACTCAGGTGTCCCTGACTCCAGGCACAGTGCTAAACAACTTACCTACCCCTAAGGGGTGTATAGGATGTTCCAGGAAGACTAGAAACTTTGGTGTGAGGGCTTCCTGAGTCCTTTCCAGAGCTGCTCATTCACCATGGTGTCCACCTTTCAGCCAAGTTTCGACTGTGTCTTCAAGAAGCTGTAGCATGTGTAGTAGCCACACCCTGGTAAATCGTCTAAGCTGATGGGCTGAACCAGGTTGATGGTAACCAACAGACCTCAATCCTGTCAGTAAGTTTGGGAGATGTCTACTTGTGGCATGCAAAGACTTCCCCAGGTAGAATAGGTAGGTGAGAACAATTTGTTCCAATGGCCATAAAAACTTGAAGCTGTGAAGATCCTTAGAGCTTGGTCAGACATCAAAGACACAAAAATTATCTGCTGAACCCAAGCCAGCGCCACTCTTTCTAACTTTTGTCTTGCTACTGGACTTGTATGACTCTGAAAGAAAGAGTGAAGCTGATGACTTCATACAACTCGGCCTAACTTAAATTCAATTCATATACTAGTCAAGACATCACCTGTGGGGTCATTGGTCCTCTTCAAAAACAAAGGACAAACAAAAACACCATGGAAGGCAAGGTCAGTGAAAGAAGGAGGAAGAGTGTCTTGTCCTCCTCCAGAACTTTGTTTTCTGAGATCTGTGGTTTCTTCAGCAATCTGAATTTGTCTTCAGAAATTCATTTGAAGATTCCTTTGGGGTTTTGCCTGAGGGACCAATTGTGGCCCTATACCTGACAATCATAGGACCATAGATTTAATGTACAGCTATAGAGGACCTCAGATGTTATATAGCCCAGTTTCCTCATTTTACAGGTGAGGAAAATTGAGACCAAGAAATGTGAAGTGACTTTTCAAAGGTCACACAAGCCATCAAGTAGCAGAGCTAGAATTCAAATCCAGGTATTCTGACTATAAATCAAATACTCATTAACTAGTTTATAACTGATGGCTTTGTATTTGTTATTGAGTTGAACCTTGACCTCACAATCCTTTCTTTTTAGCTGATCCCTACACATGAACTTGTGCTATAATTGCTAAGATGGCTGGACAAAGTAGATCAACTATACTCTGTTTAATTCTTTCCACAAGGGCAGACATAGCCAAGCTGTGTGTGTGGAGTAGGGGAGGGTGGAGGGCACTTCCCACAACTCATAAAAGGAGCAAGAGGAAGAAACTAAAACTATTAGGTACTGAGGTAATTTGTTATGGCAAACTACAGGGCCACTGAACTGTGTAAGTCTCTGATATACATACTTATTAAGAGTTCAGTCATTATCACCACAATGCAGCAAGATCCTATTGTTATATAACAGCTCATCATTACATGGAGGCAGATTTATTATAGGTCAAAATATTTCCTGAAATATCACTATATAAAATAAAATTCAATAATAATAATAATACTAAAGCAATTATTCCCAGCTCCTTATATGTACTAGGTATTGTGCCAGGCTGTCCAGATGCAGGTGCAAAGAATAAAATAGTCCCTGCCCTCAAGAAGCTTACATTCTATGCAGATCATTTAAGCATGAAAAGCTTAAATGTAAGGATAGGGTAAGCCTTACTCTCAATCATACCTTATAAAATAGTTTCTCCTCTCACTGAATGAAATTAAAATGTAGGATGGGGAAAATATAACATTGGGGGGGGGGAGGGGCAATGAGGGTTAAGTGACTTGCCCAGGGTCACACAGCTAGTGTCAAGTGTCTGAGGCTGGATTGGAACTCAGGTCCTCCTGAATTCAGGGCGGGTGCTTTATCCACTGTACCACCTAGCTGCCTCCAGGAAAATATAACATTAAACTTTTTATCATTATGACCTTAAGAGAGTACTCAGAGATTGCTTCTATATCTTCACATAATTATGAGGTTTTTGTCTCTTCTGTGGCGTAAATGTGAGATAAAAAGAGTCAGGGAAGTCTTTATCTAGGGCAGGGCTTCTTAATCTAGGGCCCTCAAACACCACTCCTCCCACTCCCACCTCATGGATAGATATCGTGGGAGGGTGGTCTACGAATCTGGATGGGGAAAAAAACCCTTTATTTTCACTAACCTCAAATTAAAACTTAGTATTTCTTTCCATTATAAATATTTTATTTTTTCAATTATTCTGGGAAGATGTTTCTATATCTCACCAGACTGCCAAAAGAATCCATGATATAAAAAAGATTGAGAACCCCTGATGTAGAATTTAAGGTTTAGAACTTTCTCTTCTAATCCCATAGCCATTCCCCTTATAGAGTATGGCAAAATAAGGCATATGTTGAATTTGGCTTTCCATTAGATTTAAAAGCCTCTTTGGGAAAGAAAGGCAGATGCATGGGGCTAATTTAAGTGTTTTGATTTTTCAAGTTATATCTGGCTCTTAAGGTTTTGCATGGGAGTATTCTAATTCTCAAAATAAACATATATGCTAGACTAGTTATTTCTATTGTGTGCAGAGAAAAATATCCTAATTTCATCTAAACAGATTAGTATTTTTAACTCCTGAGACATCTAAATTATCTATAAAGAGTAGACAAGAAATGTTCCAATTTATAGTTAAAATAGAAATACACTTGAGTAAACTGTCTTACTGTTTCCTCTACACCTCTTTATTTGCAAATGCTTTTAGACTCGAAGGTGCTATAGTCCATCTCATCCTTCCCCTCTCTACCAAGAAAAGAAGGTTCACAGATAAATTTACAGGTATCCACAAAGAAGATGCTATGACTTGGGGGGGGGGGCAGGTGAAGAATTTGGGGAAAGACCAGGAGACAAAGGAAAGCTCTTCTGTAGTTGGCCACTCCCACTACCAAACAGCTCTCCAGAACTCCCAAACTTTACCTTAAATGGACTTTCATCCCATGTCCCCTCTGTCCATTTTCAGAAGCAGGTCTAACATTCCCTCAGCCTAGGTGAGATAACCCTGTCCTGTTCAGCTATTGTTTCTACATCACCTGAATTTTTTATGGTCTCATTTATACTTTCCTTGAACTCCCTTCTCTATGCAGTCATACAATACATTCACTAAAGCCTGGGGTTCTTAAAGGTTGGGTATCTGTTTTCGCTTGTTTTTTTGTTTATTTGTTTGTTTTTGTTTTTGTGGTTCTAGTAAATAAAATGTTTGGGACCCAGGCCCATGTCATCATTTCCTCTCTCAGAACATGAGCTGCTAGAGGAAAGTAAAGCATTTTTTTAGCTTGCTCTTTCAAGAGACCAGTCTACTGAATAAAAATGTTGAATGCATATGCTTCATTGTCATCATTACTTTTCAGAATCTGAGCTGTTTGGGGGTAGTCTATTTTACTTCCTTTGTAAAGCCCAATCACAGAACTAGATAAGTATAGGTGCCTGTTGTTCAGCCAAATCCAACTCTCTTCTTGACCCCATTTGGGATTTTCTTGGCAAAAATACTGGAATGGTTTGCCATTTCCTTCTCCAGATAATTTTGCAGATGAAGAAACTGAGGCAAACAGGTTTAAGTGATTTGTCCAGGGTCACATAACTAGCGTCTGAGGCCAAATTTGAACTCAGAAGGATGAAGTCTTCCTGACTCCTGGTCAGGTCCTCTGTCTATCCACGGTGTCACCTAGGTGCCTAAGAAATATTATATTTAGGGGGCAGCTAGGTGGCTCAGTAGATAAAGCACTGACCCTGGACTCAGGAGGACCTGAGTTCAAATCCAGTCTCAGACAATTGACACTAGCTGTGTGACCCTGGGCAAGACACTTAACCCCAATAGCCTAAAAAAAAAATTATATTTAGGGGCACCTAGTTGGTGTAGTGAGTGCATAGAGCACAAGCTCTGGAGTCAGGAGGAACTGAGTTCAAATCTGACCTGGCCTCAGTTTGCAAAAAAGAAAGAAATGCTATATTTGATAGTAAGGATTATAGTCACATACATTTTTCTACAGTGAATTCTTAGGCCAAGAAACTTTGGAAGAACCAATGTACTGTAGGAGAAAAAACAATATATCTAGACTCAAAGCCTAGCTCTGCAATCCAAGGACAGATCAAATCCCAGTCTAGGTTTGTTTCTTCATTTGTAAAATAAAAGAATTGAAAGAAACAAGCTCTAAATCTAAGACCCTGTGTTAATGGAATAGGTTAATGAGGTGGCAATTAGTAGATCTACCTAAGTAATTATCAGCTATCCCTGTTTAGGAATATATACGTATAAATCAAGTAATTTTGCCCCTTAGTTTTTCATTCTAAAGTGGATTAACAATGGTTTGTTGTTGTGGGGTTTTTTTATGAGTATTGTGACATCAAAGATATTCTTGCTTACTTTTTCTCATCACAGAGTTCTTAGTTTGCTGTCACTGAAAAAAGGTGTAAAAATGTTGCAATAGAGAAATAAAGGCTCTAGAATGTATTTCTAAATTATTCATTGCAATAGTGCAAGTCCCCAAACTATCTTAAAATACCAACTGTAAAGTACATTTCCTCTCTATTGAATCCCATGTTGGAAAAATGGCATTCTCATATAATCATGATGGTGGTTCATTCACGACAGAAAACTTTAAAGTAAAGGATATTTTCTTTCCAAGAAACATTACCAGGCCTTTCCAGAATCCCATGCTCCATCAGAACTCTATTATTCTACACACAGCAAAATCTGATCCTCCCTTGTTATTCTTTATATTTACATAGCATCACTTATGATGCACTGAGTCTAGGATTATATTTCTTTAACAACTTTCTCTTTCAATAATTTATAATTTTCTAAAGTGCATTCTACAGCAAAACTTAAAACAGCAGGTTTAAATAACAATGTAAGAATGCTGAAGGAAAATGATTTTTAAGTCATCAATCTAAGGATTTTTTAAATAACTTGACTAGACAGGAGAGAAAAAAAGATAAAATCCTCAAATAACAATTAATTCTTTACACCTCTAAGATCCCTGCCAGTTCTAAAATTCAGGACTCTACCAAGACCTGGCTGCCTTTGATACCTTTGGTAATAAATGTCTTATCACAGGATGTTTACTGAGGCACATTTCTTTAGAAGGAATGAAATTATTCAGCTACCAGAACTTATTAGTAAGGAAATCCATGGGATGATAGCTTTGGGGCTGGAAGGGACCTTGAGAGGCCATATAATTGAATCTCACTTTTACAGAAGAGGAAACTGGGCTCAGCAGTGTTAAATGAGTTGCCCAAAGTCACAAAGCTTGAAAGTGTCTGAGGCAGGATTCAAACTCAGGTCTTCCCTGAGGAGAAATTCAGCACACTGTGCACTACACCATGACAAATGATAAGTACAATATAACTCTTACCCAAGGGCAGTGTCTAAGAGATTTTTAAAAAATATTTTGATAATTATTTCAATGTAATTTTTCTTTGTAATTTTATATATTTTACTTTACTCGTTTAAAAACATCCTAAGTAGGGGGTCCATAGCCTTCTCCAGACTGCCAAAAAGGTCCATGATACAAAAACAGGTTATAAGAACACTGGTCTTAGGGGGACATTAATGAGTGTTGTAGTTCAGTCATTTTCGGTCTGATTCTTCGGGATCACCTCTGGGGTTTTCTTGGCAAAAACAGTGCAGTGGATTGTTATTTCCTTTTCCAGCTCATTTTACAGAGTAGGAAACTGAGGCAAACAGGGTTTAAACGCCTCTCCTAGGGTCACACATTTGAACTCAGGAAAATGAGTCATCCAGACTTCAGTGGCTGAGCTCTAACCACTGCACCACCTAGCTGCCCTTAATAACAATGGGAGTGGGCCTGAAGGGACATCCTTAACTCAATTTTCTGAAATGATGTTCTAATAACAATCCTGGCCCACTTAAAACTTTTTTCATTATAACCCCAAAAAGTAATTAGCGCAGTGTTAATAATCCCATTTTACACACTAGAACCTTAAAAACAGTTTAAAATAAGGAACCTGGCCTCGAGAAGGGTTCAGTTTGTAAACACCCTCAGCCTGGATAAGGTCTGTTATCTGTGGTCTCAGAAAGTTGCCAGTAAAAATGAAGAAGGGTTAAATGATTTGCCCAAGATCATATAGATAGTTTGAATCAAAAAGAATTTCGACCCATGACTGTTGTACCACCCCCCTTTGGGGAGGGGCTCCCATACTAGAGTTCTTATTTGCATCTTATTTGAAGTCCACTCAATTTTTCTTTTTCTTTTTTTTAATGAACATTGGCAATACCTATTTTTGGACCGCCAGTGATTTTTTTTAATACTCCTTATCCGTTATTTTAATAAAGGATATGACTTTTGTTTAACATCGTACTACTTCTATCAGAAAAGCAAAGTATCTGTAGAGAGGTTACTGCAGTGTAGAGAGAGGTTAACCGAGTTGCCCAGCAGCAAACGACAGATGAGAAATTCCCCGGACCTCTCCAGGAAACCAACACCGCCTATTCAAAAAGCCATGCTCCAGGTGAGGCTCGAACTCACAACCTCGGCATCGCTCCGCCCGCACTGTCTTATAAGTACCGCGCGCTAACCGATTGCGCCACTGGAGCCCTAGTAAAGAACTCTGAACTCTCCAAATCTCGGTTTAGCCAGTCGACAATGGGGCTAATAATTTGTTGCATTTTTGGTTTTGTTTTTTACAAGATGACTGAAAAAAGTGCTTTGTGCATCTTAAAATGCTATATAAACGCCAGCTATTATTTCAGCACAATATAGGGAGGGGGGAAACCTTAATGAGAAGTAAACCGCTTGATCGTGATCTCACAAAGGAGTTTGGATTCAAAACTGTTTCTGCCATCATTGTCCCTGTCTTTGCTATAGAATGGTGACATTTTTTCTTTCAAAGGTTGAATAAAAAATACTGCACTCTTTCCTAGGGTTAAAGGAGCAGAGAGTCCCGCGGCTACGTAGCAGGGGGTTGATGCCGCTCTGACCCAAGCTGGGGTCCTCGCCGCCCCCACCCCACCCCCAATCCCACTGGCACCGTCCCTTTGCACCAGCCGGGGTCACCACCAGGATTAGCAGCGGGGTTACCAGCTGCGGCAGCCCGGTACCAGCTCCTTCGGCCCGCCTGCCAGGTGCAGCACTATCGCGGGAGATGTCCGGGGCAAGCTCCGCCAGCGCGGGGGCCCTCTCTTCTCCTGCTCCATCTCTAGCCCCCGGCCGCCGCTGCCCCCTCCTCTCTGACGAAGTCAGGTACCTAGAACTCCAGGACACGCCTGTCTGGGTCTCGGCTCTCGGCTCCCGATTCTCGGCTCCCGGTTCTCCTCCCGCCTGCTCCGAGCGTAACGGAGAGTGCGGAGCCCAGGGACAGAAGGACACATCTGGGACCCGCACGCCGGCGCCGGGACCACTCCGAGACCCAGGCCCCGGGAACACCGTGGGGGGAGAGAAACGTCAATTATGGAGCGGGGGAAGGGAAGGGAGAGAGACGAAAAATAAAAGTCACGAGATTTGCTCTCTCCTCCAGAAGCAAGTTTTAAACTGCCAGACCAGAAAATGAGAAAGTTTTCTTTAGCACATCTTCGCTTCTCCAATCTCCTCCAGTCCTGTCTCAGAGGACGTTTCTGCCCCGGAGGCACCTGTTCCTTGTACCCTCCATCCAACCCAAATGCTTACCAGCTGAAGCTCCCACGGCTGGCTCTGGCTCTCCTGCCTCTGGGTCCGTCGGTGGCCCTCGCGCTGCTCACTCTACTCTCCAGCTCGTCCCCTTCCGCACAAGCTGGAGGGATGCAGCTAGCTGTCAGCGAAGAGGCTGGGCGGGAGGGCGGCAATGGCGAGAGAAGGAGGAGAGGTGGAGAGCGGGAGGGAGGGAAGATGGAGAAGGGGAGGAGGAAGAGAGGGAGGGAAGGAGCTGGACCACTCCCCCTCCCTCTTCTGCCTACGCTTCCTTGGAGAGCACCAACACGTTTATCCAACTACTACCCCGGCCACCCCAGGTGGAGTTCCAAATGGAAGGGAGCAGCTTGATCTAACTTCCAGGGAAGAGCGTTGCAGCTTAATACATTAGAAACCGTCTTGAATTACAGGTGGTCATCGAAAGACCTGTGTGGTGCCCAGACCCCGCTGTTTTTCATTCCTATCTACGTGACTTGACAGCTTGAAGGTCTTTCCCCCTCATGCTGGCTTATGATACTGAGACAGAGAGAGAGACAGAGAGAGACAGAGACAGAGACAGAGACAGACAGAGAGACAGACAGAGAGAGACACACACAGAGACACAAAGAGACATACATACAGAGAGACAGACAGAGACAGAGAAACAGAGACACACAGACAGACAGAGACAGACAGAGACACAGAGTGACACAGAGACACTGAGAGAATCAGGTGTCCTGAGTCTCTGTGTGTAATGTATATGTGGGTGTATAATAAATAGATGATACATAGATGATACATAGATAGAAAGAGCTGTATGCACATGTAGAATATTTGGCAATAACATGCATCCAGTTGCTTGGGGAAGCTGAGGAATCAAAAGAGCTCTATTTCAGTCTAACCCAGCCCTCTGGAAGCTACATTACAGGGCAGCTCTCTCATCTATACAAGCAATCAGGGTGGTCTTGTTTTATTTGCAAATTATGTTTATTGAACAGATAACAGTTTGACTACAGGTTTTGTCCATTGGACCAAGAGGTCAATATAACTTTAATCCTCTTGAGAAAGATGCCCCCACCTACCCATCCTATCTGTATAGGTAAGGTTATCCTTAACTGGGTTAGAAGTGGGGAGGAAATTTGACTTTTGCTGCTCATAGAGGGACAGTGTATGACTGTCCATTCCTCCCTGACATGATAGATATTCAAATAAGATAATATTTGTAAAGCACTTGGCACATAGTTTTGCTATTGTTTAGTTGTTTTTCAGTCCTGTAGACTCTTCCTGACACCTTTTGGGGTTTTCTTGGCAAAGATACTAGAGTGGTTTGCCATTTCATTCTCCAGTTCATTTTACAGATAAGAAAACTGAGGTAAACAGGGTTAAGTGACAGGGTCACACAGCTAGTAAATGTCTAAGGCCAAATTTGAACTCAGGAAGAGGAGTCTTCCTGACTCGGGGCTCAGCACTCTTATCTACTGTGCCACCCAGCTGCACATAGTAGGCAGCTTAATAAATGCTTGTTCTTTTTTTCCCTAGAGATTCCAAGTAATTCCACTGAACAGACATTGTCAAGGCTTAAGTTCCTTCTCAGCACAAGCCTTTTCAGGAGATAGCCTCTGGGAGCTCTGGACTTAAAATCAGAAGATCCTGAATTTCAGTTCCTGCTACAGACATTTATATGTGATTGTGAATAAGTCATTTAACTGTTCTGAGTCTGTTTCCTGATTCCTAAAATACTTGTGTTTCCTACCTCATATGGTTATGAGAGAAGTTGCATAAACCATAAAATAATAGAGAAATAAGGTGTCCCTTAATTATGTGCTCTTCTACTCCCTACTCCTGCCTCAGCCCTCACAGTATTAAGTAATCTCAGAGAGGAAAGAGACCTCAGAGGCTATCTAATTCAAACCACATCTGAACAAAACTATGTGATGCAGCCTTTGCTTGAAGATCTTCCCGGATGAGGGAACCCAGTATTTCCTTAGGGATCCCATTTGTTAGGAGTTTTTCTTCACATCAATTGTTAAAAAAAAAAGTTTTTCTTTAGAAAGATCCATTGTTGACAATCCAGGTTTAAAGAGTTTGTTAATAGTAGTGCCAAGCAGGAATGATGAAAGTAACAGATTTTTTCCTGTATTTCCAGGTATGTCAGTAATTCAAGCCTTATGCTCCTGTGCAAATTTTATGGAAAATAGATTGCCATCTGTTGCTTTCTCCATGGTTTAGGGCTGGGATGGAGGATGGTAGAGGGAGGTGAGGTAAAGAGGAAATAAAGAGAACGAACAGCCTGTGTTGTCTCTGGCAAGTATCAAGGGTCACACTCAAGGAAGACTCACTTATCTGGCAGGGTTACAGGCATAATGTGAAAGCAGGAGTAGCTTGGTTGGACCCAAAGCGTTTCATCTATCCATCTAGAAATTCATGGGTAAATAGATCCAATTTGAGTTAGCCATCTACTTGTAGAAGTATTTTACTACAGGATAGTAAACTCACCTTTTGTATTTCAAATGTATGAATTAATTTTCCAGAACCAATGTAACAATAAACTAGGCGATCAAAAACATATATATGAAGTAGTTGGAAGAGCACTGGGTTTGGAGTCAGAAGCCTAGTCTGAGTTCCAACGTTATGTTCCAGATCCGTGAGGTCTTGCATAAGGTGTTTTAACTTTCTGTACCTCCATTTGATCATAATTCTTGCCTTCTCTCTCTTACAAGAGTGCTGTGAAGAAGGACTTTGTAAACTATAATCTTCCTCTAAATGGGAGCTATCATTCCTTTTGAGGGTCAAAGTTGAAGTGTGAAAGCTAAAAATGTTGCCAAGCAAGTACTTTTGGTAACAATAGCTGCTAAAGACTGTGCCTTTCACAAATTCTTCCCTTTCTTAAAGGCTCAAAAGGCATTTTGTTTTTGAAGAACATGACCTGTCTCTCCAGTTGTTCCTTGTGTGTTAATCCAAGTTAATTGAATTGATATGTATTATGGGCAAAGCACTGCTAGATACTAGAGAGATGCATGAACTAAATGCTTTAAAATAGAAGATTCACTCCCTTCCTTGAGTGGGAGAGAGAGGTAAGGAAGAGGCTGAGATTTTTTTTTTTTGGTGAGGCCATTGGGGTTAAGTGACTTGCCCAGGGTCACACAGCTAGTAAGTGTTAAGTGTCTGAGGCCAGATTTGAACTCAGGTCCTCCTGAATCCAGGGCCGGTGCTCTATCCACTACGCCACCTAGCTTCCCCCTGAGTATTATTTTTTAAAGGCTATCTCTACCAGGCTGGAAATGTATGGGCTACACCCAGGCTGGTGGAGCTCTGATCTGCCAGGAACTCTGACCAGCTCTGATTCCAACCTGGGTCTCCACACTCACTCTACATATTAAAAACAAACTTACTATGAACACCAATCAGCAGAGTAATAGATCTACAATGATACCAGGGAAGAAAGGGAAATGGCAAGTGGCAAGATTGGCTGGTCTTTGAGCAGCAGGTGGGGATTTGGCCATCACAATTTATCCCCCACTCCTACTCTATCCCTAGCCCATTTGATGAAATCACATGAAGGGACAGGGACCGGGGACAATAAAACATTTATGACCCAACGAAAATGTAAAGAAAGGTGTCCAGCCGTTTACAAGGTGAAAAGAAATTGTTTTTATGGAGTTAGAAATAGTTACCTCTTGGCTGGCAAAGGATAAGCCACACTTCTCCTGATCTCTTAAAAAAAGGTGGGGACACTGACTAGGGAGGGACAGTTTAGGCAAGAAGCAGCTTCAAGGAGTGGATCCCTGGCAGCAGAAAAGAGAGTCATTTTATGGATGGTGAGCCCAGATCTTGAGAGGTATGTGCTCTTTGTGTTTCCCCATAAGGACTCTTGATGAAAAATGCTATCCACATTCAGAAAAAAGAACTGATGGAGCCTGAATACAGATCAAAACATACTATTTTTCACTTTTGTATGTGTTTTTTTCTTTTGTTCTGTCTTCTTTCACAACATAATTAATATGGAAATATATTTTGCATGATTGCACATATGTAACATATCAAAGTGCTTACTGTCTCAGGGAGGGGGAGGGAGAAAATTTGGAACTCAATTTTGTAAAATGAATGTTAAAAGTTATCTTTACATGTAATTGGTAAAAATATTATTTAAAAAATTCTTGTTTCAGGGGTGGGGGCAGCTAGGTGGCACAGTGGATAAAGCACCGACCCTGGATTCAGGAGGACCTGAGTTCAAATCTGGCCTCAGACACTTGACACTAACTAGCTGTGTGACCCTGAGCAAGTCACTTAACCCCCATTGCCCTGCAAAACAAACAAACAAAAAACCAAATAACAACAACAACAAAAAAAAATTCTTGTTTCTCCTTAAGCCTTAATCAAAGGGCAGTGTCAGGAGGATGAAGGAAGGAATTTCTTTCTCCTCCTTATCCCCTCATCAATTATGGTGTGGAGTTACTCTCGAAGGAGGAGACACTGCACATTGCAGGGAGCAGAAAAAAAATCAATGGAAATATCTTGAAGGAGTGTTAGCCCTGAAAGGAGAGGGGAGAGAGAGTGCCAATTATGAATTCAAGAAATAATTTTATCCCAGCAGCTGAAAGTCAAAGTGCAAAGAAGAGCCACCAGAAGAAGATAAAGTACATCAGGACTTTGCAGTGCCAGTGACAAGAGTTGCTTTGGTCACCATATGTTCCCTAAATATTTCTTTTATTACTGGTGACCCCTACATACTCGTGTTTATCACTGGTCATGTATTTGTGTGAGGAGTCCCATATTTTATAAGGGGAATGCTTTTTTGTAACTACTGTTTTTATTAGGCCATCTTAGTAAATGTCTTCAAGTGATTTCTAGTAAGTATTAAAAGTAAGTACACCAGAAGGAGTTCATGAACTGTAGTTTAGGAATTTAGGAATTTAGACCCACAGAGTACTTTTGAACCTGGGATAGAGGTTGCACCCTGCTAACCCGGTTTATAACCAATGAATACTGAATTGCAGAAAAACACTCCTAGAGGTATGTTACTATACTTGATCCTATCATCTCTTCAAATCTGCTGTCCTATATTTCTACTCCCTTTCACAGCTAAACTATTAGAAAAATCTGTCTAAAGTGATTTCTTCCATTTTCCAGTCTTTTGGTTACTTTTGTACCCCTTGTAATCTGACTTCCAACCTCATCTTTTTTTGGGGGGGGGGGGGGGCGGGGCAATGGGGGTTAAGTGACTTGTCCAGGGTCACACAGCTAGTAAGTGTCAAGTGTCTGAGGCAGCATTTGAACTCAGGTACTCCTGAATCCAGGGCCACTGCTTTATCCATTGTGCCACCTAGCTGCCCCCCAACCTCATCTTTTAATTGAAGCTTTTCTTTCCAAAGTTACCTATGATCTCTTGTTTTTGTTTTTGTTTTTTGTTTGTTTGTTTGTTTTTGTGGGGCAATGAGGGTTAAGTGACTTGCCCAGGGTCACACAGCTAGTAAGTGTCAAATGTCTGATGTCATATGAAAACTCAGGTCTTTCTGAATCCATGGCCAGTGCTTTATCCACTGTGCCACCTAGCTGCCCCCTCCTATGATCTCTTAATTGCCAAATCCCATGAACTTTTCTCATTCCACATTTATCTGTTCCACATGATTGACCTGACCTTTGCCCTACACACTTAGAGAACACATCTTTTCCATAGTTTTAAGGATAGTGGACTCTTTGTTCTCTGACCCATTTGACTGCTTCTTCCCAGTCTCTTTTGTATTATACTTAGCTCACCACCACCTCAGAAGTCTGTCCTAAGCCCTTTTCTCTTCTCTCTTTGTACTTTCTGGCTTTTCTTGAGAGCTCTCATGCATCTATCACCTCTAAACAGAGACTTCAATCTCTATATAACTAGCCCACTGTTTCCTCTGATCCCAAATCACCAAGTACCTATTGGATAGTTCCATCTGGAGATCTGGTAAACATCTCCAACAGAATGTCTATATTCATTGCCTTCATTTCCTTTGCTCTGATTTTTTTTGTGTGAGGGTGGGGGGGGCAATGAGGGTTAAGTGACTTGCCCAGGGTCACACAGCTAGTAAGTGTCGAGTGTCTGAGGCCAAATTTGAACTCAGGTCCTCCTGAATCCAGGGTTGGTGCTTTATCCACTGTGCCACCTAGCTGCCCCCCTCTGACTTCTATTCTCATCACTTTTCAATTGCTAAACCTAATGGCTTTTCTCCATCCTTATCTTTCTTGTTTCTTATTTGTTTTTGGTTTTTGTTTGTTTTGTGGGTTTTTTTGTGGTTTTTGTTTTTGTTTTTTTGGGGCAGTGAGGGTTAAGTGACTTGCCCAGGGTCACACAGCTAGTAAGTATCAAGTGTCTGAGGCTGGATTTGAACTCAGGTACTCCTGAAACCAGGGCCCTTGCTTTATCCACTTCACCACCTAGCTGCCCAGATCCTTATCTTTCTTTTTTTTTTTTTTTGGTGGGGAAATGGGGGTTAAGTGACTTGCCCCAGGGTCACACAGCTAGTAAGTGTCAAGTGTCTGAGGCTGGATTTGAACTCAGGTACTCCTGAATCAAGGGCTGGTGCTTAATCCACTGTGCCACCTAGCTGCCTCTCTTATCTTTCTCAATGATAGTTTGATTGATGTCTTAAGCAAAATTGATTACTTTTCCCCAAAACCTTTACCTTTTCTGATGTTCTTTTTATTCTATAGAGGATGTCATTTTCCTCTACTCATCCAGTTTGCTACCTGGGAGTAATCCTCAACTTTTCACTTTCATTCACCACTCACATCTAATTGCCAAGTCTTGTCTAGTCTATTTTTGAATTACATTTCAAATCTTGTCTTCTTCACTCCACTCAAACCACCCTAATTCAGGCCTTCATTATCTCTAGCCTGGACCTTCTAATAGGTCTAAAATGACCTTCTAATAGGTCTCCCTGCTTCCAGTCTTTCCTCTGTCTAATCTGTCTTCGACACAGTTGGGAAATTGATATTTCTGGAGGACAGGTCTAGACATGCCATTCACCTGCTCAAATGCTCTAATGTTTCCCTCTTCTTCTAGGACAAAATAAAAACTTCTTTGCTTGACCTTTAAAGCTCTTCACAGTCTGACTTCAGCCTACCTTTCCATCCTCATTGCTACCCTTCTTCACTCACCCCAAGCTACAGTCAAACTGGTCTGCTTGCTTTGCAGTTAGCCCAACATGTCATCTCATTGCTATTGAACAGGCTGTCTCCTATACCCTCCGTACACTCTCTCCTCACCTCAACTCCACAGAATCTCTAGCTACCCAAAGCACAAATCAAATGCTATTTCTTATAGGAAGCTTATACTGATCTTCCCAGTTGCTAATAAACCCTACCCCCCAAAATAATTTTCAGTGTTTTGTATTTACTTTTGTCTGTTTCCCCCAGTAGAAAAAAAAAGTTGCTTAATTGCACTACTTTGTTTTTATCTTTGTGTTCTCAGTACATGGCACATAGTAGGTACTTACCAAATACTTGCTGAATTATATTGAATTGAAGCTATTAAGAAGAAACTTGCTATATAATAATGTATTATTACTACCATTTCTGACAACTCCATACTTCATTTATTTCAATCATTATCTCTATAACCTTTACACAGCACCAAATCTCATTAAAATGGATTAAAAATTAAATATACATATTTAAAAACTGCTATCTGCCTCCTTTTTGTGTCAAAATGATGGACTAAATTATAAATTTAACCTCAAGTACATTGTAGTCCATTTTAGTTTTGGCTAAATTTGATGAAAATCAGTATTTTAAAATTCAAAGAACAATAGATAAATAGAAATGGAGATCTCATTTGGATTGGTCAACAACCAGAAGTATTAGCTGTTACTAAGCCAAAATAATTATTCTTAGCAGGTTAAAATAATAAGTATTGTAAGAGAAATCAGACTACTAACAAAATTCCTTTAAAAATTTATAGACAAGGGGCAGCTAGATGGCTCGGTGGATAGAGCACTGGCCCTGGATTCAGGAGGACCTGAGTTCAAATCCAGCCTCAGACACTTGACACTTACTAGCTGTGTGACCCTGGGCAAGTCACTTGACACCAACTGCCTCACCAAAAAAAAAAAAAATTATGGACAAGATGGAGAGGCAGAGCCAAGATGGCAGAAAGAAGCCAGGAAGTTGCCTGAGCTCTCCCAAGTTTCCCTCAAAAATTTTTAGATAGGGTTGGGTATGGAGCGAGTATGGTGAGGGGAATTTGGCTGGAAGGTCCGTGGCAGCCTTGGCGTACCCAGGCCTCATGGTGCCCATCATTGTGATGATCGTGTTCTGGGGGGTCATCAGTTTCTTCTTCCAGTGCTTTATCCCCAAAGGACCCAATCGATGGGTTATCATCACCATGCTAATAACCTGTGCAGTTTGCTGTTATCTCTTTTGGCTGATTGCTATTCTAGCTCAGCTCAACCCTCTCTTTGGGCCACAGTTAACAAATCAAACCATCTGGTATCTCAAGTATCACTTAACCTTGAGGAAGAGGATGATCTGTATGATTCTCTTTTCATCTAGGTAAAGAAGATAAATCCTCTACATATTAAAGCACTTCTTAATCCAAAGACTGCCTTAACTCATCTGTTTAGAGACCAGCTGTCTTAAATATTTACACTGTACTTGAATTTTTGTCTTATTCTAAAGTTCAGGGTTGGTTTTTTTTTTCCTATTACATACTTTTAAATTACTTTATGTCAAACTGTGTGCCTACTTTATCTAAAAGTACATGCCAAATACACCAAAGGTATATGGACTTTGATGATGCAGAATGTGATTTTAGCGAGATGGTTTTTTTTTTCCTGTTCACATCCACAAACTTGAAGAACTCCTCCCTCTACCATTAACCACATTAAAAATAAATTATGTGTTTAAGACTCCCTACAGCAAGATGAATGGCTATGGTTTTGTTAATCACCAGGAGATCATGTTCAGAGGGAAAATGTACCCTAAAGGTGTTGGAGCTGCATTGAGCTGTATTTTCCAAAGAGTTTAAAATTAAATTTCTATCTCCCTGTGGAATAAATTATTTTTTTCTGCTTTCAAAAAAAAATTTATAGACAAAGACAAAACTCATTCCTCAATAATCATAAAAGGGATGAAGAAGTTTTCAAAAGACAAACTGTAAACTGTCCACAATCATATGAAAGGTTGCTCCAAATACCTAGTAATAATAGCAATATTAAAAAAAAATTAAACTGAGACTTTACCTCATATCCATCAAAGTAACACTGATGACAAGATTAGGAAGGACTTACAGTTGATAGGGCAGTGGCAAGACATTCATACTAATACATTGTTGATAGAATTATTATTGATTCAATTTTTTTGAAAAATAATTTGCAATTATGCAAGAAGTGTGCCTGTACTATTCCTACCCTTTATCTGACCCACCAGTCCTGTTACTGGGGATTTACCCCAAGAAATGTAAAGACAGAAAGACACCATATGTCCTCAAATATATTCAAAGAAGCTCTTTGAAGAAAAAAAAAGTACCCATTAACTGGGGACTGGATGACCAAATTGTATATAAATCAATAGACTATATCATTGCACTATAAAAAACAAACATTAAAAAAATAAGAGTGATTCATGGGAAGATTCATATGAATGGATGCATAATAAAGTAAAAAGAATCGAGAAGATCATTGTACACAATGAGTGCAATAAACAGATTTGAAAATTTGATAGCTAGCATTTATAGCACTTGGTTTTACAAAACACTTGACAGATGTTATCTCATTTTGTCCTCACAACAACTCTGGTGGGGCAGTATGTGCTAGGAAACAGGCATAGAGAGGTTAAAAGATTTGTTGTTCAGTTGTGTCTGACTCTTCCTGACCCCATTTAGGGTTTTCTTGGCAGATATCAGAGTGGTTTGCCATTTCCTTCTCCAGCTCATTTTACAGATAATGAAACTGAGGCAAACAGGGTTAAGTGACTTGCCCAGGGTAACATAGCTACTAAGTGCCTGAGGATAGATTTGAACTCCTGAAGGTAAGTCTTCCTGATTGCAGACCTGGAAATCTGTTCACTGCCCCACCCAGCTGACTTACCCAGGGTCAAATAGATAGTAAATGTTTGAAGCTGGATTTGAAGAAATGTTGGAAGCTGGGAGTCTTCTGACTTCCAGTTCAGCACTTTATGCACTGTATCACCTGAGTTACTGTAACAACCAATTTCAGTCCTACAGAAGAAATGATGAAATATTCCTTCTTCCTTTCAGTAAAGAAGATGGGAACCAAGAATGAAGAGTGCAGCACACACTATCAGATTAGGTTTCTGTTTGAGATTTTAACTATTCATTGTTACAAAGGAGTTCAATGGAGAGAATGTTCTTCAAAAGAAAATAACATATAAAAACAAAATACATAATTAAAATTTTAAAAATACATAGAAAGTAATCTCTGTACTAAAGAGATATTGCTACAAACAGTGGTTTAAATTTTCCTCTTTAACACAGGCATGCCTTGTTTTATTGTGTTTTGCAGATACTGCATTTGTGGCAAACCTCAATCAAGCAAGTCTATTGGCAACATTTTTCCAACAGCATCATGTCTCTGTTTCATATTTTGCCAATTTAAAACATTTCAAAAACTTTCATTATTATTATATATGTTATGGTGATCTGTGATCAATGATCTTTAATGTTACTATTGTTATTATTTTGGGACACCATGAACTGTGTCCATTTATGATAGCAACTTAATTGATAAATGTGTGTATTCTGATTGGCTGCTCTACCAACTGACCATTCTCCATCTCTCTCCCTCTCTTCCAGCCTCCCTATTCCCTAAGACACAACAATATTGAAATTAGGCCAATTGATAACCCTGTGATGGCCTCCAAGTGTTCAAGTAAAAGGAAGAGTCAATGCATGGGGCAAACTTCATTGATGTCTTAACTTTAAGAAATTGCCACCATTACCCCAACCTTCATCAACCACAGCCTTGATCAGTCACCAGCCTTCAACATCAAGGTAAGACCCTGCCACTGCAAAAAAGATTATGACTCACTGAAGGCTCAGATGATGATTAACAATTTTTTTGTAATAAAATATTTTAATTCAGGTATGTGCATTTTTAGACATAACATTATTTTATATATATAATACATGATAGTATAATATAAACATAACTTTTTATGTGCTGGGAAACAAAAAAAATCATGTGATTCATTTCATTACAACACTTTCATTGTGGTCTGGTACCAAAAGGGCAATATCTCTGAAGATATGCCTGTATATTGAATCTAGTTTTGTTTACCTTTCATCTCTTTTTAAAAATTGTGCTAAATCTAATTGTGTTTAATTTTTAAAATTTAATAAAATTCTATGGCAAAGCTATCAAAGATATATTTGTAAATCTATTAAATTCTTAGTCCAAATATAGTTCTTAAAATGTGTAAAGAATATGTTTTGAGATATTTATTCACATTTTCTTGAAATGTTTATTTGCGGAAGTTGTCTTTTGCTTTGTAAATCATCATATCTATGCTACTTAGTTAAAAATATAATACATTAGGGGCAGCTAGGTGGTGCAGTAGGTAAAGCACCGGCCCTGGAGTCAGGAGGACCTGAGTTCAAATCCGACCTCAAACACTTGACACATAGTAGCTATGTGACCTTGGGCAAGTTACTTAACCCCAAATGCCTCACCAAAATAATAATAATAATAATAATAATAATAATAATAATAATAATAATAATAACAATAACAATAATAACAATACATGAAAAACCCAGAGTTTTATCCAACAAGGAATAATCAAACAAGTGAATGCCCTAGTGAGGTAGCTAGGTACATACCAGATCACTGGGTAAAGAGAAGAGATAAAAGGATCTTGTTAACTCTATTTCAAACTAAAATGAGATTTTTTTCAATAAAGTATAAAAAAGACATTCCTTTCTTTAAACAAAATGTTTACATTCTTTTTTTTGTTTTGGTGAGGCAATTGGGGTTAAGTGACTTGCCTAGGATAACACAGCTAGTAAGTGTCAAGTGTCTGAGGCCAAATTTGAACTCAGGACCTCCTGAATCCAGGGCCAGTGCTCTATCCACTGAGCCACCTAGCTGCCCCAAAATGTTTACATTTTTAAGTAGGATTATCCCGACCATCTCCATATATTGCCTTTGAAACAATTCAGTCTTCATGAATTTGTGAGAAAATAGTGGGATTTGGCAGATAATCAAAGGCCCACCTAGAGCTTAATCTAAACTGATTGAATTAAGTGAGAGTCATTAACTTTGCTGATTAGCCTACTTCAAGTTAATTAGATTGTAACCACACCTGGCTTTCCCTTAAGAAGGTATTGTTCTCAGAAGCTAAGGACTTTGAACTCAACTTTGAAGACCAACTTCAAGTCCAGTGAACCAATGGATTTGGATGATGCCTACCAATCAGCTTGAAGCAGTGTGTAAGGACCGCCTCTGCTCCGGACCTATCAAAAGCTTCCATACTCAGTTTGTGGGAGCAGTTCATGGCTGAAGCAGGCTTGTGGTGGAGGACTTGAGGAGGAACCAGACCAGGCTGGAACTCTAGGTTGGATAGGCCTTTTCTTAACTTTCTGAACTCCATATGTTCTCTTTTACTAATACTTAGTATGCTTTAATAAATGCTTAATGCCAAAAGACTGGTGCTAAAGCTTCTAATTTAAGGCAACCACACAATTAGATTTTAAACATCACAAATTCTAAGCTGTTACGAATTATTCATTGCCAATAAGGGAGTCTAGTCAGCTGAGTGAGCTCCTAAAAACAGCTGGTAGTGACAATACCTACTTTGAAAATACGGAAACTGTGCCTGAAAGAGATAAACCAAAAAAAGGGGGAAAAAGGTATGTTTCTGGCCAGAAGATCATGGTTGTTGTTCTTCAGTCATATCCAACTCTTCATGATCCCATTTGGGTTGCCATTTCCTTCTCCAGTTCGTTTAACAATTGAGGAAACTGAGATAAACAGGATTAAGTGATTTGACCAGGGCTGTAGTGTCTGAGATCAGATTTGAACTCATGAAGATGATACTTCCTGACTTTAGGCCTGGCCCTCAATCCACTGCACCACCTAGCTGTCCAGAGGATTGTGGATCTGGATCTAAAAGGAACCTTAGAAACCATCATGACCAAGCCTATCATTAACAGAGGAAGAAACTCAGGCACAGGGAAGAAATGACTTATCTGTCATAGAGTTAGCATCAGAGACTGAATTTGGACCCAAATCCTCTAACCCAAGAGTCACTTTTCATTGCATTGTACTTCTGAGTATAATCCTCTATTGAGATAAAATCAGACTTCCTAAAAGGTTGATTCATTTTGTTTGTAAGATAAATCCATTGGCTCAAAACTGTTTGGTGACATGTTGAGGAAATTACTTGGGACCAAAATAAGAGATAGTGCAGATTGCTACAACTGTGTTTAGACAACAGATCATTGGAAAAGTCTATAGCTCACCAGAAAATGTACATCCTTATATTGGCATAGGATCATGATAGCTTTAAAGACATTGTGTCACTGTGATAGGAAGAGAAGTTTCATTCAACTGGATCAATTACCACACTAAACAGGCTAAATCATATTTGAAAAAAGACCTAGCACAGTGCACCATTGAGGTCATCAAATAGTAGCTAGAATAGATTAGTAGGGAAAGTCAACTCTAAGACATGCCCAGCTTCATAGAAAATGCCATACCAGCTCCATGGAATTCCAAATCAGGAAGAATTTTACCTGATCTTAACTGCTAACTTATGCAACTTATTAAAAATTTGTGATTCAATGGTTAAATAATGGAGTTTTCTTTATGTAAGTGCATATCTTTCACTCTAAAGGATGCCTACTGTCACTGTACTATGGCTCTAACTAGTGTTTATTTAATCCAGTGTCCACATTGACAAATGCAACATTTTGCAGAGTTCCAATTTGCAGTACCACAGAAGCAAAACATTCATATTCAGCAGTTCCTAAGGCAATTATCATTCTTCTCTAGAAAAAAATAATCCAAATTCTAAGACCCAGAAGCTGTGCCATTTGACTTTAGAAAATTTAATTATTTATTCATTATTGAAATCATAGATTTCTTTCCCAGAATTATTCAATTTCCTATTTTAAAATATAATTTTCTTTTTAGTTAATATAATGACTGAATGTATCTTATTCATACCCTCACAATCTTTTTTTTTTTTTTGGTGAGGCAATTGGGGTTAAGTGATTTGCCCAGGGTCACACAGCTAGTAAGGGTCTGAGGCCGGATTTGAACTCAGGTACTCCTAACTCCAGGGCCAATTCTCTATCCACTGTGCCACCTAGCTGCCCCTTATCCTCACAATCTTAGATTCAGAATTTTATAGGAAGGAAAGAAAAAAGGAAAAAGGAAGGAAATAAGCATTTATTGGATATGTTATTTAGTTTATGTAAACTTAGAGGGAGTTATTTAGTGGAGTACCTTAGAGTTTTGTCCTTGGTCCTACATTGTTAAACATTTCCTTAGTTTACTTTAATAAATAAATAGATGACATTCTTCTCAAATTTTTGGATAGCACAAGACTGGAAGTGATGACCATGCATCTGAAGACGTCTACAAACTGATATGAGATTAAATAAAAAGAACCAAAGATAAAGTATACATAATTATTAAAACAATGAAAACAGAAAGATGAATAAAAGTCAATGCTGTGTGATTACAATGAAAAATTTTGACCCTGAAAAAAAGCTGAGAAAATCCAATGAACTAAATTTATTAAGCACCTATAATGTGGCAGGCATTGTGTAAGTGCTGGGGATGCAATTAATAAAAAGAAAGCCAGTCTCTGCCCTCCAGGAGCTTAGAGTCTAAAGGAAAAGAAGACATAACAAAGAAGGCAAGAGCATGGAGGAAATGGGAGGTAGAGGGGGGGAGAGGCGATGAACACCAGGGGTTATCTTATTCTGTGGAGTTGAAACCAGGCAAAACAGCAAAAGCATAGTGAAGTGAGTTTCCTTTCTTATAGAGGTGGGAAGATATGAGTATAGAATATTGCACATCTATCAGACATGATTGATCGTGTTGCTTGTTTTTGCTGAACTGCTCATTTTTCTCTCTTTTAAAATTTTTTGTTCTAAGGGATGGCTCACTGGGCATGGGATTATCTCATGATCAAAGTGACCATATGAGGAGCTGTTCAGTTTAGCCCAGGTGGGCAAAACTTGTAGCAATGGATAGAAGTTATAGAGAAACATTTTAAAATCTTAATTAAAAATCTTCTTGTAGTGAAAGTTGTCCTGAAATGGAAGGGCTGCCTCAGGACAAAATGAATTCTTCATCACTTGAGATCTTCAAAATGAGACCAGATGGTCACACCTAAATGAAGTTGAAGAGGGGGCTGCTCTTCTGCAGATGAGACTTAAACTAGAACCACATCTTAGGTTCTTTCCAACTCTATGCCTCAGTGATAACCATGCCTACCTTTTGAAAGCTAGGGGTGCAATCTGGAGGAAAAGAGAACTCTTGGACATTGTCTTTCTCTTCCTGTAACCAATGCTAGAATAAGAGTTAAGATACTAAGAATAAACATTTTTTGGTTTACAATCCTTTTGGTCAGTCTGGTGAAGCCTATAAACTGAAGGAAATGCTAGATTTCAGTTAGATGTTAGTAAAAATTACAATGTAATTTTCTTCCCATCAAATTCATGGACCCCACCCTGAAATCTGCCCCTGATGGATATCTTGAGGATCTGTAGACACCTCTGGTTAAGAATCTCTGCCCCAGAGGAAACTAGACTATTCAATTTTCTCCCTTCAATTTCATATTGATTGATAGAGGAAAGTTGATTGTTCAATTTCCTCCCTTGAAGTCCAACTCTATACCCCCATACTCTTCTACTTGTCCCACGGGGAGAGTCTACCTAGAATTATGATTCTTATACTTCTCCCTCTCCCTCTGCCTCTCCATCTCCCTCTTGCTCTCCCTATTCCACTTCCTGTGTATGGTTTTCTTAGTGAGTTTGAAGAACAAAGGCAGGTTTAAAAGAGAATGAATGGCTTTCACTCTTGGAGTTTGTCACTGGAGCTCTAAGTCAGTTACAAATTGTCTTACATTATTTGTTTCCTCTAATGGGATTTTAGATTGTGATTTCATTAATATAGAAAACTCCCAGATGAAGAAATTCCCTTTGCCTATTTGGAGCAAAAACTACTCTGCAGCATATAGTCTTAGGGTAATATCCTTGGACTCTGAAAGGTTAAATGATTTTCTCAGAAATAGCAAGGGTGGGGAAAGGTGAGAAATGTGTTGGAAGTATGCTGAAGGCAAGACTTAAAGGCAGGTCTTACTGATCCCAAATGCCAGTTTTGTGTTCACTATATTCTACGCTACCTTTCACCTCTGGTATTAGGCCCTAAATTAGTTTTTAAAATATTTAATTTCAAGAGTGCCTAAGGAGTCTTCTTTTATGTCGAGTTCCTTCAATGTGATAAGTTTGAGATCCACTGATTCAGTCCGATCGCTTCATTTTATAGATGAGGAGTGGCTAAATAAGTTGTGGCATATGGATATGATAGAATATAATTATGCTATAAGAAATGAGGAAATAGATGATTTCAGAGACGTAGAAAAATGTATAAACTGATGCAGGGTGAAGTAAGCAAAATCAGAATAATGTTTTACTGTAACATCCATATTGTGGGGGGAAGCAACAATTTTGAAAGCTTTTATAAATTGATGAAGAATGAAAAGCAGAACTAGGGGAGAAATACAATAACAATAACACTATAAAGACAAATTTCAGATGCTGCACTAACTATGATCAATATAATAACTATCCACAATTCTAGAGGACCAATGATGAAACACACCATCCACCTCTAACAGAGAGGTTACAGATTTAGGGTGTAGAATAAGACATACATATTTTTGTATACTATCAATGGGGGAGTTTGTTTTACTTGACTATGCATGTTTATTACAAGGAATTTCTCTCTCTCTTTCTCTCTCTCTCTCTTCTAATGGGAGGTTGGGAGGGAAAGAAAATAGCATTCTACTAATTAATTTTTTTTTAATCAGAGAGGTAGGAGTAGGGTGCTACAGATGGGTTATATTGCAAACATTCTCAGATGATATTTTTTTTTTTGCTTAATTGTTTTACTTTGTTAGAGATCTCTCAAGGAGTAGGCATGGGGGGACGGGGTAAATATTTGTAACATAAATAAAACTTCTAAAAAAGAAAGAAAAGAACAAGGAAATCAGTTAATTTACCCAAAGGCCTACAGCTATTTTTTTGGCAGGACTGGAATGAGAACCCTTTTGCTAACACCTAACCTATTATATTTTTTAATTAAGAAGTAATCATTTGTGGCCATTGTTCCTTTCACAGCAATTGTTTTGTACACATTGAATTTTAGCCAAGTTTCTATCAGAAATGTGTTGCTTCTACAGCAAATGATAAGTTTAGCTCATGGTATAGCTAATAATTGATAACTTCCATAGAGTGCTTATAATGAACTGATCATAACAAAGTCTCTCATACAAATCCAAATCCAATGAAATAAGAGGAGCAATGACTTAAACCAGTTTACTAGTTTAGGAGGAAGATATACTTTGGGGGATAGTCTTGATTCATACCATTATTTGGAGTTTTTAGAACTAGCTAGGTAGTCAGACATCTGTGGATGGGCTTCCTGTGAACAATACTCATTTTATGGAGTACCTGTGTTTTTAACTCAGTTCTCATTTTCTAGCCTTCCTACAGTGAAAAGACTTTTAGACCAATTTCTCATGTACCTTGGTAAGGACTTTTTAAAGCATCACATAGGATTAACATCCAGCAGGAGTGGCAATGAGCCCAGAAAAGGAGTGTTGGTTTCCCTACTTAGAGTCCTATATTTCATAATTCAACCATTGATCCTAAAAATAAATTCATGCCCCTGAAAGGTGAGGAAAGAGGATAGTGACCAGATTGTTTCCACCTTTAATGAATGAACTGGAAGAGATCTGTTTTATATTAGGTCAGAGATAAAAAAGCCAACTTGATGTTCACTATAAATGGCATATCCTCATCTCTCAGCTTTTGAGCACACTGCCCCTTATGTGCAAAATCCTTTCCTTCTTCACTTCTATTTGGATTCCCTAGTCCTTTTACATACTAAGGTCCAGCACCATCTCATACAAGAATTCTCTGATCCTCCCAGTTGTTGGCTCTTCCTTACCCTCCTACCCCTGAAATGATTTCATATTTTTATTTTACTTACCTGTGTATATGTTATCTTCTCCTGTTCCCAAGGAGAAGAGTTGCAGAAACTCTCTTTTTTGCCTTTGAATCTCCATTGCCTCTAAAAGTGACTGGCATATTGTGGACACCTAGTAAAGGCATGTGGAATTTAAGCAAATTGATTTTTTGATAATCTATTATCTCTTTAAGAAACACCAAGGTTGTAAATAAATGAAATCATCATGACTTAAGTTCTTTAAATCAAATGACTTCTGTTTTCTAAAGGAAGTAGGATCAGAAGGAGGAGAAGCTATTTATTGGCAAGAATGATTTGGAATCAAAGATCCCATTTTGTTTGTTTTGTTTTTGCTGGAACTATGTCTACATCAGTATAGGGAACTTCTACCAACGTACATCAATATCTTCTCTTAGTTGTTGTTTTTGTTGTTTTTGTTTGTTCAGTCATTTCAGTCATGTCCAACTCTTCATCACCCCATTTGGGGTTTTCTTGGAAAAGATACTGAAATGGTTTGCCATTTCCTTCTCCAGATGAGAAAACCAGTGCAAACAAGGGTAAGTAACTTGTCCAGGGTCACATGGATAGTAAATATCTGAGGCCAGATATGAACTCAAGTCTTCCTGACTCTAGGCCCAGCACTCTATGCACTGTTCCACCTAGCTGCCCCCCACACTTCTTAATGGTCAGGAAGAAGTTGTAAGGATAACCTACAACCATGGAATAGCTATTTGGAGATGACAATAAATATGCTTATCCTTCCAGATAATATTTATGTCTAATTGTAGTCATCTCTTGGGGGCATGAAGGAGGTGGGAAGGGAAGAAAAAAAGGAAAAAAAAGAGAAAGTTATATGATTACTTTATTATATATTTAAAAGGAATAGCAAGTTGTAAATAATTGATTTGCAGTTTCATGTACAATCATCTTTTTTTTCTGTTCTACTGTTATGGAAATGCTTGTTTGATTTAAGTTCAGAATAAAAATAAATAAATAAAAATTTAAAAATAATCTCCATAGCTTTTCTCTTTTCCTGCCTATCCCTTCTTCTCCACCAATAAACCCTTACCTCTTTCAAAGTCAGTTAATCTTTTATTTTAAAAATTGGCATCCTCTGCATACTAAATAGTAGCAATACCAGCAATTATTTCCCCATAATGAATTAGTCAAAAAGCATTTATTAAATAGCTATCATGTGGGCAGCTAGGTGGCTCAGTGGATAAAGCACCGGTCTTGGATTCAGGAGGACCTCAGTTCAAATCCAGCCTCAGACACTTGACACTTACTAGCTGTGTGACCCTGGGCAAGTCAACTTAACCCTCATTGCCCTGCAAAAAACACAAAACACAAAAAACAAAAACAAAAACAAAAACAAACAAATAGCTATCATGTGCCATATACTATGCAGTCCCTGCCTTCAAGGAGTTTACTCTCTATTAAGGAAGACAACATGTTCACATAAATAAAAACAAAACAGATACAAAGTTAAACACAAGGTAATTTCAAGACTGGGAAGCATGAGCACTTGGACACATCAAGAAAGGTCTTATGTAGGAGGAGGAAACTGAGTTTTGAAAGGAAAATGTTAGGATTGTTCTCTTCTCCAAATACTGAGGATAGAATGATCATATCTTTGGCTTTTTAGCTTCATCAAATTAACCAGATAATTGTCTAATCTACAATTTTGATGGATTATACCATTATGAATAGCAACAGTTTCTAAATATACTGTGTCTGGTATCAGAAAACCTGGGTTCTTATTTTAGCTCTGCTACTTATTTGGTAGCTGAAAGCTAAGCGATCTCAAGGTAAGCTTTTTCCCCCTCTCTAGGCTTCACTTCATCTGCAAAAGGAGAGGGTTGAGCTAGATGGTCCCTGAGGTTCTCCTGGTCTAAAAACGAAAATTCTAGGATTGAGTTTTGAAAAGTACAAGCTGAAGACATCATTATATCCTCAGTTTTCTAACTTCATTAAATAAGATGCATAATCATCACTGAATTCTGTATTGTACAGGTGCAAGCTAGGCTTCGATTGTTTTTTCTTAGCTTTCTAACCTCTTCCACAGTCTGTGATAAGACGGGGAAGTGGGGGGGGGGAGGGGAAGGTTGCTATTAGAGTGAGGGGAGAGTGATTCTCAAGAACTTCAAAACCATGTAATATATCCCCCTGTCACAACATCTTGAAAATTCATAAGATGAAATATTTCTCAGAAAGAATGGCTGTGAATAAGACTATTTAAAATAGCTATTCATGGAACTCTTCCTGAATGTGATTTTTAATATAAGATGACATCATGTTTGCTAGCAGCAGCCAGATAGCTCAGCGACAGAATTATTTTAACCAGTTTCTCCCCTTCCCTAACAACAGTTTTGCATTTTTATAAACTTTGCCATTTCCCATTGAACACCTGTTTATGTTTTCTCCTTTGTTCCAGACATTCATTTTATTTGATTTCTTGTGATTCTCCTTTGAAATGCCAAAATATACATATTGACTAATGAGAGAATTTTGTTTTGTTTTGTTTTTTGTTTTTTGCAGGCAATGGGGGTTAAGTGACTTGCCCAGGGTCACACAGCCAGCAAGTGTCAAGTGTCTGAGGCCGGATTTGAACTCAGGTTCTCCTGAATTCAGGGCCAGTGCTTTAACCACTGCGCCATCTAGCTGCCCCTGAGATAATTTTTTTTAAAGGTAAAGCAATAAAGGGCTACCAAATTCTATGCAAAAGATACTTTCCCAACAACACAATACATCCAGGATTTGAAGAGTGCTATATTTGGAAATGATAAATTTTATGTACTTATTTATAACTTGCATTGACTCTTTTGATAGCTTTAATATCACTGTTGTTCACCATTTTTGCAGAGCACTGCTCCTTATCTTCATTGTTTTCATTTTTTAGTGTAGTGAGGAAACTAGGTGTTACAGGTCATACAGCACTGGGCTGGGAATCAAGAAGACCTGAGTTTGAATCCTGCTTCAGATGGAATTTACTAGGTGTGTAATATTGCTTGTGTGACCCTGGGCAATTCAATAACTTCTGAGTTTTAGTTTTCTCATTTGTAAAATGGGGATAGTAACTTCATTGGGTGGTTGGTTGTAAGGACCACACAAGATAGCATGAGTAAAATGCTTCACAAATCTCAAGGTACTATGTACATGCTATCTATTCTTTTTTTTTTTTTTTGGTGAAGCAATTGGGGTTAAGTGACTTGCCCAGGGTCACACAGCTAGTAAGTGTTAAGTGTCTGAGGCTGGATTTGAACTCAGGTACTCCTGAATCCAGGGTCTGTGCTTTATCCACTGCGCCATCTAGCTGCCCCATGCTATCTATTCTTAATGCAGTTCAGTGGACAGAGATCGTGACTTTGGAGTCAAAAGTGGCCTGAGTTTAAATTCTGTTTTAGACACTTATTAGTTGTGTTACTATGAATGAGTTATTTAGCCTCTCACATCCTCGGTTTCCTCCTCTGTAAAAAGGGGATGATAGGGTGCAGCTAGGTGGTGCAGTGGATAAAGCACTAGTCCTGAATTCAGGAGGACCTGAGCTCAAATCCAACCTCAGACACTTGACACTTACTACCTGTGTGACCCTGGGCAAGTCATTTAACTCTCACTGCCCTGCAAAAAACAAAACAAAACAAACAAAAGGGATGATAATACCTAAGGTACCAGAGTTACAGGGTTGTCTCAATTTACCCATTGGCCCTGTAGGTCCATGGAGTATCCTGTATTCATCAAGCTAGCTGTGTACCACTAACCTCCCCTCTGGTTATTCTGAAGTTCCTTTAGTGGGACAGTTTCTGCCATTATTCTTCTTCTCCATGACAAATTATTGGAAATTTAGGTTGTGGTTCATGTCTAGGTCTCCCCCAAAAAGAGAGTAAAAAGGTACTCAATGTATGATATAAATCAATTATGGGGTCAGTTTTAATTTCCTACACATAAAAGAAATTATTTTTTAAAAGTCACAAAGGGGCAGCTAGGTGGCGCAGTGGATAGAGCACCGGCCCTGGAGTCAGGAGTACCTGGGTTCAAATCCGGCCTCAGACACTTAACACTTACTAGCTGTGTGACCCTGGGCAAGTCACTTAACCCCAATTGCCTCACTAAAAAAAAAAAAAAAAAGTAAAAGTAAAAAAAAATAAAATATGTTGACAGAAAGATTTAAAATAAAATTCAGTAACTTAACTTACAACTGCTTTTTGCAGTCTCCTGGAACTCTCTTTGCCAAAAGAAGAGCAATTGATAAATTTGTAACTTGTCTTAGTAACATTCATCCTTCAAAAGGTGAGGAAGAGACAGGGGAATTACTGTTCTGGACCAGGTTCTTACGAAAAAAGAAGGAAACAGAAATGATGGAAACCTTGGAGCAAATGACTACTCTATCATAGAGTGTATGTTAAGGAAGGAGAGGAAAGCTGGGTGTAATCTATTGTTTAGAACAAAAGGTTCAGTGAAAGTGTAGACAGAATCAGCCACCTAATATTTCCTTAGAAAAATTTCTCAAGAATAAAAATCTAAAGATTATTTTGTTATCCTCTTTAGTAAGGTAGAGAGATATCAGATAGATAATTATATAGTTATGTGTATCTGGGATTTGTTCAGTGCCTGTACCCCAATATTAGTTATTATTATTATTATACTGGTTATCATATATTAATTATTATTACTTACTACATTGGTTACACATGGGCCAAAGTTAATGTAGAAGAAGTGTCCTACTGATTTTTACTTGGTTCTATGCTGTTAAAATTTTTAGACTTAGATGAAGCCAAAGGAGACATACTTGTCAAATTTGCACATGACAAGAAACTGAACAACACAATCAACATGTAGGATGAGAGAATCATGATTCCCCAAATCTTGATAGATTGGGATGGGCAAAACTGAATAAGTTGAAATTTCAAAGGGGTAAGTATTAAGTTCTCTATTCGGTTTAAACAAACTTTCTAAGTACAGGATAGGGAAATGTGTCTAGATAATATTTCCTGAGAAGAAGAGCTAAAGTTTGAGTGTACTACAAGCTCAATATGAGTCAACACTATGATATGGCAGACAAAAGAACTCATACTATCCTGAGCTATTTTAAGAGGATATAAATATCCAAATCAAAGGAATTGATAATTCAGCGGTATTCTGTCCTGAACAGACCACATCTGAAGCACAGCATCATTTTAAGAAAGACATAAACAAGCTAGAAATATGCCCAGAAGTTATTAAAAGGAGACTATACCATTCAATGGGCAGTTGAAGGAACTGTGGATGTGACCCTAAGAAGAGAAGACATTGAGGAGGACATGATACCTGTTCTCTGGTATTGCAAGGGCTATCAAGTGAAAGCCAGTTGTTTTGGTCCTAGAGGATAGAAATAGGAGTGGATAGAAGTAGCAGAGAAGCAAACTTAGATTTGATATAAAGAACAATTTACTAACAACTAGAGCTGTATAAAAGTGCTTTGAATTACCTCACTATGACTGGAGGCCTTCAAGTGGAGACTGAATGACCACTAGTCAGCAATTATAAAGGAGAATTCTTGTTCAGATGTGTTAGACTAGTGACCTCTGAGGTTTGTTCCAATCTTAAAATTTTGTGATTCAGCAATTGATGCATTATCAACTCTTAAACCCTACCCTGCCCCATTCTACCCAGTCTCTATGTCTATATGGTTGGGCTAGGCAAAAACAGGAACCTTAACCAGGGATTCTTAAACTTTTTTTTGTGCCTTGACACCTTTGGCATTCTAGTGAAACAGATGGACAACTTAACAGAATAATCTTTTAAATGCTTAAAATAAAATATACAGGATTACAAAAAAATCAATTATGTTGAAATATAGCTATCAAAATACTTTAGAAAAATGAGCTCACAAACCCCAGGTTAAGAACCCCTGTCTCCCCTCCCCCACCCCAGGGCAATGAGGGTTAAGTGACTTGCCCAGGGTCACACAGCTAGTAAGTATAAAGTGTCTGAGGCCAGATTTGAACTCAGGTCCTCCTGAATCCAAGGCCAGTGTTTTATTCACTGCACCACCTAGCTGCCCCTAAGAACCCCTGTCTTAATAACTGTGAATAGTTAAATTATTCTGAGTATTACAAATACTATGTATTTCCTATGAGGGAAAATGCTATCCACCTCCAAAAAAAGAACTGATAAATAGAAGCATACATAGTATTGTTTTACATATATCTTTATATTTCTCTGTCAATATATGTATATATACACACATATATATGTATATACACACACACATATATATAGAGAGAGAGATTTGATGTGTGTGTGATTATGTGAAAAGGTGGCTTTCTCTAGTGTGGAGTGGGGAAGTAGGGAGACAGTTTGGAACTTAAAATGTAACAACACCAAAGAATCTCTGTCCTAGACCAATGACCAAATGAAAACTAAGGATGGTATTTAGATATTTAATTCAATTCAACCAAACTGTTATTAAGTGTTCACTATGTACAAGGTTCGGGGAATCTTTCCTCTGTCCCTTCTGGACACAACTCACTGCCATTTGCAGTTTCTAAAAGATATTTACAACATCCCAAAAAAGAGTAAAAGACCTATTTGTACAAAAATATTTATAGCAGCTTTTTGTGGTGGCTAAGAATAGGAAATCAAAGGAATGCCCATCAATCGGGGAATGGCTAAACAAACTGTGGTATATGATGTGATGGAATATTATTGTCCTATAAGAAATGATGAGTAGGACAATTTCAGAAAGGCCTAGAAAGAATCATAAGAACTTATGTATAGTAAAGTGAGCAGAACCAGGAGAATGTTGTGCACAGTGACAGCAATATTGTTCTATGAAAAACTATGAGTGACAACTATTCCCAGAAATACACTGATCCATGACAATCCCAAAAGACTTATAATGAAGCATACTATCCACCTCCAAAGAAAGAACTGATATTAATTGAATACAGACTGAAGCATGCTGTTTATCACTTTCTTTTAAAAGATTTTTTTCTTTTGAGTTTTCTTATATAAAATGCCTAATATGGTAATGTTTTACATAATAAAATAGAATATATTTGCTATATATTGATGGATGAATTCCATAGCTTGTCCACACAGATGTATGGATAATAGGCATTCTTCATACACTTGTTTTTTCCTATGATTTCCCAGATGATTAGGCAAAATCTTGTGGATTCTTTATGATCCCATTTGAGAAACTGAAATATTCTAGGTTTCTATACAATCGGTGCAAGGTCATCTGTAAACAGGAATATCCAGAAGGCTTCTCCATTTATAAAGAATGCCTCTTTGACTTGTACTCTGATTTAGACCTCTTCTATGACTCTGCTGGACACCTTTGGCCTAATTATTTTAAGCCTCAGTTGACATTAATGATCAGAGGGTCATCAAATGAAGTTACCTCTGTTATATCTTTTTTTTTTTTTTTTTTTAGTGAGGCAATTGGGGTTAAGTGACTTGCCCAGGGTCACACAGCTAGTAAGTGTTAAGTGTCTGAGGCCGGATTTGAACTCAGGTACTCCTGACTCCAGGGCCGGTGCTCTATCCACTGCGCCATCTAGCTGCCCCTCTGTTATATCTTTTAAAGATTTTTGACATGCATGGGAGACAAAATGTCAAAAAAGAGGTGTTTTGCTCTATCAAATTAAATGTGTGTGGGTTTTTAGTAGCCAACATATTATAAGTTCAATGGGATCTTGAATTCTCTATATCTTTCAGTAAGTTGTTCAAGTGTTAAATATGTCTGTTGTGGCACATCACTTGAAAAAAGTCAGCCCCCTTGCCTGATGCATCATATTAGCCTGAGGCTAATCAGATGCTATTACCCCATTATTCTCTGACTAGTTTGTAAAAAAAAACAACAAAAAACCTTAACTCTCCCTTACTGGGATTCCAAAACTTTCTCTAGTGACTTTCCTTTGATATGCAAAACAACTTACTTCATAAAACCATAGGATGTCCCAACCCCTTTGCACCTGCAGCTGGGCTGTTCCAAGAATTGTACTCCTCTCCCTCTGCCCTGATACTCTATAAGAACCCAGCACTTAATCCCCTCCTTGGGTACCCCAGCACTTGCTATTTTGAGCTACCTGAGGCACAACTAACCTGCTTTCCTTGATTAATGATCATAATAACTTTTGCTATATTGGCAGTCTTCTCTTCAATTCAGGTCGACAACTCCATTCACTCCAGCATGTGTTTTTAGCAAAGGAGCAGGAGCATCAGGTTTGTCACTTTCAAATTGATCAGGCATCCTTTTGCACACACCTAGCTAAGAGATTATTTCAGTTCCTGTTCAATTTTCTCAGTAGGATAAAAGATCAACATTTCCTGGAAATCTTGGCACTTTGCTCTTCCAAAGAACAGTGTGTGTGTCTGAGGAAGAAAAGTGATTTAAGGGTGATGTAAAGGAATAGTACTAAAACTTAAGCAATTCCAAAATAAGTTCTCCATTAGGCATAAGGTTTAATTATGATCATACATGTCTAGTAGAAAAAAATGTCAGAAAGGATTATCTTACCTATCTCTAGTAGTTAAACAAGTATATATCCATACCTTATATAAAATAAGGTCTGCTTAAGAAGTTGAGAGAAGAAAAGGGAGCAGTTAAAATAATTGTTTTTCTTTCTCTCACATTTATTCTTTCTCCTTAAACCTCAACTAGCAACTTAGATGATTTTCTAATCTCATTAAGGCATTTAAGAACAGTTCTGGGTTTCCTGGAAGAGACAAATTGAGTTATTATTGCTTATACAATGAGTTCTGCTCAAATAAATTCAATAGCTTCATATAAAGTCGTTAGGCATTTCTATGGCTCAAAATATTTTATTTACATACAATCCCCACTTTAACTACATACTGCCCAGGGAACCTCTTCAGTACTATAGGATCATCAGGGATATAGTTTGCAAAACTCACCAAGGGCTTTTCCTGCAATGTCTGCCATAGGTTCAGAGAGAGCCCTAGGCAAAACTGTGAACCAAAGGGATGGGTGTATTTGGGCCCCACAATGTTTTTTAGTTTTTAATTCTCAGGAACATTTGCATTTCAGTAGAAGGCATTTATAATCCGAAAGTTTTCCAGATATATCAACCACGCATTTAGTCAATAAACATTTACTATGTACTGATTATGTTCCAGGTAATTATGTTAGACCCTAAGGATATAGATACAAATGAAACTGTCCAGCCCTCAGTGAGCTTTCATTCTAAAATGGGAGAGAACTTGTATACACATAAGTTTAACCCTGATAGGCTATAGACAGGTGGAGTTGTAAATGACTTTACTGCCCTGAATTGCTTTGTGTAGGACTCACTCCCTTCTAGGAGTATAACTTGGATGACAAACCAAAGGAAGAATCTCAATGGTCCTTAACTCCTTGGAGACATGTAAATATTCCTCAATCAGCTTATTGTAAATCCTTTAAATTCATTATAATGTATAACCTCGCTTAGTTTACCTATAAAGTTTGTTTGAGAAAGTTTGTTTCCTTAGAGGATGAATGAAATCGTGACTGTCTAAATTGTTCAACTTTTATGATGTTGAAGGAAGTATGGAATTATGGATCTATCTTCTCTTTAACTTTTTTGGCCTGCACAGAGGTAACTGGCAGTATTAGAGGAGAAATGAGGGTATGTTTGAGAGATGTTATTAGGATAGAATTGACAGATTGGATATGGGGTGTTAGAGAAAGTAAATAGTCAAAATGACACCAAGTAGGTGAGTCTAGGTGACTAAGAATATACCTCCTCCTATGAAAGGATGTCAATAGGAATAGAGATATTGCCAAGAGGAGAGGCTTTTGGGGGAAAGATAATGAGTATAGTTTTGAACATGTTTATTTTAAGATGTCTATAGGTCATCCAGTTCAATATGTCTAATAGGCAGCTAGAGATCTGAAACTGTAGGTCAGCAGAAAGGTTAAGGTTAGATAAGTAGATCTGAAAACTGTGTAACAGAATCCATGGGAGTTGATGGGATCCCCAAGTGAAATAGGATATAGGGGGAAGAAAAGAAATACAAAACAGAACCTTGGTGACACCCACAGCTAGTGGGCACAAAATTGTTGTTGTTATTGTTGTTGTTGTTGTTGTTGTTGTTGCTGTTATTGTTATTGTAGTAGTAGTTATTATTATTATTATTGCCAGCATTTAAATAGTGCTTAAGGTTTCATTTTATCCTCACATCACATCAATTTTATAGAAGAAGAAACTGAGGCAGACTTGCCTAGTGTCACATAGCTATAAAGTATATGAAGCCAAATATGAACTCATCTTCCTGTATAGCTAGGTGGTAAAGTGGATAGAGTGCCAGGCTTGGAGTCAGAAAGATTCATTTTCCTGAGTTTATATCTGGCCTCAGATACTTACTAACTGTGTGACCCTGGACAAGTCACTTAACCCTGTGTGCCTCAGTTCCTCATCTATAAAATGAGCTGGAGAAAGAAATGGAAGACTACTATAGCATCTTTGCCAAGAAAATCCCAAATGGGTTCATGGAGAGTGAGACACGATTTAAAAATGGGTAAACAACAACAACTTCATGACTCAAGATCCAGTGCTCTAACTGCCTCTAAAAATCCTAAGAGGGAGCTGTCAGAAGGTGTAATGTGAACTAAGAGAGTGAGCCGTGTCATGAAAACCTAGAGAGAAGAGAATATCAAAGAGAGTGTCAAAGGCTGCAGAGGTCAAAAAGGATGAGGACTGAGAAAAGGTCATTAGATTTGGCAATAAGGAAATCATTGGTAATATTGGAGAGCAGTCTCACTTGAATGATGAGTTTGGAAGCCAAACCGCAGAGTTAAAAAAAAGAATGAGAGGAAAGGAAGTGGAGGCCCTGATTGTAAATGCCTTTCTCAAGAAGGAAAGATATATGATAGCTAGTAGACATCAATAAATCAAGTGAAGGGTTTTTGGTGGTAAAGCCTTCACAAAAAAAAACATTCAAATGATAGAGGGTGGTGCTTTCTCCACCCATAATATGCTGGAATGCAAAGACCCCTGAATTGAGAGTAAAGAAGCATAATTTCTCTTCTCATTTCTCTTTCTAATTGCCCTGGGCAAAGAACTTTGTATCTTAGTTATCCTATATGTAAAAGAGAGGGATAGATTTAGAGGATTTAAGCATTTTATTTTAATATTCCCTGTTTGAATCTAATCTTCCATGACTCATTTTAAAAATCATCCCTCTTTATGATGAGGATTGATGGATGATGATTGATTGATAATGATGGCAAAACATATGGTAATTACTCTGCAGGGCTATTGTGAAGAAAATTCTTTGTCAGGTATAAGGTACTATATAAATGTTATCTATTACTGTTGTTGCAATAATCAACCTCATGGATTTTTTGTAAGGAAATATTTCTTTAAAGTAGTATATAAATGTAGTTTATTATAAACAAAATGATGAGCAAGATGCTCTCAGAAAAATCTGGAAAGACCTACATGAGCTGGGGCAAAGTGAAATGTACTGTATATGAAATAACAGCAATATTGTAAGATAATCTGCTGTGAATGACTTGGTTATTTTTAGCAATGCAATGATCTAAGACATCTCTGAAGGTCTTATGAAAAATGCAATCCATCTACAGAGAGAGAACTAATGCTATCTGAATACAGATTGAAGCATATTTTTGTTAGTTCCTTTATCTGAAGTTTTGTTTTTGTCTGTTTTCTTTCATAGCCTGGCTAATGTGGAAATGTTTTGCATGACTGCTCATATATGGCTTATATTGAATTGCTTGAGCTCTTGGGTGGGGGAGGGAAGGAGGAAGAGAATTTGGAACACAAAATTTTTAAAAATTGACGTCAGGGGCAGCTAGGTGGCTCAGTGGATAAAGCACCGGCCCTGGATTCAGGAGTATCTGAGTTCAAATCTGGCCTCAGACACTTGACACTTACTAGCTGTGTGACCCTGAGCAAGTCACTTAACCCCCATTACCCCGCAAAAAAAAATTGATGTCAAAATTTGTATTTTACATGTAATTTGAGAAAATAAAATTCTAAATATTGAAAAAATTACAAAAATATAAAATATATATCATCCCTCTTTGACCTCAAATTGAGTGAACAGTGTGATATGACAATTAGAAAAGCTCATTTGATGTCAGGTTGCATTAAGACAGTGCTAGTGTCCAGGACTAGGTAAGGGATATTTTTGCTGTACTCTACCCTGGTCAGGCCATACCTAGAGTTTTGTCTTCAGTTCAGAGCAAATTTTAACAAATACATTGATAAGCTCGAGACTGTCAAAAACAAAACAAAACTGGTGAAGGGCATATATCAGGACTTGTTGAAGGACCTGGGAATGTTTAGATTCAATAGCTATCTTCACATATTTTAGGGGATGTCATGTGAAAGAGGGATTAAACTTGTGGGAACAATGAGCAATCCCAAATTAAAGTGGGCTACTTTAGGAGACAGTCTCTTCCCCTTCACTTGGGGGTCATCAAGTAAAGAATAAATGACTATTTGGATATATTTGTAGAGGGAAGTCTTGCTTAGCTATATAGCTTAGACTAGACAGCCTCTAAGGTTTCTTCTGACTCTAAGATTGTGTGATTCTATGGTACTTCAAATCATAAAAGTTCAATGAAGTTGACACTAATAATATCTATGTCTTATTGGAAAGAACACTGTGCTGGGAGTAAGTAGATAGGCATTCTAGGTGTGATTCTGTGTGACCTTTGACTAGTTCCTTCACCTTTCTGTGCCTCACTTTTGTCATCTAAAAAACCAGGATGTTGGAAATAGAGCTAGGACCACAGGGAAACAAAGTAGACAGCCATCTAAGTTGTAAAATATAGGGTGAACAACAAAAGACACTTTTAAATATTATTTTTCACAAATACACATATTTTAATGTCAGATAATTCTATGATAAATAAACATATGTTTTGTGCAAGTCAAATGGACATGTTAAACAGTGAAATTTCAAAGCCAGGGGCACCTGGGTGGCACAGTGGATAAAGCACCGGCTCTGGATTCAGGAGGACCTGAATTCAAATCCAGCCTCAGACACTTGACACTAACTAGCTGTGTGAACCTGGGCAAGTCACTTAACCCTCATTGACCTGCAAAATTAAAAAAAAAATTCAAAGTCAGAGGCAGACAGTAACATGCAGGGCTGTTATTTTTCAAATCTTGCTTTGGGCATAAAAATACCTCTTCCTAGCTCAGTTTGGGCTAGATGATCTATTAATTTCTTTCTAAAGCTAACATTCTGCTCTTTTGCATCCACCATCAACGGGTGGACCCAGTGGCATGATGCAGATTTTCGTGAAGACCCTGACAGGGAAGACCATCACTCTTGAAGTCAAAATGTCTGATACTATTGAAAATGTCATGGTGAAGATACAAGATAAGGAAGGTATTCCCCCTGATCAGCAAAGTTTGATTTTTGCAGGCAAGCAATTGGAAGATGGACAGACTTTGTCTGATTACAACATTCAGAAGGAGTCTACACTTCATCTTGTTCTGAGACTTAGGAGTGGTGCCAAGAAGAGAAAGAAGTCTTACACCACTCCCAAAAAGAACAAGCATAAGAGAAAGAAGGTTAAGCTTGCTCTTCTGAACTACTATAAGGTTGATGAGAATGGCAAGATCAGCCGCCTTTGATGAGAGTGCCCTTCTGATGAATATGGTGCTGGAGTCTTTATGGCCAGCCATTTTGACAGACATTATTGTGGCAGGTGTTGTCTAACCTACTGCTTCAACAACCCAGAAGACAAGTAAATGTATATGTGTTAATAAAAAGAATTAACTATTAAAAAATAAAACTAACATTCTATCATTCATTAATTGTTTAATTCATTCATTCATTTATCAAGCATATCTTCAACAGTTTTTATAAAAAAAAATACTAGGTACTTTGGGGGAGTGGGAAAGACTGGTACAAGAGAAGTAGGAGATCCTCAGAAACTAGCAGTGTAATTTGGAACAGTGAGGAAATAAACTAAGATGACCTTTCTGCCTGAAATGGATGCTTAAAATGGAAAAGACAATCTGGAGGTGTCTCTGAGATGTAAATGAATCTCTGAGTCTTCTCTACAGTGGTGACCCACCATTAGGGCCTAGGTCACCAATTTTTGTGTGTGTGTGTGTTCTCTACAAAATGAAGAACAAAGATTAGAGGAGAGTGAGGAGGGGATTCCATTGTGATTGTTTTTGAACAGGAAGGTCAGAAACTCCCAGCTCAAATGAATGAAAAAGAGTAAGGAAAGCTTTGAGCAGTATTCATTTTTTGGAGACAAATGAAAAGAAAGGGGATCAGCCAATGAATAAGATGAAGCTAAAAGTAAAAAGTCAGGGCCTGGTTATTTCTGGCTTGTCTTGGGTCATGACCTTACAGTCCCACTTAGAGAGTTAAGTCCTTGAGGGTATTTGGCTTCTCTTTTTATCAGTCTCTTTCTCTTTGCAAGGTACCTAATAGTAAAAGAATTATTGATGATAGGCTCAAATAAGAGGTCAGATAGAATAAGATAAAATTTGATAAGAAAAATGAAAAGTGGTTCAATAACACATCTTCACAAATACAGGCTATGGACTGCATTACTAGACAAGAATTTTTGTGAAAAGGATCTGGGAGATTTAAAGGCTGCAAATTCAATATAGGTCAACAGTGTGACATAGCAGCCAAAATAAGCTAATCTTATCCCAATTTTCCTTGAGAAGCATAGTGTCTAGATCCAGTACTGACTCTATTCTACTCTGATCAGGTCACATCTGGTTCAAAGTAAGGCTCCCTCAATGATTAATGAGAACTTGCCAGGAACCACCATATTACCAGAAGTCCTAGTCACACTGCCCACTTCCTTTCCTGCTCACCCTCTAGTCTGTACCACCTCCATACCAGTTGCTTTGCCCCCTGGGAGAATGACTCCAGCCTGAGGCTTTGGTGGGTCCTTGTCAGGAACTGTCATATGAACAGAAGTCCCAGCCAGGCTGCCCACTTCCCTTCTGGCTCTGGCTCTGGTCTGCTCCACCTCCATACCAACTGCTTTGATCTAACCCAAGAATCCCCTCCCCCTTCCCCACCTCCCTTTTATGTATTGTCTTCTCCCATTACATTCCTTGAGAATGTTATTTTGTTTCTGTATTCCCAACAGTTAGCATAGTGCCTCATACTCAGTAAGCCTTAACAAGTGCTCTACTTATTTGTCATCTGTCTATCACCTATCACTTATAGGAGTGGAGGTCTGACAAGACAGTATGCTGTTAGTTAAAGTTCAGTGCTGGAATTATATTAGGCACTCATAGATTACTCAATAGTTAACATATCTGATTCACCAAGGGATAGAAAGTATAACAAGGATACTCAGCATGGGCAGATTTGATTCCTTGACTCCAAATGGGAAAACAAACAAACAAAAAACCAAATAACTGGTCAACAGAGCAGAGTGTGGTAACTTGCATGGTTTGGGGATATCAGCCATGTCTGAAAGGCTCTGACTCCATATGAGTGGACCTTTTTATGCTTTTAAGAGACTAGGAATCCATGGTGGTACTGCCAGAGATGACCAAAAAGCTTCTTTGAGGGAGATGCAGCTTAAGCCTTAAGCCCTTGGCCCATTCAATCCACAGGGATAGCTTTGTCATCTTTCAGGGGGAAAAAATTATCCTAGCTTATATGGGGTTGGAATATAAAATGTATGGATGGGGAGGAAAGTGTAATCAGCCAAGTAAGAAAGGTTGAAGGTAGGGTTTTAGATGCCAAACAAAGGAGTTTGTATTTTAATCTAAAGGGAAGAGAGCCACCCACTTCTTAAGCAGAAAATTGAGAAAGTCAGATCTATACTTTAGAATTTCTGATTTGCCATGGTGATGTATGGTGATTGATCAAAGAGGGCAAAGAGACTAATTGGGAGGCTATTTTAAAAAGCTGACATTTATATACTCTTAAAGGTTTGCAAAGCACTTTGTGCATATTATCTCATTTGATCATCAGAAAAACCATGTGATATTTAAATGAGAATAATAACTATTATCTACACTTTGGAGATGAGATGACTGAGGTCCATAGAGGTTAAGTGACTTGTCTATGGTCAAACAACTCAAGTATCTGAGGCAGGATTATTGCTTAGGACCTACTGACTCCAAATCCTTCTTTCTATCTATTATGGCGCACTGCAGCATTTCTCAGATCTGAATAACATTCTGTTAACAGAATTGAGAAGATTTGGCAGTTGATCGACTGTGGGTGAATAGGTAGTGAAAGTGAAGAGTTGAGAATTACTCTGAGGTCCTAGAAATCTTGAGAGCAAAGAAAAGTAGCAATGTCCTTGAAATTAGGAGACATGGATTTGGAAGAAAGAGATTAAGTTCTTATAGGGGATAGATTGGAATGGGTTAACAAAATATAGCATGATTACTGTACCTGAGCAACAACTTCAGGGTCGCCAGCGGGAAGACAGATGACGTGACTCCAAGGCTGTAGCCAGGATACTTATTAACAAACACATTAATCAAATAGAATGCAATGAACAATGTGTTTCAGTTAAAACTAGCCATTCCCTGTATAGAATATTTTGTTCCTGTATTCATCATTGTGAAAGTTCTATGCTACATTGTTTAAGTTTGTTCCACTGGCATAGGCATACTGACCATCTGGATGAATCTTAGAGTGCATATAAACTCAGGATCCTGTGATTAAAGTTTGTCTCTGGTACATGAATTAAGACCCCTGCTCTTTTCATCTGTGACTCTGGCAGGTTCTGTTTTAGACATATTGCTTTTGAAGTACCTATCCAAGTGAAGATGTCCCAGAGGTAGCTGGAGATGCAAGATTGGAACTGAAGAGAAGCATAATGGTTCATTAAGTAGACTTGAGAACCATCTGTTAGAGGTGATGATGGAACACATTTTAGCTGATGAGATCTCTGAGAGTGTGTGCTCAGGATGGACCACTGAGGATACCCACACATAGGGGGCAGAACACAGATGATGGTCTCCCAAAAGGTTTTGAAGAAGAGTAGTCAGATAAGAAGGAGGAGAACAAGAAAAGAACAGTGTTATGAAAATGAAGAGAGAAATGAATACCCAGAGCAAGGGAGTAGTCAACCGTGTCAAATGATGTAGAGAGGTCAAGGGTCAAAATTGAGAAAAGGTCATTGGGTTTAGCAATGAAGAGATAGCTTGTGAACTTGAGAGACATGTTTCAGTAAAGTGAGGGGGTCAGGAGTCATATTACAAAAAGGTCACAAACTGAGTGAGAAGTGAAAAATTGAAGGCAACTTGAAGATAACTATCATATCCCACCAAATATTTTTCTTTTCCAGGCTAAGTAGCCTCAGGTCCTTCAACTTGTTTTCCAAGAGGCTTGATATGAGATAGACAATATAATATACTGTATGGATAATGTGGTTAATGTGTTAGAGTTGGTCAATTGTAACCAAGCAGGGAAAGAGTAAGGGCCTTGGTCAGTTGGTGCCTTTTGGATACACACTCAGTTCTGGATAAACAGTCAATTGTGGTTCAGGCACAAGCATGATGCTCAGTTTGCCTAGCATGGAACCCACTGTGTACCCTACCATGTGGGTGGAATAGTCTTCTTTAATTGACTGCCTGAGTCTCTAAAAATGGTTAGATGGATTGGTAACTCTTCCCATCTTTTTTTTCCCCCTACGAGACCGTATATTAAACCAGAGTTTTCCATCCCCTTTCACAGGTAGAAATAATGGAATCCAGGCTGGGCACAACAGATAGGAGTCACCAAAAGCTCAGCTGAAAAGATGACAGAAATAGAGAATGCATGGTATTACCATTTTTGAAGATGGAGGCAGACAGTTAAAGGAAGCTACCCTACCCATGTGGTAGGAAACTCAGCAGACTCCATGCTAGGCAAAATGAGCATGCTCAAGCCTGGGCTACATAATCAAAAGTCTAATTTTTTCACCTCTTGGTTAGTAGAACAGAAAAAATATCTCATATAGGAACTGGGCTCTCATTGGCTAATCCCAGTCTCTCATTACATTAATAAATATTTTTTTAATCAGAATGCTGCATTATATTAAGTATCTTACCTCTGTACTCTAATACATATTTCATACAAATATTAGACTAATAATAATAGCTAGCATTTATATATTACTTTAAGATTTGCAAAATACTTTGCATAATTTGATCCTCACAGCAAGCTTGTGAAAGTAGGTGCTATTATTATCCGCATTTTGCAAATGAAGAAACTGAGGCCAGGAGAGGTTAAGTGACTTGCCCAGCTAGTGTCTGTGGCAAGATTCAGACTCAGGTCTGACTCCAAATCAAAAACTTGATCCATTGTACCCACCTAGCTGCCTTACTTGAGTTACACAATTGTGATATATAGATGTGATATATAGAAGGAAAAGCCAGATTGGTTCTAAAATGTAACTGTCATCTGATATCAGTGAAAATATACTCAAGCAACACATATTTATTCAACAATCAGAAGTATTTGTCCATGCTGTTAAAGATTGGCTCTAGTCCCTGTCATTTTCAAAAAGTCTTATCATCTGGAGAGGAAAGAAGCTAAGAGCACAAATATACCTTCCTAAACTGGAATTTTTTTTGGGGGGGGTGAGGCAATTGGGGTTAAGTGACTTGCCCAGGGTCGCACAGCTAGTAAGTGTTAGGTGTCTGAGGTCAGATTTGAACTCAGGTCCTCCCGACTCCATGGCCAGTGCTCTATCCACTGTGCCATCTAGCTGCCCCCTAAATTGGAATTTTAAGAGCAAAGTTGCTGTAAGGCTAAGTAGGAAGAGGAGTAATTAGGGAATCATATTGGGAAGTTGAAGAAGAAATGAGTTCATTTACCTTTAACAATGTTTCTTTCCAGTTTTCAAACTTTAGTGATTTCCATCCCCCTCCTCTCCATACTGATATTAAAAGTTTCTTTGATATCTTCTTGATATCTTCCATTTGCAAATCCATTAAAGTCCTTTCTAAGGCTCCCAACTAACTAATTTGCATAGCTTCTCTTTTCCCATTTGGCTTTTATTGTTCAGTTCTGCCTGGTAATGATAATGAGCAATCATAAATCAAGATGAATAGGGCAGACACACAGAGAAACATTATATCAAAAACAACCCAACAATACAATTGGGGAGGGGAGAAAAGAGGATTCACTGAACAGAAGCCAGCATGTTCCCTGAGATCTAAAGTTCAGCTGCAAACCAATCCCCATCCACAAAACATAGAAGTCCTTTCCATCATCTTTGTAGAACATTTATGATCAAATGATAAAGGCTTAGATGGTTCTAAATCACAGTATAATGTGATAATTAGATTTTTATTTCCTCGAATTATGAGGACTGTTAGAAGGGTGAGATGGTATCATTATGGTGCAATCAGCTAAAGATGCTGGGCTCTGTTGTCACCTAAGGTACATTTTGGGCCTATGATTGATAGACTATGTCAGACATTTGGCAAACTCAAGTCCTTAATATAGTACCAGTACCATACACCCAGCAGGCTGCTCAGTAAACATGGATTGAGGATAATGATTATTATCAGCAGCAGCTGCAATCCGGGCTATTTTATAAGGGAAGGAAAAACAGCTCACCTAGGGATGGTGTCTTTCAAGGTATTATCAAGGAATAAATAACCTCACCTCCTCCAAAAAAATTTTTTTTTCTTTTGAGCCCACAAAAGAAAGTCTGAATAGGATAGGGATTGGGGAAACAGTGGCTGTGTTGGGACACAGATAGAATTGAAAGAACAACGGATCAATTAATGGTCTCTGTTGTTTGCCAGTGTAAGGCTCTTACAGGATAATGTAAGGAAATGCTGGCAAAAATATTGTGGCAGGCTGTTAAGTGATTTAAGAAGATTTAAGGTTGAGCTCTAAGCCTGGCCACACTTGACCAAACTTTCCCAAATTAAAGTAGGCAGCCAAGACACTTAGGGGGTCTATATCAATGAATGGATCAAATCAACAAGTGTGTATTAAGCCTCTATGTGTCAAGCATCATTGCCAGGTGTTAGGAATACAGTGACAAAAACTAAACACCTCCTGGCCTCAAATTTCTTATATATAGGAGAAGGAACCTTCAAAGAAAGTTCTTTTGAAGAAATGGTGTGTATAATACAAAATATGTGCAAAATAAAAATATGATAGTTTTGGGAGCCACTAGCAGCCTGGAAAGGTATGATGTAGGAGGTGGCACTTGAGCTTGGTGGCACTTGATAGGGATTTTAAGAGGCAGTAGTGAGGAGGGAGGGAGTTGAAACAAGGGTGAGGAAGGAGTATATTTCAGGCATGTGGAAAATAATGGCTAGCATTTATATAGCACTTTGAGATTTGCAAAGTACTTTACAAATATTATCTGAATTTAATCTTCACAACAATTTTACAAGGTACTATAATTATTCCCATTTTACAGATGAGGAAACTGAAGTTAAGTGACTTGTCCCACTTCACACAGTTAATACATATGTAAGGCAGGATTTGAGCTCAGGTCTTCCTAACTTCAAGACCACCTCTCTATACATTGTGCCACACCTAGTTGCTAACTTTGGACAAAGTCAAGGAGATGGGAGATAGATTGTTCTCTTCTGGGTCAGGAACAATGGAAAGACAGAATTAAATGTAAGAGAACAATGTATAAAAGCCTGGAAAGATAAGTTGGATTCAAGTTTTGAAAGACTAAGGGCCAAACAGGGTAGTTTGTCTTTGGTTCTAGAAGCAATAGTTATGCCTTAGGTCCTCTTCTTTTTCCACGGTCCCCCCCAAAAAAGAGCACCCCAGACAGAGACTTGGGGAACATTCATAATTAGGAAGTTGAGTGTGGATGGGTGATCTAGTAAAGGAGACTCAGAAGGAGCAGCCATAAAGGTAGAAGTAGAACAAGAAAGAATAAACAGTCTCTTAGAAACCTAGGAAATATACAGAAAGGATGGGTGGTCAAAATTGATAAAGTAGGATGAGGACTGAGAAAAGCGCATAGGATTTGACAATAAAATATCATTAGTAACTTTGGTGAAATCAATTTCAGTTGAGTCTTGAGGTTCAAAGTCAAACTGTAAGAGTTTAACAAGTGAGGGAAAGAAAAAGACATGGAAGCAGTTAGTGTAGAAAGCTTTTTCCAAGAGTTTGGCTATGACAGAGAGGGGAGACATAGGATGATAGCTTGAGGGGATGGTTAATGGAAAGACTTTTTTAAAAATGGAATTTTAAATTGACAGAAATCTGTTTTCTCTCCCTTGAGAAAGAAAAATGAAATTTTTGTAACAAATATGTATAGTCAAGCAAAACAAATCCTTGTCTCATTCTTTGCCTTGAATCTATTGCCTGTCCATCATGAAATGGATTGGAATGCTTCATTATCAGTCCTTTAGAATCATGATTGGTTATTGTGTTAATCAGATGTCTTTCAAAGTTGTTTGTCTAACAATATTGTTGTTATTGTATAAATTGTTCTCCTTATTGTGCTCACTTCACTCTGTCAGTTCAGGATTTTTAAGGATGATGGAAACCTGGATATGTTTGCAAGTAGCAGACAGGAAGAGTATAAAAAGATTAGAGAGAAAGAAAGAAAAACCATGGAAATGCCTTGCCAGTAGATACAGGAGGGGGTGGGATTAAAGATCCAAGTGGAAAGCTAGAATTAAGAATGTCATCAGAAAAGTGTATGGTCAGAAAATAAAAATAAAAAGATGGGATGTTCAGTTGATGAGAGCAAGAGATACTTGTGAAGATGACCTATGGACAGCAGTTATGCTTTACTTGTATCCTGCTGATGCTGGGAGAAATCAAGGAAGGCAGCCAGCATCCTAAGTTGACTCCCTTTGATGAATTATTTATGAGATGATATAGACAACTAAGTAGTACAGTGGATAGAGTGCCAGGTTTGGAGTCAGGAAGACTCCTCTTCCTGAGTTCAAATCTGGCCTCAGACACTTACTATGTAACCCTAAACATGTCACTTAAAATGAGCTAGAGAAGAAAATGGCAAACCACTCCAGTATCTTTGTCAAGAAAACCCCCAAATGGGTTCACCAAGAGTCAGAAGCAACTGAAATAACTAAACAATAACATAGATGAGTCACAAAAGATAAGTAGGAATAGACATGGTTACAGTATAAATCATTTGAGAGAACATCCACATGGATGCTATCACAGAACCATTTAAACATTTGAACTTAAAAGAAGTACTTATAAATTGTTTATCACCTTATAATGTGCTACATACTATGAAGTACAGTTAAGTTTTTCAATATAAGATGGGGGAGATTTTTTATCAGATATTTTACTGATTTTCTCTTATGCATAATTAAGTCCATTTTGCTACTCAAAATACTTCAGTGACTCCTTATTTTCTGTAGGACAAAATAGAAAATTCTCCACCCAACATGTAATGCCCTTGATTATATGATTCCCATCTACCTCTCCAGTTTTATTTCATATTATTAACCATTTTCCATTCTCCATTCCATGCAAATTGGTCAGCTAGCTAGCTATTCCTCATTCACGAAATTTCATTTCCTGTCTCCGATGCTTTTGCACAGGTGGTCTCCTATGCTGGAATGAACTCCCTCCTCTTCTTTATCAGAAAAAAATTCCTAGATTCCTTTAAAACACACACACACACACACACACACACAACTAAGACATTTCCCACATGAGGGCTTTCCTTTCTCCTGTTGTTAGTTCTTTCTTCCTCTTAAAAATTATTTTCTATAACTTTGTATAAACTTTGCTTTTACAGAGCTGTATGCACATTATATTTCTCTCTATATAAGAGGAATATGTAATGGAATACCATGTAGTAAGAAGTTATGAAGAGGAGAGTTTTAGAGAAACTATATATACACACACACATGCACACACATACATATACATATATAGTTTTATTATATACATTCCTATATATAATGTTTTACATAATAGAATGTAAAATCTTTTTAAGGATAAGGACTCTCATTGTTATATTTGTATCCTTGATGCTTAACAGAGTGCCTTGCATATAGTAGGTGTTTAATAAATGCCACCTTGTTTAAGGATTAAATTTAAAGGTCACATAACCAAAAAAGATGGAGGACTAGACACATATTCATTACCTGTCAAATCTCTTCAAAACAGGAATTATGCATGAGAGATAAAGCAATTTTACCAGTTTCCATGGTCTAAGATACCAGGAACGTTAACAAGATAACAACCTGATAAAATAACTGCAGATAAAATTAATCCTTAACCTTTAACCTGTTTCCCCACTACCCTCAGTGCTCTGGCAGAGCTACACAAACCAATCCACAGGCTTGAGACAGAAAGTGTCTCTGCTCTATCATCCTTCCCATGCCATGAAAAATCCACAAAACAGAAGCTTTCTCTTTCTGGGACTACCATTCTATGCTACAATAGAACTCAGTCAGAGAACTGAGAAAAAGAGGAAACTGAGGCAGGGCACCAGTGTGAGTGACTCTTTACTAGGCCTGGGTAGTTTTGATTGGGCTTTCCACTGGGAAAATTATTCTCTTATTATTCAATTTAACAAATTCAAGGAACAGAGGAAACTGGGGCAAGATGCCAGTATGGGCAATCATTTACTAGGCCTGAGGGAAAGGTCCCAGTATCCAGCTTCAGCCATTTATGTTACCGTAGAAGTCATTTGGGACAGAGAATAAGGGTGGTGAAATATGAGTTGCCTGGTGTGGAAAGAATTAAGACAGCTTTGAGGTCCATCCAACCTCTAGAGAAACCACAATCAAACAGGAAGAAGTCAGAAAGTAAGCAATGGGAGAACATAAGGAGAAAAGACTGAAAATACAAAGGATCTCAGGAGGAAGAACTCAGTTAAAGACTTTAAGCATAAGCCAATCAACAAATAGAGAAGATATTAATAACAAAAGGGAATGTTGACTCCAGATCAGCTAAACAAGCCCAGACATGTATAAATATTGTGAGAAAAAGGCAACTTCATGAGGCAGAAGAGCATATAGATTCACATGAGAGCATGAAATCACAGCAAGATGTTCCTGAATCCTTTTAAAAAATAAAAAAAGAAACACAAATCTTGAAAGTAGAATTTATGGTTTATACAGCAGAAATAATTGGGACATTATGGGAAAAAACAAACAAATTTACTCCATATGGACAAACCTCACCAAAGAAACAAAAGAGAGATCAACTGATTGGAAATGCAATTACACAAAAGTGAAAGATAATCTAGAAGAAACAAAGGAAAAAGCAATAATGTTAAAACAAGAAAAACATATTGATTTCAAAGTACAGTGTGTAGAGAAAAATTAATAATTATAGGTCTCTCAGAAGAACATAACACATTTAAAGAAAACAAAACTGAATGCTAAATTCAAGAAATAACATCAAAAAACTTCTCCAAACTTCTGAACACAAAAGTCCAATCAAAAGAATTCATATTTTGCAATCAGGAAAAAATAAATCTAAACCCTGTACTGAAAGGTCTAAAATATGTAGCAGATAAATTTAACATTTCCAGATTCTGCAAGTGACCAGGAGAAAGCCTTTCAAATATAAAGGAAAGGGCATTTGAATAACACAAGACTATTATTACACACTGGAAATCACAGGACAGAATGGAATAACATGTTCCAATGAGCAAAGGAACTCAAGATGCAACCTAAGGTGACATATACCCTCCAACCTTGAACCTAAGCATTTAATGAATGAAAAAACAAATATTCATTTAAAGAGAGGCATTTGAAACATGCCTGCAAAGGAAATTTGAGCAAATTATTTGATTTTCAAACACTCAGACAATAGAAATGAAAGAAAAGTAAATGAATACAGAGAACATCAGAGAGACTTTTTTTTTTTTGCAGGCAACGGGGGTTAAGTGACTTGCCCAGGGTCACACAGCTAGTAAGTGTCAAGTGTCTGAGGCCAGATTTGAACTCAGGTACTCCTGAATCCAGGGCCAGTGCTTAACCATTGCGCCATCTAGCTGCCCCCCAGAGAGACTTTTAAGAGATTTCTTTCTTAAAGTACATAAGGAGATAAGGGTGAAAAATGGAAGTCAGAGGGAAGAAAAGATGGTAGGGAAACAGGTCTGAAACGTCATAGACAGCCTCATAACACTCCACTTGTAGGTAAATAATGTGGGGGTTTTTTTGTTTGTTTTTTGTTTGTTTTTTTTGTGGGACTAAATTACAGAACAGCATGGCACATAAAAGGGGACCAGGGAGGAAGAAGACAAAAGTCCTGTAGTGTCTCAGGAAGAAAGGAGCCTATGGGAAAAGGATGAGGAGGCAAAGGGAAAGATTGAAACAAGGGCAAAGAAAGGGGAAACTCTTGTTTTAGTGGATGGAGGGGTTTACATTGGAGAACATTTCAAAGGAGAGACATACTATAAAGGGATATGAATACCTTAAAGTGGGTATAACCTATAGGGTTTTGATGCTTAAAGAGACTGTTCATTTTGTCTCAGGAGAAAAGGGACCAGAACTTCTAGGGGCAACTGACACCCAGAAGACAGGGAGGGAATGGGCCCAGAGAGGAGACTCTATGGAAAATGAGGGAAACATTATCATGGAGAGGGCAAAGAAAAGTAACAAATGACAAAATCAGGGACACAAGAAAATTCCTACCATGCAGTAATACTTCTATCCTCTCACCTGCAGGAGTTGGTATTTTTGAGAGTGAGGCATAAAGAAAAAGAAGGGCTTGGAGGGGCAAGATCTTCACGATAATAACATAGGAACTAAGAAACCCCAAACTGGTACCTTAGGAGATTTTATTTCATGAGAAATACAGGGACTCAAGAAGGATTAAATAAGTGTAAGAGCTATGAACCAAAAAGAAAAAGTCTGGAATAGAAAGATAAATAATGAAGAGGATGAGGAAAATAAACCCTTTTTTGGAAAAGGTACAGAAAATGAAATTTAATTTTAAAATTAATTTTAAACAAATATTAGATTAACGTTAGATTGTAAATTCCTCAAGGGCAGGACTGTCTTTTCCCTGTCTTTGTATCCCTATTGCTTAGCACAGTGCCTGGCTCATTATAGGCACTTAATAAATACAGACTGACTGACCAAATAGACATCTTAAATACTCCAGTCTAAGATAAACAAATAGAACTAGCTGTAAGGTGTGGGGACCAATTTTTAATTGGGGAGTGCTAGCTAAGCGGCTCGCCACAATATTGGGGCAAGGAAGGAGACTGGCAGCCTCCCTCATAACAGAACGAGATTTATTTTAACAAGAACGAACTTAAAAAACACAAACAGGATCAGTAGGATCAAGGGAAAGGAAATAAAATGGGGAAAGGGAAATTATAATACCTGAAAATACCACCGCCCAGGAATCAGCTGAAAATACGCAGCAGAATGCCTGTCGCTTTCCAGCTTCCTCCTAGAATGCCCAATTCTCTTCCCCCAAACCTAGAACCACCCCACACAGCTCCAGCCAATGGGATGGCCACTCTGACAGTCACATGACTGCCCTCACTAGGCTTCTAATCATTATAATTTTGCCAGGCCCATGTAGGCGTAGGTGATGATGTGAGGTGCCAGAGCCCTGGCAACAGGTACAACCAGTGGGTGGAGCACTGTGCGGTTTGCGGAGCCCCAAGCCAGTGCTCACTGAGGCATAAAAACCTCAAATAACAATTAATTCTTTACAAAGGGAACTATCAAATGGGGGGAAACTCTTGATCCTAATGGATTCACAGAAGTCTGTCAAATTTTAAAGAATTATTAGTATCCATATTATGCATGTTATTCTCAAAAATAGAAAAAGAATGCACCTTACCATACTCTTTTTATAAGACAAGTATAGTCCCAATAGGTAAAACAGGGAAAGATAATACACAAAAAGAGAACTATAGATTAATGTTATTAATATCAATCCAAAATTTTAAACAAAATCCTGTCAAATAGATTGCAGCAAAAAATCCAAGTAATAATTCATCATGACCAAGTTGGATTTCTTCCAGGGATACAAAGATAGTTCAACATTAGGAACCCAATCAACATAATCATTTTTTTTTAAATCCAAAATCACTTGATTATCTCAACAGATGCAGAAAAAGCCTTTAACAAAATATAATACCAATTTATACTAAAAATCTTACAAAGTATAGGTACAGAGCCTAAAGGAAATAGCTTCAATGTTTTGAGTTCAAGAAGATTAAGATCCAACATTTTTTCCCTCAAAATAAGGGTTGATGTATAAAATGACTCTACATACTGACATAATAAGATATATGAAAACTGCATTAACAAGTCAACACTAAATGAGTTCATGATAATATAGTTTAAAAAGTATTTTGTAGGTAATATATAATGAGGGTGAACTATATGGAGGGAAAATGTGTCTTAAATCAGCAGAATTTGTTGAAGAAAGAAAAAATATTTTTGAGATGTTTGACAAAGGCAGAGCATGGCTGCTTTTATCTCTCTACATTGCCAGTGCTTCTCATTCTTTGACTGATCACTGTTGAAATTAAATGTCTCTAAATAAGCAGCAGCTCCTTGTGTCTAACATTCTCTGTTTGCTAGAACGGTGCTGGGATAAGAGGCATCCAGATGTTCCCAAGGTGACCACTCGGAGAATTTTGTTTTATTTTCAGTACACCTTTATTAACAAAAGGCCTTTCTTAAGGTATGGCAGAGTACAGAAAGTCCGCAGTATTATATTGGACCATAACTTTCATCAGGAATATGCCACTCTTTTGTCAGTCACATAGAAAAGAAGTTCATACAACCATAAACTAAGAGCCTGAAGGAAACTGAGAGGTTATTTACTCTAACCCCCTCATTTTTTTTTAGTGAGGCAATTGGGGTTAAGTGACTTGCCCAGGGTCACACAGCTAGTAAGTGTTAAGTGTCTGAGGCCAGATTTGAACTCAGGTACTCCTGACTCCAGGGCCAGTGCTCTATCCACTGTGCCACCTAGCTGCCCCTCCCCCTCATTTTTCTTTTCTTTTTTTTTTTAACTTTTTTTTTAAGTGAGGCAATTGGGGTTAAGTGACTTGCCCAGGGTCACACATGTGTCTGAGGCCAGATTTGAACTCAGGTCCTCCTGACTCCAGGGCTGGTGCTCTATCCACTGTGCCACCTAGCTGCCCCCCCCCTCATTTTTCATGTAAGAAAACTAAGGCCTAGAGAATTTAGGTATCTTATTCAAAGTCATCAAAGTGACAGAAGGAGGATTTGAATCCACTTAGATTTTTCTCTTCATCTCAAAGAACACTCTCTTATTATTTATCAATCAAATATCAAGCATAGGGCCTGGCCCAAAGAAGGAACTTGATAAATGCTTATATCCCCAACCTTTCTACAATATTAAAAAAAAATGAGACCTACATTTTTTTAGTTCATCTCCTTAATTTATATTAAATTTCCTTCCCCTCATTTTCTCACTAAAATGTGCCTTGTCCTTCGCCTCTCTCTAAATAAAAATCAACAGTCTCTTCCCCACTGAGAACAAAAATCATGTTTTGTGGATTTTCCTTCAGGTCTGGTCTCTGCATTTGCTCCTCACTGACATTTGAAAGTGACTGATTTTATTTTTTTCTATGTTGCAGGTGTATTGGTCAGCTAGCAAACCTGAGAGAATATTTCTCTTCATTGCCCTTCAGACAGCTAAATCCCAGGGCTGATTCCCTGCTCATATATTCCTAACAAATTAGATAACCGATTGGCCTGATGAATTTGCATTGAAAGCCAATGAAATCATTCATTCAAAATTTTCAGGTTTATTTTAAAAAATCTTCTGTGATGTCCACAGGGCCTTTTAGAGCATTTTAGCAACATTTCTTTCTTATTCCTCACCTCCAACCCCGCACCCTCTTACTAAATATTTCTACTACAGATTACTTAAATAAAAATGCACATGGTAATATGAACCAATTTTTAATTTAATTGTCCCCTATAGAATTCTTTATCTTTGAATTTAGCAAACATATTAATTACACATTATGATGATTAATAAGGAAAAAACTCAAGAGCTCCCAATGTTAATCTGGGGTTCCTCTCTAAGTATACTTTATTTTGAGTCACAAGTCAGTTTCCCCTGAAATTTCACCTCCTCTTCAGTTTTTATTTCATTTAATAGCATCTGTAGTCAAGGAAGTTTGAATTAGTTCTCAGAAATTCATGAAGTACAATGTCAAATATTTAACAAAATGAAGATGTAGTATGTTAATGGTTGGATACTTTTTTAGAAATTAATTTTGACTTTAATGATTTTTAAATTTTGGATTCACTTATGTTCTTTTGCTTAATATCTAAACTTAGCACATAAAATTTTATTCTTAGTATCCATTTTAATACTTTCCTAAAAATATAGTATCTACTAAGGGATAAATATCAAATAATTTCCCTCTTCTCCCAGGTGCTACAGATTTCCATTTTCTAGATTTTCACAAATCAAAGATGTTCATAGTTATGAGAGACCTCAGGGTCCAACCTTTATCTGAGTGAGAATTCCCATAATATATTCATTTAATAATGTGCTTATTTCCAAATAAATTATTTGACTTTTTTTTTTGAGATTGGTCTCCTGATCTTGCCCAGGATAGAAATTTAACAACCCCATCATAGCCCTAATCTCACTACAAATTAACATGGATGCTTTAATTTGCTCTGTTTTTTCGTTCTGGGCTGGTTCACCAGTCCTTAGACCACTGGCAGCCCTCTGCTTCTGGGGGCTCACCACATTGGTGCCAGAATTAGTGAGGACACCAACATTTTAATATAGAACTCTCAAGCTCAAACAATTCACCAGACTCAGCCTCCCCACATCAGGGACTCTTTGAGATACCTGGCATGCTCAACTTTTAATAAGTGTCTTAGCAAATTCCCCTGCAGTGAAGTGGAATACAATATTTTTATAAGATAAAGACTGGCCCTATTATAGGGCAAGTGAAATGAATTGGGGGGGGCGTTGAAGACTGTTATGGTTCTGTAGTCTCTGAAGAAGATTTTCTGCCTTAAATTAGTTCTCTAGTGACCCTCTATTAGCTATGTATCAACCTAATTTGTGCAGATGAGAGGAAGAGTGATGACAAGTTGTAGTGCTGATCCTCTAATGCATTTACACTGCACACCATTATTGGTATGGTATAAAGCCTCCAAAGACATTTTCTTCCCTTGGACCACATAACTGCAAAGACATAGACTGAAAAATATAGATATCCTTAGGAAAAAAAACATATTTCTTCAGAATTGATAATACAATTTGTAACAGCAAGATACAAAGTAATTGCATGGTTTATTTATTTCTTTTCCCCTATAGGAGATGTGTCATTAGTATCTTCACTAATTTGCAGACATCTAGATATCCAAAGCTGTGCTTTTTTCTTCCTTTTGGCTAGAATTAGTAAAATATGGTCTCACATTTGGGTAGACCCCAAGGTTTGCAAAGCACCTTACACATATATCGTCTCGCTTGATCCTCACTACAGCCCTGTGAATTTTATCTTGTTATACTTCCTTTGTAGGTGAGGAAACTGATGTTCAGAGAAGTTCCATTATTTGCCTGGGGTCACACCAGTAGTAAATGTTTCCTAGCTCGATATCTGGGGCTCTATTGACCACATGTATGTTTTCAGAGGCTTCCTAACTTGACTTTCTATCTTTATTTGATTATTCAGTGGAAGTCAAAGTAAAGGAAATGTTACCACTGACTTAGCTGCTCTTCATTTCCTTCTATAGTCCAGCAGTTGTTATTTTTATTTCATATGCTACACATGGTTAACAAGGGCATGGCAGTCCTTGGACATTCTGTCACAGATTTCACCTTCAACTACTAGATGGAGTTAGAACAAATGTATTTCAAAAGCTTCTTCCCCTGATTTGCATACTGCTGTGGCACCAGAATGCAAAGTACATTCCTGACATCATTTCTATTGCTCAGTCTTTGCTCTTTCAAGAAAATAAAACCTGTTATTATGGTACCAAGTACTTTCATTTTTATTCATTATTATTAAATATTCAGTTTCCTAAGGAAAAAAAACCATTTGTCACTGGAGAGTCTTTAAGACACTCAACATTTAATAGATTGTCCTAAATTCTGACAATGACATGGAAGCCATGCTAAATAATAAGCATTTTAGCCACAGGAAATTTGAACATATCAATGGTTTTATTAATCAATTTTTTGATCAATCTACTAGAATTTATTAAGTACCTCCTATGTGCCAGATACTTTGTGAAGCTTTGGGATACAAGGAAAAGCAAAAACAGCCCCTGTCCTCAATGAGCTTATGGTTTAATGCAAGAGACTATATACAAACTATGTAAAAATAAGATATATTCAGGATAAACTGAGAATAGCCTCAGAGGGAAGCGCTAATATTAAGGAAGCCTTAGAAAAGAAAAAAAAATTTAATTAAAAAAAGAAAGCATTAGAAAACTTTTTCGCAGAAGGTGAAATTTTGGCTGAGACTTGAAGGAAGCCAGGGAACATAGGAGGCAAAGATGAAGAGGGAGAGTGTCCCAACTATCGGGGACAACAAATGAAAATGCTTGAGTCAGGAGATAGAATATCATGTTCAAGGAACTACGAGGAAGCCAGTGTCACCGAATAACAAAATATATGAAGGAGAGTAAGGTGCAAGAAGGCTGAAATGGGAGGGAGGGGCCAGGTGATAAAAGGCTTTAAAAGCCAGGGGATATTATATTTGATCCTGGAGGTAACAGGGAACAACTGGAGTTTATACAGTAGGTACAGTAGGGGAGTGATATTGTTAGACCTGTGCTTTAGGAAGATCAATTTTACTGCTGAGTAGAGGATGGACTGGAGAAGAGAAAGATGAGGCAGGGAGATCCACCAACAGATGACTGCGATAGTCTAGGTACGAGGTTATGAATGCATGCAACAGGGTGGTGGTGGTATCAGAAGAGAGAAGGGGGCATATAAAGGTGATGTTATGAATGTAAATTAATAGGACTTGAGGACTGATAAATAAAGAGTTGGGAGTTAAGAATCATGCATGGCCCTTAGGTGACTGGGAGGATAGTGTCGCCTCAACACTAATAGGGAAGTAGTATGAGGGGAAAGATAAGCTCAGTTTTGAGACAATGAGTTTAAGATGTCTATGGGATGGGCAGCTAGATGGCGCAGTGGATAGAGCACTGGCCCTGGAGTCAGGAGTACCTGAGTTCAAATCCGGCCTCAGACACTTAACAGTTACTAGCTGTGTGACCCTGGGCAAGTCACTTAACCCCAATTGCCTCACTTAAAAAAAAAAAAAAGAATTAAAAAAAAAAGATGTCTATGGGACATTCAACTCAAGATTCCTAATAGGAATTTGGAGGTCCAGCAGTGAGGTTAGGGGTAGAAAAATAGTTTTGAGAATTATCAACATAGAAATGATAATTGATAATGCCCAGGCTGCAACTTCAGCAGTATGGTAGTACTCTGTATTGCTGAGCCAGAGAACTGAGGAACAGAGAGAATGAGTCAAGACACTTTGTGTGGGGGGCTGTGTGGCACTCTACTATGCCTGAAGGAATGAGTCTAGTATTCACCTGGAGCCAGTTCTGTTCCCCAAAGGTCACTTGAAACAGAGACCTAGGCTGGTGAACCATGACTAACCTAGTATATGAAGAGGCTGAAATACTGAGATCCAGCCCCCAGGGAAACCCCCTTTAGAGGTGAGGGAGTCAGAAAGTGAGCAGTAGAGGAAAATAAGAGGGGGAATGACTGAAAATACAAAAGATCTCAAGAAGAAAAACTGAAGGACCTTGCATATAAGCAGATAAATTAAAAAGGAAGATGTAATAGCAGAAGGAAATATGGTTTCCACACGTAAAAAGAAGTTCAGAATGCCCAAAAGGTTATAAAACTATGCATATCTGTTGGTTCAGCAATACCACTAATAGGTCTATATCCCAAAGATATCAAAGAAAAAGAAAAAAAGACCTATATGTACAAAAATATTTATAGCAGCTCTTTTTGTGGTGGCAAAGAAGTAAAAATTGAGGGGATGCCCATCAATTAGGGAATGGCTGAACAAGTTGTGGTATATGGTTGTGATGGAATATTATTGTGCTCTAAGAAATGATAAAGGAGATGGTTTTAGAAAGTCTTCTGGGAAGACTTATATGAACTGATGCAAAATAAAGTGAGCAGAACCAGGAGAATTGTACACAGTAAAAGCAATATTATAAGGATGATCAACTGTGAAAGCCTTAGCTACTTTGATCAATACAATGATCTAAGACAATTCCAACAGACCCATGATGAAAAATACAATCCACCTCAGAGAGGCAGATGTGATGAAGTTTGAGTGTAGATTGAAGCACGTTTGTTTTCATTTTCTTTGTTTCTTGCTTTTTTAAAAACATGGCTAATATGGAAATAGGTTTTACATGACTTGACATTATAATTTATATCATATTGCTTTTGCCTTCTTAAAGGAGGGGAGGGAAGAGGGGAAAAATTTACACATAAATGAGAAAAATAAAATTAAAAAAAGAAGTTCCGGCACCAATGAATAAATACTACGAAACAAAGAAAATGATTGAATATCTGAAGAGGCAGAGGGATCCTGGGGATTGTGAGGAGAGCATGGAACCGTAACACAGTGCTCCTGAGTGTTTTAATAGAGAAATGAGATTGTTGGAGCAAAAACTTTGGCCTGCAACACAGGAAAAATTGACAGAATAGAAAGGAAAACTTGAACCTGTCTCACCAAGAAATAAAAGAGAGGACAACTGAGTGAGAATGTAAATATACAGAGTAAAGAACAATCTGGAAGAAGTAAAACAAAAATTAATAACATTAAAAGAAAGCATTCTGTCCATACAAATAAAACATTGATCTCAAAGGCAGAATATGTAAAGATGAACTAAGAATCATAGGAATCCCAGAAGAATACAAGTAAAAAAAAAAAAAACACCTGAACACCATAATGCAATGACAGAAGAAAACAGCCCTGAATACAAGACAAAACCTGGTGTTATTCTGCACACAGGTGAATCATGATTTTTGCAGGACAAAATGGGACAGCACTTGTAAGTGGGGGAAGGATAAAAAGGATAGAGGGGAGTGTGCCCCCGTCAAGGTTAGGACCAGCAATGAAGTGAATGACTCCTGTGGTTTCTTAGGAAGAGGGGAGCCTGAAGGGGACTCAGCGAGGAGGAGGAGGGAAACATTGAAAAAGTAAGGGAATAAGAGAGGAGTCATTGTTTTGGTGATAGGAGATGTTGTCACTGATAAATGATCCTATGGGTGAAGAGAAATGTTCTGTTTAAAGAGATGGAGGCCTTATGCCAGCAGTTGTCTGCAGAAATTTGGTGCTTGGAGAGACCACTTGTCCTATCTTGGAATGGGGCAAATCAGAGCACCTGGGAGCAACTTAAATTGCCGGAGTTTAAAGGCATGGCATAAGCAAGGCAAACCTAATCTTCCATTACTTCCTGTCTACAGATTACTGTCTTACTATCTATGAATATATCCATGTCTCACCCATCCTGAAAAAAAAAAAACCCTCACTTGATCTACTCATCCCCACTATCTGTTGACCTATATCTCTCCTCCTTTTCATGGCTAAACTCCTCAATATTCAGTGCTCATGGTTGGATTGTGCTAATATAATAAAAATAACAATATTACCAAAGTTAATTAATATTTTAATGCCATGTTAGTCAAATTACCAAAGGCATACCTTATAGGACTTGATACACAATAACAAAATTCATTTGGAAAAAAACCAAAGATCTAGAATATCAAGGGAAATTAGGTGGTGATGAAGGAAGAAAAGAACTTCCAAACCTCAAACTATATTACAGAGTAGCAATTCTTAAAGTCATCTGGTTTTGGTTTAAAAATATAATGCATTGGGGCAGCTAGGTAGCACAGTGGATAGAGCACTGGCCCTGGAGTCAGGAGTACCTGAGTTCAAATCCGGCCTCAGACACTTAACACTTATTAGCTGTGTGACCCTGGGCAAGTCACTTAACCCCAATTGCCTCACTAAATGTGTGTGTGTGTGTGTGTGTGTGTGTGTGTGTGTGTGTGTGTGTGTGTGTGAAATGCATTGTTGGTGGAGCTGTGAAGTGATCCAACCATTCTGGAGAGCAATTTGTAATTATGCCCAAAGGGCTATAAAGCTGTGCATACCCTTTGACCCAGCAATACCACTTTTGGGTCTTTTTCCCAAAGAGATTATAAAAAAGGGAAAAGGACCCACATGTACAAAATTATTTATAGCTGCTCTTTTTGTGGTGGCAAGGAATTGGAAATTGAGGGAATGCCCATCAATTGGGGAATGGCTGAACAAATTGTGGTATGTGAATGTAATAGTATTCTATTGTGCTATAAGAAATGATGAGCAGGCAGATTTCAGAGAAACCTAGAAGGACTTGCATGAACTGATGATGAGTGAGATGAGTAGAACCAGAAGAACATTATACACAGTATCGTCAACATTATGTATTGATCAACTGTGATAAACTAGATTCTTCTCACCAATCCAATGGTACAAGAAAGTTCAAAGGACTCATGATAGAAAAGGTTCTCCAAATCCAGAAAAAAAAGGAACTATGGAATATGGATGCTGATTGGACCATACTATTTCTTTTGTCTTTGGTGCTGTTGTTTTTCTTTTTTGAGGTTTTTCCTTTTTGCTCTGATTCTTCTCTTATAATATGACTAATGCAGGAATGTGTTTAATGTTTTATATATATATATATACATATATATACACACATACATATATACATATGTATGTACATATATATATACATATATATATATAACATATATATATATATATATAACCTATATCAGATTACCTGCTGTCTAGGGGAAGGAGGGAGGGAGAAAAATTGGAAATTGGAAATCTCATATAAACAAATGTTGGAAACTATCTCTACATGTAACTTGAAAATAATAAAATACTTTTATTTTAAAAAATATATAGAGATAAATCAGTGAAATAGACGAGACAAGAATCAGAAACAATGGAACTCAATAATCAAGTGTTTGATAAAGTGGAAAACATAAATTACCTGGGACAGAATGCTCTATTTGATAAAAACTACTGGGAAAACTAGATAGCAGTCTGGCAGAAATTAGGCTTAAGAATTCCAAAATATTAACAACCACATAGAAGAATGCTAAAAATCACCAATAATTAGATAAATGCAAATCAAAACAAGGTTTCACCTCATACCCTGGAAATTTAGCAAAGGTGACTAGAAAATGCCACTAGTCAATGTTGGAGAGTTTCTGGAATGATAAGCACATTAATGCATTGTTGGTGGAGCTGTGCATTGGTACAACCATTTGGAAAGCAATATGGAATATTACAAATAAAACAATTAAAATGTCCATACCCTTTGGGCTTAAAACTCAAGAAAACTATTAATAAGAAGAAGGTTTCTAATTACACCAAAATATTTATATCAGCATTTTTTGTGATAGCAAAAAATTGCAAACAAAGTAAATGCCTATCACCTTGGGAATGGCTCAACAATTGTGGTATAGTAATCTGTAATATGTAATGGGATCTTATTGTGCTGTAAGAAATGATGAAATGTGATAAATATAGAAAAGCATGGCAAGGCCTACAGGAACTTCTCCACAGAAGTAGAACAAATAAAAAACTCTACACAATGACTACAACAATGTAAATGAAAAGAACAACCACAAACAAAAAAATTTAAAGTGAATGTAGAAAAATTATAAACAATAAGTATAACTCTAAAAAAGAAATTCCCATCCTACTCCTCCATGGAGACTAAAAGTCCACAAGTGTTGCACATTGCCCATGTTTTCAGATTTTTTTTCAGTGTATTGTATAATCAATGTATTGTGCTGATTTTTTCCTCTTCATTTTTTAATCATTTAAAATTACTACTTGTTGTGCATAATGGTTCTCTGGGAGGAGGAGAGGGAAGGATAAATGGGGAAATTGTTATGATTTTTAAAACAAAAGACATCAATAAGAGCTTATTTTGAAAAAGAAAAAGAAACACACACATTAGAGAGATCATTGCTGGCTCTGGAGAGCAGTTTCTATTAAATGATGAAGTTGGAAGCTTTATTGCAAAGAGTTTAGATGAGAGTAAGAGGAAAGGAAGTGGAAGCATCTATTGTAGATAGCCTTCTCCAGGAATTTAGCCATGAGAGAGAGAGGAGAGATAGAATGATAACTAGTGGTGATAAAATAGATCAAGGGAAGATTTTTTGAGTATGAGAGAGAAATGGGCACATTTGTAAATAGAAGGGAGGCAGCCAGTAGTCAAGGAGTGACTAAAAATTAGGCTTACACCTTGCCTATGCCATTCCATCACACTTCAGGAACCCTCTAGCCACCTACAGATCTTCAGGTCTTTCCTTGCCCCCTAGCACCTGCACCATCACACCTATCCCGCTTCCAGCCTGATGTCTTGGAACAACTCCAACCAAGGAAGAATCCCTTTGGACTGTAATAACCTACCTGAACTCATTCCTCTGTGATTTATATATCCATCATACCCATCACATCCCAATGATTCTGAACACCTGTTTACCATTGTCCAAATACCATTCTTCACCGCCCCCCCCCACTGATTGCTCCTTTTTTGCCCTCCTCAAGCCACCCCTACCCCCACACCACCTTCCATTCTAAAGCCTTCCAAATTTTCCACTGTACTTTATGGAATGCCTGTTCCATATATGAACAAACTAACCTTCTTCTTAAACTTTTTTTTTAACTTTAATCTCTCTTCATTTTGATGCATTCACTAAAACCTGGCTCTTTCCTGATGACACAGTTCTTTGGCTAGCCTTTAAGGCATTGGTTGAATTTTCACTCATAATTCCCAAGCCACTGGTCATAGTGAGAGAGTTGGATTACTCCTTGCTTCCTTATTGCCACTTCCAGAGTCTCTTTCTACCAGTTTCACTCAATGACCTCTTTTCCATTGAGGTTCATTCAAACCATACTTGTCACCCAGTCAAGAGTCATACTTATCACCCAATCGCAGATCTCCAGGATACTCTCCTTGTTTACTCAAAGAGTTCAATGCCTGCCTGGCTCACAGTTTTTTTCTCCTCAACATCTGTTGTTGTATGAGAGACTTCAGCATACATATTGATACTCACTGCCTCTCAATTTGATACCTAAACCTCTCAATTTCTCAACTTATTTCTTATAGCTTATTCTATGCTACCACAGCTATATACAAAGATGCTTATACCCTTGATCTTGCTGTCAACCACTGGTGTTCCACATTCCTGTTATTGAACTCTGAAATTCCTTTATTTGATCATAATCTGTTGTCATTCCATTTCTCTCTCTGCCTTGCAACTCCAAAACCCTGTTATTCATCCTCCCTGTAACCTCAAATTCCTTGACCCCTCAGTTCTTTCCCAGTCCATTATCCTAGCAGTGGCTTCCCCATCTAGATCCTTAGGTGAACCAGTTCAACTCTATACTGTTCTTTTTTCTTGGGTCCTTTGTCCCTTTATCATATCACCAATCTTTCCTGTCAACCCCCAGCCTTAGATTACTCCCACCATCTGTTGCCTTCCCTCCTACTCACATGCTGCTGAACAAACCTAGAGAAAAATCACAAAACCATATTGACTGAGTCTACTAAAAATGTATGTTATATAATTTTTATGGGGCCTTCATTGCTGCAAGGCAATACTTTTAAACCTCCCTAATTGAGTCACAATCTCACTCAGCACAGCAACTTTTCCAAACCTCTTCCTCCCTCTTTAAGCCTTCCATGGCTCCTCCTCCCACTACCCTCTTATCTGAGAACCTTGCCTCACACATTATTGAAAATATAGGCCATTGCCTCTCTCTCTCTCTCTCTCTCTCTCTCTCTCTCTCTCTCTCTCTCTCTCTCTCTCTCTCTCTCTCTCTCCTCTTCCTCGTCTCATCACTCAGAAGCTTTCTGCTATAACCACTTCATTTATCCCATCTCACACAAAAAGTCAGCACTTCCCTTCATCAAGGAAAAGCCCTCTAAATCCACTAGTCCCATTTCATCCCATCTTCTCCAGCTGATTGTGTCCCCTCTATAATCCCTATTTTATCTCTAATCTTATACAGAGAGGGAGAGAGAGAAAGAGAGAGAGAGAGAGAGAGAGAGAGAGAGAGAGAGAGAGAGAGAGAGAGAGAGAGAGAGAGAGAGAGAGGGAGAGAAGGAGAGGAAATAGAAAGCTATAATTTGGGTGCTTGTTAAATGATGCTTTCTCTCAGATATTTTCATACAGAATCCCACAATTGTAATTGGATGGAATTTCAGTGACCACAGAGTCCAATCAATATTATAAAATATTTTATAAGTGGTCATCTAGCTTCTGCTTAAGGAGGAACCCACCATCTCCAGGGCCAGTCCCTTCCTCTTTTGCACAGCTCTAATTATTAAGAAGTTTGTCCCTTCTATCAAAACTAAATTTTCTTTTCTTTTTGAAACACTCACACATTGTCCCTGGTTCTGCCCTCTGGGCAATGCAAATCAAGTCTTATCCCACTTCCACTTCAAATACTTAAAAATATTTTTTCTAGACAGGATTTCTCATGGAGAGGGGGGTAATTCAGAGGCTGTTTAGTGTATTTCTTCTGGAAAGAGAGGACACCTCAAATCCTGGACAGTCAAGTGATAAGAGACAAGATGGGTACCTTGAATCATCTTCCTCTGAGAAGGAGCCTTCCACCATCTGGGACCTTTGAGTATAGGGATTCCAGAGAATCAATGAGCTAGGAAATAGTCCTCCTAGTTATACTCTTACTTTCTTTCCCCTCACCTCCCACCTCTAAAATTTCTAATAATTCCTAGTTAAAGCTTTGTATGGGAAGAAGGTTTAGTGTGGGTGGACCTGGCCTCCCCCCAACACCAGCTGTCAGAGTCAGAATTGGGGGTTGGGGGAAACAGTGAGACTGAGCCCCACTGGGCATTTCTGATGAGTTTATAATAGACTGTGGAGCAAAAGAGATTAGTGAGAGTAGGAGGGATCTAGCAATCCCTGACATTGCGCACCCAGCATGCAGCAGTTGGATACAAACAGATGGGGATGGGTGGAAGGAGGTACCAGGGGGATACATAAGTACCAATTTGGCAAATAATGTAAATGATGGGGACAGAGGCAGAAGATAGAATGTGAGAAATCCAGGTCCTGAAAAGGCAGCTAGAACTTAGGCTTCATTATCAATAGGGGGATGGATTGAGGCAGAGAGAAACAGCCAGAGATAGAATGGAAGGGATACCCCTGCAGAGGATTCTGAGTGGCTGGCAGCAATTTAGGGCTCTACCCAATAGCCTACTCAAAACATATGCCTATCTATAAAATGATTTCCCTTCTCTGAGAGCTATCTCTCTGTTATTTCCTTTTCATAGGAAAATTGAGATCACAGACACAGAAATTCATTCCAGTGGTAACTAAGAAAGCCTGTGATTTTCTGATTCCAACTCACTGAACCCCAACATTAGAAACTGAGATAGAATTTCAATTCCATGGATGTGCAGTCTTGTATATATAAATAGAAGATAGATGGGAGCTGAAAGGGGAAGGATGACATAAGGAACTGGGTGGAAAACTTTGGGTATATGTGATTAGGGATGGACAGGGGGAGGTGGATCATGAGACCTTGGAGACCCAAGTAGTATGGGATAGTGAAAAGAACACACATGAATTCAAATCCAGCTTCAAATAAAAACATCCATGTGCTAGACCAGTCAATACAGCTTTATGATTTTCTTCAGGTTCATTCAGTAGCACATATGTGTGAGCAAGGACAGCAAATGGTGGTAGTGAGCTAAGGCTGAGGCTTGGCCAGGCAATTTCAGAGATAGGATAAGGGACAAGCCACTCAAGAGGACAGTGTTGAGTTGAGCTGACTAACCAGAGGGCCAAGATGAGGAGGGGAGGAGAATGCCAGCTTATCAACCATAAAATATGGATTATAATACTTGTGTAAGCTAACCCATAGGGTACTTATGAAGAAAAATTTTTGTTAAATCTCAAAACACTATAAAGAAGTTATCTTCACAGTTAGTTTTACCTCCCTCTGCCACCCAGGCTCACTCCTACAAGGGTTGGCATTGATGGGAATGGTTATCATTTGCTTCACCTGTCTATCAGTTGAGAGACCCTCAGGTCTAGGGCAGGAGAAGGGGAAAGCTATAAGGAGGGGTTAAGGAAAGAAGAAAGTCAACATTACAGATGTGGAGATATATATATATGTATATATGTATATATATATATATACATATTCCCTATTTTTTATTTTAAATCTTTTACTTTCAATTTTGATTGGCCATGAACATACTGGACAAATGATTGGTTGGTTTGTTGGTTGTTGTCCTGCCTTCTCAAAGATGACCAAAATGACAGGACTATGTCAGAGTCAAGGTGGAGTGTGTCTGACTGTTTTATATATATATATATATATATATATATATATATATATATATATACACACACATACACACATATATATGTATGTATATATGTATGTATATATATGTGTATGTGTATATATATATATGTATATATATACATAAAAGCTCAGAAATTTCTACCAGAAGTCAGGCACAAATAGTCCATTTGAATATCTGGAGTGGAAATGTCTCAATTTGTGCATCACACATTTCCTTTGAGTTACTGCAGTTCTGCTTCACTCATAGAGCACAGTGCCTTCATTGATGCAGGCATACTGTGTTGTGTGGTCCTGTGCCAGTGCCTCCTATGTCTCATAATCAATTCAAAAGTCCTTCAGAGAGTCCTTGAGAGTGTCCTTGTATCACTTCTTCTGACCTTCACATGAGCACTTGGTTTGTGTGTTTTCTGTAAAATAGTCTTTTAATCAAATATTCATTTGACATTTGAACATGGCCAGCCCATCAGAGTTGCACTCTCTGGAGTAGAGTTTGAATGCCTGGAAGATCTGCTTGAGAAAGGATCTCAGTGTCCAGTTCCTTATCTTGTCAGGTGGTCTTCAGGATTTTACTAAGACAATTCAAATGGAAGTGATTCAGTTTCCTGGCATGTTGGTACACCATCCAGGTTTCACAAGCATACAACAATGAGATCAACACAGCAGCTCTGTAGACCTTTAGTTTGTTTGGTAAGCAGCCTAATGCCTCTTTTCTCCCACACTTTACTTCAGAGCCTCCCAAACCCTGAGCTGGCTCTGGAAATGCATGCAGTCATCTATGTGGACATCTCTGGAAAGCATACTACCAAAGTAAGTGAACTTATTCACTGCACTCAGAATTTCTCCATTGCTGTAACCTATAAATGGTGCAGTGTTGGCTGTTGGATGTTTTCTTGGTGTTAATTGTCAGGCCAAAATTAGCACAGGTGGCAGAGAATTCAGTAGTAAACGACTGTTTCTATCTTGTTTCTGATTCTATTCCTCTCAAGGACTACTTGCCATGTCAGATAGTCTGTGCCTACTCTGGTGTTAAAGTTGTCCAGAATTATGTTTGTCCTCTTTTAGCACATCGATTATGAGGGTCTCCAGGTCCTCATAGAATCTTTCTTTGATCTCATCAGGTTTTTGTCATGATGGGAACGTATGCACTGATGATGGTGGCGAGGTGCTTTCCTGCAAATAGCAACAACATTGTCAGGAGCCCTCTTTTGGGGAGGCATTCAAACTTGTTGGCTAGATCAGTTTTGATTGAGAAACCTATGCCAGCTTCACCAAGCTCCCCATCGCTACAACTACTCTGGAAAAATGAGTATTCATCTCTGACTTCCTTAAGCTGGCCTGCATTCACAGCTGCTATTTGAGTGTGATACCTGCTGAATTCTCTCACAACAAGAGCCATTTATCTTTCAGAGCTTCTTGGTTTCTTGTTGTCCATAAGCAGACATACATTCTATATACCAATGACAAGTGGAATCCCCTTTGCAAAAGTATATATATATATATATATATATATGTATATATATATGTATATGTATGTATAAATACATGCATGTATATATGTGTTTGTATATGTATACATTATATATACACATACACACACTACATACATTTAAAAGTATATATAGGCACTATATAGATACACACATACACACGCACACATAGTGAGTGTGTATATTTTGACCACAGGGTAGGATCCCCATCTGCCACCATAAGCAGACAAGGGTTAGGTTGGGTGAAGCAAACAATGTTGAGGACACTTTTTCTAGCCCCTTCCTCAAGCCAGGAGGTGAGCAATATGGTAAAAAAAAAAAAAGGCTGCTCAGACTTGCAGGGGGCTGATGAATCCTACTTCTGCTTTAATCCAGTGAGAAGTTGACCCTATGTGCTGGGCCGCTTGTTTGCAGGGTTGTGATTATAGCTCTCAGTATATCCATATTTTCTGCTTTATCACTTGCCTGTCATCACAGGACTTTGAGGTAGATAAAAATGGTAAAATGGTATGGGTTATGTCTTTTGACTCATACATAAATTGGATTTAAGTGAGACAGAGTTGGCTGAAATAGTCAGCCTCACTCTTCCAGAGTCATCCAAGTCCAGTGACAAGACAAAAGTCAAGATAACTGGTAATGACTTGGGATGCAGTGAATGGCATCTCTGATGTTTAACCAAGCTCTAAGCACTCCACGGCACCCACGTGAGCCACCTTCAAGGTCAATGAAACAAATTGCAATCATTTGTCTATTTCAAGGGGGGAAGTCTTCACATTCACAGGGTAGATATCAACTTAACTCATCAAAGGGTTTGATGCCCCTTGGTTACCCTCAACCTGGTTTAACCTGTGTGCCCCAATAGTTTACCAAGATATGGCTACAGTATATCCTATATCTTTTTTTTTTTTAGTGAGGCAATTGGGGTTAAGTGACTTGCCCAGGGTCACACAGCTAGTAAGTATCTGAGGCCGGATTTGAACTCAGGTATTCCTGACTCCAGGGCCAGTGCTCTATCCACTGCGCCACCTAGCTGCCCCATCCTATATCTTCTTGAAGCCACAAGTGAGTGTTGGGTGAATCAGATGGGTACCAAAGGTAGAAAAAGGACTTGGCAGCCCTCATGCCAGAGGTTCTAGTCTTCCTTGAACATCTGTACACCCCAACATAATGGATAAGCAAACAAACATGTATGCATATATACATATATAATATAAAACATCAGAGACAGAAATGAACAAATAGATAAACAATCACATTCGGTTATTTGATTAAATTCAACACACATTTATTAAGGGCACTAAACTAGTCTCTGGAAGCACAAAAACAGCACAACAAAACAAAAATAGTCTCTGTCCTTGGGTAACATATTTGAGAGGGGGAAGGGAAGAGGGGATGAAAATGTGTACAGTAAAATCAAGATAATTAGGTTCATTTACATACACTGTAGTGTTGCTGAGCAGTGGGCTTCCCCTTTAATGTATTTCTACTTAAAGTGATTATAGGGTCTGGCAGGTAAAGAATATTAAATAGAATTTACCTGTTCCATTTTATAAATCTTTTTGTCTTTACTTTTCACGCAGCAGACAGAACCATGATTAGGAATGTTTGTGCTGGGTCAAGAGGAACTAAAGGCAACATGGAAGAAGGGTGGGGAGGTATTCAACACTACTGGGAGGAAGACAGAGACCTGGGATAGCAGCATAGGCTGTTGCTTGATGTCAGCCATTAGAGAGGAGGATAGGCAATGGTGGATAAAGAGATGGAAAGATTTATTCTTACTCACTAGGTGGTAAATTATGTTTCTTTTGTCTCCATGCTTCTAAAGGACAGCAAATGCTGTCAATGCCCTCTAAATTTGGTGCTCTGGGACAAAGCCTGGTCACCTCGCCCTTATTCTGTTCTGGCAGCAGAATAGAAATAATTAGAGCCACACAAACCAGTCACACTTAGATGAAGATAAATAAATTCTCTGGGGCTCTTTTGCATTTCTAATCTGGCCTTTCCAAGAGTAATTAATCTTTACATTTAATACCACTCAAGTAAACCAACTCTCTTCAAGGTTAACAATGACTTTATAATTGTTTGATCCAATAACCTTTTCTCAGTCTTTTTCATTCTTGAGCTCTCTTCAGCTTGTGACACTCTTGAAGACCCCTTCCTCATTGATACTCTTTCCTCCCTTAATTTCCATGATACTGCTCTCTCCCAGTTCTGCTCCTCTCTGTCTTTCTAGTATTTCTCAGCCTCCTTTGCTGAATCATCAGTAATAATGACCTCCAAATAAAACGAATATAATAAAATACAGGATACAGGATGAATAAAACACAGGCCCCCTTACTCTACCCCCATACTTAAAGCTTTTAATACTCTGGCTTAATCTACCATTTCAAATTTATTTCACATAATTTCCCTTCACATAATCTACATATTCCAGCCAAACTGGCTTACTTGTTGCTCTCACCTTTACATTCCATCTCTCATCCCCATGCCTTTGCATAAGCTATCCCCAAGCCCTTCTCACCTCAGCATCTTTGAATCCTTAGCTTTTTTCAAGGACTGGAGCATGTTCCACTTCCTATGAGAATACTTTCCTAATCCTTCAAGTTATTAGTACCCTCTCATCAAATTATCTTGTGTTTAATGGACATGTTGATTTCTTCCAGTAGAATGTAATCTCCTTGAGGGCAGAGATTATTTTTTTCATTTTGACTTTGTATTTCCAGCAAATAATGGCTGGGTGACCCAGGAAAAGTCCTTTAATTTCTCAGGCCTTTCTGCATGTCTTTAAGACTATAAATTGCAGAGAAGGTGTTACATGGTATTAGTAGAAGGAGTTTTCCTTGCCTGAAAATTCGCTATAGCTATGAAACCACAGACCCATTTCCTTTCTTTCTTTCTTTCTTTTTTGTGGGGCAATGAAGGTTAAGTGACTTGCCCAGGGTCACACAACTAGTAAGTGTCAAGTGTCTGAGGCCAGATTTGAACTTAGGTCCTCTTGAATCCAAGGCCTGTGCTTTATCCACTGTGCCACCTAGCTGCCCCCAGACCCATTTCCTATCCACATACTATTCCTATCACTCTAGTACAGTATATTGTGTATAATAAGCCTTTAAAAATACTCATGGGATTAGATAGAAATAGCATAAATTATTGTATATGTTTATGCATTTCTGTGCCATATTTATATTTGTCTCTCTCCCCCAATAAACTCCTCAAGGATCATGTTTCCCACACAAAATTCTGTGTTCAATGTTCCTTTAAGTGTTTCCACTTTGCTGAGCTGTGTTAAAATGATGGAATTAAAATACTTTTTATGCCTAAGTCCCTTGTGGTTTTCTCAGTTTAGTACTCAATATGTGAAAATGTCTATAGGAAGCCAAACTTACATGTTTCCATGGAGACTCCTTGCATCACTGCTAAAGTGTGCTGGCACTGTACAGATGCTGTCCAAATCTATCATAGAGCCTAAGGAACAGAAACCTTGGATAATTCCATGGAATGCACTTTTGTACAGTGCTTGTGTATTTTTCTAGTGCTATTCAGTAAAATCCAGCCTCATTTACATAGTCTTCACAGATCTCCTCTCTAAGGGATCCCAAACTCTTTTCTGTTTACATGAAGGAGTGTCTCCAAACCCAGTAGTGAGGTCAAGGTGACCCAGCTGATGTTTCAGAATATTCTCCTTCAAGGAAAAAGATTTCAAGATATCTTTCCGTATACCATTCAATTTTTCTTACACCTGTGTTATACTTAGTTATAACTGAGCCAGATATTTCTTACATTTTATTCTGAAAAGAACAGACTATTAATTGGGATAGAGAAGATATCATCATTTTACAAAGGAAGAAACTCTGAGGCTCTGTGAGGTTGCATAATTTGCCTAAGATCATATAAAACTAATTATAGAGCTAGAGATGAAAAGTCCTGGTCTAGTGTTTTTTTCATTAAATAAAACGTGGTTTCTATTGGCATTGCCTTTGAGAATCCAAGGTCATCCCCATGCCATAATGAGAGAACAGAGTAAGAATTTTATAGAGGGAAGTATCATAAAATGTCAGCTGTTATATCATATTCTATTAATTAAGCACATAATTCATTGATGGTCACCCCCTTTGCATCTCTTATGATAATTTTATCTCTCCTCCATTATATAACCCAACTTGATCATCTTTTGCTGAAATAAAAGAAGTTAATAAAGTAGATCTAGACCAAATGTCTTGATCTTACAGATATTAAAATTCATATGCATACTTTGATTTCAATTCATTTGTTCCATTAACCTCTTACAAGAGAAGTAGGTTTGACATCTAAAGGAAAAAAATAGCCTCATGAAAAATCATACTGACATCCTCAGAAGCCAAAGGACTGAAGCATATTAGATGCATCAACCAAACAACAGGTAGTCAATATGCAACAAGCAATTTGCTCTATATAGTAGTGGATACAATAGAAGTTTTTTTAAAAAACCATTACAGTTTAGCAGAAGAGGTCGAATGAGAAAATTGCAGCAAACAATACACGCCACTATAAAAACTGAAGCACATGACTCTGAGTGCCCTAGGATTTCAGAGGAGATGAAGCTCAGTGAGAGCGAGGGTACCTAACTAAACAGTTGGAAGAGTAGGTGGAAATTTAAACCGAGTCCTGAAAAATGAGTAAGGTCTGAATATGACAAAGAGAGAGTAGAAGATACTTTAAGTAAGAGAAAAATATACTGTGGCAATGAGCATTGTAAGTTTGTGGAATAGTGAGGAAAGCAGTCTGACTAGAATAGGAGCTATAGGAATATGTTAGGAAGTAAAAGGAAGTAAGATTAGATCAGAGGAGTGGAGACAGATTCTATAAAACCTTGAAAGTCTGCCACAGAAATTTTTACCTAGTATGATAGAAAACAGGGGGGAATTCTGAAGAGACACAACTAGATGAAAGCAATGTGATTTAAAGTTTTTGTAGAATAACACCCCTATAACTTGAATATTAGGTTCTAACATACAAAAGATGGTGGCACCTATTACTACTCAAAATCTCTACAACTCATTTGGCACTAACCCAGGGTTTCCTCTTAAATCAATGAATGAATGAACCTTTACTATGTGCAAAGCACTGTGCTAAGTTCTGTGGACACAAAAAAGAAAAGTAAAACTGTTCCTGCTTTCAAAGGGTTCATCGTCTAATGGGGAAGACAACACACATGGAAGGTTTCAGCTGTAAGTCAGACAGAAAAGTCCCAGGTACTTATAGTACAGTGACAAAGCAGATTTTAATGATTCTACTTTAATGTTATCTCCAATGATAAAATGGTCATCAGTTTCTGATGTCAAATTATTTGATAGTACCAAGAATTTTGGTGCCAATGATTGTCTTTCCTGGGTCTCTGGTGGCTATGGAATTGCGGTTGCCACAGAGGTTGTTTCTTGGGATCATGCCTGAGGGCACTGGACTGAAAGCATTGCTATTGCAAAGGTTCCTGAATTCAGGGTCCTGTTTGCTTTTCTTGGAATATGCTATTGTCCTCAGAGTGCCTTGCTGCATCAACTAGACTGCATGTCTTAGGTGTTGCAGTTAGTTGATATTTGGCAGGGATGGCTGACCTTCTCTCCATAAAATTTACTTTGAACATAAAAATCTAGCCTTCAAAAAGTTTCCAATCCTCCTGCAAGCAACAATGCTAACCAAAGCATTAAGCACCTCTTAAGAAGGACTTTCCAGATCTCCCTAGTTATTAGTTCTCTTCTCTCTTAATATTATCTTACATTTACTTATCTATGGACTTGTTGCTTTGTAAGCAGCTGAAAGGCAGGGACTCTCATAACTTGTCTTTATATCTCCAGTGCTTAGCAGTGTCTTCTATAGACTAGGTGATGGATGTGTTTAATATTGAATTTAATTCCTTCAAACCATAGAACTGTATTTTTAAGGCAATAAGGTATAGAGAATGGTTTCTGAGCTTACTTATCAAAGAATGAAATATATCCCCCCCACCTGACATATTCCAGTGTAATCCATTTCCCTCCCCCTCTGAAGTTCAGTCAAAGACCCTTCAAACTCAAAATTCCAATTAATGAAGTCTCTCCTCTTTGAATTCCTATTGCAGGTCCAAGGCCTGTTCAGTATTAGTTGATCTCACTTTCCCTCTGAAGTATGTCTACTATCCAGCTTTTATAACTGCTATGACTCCCATATCTCTTGTCTGAATCCTGATATATCAGAATCCTTTAGCTCTTATGACATGTTGCCTGCCACTACCATCTGTTTGTTGTACTGGAAGCTTTCCAGTGTTTCCAAAAAAGTATGGTCACTTTCCCCTGGTGGCTCTAGATTTCTTGTTGGTCTGTCCTGAAGTTCCATCTTCCCCTTACAATTGCATATGTGCTTCTGACTTTTTTCCATACTACACTAGAGAGGGAGAAGAAACTGCTTACATTCCTATGGAGCTTCTGTCTTCCTTCCTGCATGAGTCATTTAGGTGTTCAAATGGTCTAAATGATTTGTATTCAAAAAATATTTTATATTGGAGGATCTTAAAATTCTTTTATAAACATGAACCCAAATAACATCAGGTAAACTCTTCTCATAGGTATAAATTAGCCACTTGAAGAGGTTCATTTATTTTTTTCAACCACAGAGTATTATTTATCTCAAATGAAGCTGGAATTTACTAAAGGGCCACCAAGGAACTCCATATAAAGAGTTACCTTCAGGGGCAGCTAGGTGGCACAGTGGATAAAGCACTGGTCCTGGATTCAGGAAGACCTGAGTTCAAATCCAGCCTCAGACACTTGACACTTACTAGCTGTGTGACTCTGGGCAAGTCGCTTAACCCTCATTGCTGCACGAAAGAAAGAAAGAAAGAAAGAAAGAAAGAAAGAAAGAAAGAAAGAAAGAAAGAAAGTGTTACCTTCATTTTATAACTGGAGAAAACTCAGGTATAGAGTGGTAGTCCACAAAAAAAATGTTTCAGCAATGTAATGAAACAGAGCAAAAGGAACACCTACTGCTTCCTCAGATAACTATTATTTAAATGTTTTTTTAATTTAAATGTTCTTTGCTCCGATTGTAAAGAGTATTCAGGAAACTATTTTCTTGTCTTCTGTTGGCATTATTTGAATCGTTTCCTTTTTCAAGATTTCGATTTGTAATATTATGAACTTTCTTAGGGGAAAAACACAATTTATCACATCACCTAGGTGGCTGATGTCTAAATATGATCAGGATTTCAGAGAAAATCAGAGCTCAAGAGTATGCTTTAGAAAATATCTAACACATTAAACTTTGTCTTTCTAAGGGTAGTTTTTCTCTTTGAATATTTATCATCAAAGAGGCAGTCTTCAAAAGTTTCATCATTAATTAAGAAAAGAAGATGAGAACAAACAGAAATTTAAATTTAAATATCCAGCAACAGTTATAATGGAAAACAGAAGCCTAAGATAAGGGATAGAGCACACAGCAAAAGAGATCTTAATGTCAATTTTTACAAATAGAGGACTGGAGTGGAACAGTAAGGAGCCTGGAGTGTGTGAGAGACAGTGAGGTGAAATAAGACTTTAGATGTAAGTAGAAGCTGGATTGTGGAGGGACTTAATCAGAGGACTGAGGAGTTCTTAGTTTACTCCATAGGCATTAAGATGCTAGTGAAGGATTTTTTTTTTTTTTTTTTTAGGAATGAAGGGACATAGTCAGATCCATGGCTTAGAAAGATTATTTGGGAAGTTTTGTGAAAGATGAACTGGAGGGAAGGGAATCTGGAAGCAGGGAAACCATTTAGGAAGTGATGAAGGCCTGAACTAGGATTGTGGTCAAGTGAATAGAAAGAAAGGGATAGGTAGGAGATATAGTAGAATCAATTAAACTGTGCAGATGTTAGAATATAGGAAGTGAAGGGCAGCTAGGTGGCGAAGTGGATAAATCACCAGCCCTGGATTCGGGAGTACCTGAGTTCAAATCTGACCTCAGACACTTAACACTTACTAGCTGTGTGACCCTGGGCAAGTCACTTAACCCCCATTGCCCTGAAAAAAAAAAGAATGTAGAATATAGGACGTGAGAGAAGAGAATCAAAGATCACTCTAAGAATATGAACTTGGGTGACTGAGAGTATCATGGTTCTCTCAGTCATTCAGCTCTAAATGTTTACTATAACCTTGGTACTGTGCTAAACACTGGGAATACAAAGAGGAACAAAAGCAGCTTCTGAACTCAAGGAGCTCATTTAACAATCATGTAAGCTCATTAGGGCAGCTAGGTAGTGCAGTGGACAGAGCATAATACTTAGAGTTGGGAAAACTTTGGTTAAAATCCTATTTCAGACATTTACTAGCTGTGTGACCCTGTGCAAGTCTTTTAACTTCTGTTTGCCTTAGTTTCTTCACCTCTAAAATGATCTTAGAAAAATGTGGAAAGACTTGCATGAAATAATAAAGAGCAAAATGATTAGAAACAAGGGGACATTCTACACAGTAACGGCAATATTATTTGAAGAAAAACTTTGAGCAAATAAGTCATTTTGACTATTATAAATACCCCAATTAAGTACAAAGGACATATGAAGAAAGACACTATCTGCATCTAGAAAGAACTGATAAATAGATGTATAGAATAATTTTACATGTATATGTATATATGTATATGTATATATAGCAATTTGTGTCTAATTATAGTCATCTCTGGGGGAAGAAGGATAAAAATTATTATATATTAATTATTTACATATATAAATGTATTACATATGTAAATGGAATAGCAAGTTGTACATAATAAGATTTAAATTAAATTAAATTTTTTAAAAAGATAATAATAGCATCTACTTCCCAGCATTGTTGTAAGAATGAGATAATATTTGTAAAGCATTTTTGCAAATCTTAAGCCATTAAATAAAGGCTAACTATTATTGTTGTAGGGAAGGCACATAAATAATGAAGTACATACAAGATATGGAAAGAATATGTGGATGGTAATCTCATAGGGGAAGACACTAGCAGATAAGGAGACCAGGAAAAGCCTCCTGTAGGAGGTGGGATCTTAGCTGAGTCTAAACCAGTGATTCTTAACCTGAGATCCATGGATGTTCCAAGGGGTCCATGTGTAAATTACAGGGGATCTATGAACTTGTGTGTGAAAAAAAAAGTATATCTTTATTTCAATATAATGGGTTTCTTTTGTAAGCTTTATTTTATGCATTTAAAAACATTATTCTGAGAAGAGACCCATAGACTTTACCAGACTACAAAAGGTGTCCCACACACACACACACACACACACACACACACACACACACACAGATTAAGAGCCCTATTTCAAACTAAGAGGCACCAGTGGAAACAAGAGGGCCTATGTTATTATTTACTGCCCTATTATAGTTTAAGAAAAGGAGAAGGAGAAGGAGGAATATGGGCTTGGTAACTGTTTTGGTGGGAACTATACTTATACATTTTTGCTCAGTGTAATACTCTTAGAACCTGACAAGGATGGCTATCTGTTAGACTGCTTCAGTGTACTATGGATAGCAAAGAAGCAGTTTTGCCCAACAGGAGAGTTGTGAGGACCAGAAGGGGATCATAAATCAGCAACAAATTTTATCAGTTAGTGATATACAGAGCAAACTTCTCTAAAAAAGCCAAGTACATCGAGGCCTTCTACCTAGAGCCGTGGGTTACCTTGGATACATGGGTTTCCCTACCCATGTTCCTCTCCACCAGGTTTCTTCTGTAAGTCTGTGCCCACTATTCCCAACAAATACTCTATGTAATGGTGGGAGAATGTGACCCAAGTTTATGGATGAACTATTATATTTTTATTACTCTTGCTTTGTCTTCTATTGAGGAAATGTTATGTTTGTTCCTAATCTTGCTTCCTATTGAGTAAATGCTATTATTATTGTTTTTTGCTTTCTTTTTTTAGTAAATGTTTCATGCTTAATGTTTAAGAGTCAATGTTGGAGGCAGCTAGGTGGCGCAGTGGATAAAGCACCAGCCCTGGATTTAGGAGTACCTGAGTTCAAATCTGGCCTCAGACACTTGACACTTACTAGCTGTGTGACCATGGGCAAGTCATTCAACCCCCATTGCCCCCCACACAAAAAAATAATAATAAATAAATAAAGAGTCAATGTAGAGGAAGATTCTGAGAAGATGGAAGAATAAGGTAGGAAATTATGTGGCTCTCCCAAATTCCCCCACAAATAACTTAAAATAATGCCTCAAAGTAAACTTTAGAGTGTTGGAAATAATTATGATTTAAGATAAAACAGTTGTATAACCCAAGACAATTTGGGATGATGTTAGGAAAGACCTACTGTCAGTGACAATCTCAGCTTCAGAAACAGTGAGGGGGTCAGATGACTGATCAGGAAAAAAATAACTGCTTAAAGAATTGGGCAAAGGGAAGGTAATGATTTCACTGTCTACTTTAAAGGAGCCTAAAAGATATTTTTAAAAACCAATTTGTATCCAAAGAAGTTAAAGCTGATACCAGCCCAAGCAGTATTCTTTAGTGCTCTACCCAAGTTATATGACACTACCCCTAAGTTGATCCAGCTGATGAGTGAGATTTCTTGGTCTCTCCAGGAATCCAGGCTGAGAAAACTACAACTGTACTATCCTTTGATTTTATGGTTAGAAAGGGGTTGTGGGGAGAACACCAGATGGTGTTCACACACACACACACACACACACACACACACACAGAATTAATTATTTGGTTAATAACTGGCATTTAATTTCTTATTAATTAATTAATTAATTATTAAGATTAATGCTATATAGGGGCAGCTAGGTGGCACAGTGGATAGAGCACTGGCCCTGGAGTCAGGTGTACCTGAGTTCAAATCCTGTCTCAGACATTTAACACGTACTAGCTGTGTGACACTGGGCAAGTCACTTAACCCCAATTGCCTCACTAAAAAAAAAAAAAGATTAATGCTATATACTCAGACAGGAGTGTAGGTAGACTAGTCAAGTCGGTTCCCACTGAACTTCATTCTCCCTAGCAATTATTCTCTGGACTTCCTTCTGTCCATGGCAGACAAAAACCAACAGCCTCCCCCACCCCCCCACCCCCATGACTGAAACCCTAGAGGAAGACACACAAATTCATATAGGAAGAAGAAAGAAGACAGAATATATTTGTCAAAGTAGAGTTGGAGTTTCTCAAAACATCTAGTTCTTAATTAATTTTCCCCTTCTAGAAATATTCTCTGAATTTACCTTCTAGAAATTTAGGCAATATGTCATGGGGAGGAAGGTGGGGGTGAAGAAGAAGTAGTTCATGAAGGAGCTCTGTCCCAGCTTGTCTGTCTGAATCTACTTCCAGCCTACAGTAGCCCTGCAACTTTGATACTCCCAAGTTTCTCAGATGTGGGTTTACTGATAATGGTGAATTTAGTGGCTTCCAGAAAATATTTCTGAGGCTTTTTATAACCTGTTACTGGAACCCCAGGTTATTTCATTATCATCTATTCTAATAAATAAATAAAATAAGATTTGTTGGGTAATTGCAGGGTGGGGTGGACAGTGGTAAGTGGACTTTCATTTTCCCACAAGTTACACTATATGAAAGTTACCAACCTGGTAAGATCAACAGTTGTCTTGTGAAACAAATACATCCTCAAATATTTCTTCCAAAGTACCATAGCTACCCTATATATAAAGTGAAGTGGAGAATTAAATTTATACTTTGAGTAAAAAACCCTACCAACCTTCCTTCTCCCCACCACAACACCCCATCCCCCTATAAACACAAACAAGCCCAAATCTGACTCATTACAATTCCAAAGTAGCTATGCCAATATTCTGAAGTCATTAACTGAATATTTGGTTACTCTGTTTCTCACCTCCACTACCCCCATACTTAGAGAAAACTGAGATCTAGCATTCAGTTGGTTGATACTCAAGTGTCTCATCCTTATATGGTTCTATCCATTATGGTACATTTAAAAATTATTGATATTATCTATTTCTTACATCACCACTGTATCCTGTGTCTCCCTCCCTTTCTCTCCTCTTCCCTGAAAACCATCACATATGACAAATAATATTTTTAGAGATGGGAAAAAGGCACAATTGATTGATATATTGAAAAAAGTTCAAAAACATGTGCATTGTGTAAACACCTGTGGATCTCTGACCTTCAGAAAGGGGTGGGTTGGGAATGTCTTCTGATATCTGTTCATTAAAGTCCCACTTGCTCTTTCTAATTTTATGACATTTACTTTTGATTTTTTTGGTGTGTCATTGTTCTTTTCATTTATACTGTTATAGTTACTGTGCATGTTATTTTATTGGCTCTGCTTTACTCTGCATCAGTTCATATAGGTCTTTCTATGTTTCTCTATATTCATCACATGCATAATTTTTACTGCACAGTAGTATCCATGACATTCATGTATATAGTACACTTTCAAAGAGAAATAAGCAGAAAAATCTCTGAGGATATTGTCAGTTCCCTTTGAACATCCTGTTAGATTTAGATGTACCTGAACCTCAAATAAATTTTAGCACCCTGGTCACTCCAGAAATAACCAATGAAGCATAATATGTATTTCAAAGAAGCCCTGAGCCAGGCCCATCTCCTAAGCAAAACTGTGAACACATGTTTATTCTTAGTTTTCATAAGCTACTGGGCCCTGTCAAAGGGAACTGTTTGTCTCAGTTCTGGCCCAATTCCAGACCAGGTAACAATAGTTGCTCTGGCAAAAATCCTTATTGGCCTTTTCTTTATTTACAATTGCTGACTTCTGCTATATAACAGCTCTTTCTGACAATTCTCAATCAATTATGAACTCCTTGAGAGCAAGAACCGTCTTTTGCCTTTCTTAGCAAAGTGCCTGGCACATAGTAGGCACTTAATAAATGTTTATTGATTGACTGCTGATTGGACTTTAGGTATTTTAGAAATCCCTTTATTATTTGCAGATATTTAAAAATTACAATAAGGCCAATTAATGAAACTAACTTGGAGATGGGGTGGGGAAACAGTCTGCATTATGGAACTTTGGTAAAAGTAATGTAGTTTATTATTTGTTAGTACAAATAATTCAGACTTGGCTAATAAAGTTCATTATTCCTCTCTTATTCAAATTTTGGCTTGAAGAGATCCTTAGGAGTCTGTTTTAATAAATACATAAAGCAAGTTTGTCATCTCAGTCATGTGTAAATAGAATTACTAAACTATAAGATATATATCATAATGTGCTATAAGAAATGGTGAGCTAGTTGATTTTAGAAAAACATGGAAAGACACATGAAATAATAAAGAGTAAAATGAGCAGAAGTATATTATATATGTGTGTGTATAAATACATACATATATACACACATATATAACTGTGTCTATAGCATTATCTAGGGAGGGGTGGGAGGGACAAAAAACTGAACAGAGAAGAAAAGAAAACAGAAGGAAACAGAAGGGTAGCTCTGAAAATGATGAATAGCATTCATTATATTTTTTTAAAAGTAAACAGTATGAAATGGAAATTCATGGTGTTAAATTGAATCTTTTTATGTTGTGCTGTATACATGGAATGTTCTTTTTTATATTGATGTTCAAAATAAATAAAAACAAAAAATCTATATCAGTAATTAGTGACTACAGTACAAAGATGAGGGTAAGAGAGGATGGTTTTTAGAGTGTTTGAAAATATGGTTTAGAATTCAAGGGACAAAAAAACTTGTTTTCTCTCAGACTGAGTACTCAGGTTTACTATTAAGGAGCTCCACAACTATATATCATCAATGCTTCCTCCCAGCCCATAATAGAGCCAGAAAACTTGGAAGACTACAAGCACCAAATAACATTACAAAGAAATGAAATTGCCTCTTAATAGGCAGGGAATGACTGCTTCGTAAAGTGAGAATCATTTCTGAATCAGTTTTCTGTGTGCAGTCACACCAGTGACTTTTCTTTATGTCACTTTATCTGTACAATTCCTAATCATTGATGTGGTGCAACCTATTCATAATTATCATGTATTTGTATCTCCATTACTCGTTAGGTGCCCCCCAACTTTAAATCTTTTATTAAAAAAGTTTTACTGAGGGATATTATTTTTATATCACAAGCATTTACAGATTACTCCTACTTTGTAAGAAGTAACAAAGTAAAACAATTGAGTAAAACTAATGATAGAATGACCTTATCTAAAAGTGCATGTAATGGGGCAACTAGGGTGGTACAATGGAAAGAGCACCAGCCCTAGAGTCAGGAGGAACTGAGTTCAAATTTGCCCTCAGGTACTCATTAGCTGTGTGACCCTGGGCAAGTTACTTAATTTTGCTTTCAAAAAAAAATATGTGCAACATTCCATATCTGTATGCCCCTTCACTTTTCTATTTTAAAAAATTAATAAATCTATTCTCTTCCTCCCAGCTCCAACTCCATTGAGAAAGAAATTGAAAGAAAAATAAATTCCTTGTAATAAATATTCAGTCTAACAAAACAAGTTTCCTCAATGATTTTATGCAATGTACTACACATATGTCTCCATCCAATCTATCTATATCTATATCTATGTCTCATTCTTTACCCCAAATCCACAACATCTCTGTTATGGATAGCATATTTCATTATCAGCCCTCTTAAATCACAATTTATCATTATATTGATCATAGTTCTTTCGCCTTTCAAAGCTGTTTGTTCCTTGCAGTTTTTTGTTATGGTACAAATTGTTCTCATGGTCCTGTCCATTTTATTCATCAATTTATAAAACTCTTCAAAATTGTTCATATTTAAAACATTGATGTTTTAGTATAAATTGTTCTTTGGGTTCTACTTCATTTCTTCAGGAACCATTGTTGATAAATCACTCATAGTCTTACAGCATCCCTGGAAGAATATTGATGTTAAAATGAATGTGACCCTTGTTTCAGGAAGAAACTTGTGATAAAAAACCCCTGAATTTCTCAAAGGCAATGTATCTCATTCTCCTCCTACTACATCATGGGCCCCATTATTATCCATTCACATTGTCTGTCAAGATAATGGATTATTAATGTATCACTGTAATGGATTGTCCATTTAAATACAGTACAATAATCATTCTTCATCCAATTGTTTTTTCTTATGTAGATCATAAGATTGACTATGAGTGACTATGGATATCATTTAGCAGACTTGGAAATGTCTTGGAACTTGTTGGAATCAGTGCAATGTTATCTACAAACAGGAGCAGTTACTCTCTATTGAGAAACATCTCCAATTTGAACTCTGTCCTGGACCACTTTTGGGGGGGTGGTGAAGGAAAGATGGTGTTTTCCTGTTTTATGTCTCACTTTAAGTGACTTGCTCAGGGGGACATAGCTAGTAAATACCTGAGGCTGGATTTAAACACAGGTCTTCCTGACTGGCTGGGCCAAAGTGTTCCATTCATTGTACCATCTAGCTGCAATAAATAGGTGAAATTTATGAAAAATCTGCTTCATTCTTGTTCCCATCTTCATTTAGAGTATCTTGAATATGTGTGTAGACTTTTCTGATATATGGAATATAGAGTGTTATTGTGCTACAAGAAATGATAAGCAGGGTGATTTCAGAAAAACCTGGAAAGACTTACATGAACTGATGCAGAGTGAAATGAACAGAACTGGGAAAACATTGTACACAATAACAGCAATATTGTTCGATGTTCTTCCACCAAATGACTTAGCTTATTCTGAGCAATGCAATGATCCAAGACAATCCCAAAGTACTAATGGTGAAGCATATTATCCACCTCCAGAGAAAGAACTGATATTGTTTGAAGCATGCTATTTTTCACTCTCTTTCATTTTTTTTATTCGAATCTTCTTATACAAAATTACTAATGTGGAAATGTTTTACCTAATTGAACATATAACTATTATCTGATTGCTTATCATCTCAGGGAGGAGGGAGGAGTTTATGACTTGTAACTTTAAATAAAAAATTTTTTAAAAATTTTAAAATTAAAAAAAAGACAGATTCATAGACCCCAGTTTAAAAATCTTATAGAGTTGTCTAGAGTACTGAGAACTTAAGTGACTTGCCCAGGGCCACACAATCATACAGCTAGTATGTATCTTCCTGGCTTAGAAGATAGCTCATTGGAATATTTTATAACAATGCTGCCTATCAAGAAAAAAAATGAGAAAAAACAAAAACCAATGTTTTTTTCCACCCTTAAAGAGTGCTGAGGATCATAAATTTGGAGCTAGAGTGGATCCTCCATTTTACAGATGAGGAAGCTAGGGTCTGGAAAGATTAAGTGGCTTCCATGCTTATCTGGTCAGCAAGGCAGGTCTGGGATTTGAACCAAGGTCTTTGGACTGCCAGTCTAACAGTCTTTCCATTTCACCTCACTCTCTCAATACCTCTCCCAATTGCATTGCCTCTAACACAATCCTCCTCTGTGTGTATATTGTCCAGTCTAGATGCTATTCTTATTTTTTTGGTTCCATTTCTTCTTCTTCATGCAGTATATTAGGACATGGCAGGATTCAAATGTGATAGTTCCATTGTCATTGATGGAAAAAAAGAAGTTGTTATAGAAATCTTGACAAATATTTGCCATGTGTTTATTATCATCTTTCATTGTCCTTGGAAAGATATTATTTTTTGGTTCTCTTACCAAACTTTTATTTTTTAACCACCTGTGGTTTTGTTGGTTTACAGATCTCCTGGTGAACAACTCTCTCTTTCTTCCTCATCCCATAGCTTACTCTGCTACTTGCTTTGCTAATCAGGTCTTAGAAAATTATTTAAAGCATTCAAGGGTTAAGTGATGCCTAGGATCACAGAGCCAAAGTGTCAGAAGCAGGATTTGACCTTAGGTCTTCCTGATTTAGAGACCAGATCTCTACTCATAAAACCACACTCTCTTACCATACTTTCTTTAAAATATTTTCCTCTCTACTGCTTCTTGTTGTTTTATGTGGCAATATTGCTTCTTATTCTACATCTATCTCTGGGAGATTTTACCAAACAGTTTGTTACCTACAATTGCTTTTCCATATTGTTCTGCTAGGTATTTGCTAAAAAAAAAAAAGGCAGGGGAGATTTTAAAAAATCTGCGTTGGGGCAAGAGGAGGAACAATCTTGATTGGGTTGTTAAAAATAGAATACTGAAAAAGAAAAGAAAAGAAAAGAAAAGAAAAGGGCAGCTAGGTGGCACAGTGCATAGAGCACCAGCCCTGGAGTCAGGAGGACCTGAGTTCAAATCCGACCTCAGCCACTTAACACTTACTAGCTGTGTGACCCTGGGCAAGTCACTTAACTCCAATTGCCTCACTAAAAAAACAAAAACAAAAAAAATTGGATAGTGGCAAGCGGGACTGCTATGTTGTTTCTGTTTTATCAACAAAAGAGAATGATTTTCAAAATGATGTCTAAAACAAAAATGACTAATAAAGAATTTATACTCCCAAATAAGTGAAGAAATGTTGAGAGTTCAAGTCACTTGGTTGGGACAAATTACTAAATAAACTCCTTTGTGGGACTGATGAATTGTTATTAATGTTCTTTGAGAGATTCTTACAAATGGAAAATATTTTTTCTTCCATGAGAGTGGAATTTTAATATTTTAGGCTGCAAAACTTGATATCTATTCCTGGAAAAATGATAAAATGTATTATTGAAGGAATGGTTTGTGAACATCTAGAAGGGAAGCAATGATCACTAAGGCAGCATAGCTTCATCAGAAATAGTTCTTATGGGCAGCTAGGTGGTGCAGTGGATAAAGCACTGGACTTGGATTCAGGAAGACCTGAGTTCAAATCCAGCCTTAGACACTTGACACTTAACTAGCTGTGTGACTCTGGGCAAGTCACTTAACCCTCATTGCCCCGCCAGAGAAAGAAAGAAAGAAAGAAAGAAAGAAAGAAAGAAAGAAAGAAAGAAAGAAAGAAAGAAAGAAAGAAAGAAAGAAAGAAAGAAAGAGTTCTTAGTTGACTGGCATTAGGATCCTGCCTACTTACCCTCCTTTGCAATATTATTCTTTTTTTTTTTTTTTTTTAGTGAGGCAATTGGGGTTAAGTGACTTGCCCAGGGTCACACAGCTAGTTAAGTGTCTGAGGCCGGATTTGAACTCAGGTACTCCTGACTCCAGGGCCGGTGCTCTATCCACTGTGCCATCTAGCTGCCCCTGCAATATTATTCTTACCACTGACTGATAACAAGTTACCTTATAGTTTTTTGAAATGGGGGTTGACAATTAGAATAAGTCATGTTAATTATACTGAAAAAAACCTTCTTCTCTAGGGTTAATAGGAACATATCCTCTCCAATTCAAAAGTAATTCACCCTGGGGCAGCTAGGTGGCACAGTGGATAAAGCACTGGCCCTGGATTCAGGAGGACCTGAGTTCAAATCCAGCCTCAGACACTTGACACTTACTAGCTGTATGACCCTGGGCAAGTCACTTAACCCTCATTGCCCAGCAAAAACCAAAAACAACACCAAAAAAAGAAAAAGAGGTGAAACAATTACGGACCCTCAGAGGTTGGAATGAAGAAGGCACCATATAATGTGCTCACCAACCCTCAAAAACCAAGAGCTGAGGAATTAACATCAAAAGAAGGAATGTGCCTAAGAGCCCTATTGGGTTTAGGGCAGATATAAATTGGCAATAACTTCCATCCTATTGTTAGGCATGCTTGTGTGCTTTGTATATTGTGGATTACTATTCTCTTTAAAAAGTTTTTCCCATGATTCCCTCAGTTGTTGACCTCCCCTTTCCCAGTCACTTTATATTTTTATTTTGTATGTATCCTATATCTTTTTATTTGTGAATATGCTGTATCCCCCAGTAAAATGCAAGCTCATTGAGGGAAAAGACTATTTTGTTTTTAGCACAATGTATGGCACATACCAGGTACTTATTAAATGCTTGTAGCTTGATTGATTGACCGAGATAAAGTGTTTGATATAAGAGATAGGTTCTAGACTCTTTTGGCTTTATTGTAGTTGAAACTTGCCTTGGAAAGGGCCATGGTATAGTAGATAGAAAACTAGCTTTGGAATCAAAATACTTTAGTTCTAGTCTAATCACTCACATGACTTGCTTCATAACCATAGACAGAGGTCACTTTACCTCTCAGTGCCCCAGGTAACTTTCTAAAACCCATGAAGACCAGATTAAAAAAATCCTTAGGAAACAGTAATAGCCTGTTTTTATGTCTGTTCAGTAATCTATTTCCCATTTAGTCCTCAACTGTAAACTGTATCTTTTCATTTTTATTCCTTTAATTTGGTAGTTAGACATTTATTATAAGGAGTCACTAATATAACTGTATACAGATATGATTTGCAAATGTCTCTCATATTGATATCAATACATTTCATGTCTATCAAAATAAAATCAATTTTTGTTTTATGTGTGCAAGGTGTTATTTGGTCCACAACATATTTGGTAGTTTTTGATTCTCTTCTTGAAGAAAATAGACATAACACATAGGTGGGGGCTTTCTGTATTGTATACATAGGGTCATCATAAAATCTCATTACCTTATCTTCTCTCTTTTTTTTTGATTGGGCAATGAGGGTTACATGACTTGCCCAAGGTCATGCAGCTAGTAAGTGTCAAGTGTCTGAGTCCAAATTTGAACTCAGGGTCTCCTGACTCCAGGGCTGGTGCTCTATCCACTGCGACACCTAGCTGCCCTATTACCTTATCTTCTGCTGCAGTTGTTGGCACATAGGTTTCAATTATCTTCATGGGGGATTTTCCACAAGTATCTTATGAAGAATGCAAGACAAGATGGCCAAATGTCCTCTGATATTATACTTGTTGTGACTTTTGGATGCACGATAAATCTACTCTGTCAACTCCTTTATTTGCCTCTCCAAAGAGAAACTATGAGTCAGTCATCTATTTAGATGCAACATCCTTTTGTCTTCAGGTTTCATGCATGATAAACATGTCTCTATTGATATTATTCAGTTCTAACAATAGTATGTACACTTATTGATCATTGAACACCAACTTCACATTTAGAATAAAAATAATTAAAATAATGTGGTCCATTATATTATGTGATCCAAAAATAGATTCAATCATAAGGGGTCCAAAAATTGTGTGATGTAATTTAGCACCTGCTCTGTTCCACACCTCTATCTCTATCACTTGTAGGAATAGAAGGAAACCTCACAAAGCCAATGCTGGGCATAATCTCCAAACTAAATTGTAGTTACATTACCAGGAGAAATCTAAGAGAACTCAACCACTTCCTAAACTGTCAAATGAAGGCCATTTTGTATCTTAAATTTTTTCATCATTTGACATTTTGCAATAAATTCTTTGGCTATTATAATCCTAATAGTAAAATAGAAAGACATATGCCTATTCAATGTGTTTACCTCTATTATGAAGGATCCCCTGCAAAGAATCCAAATGGTAGAATGGTTATTGATGGTTCTCCACATCCTCATGTTTGTGAATAGCATTAAGCTGATTGCCTTAGAGTAGCATGGGCTTTCCAAAAGAAAATTCCTAACCATTTAAAACATAAAACTACTAATCCATACAGGAAAAAACCCAAATGGATGTTCAATGCCTATTGTCCTATAACATGCAGATAAATAAGCATGCCACTGAGCTAGTCAATCAATACCAATTAGACCAATGTAACAATAGAAAGTGAGCTAGGCCCACAGCTGAATAGGAGGAAGAAAACAGACTGGATTGCACTTGTAAAATTACACTTTTAGTTACCTCAAATAGATCCCCAATGTAAAAACTCTACCTTAACACTAGTAGTCTTTTGTTAATGCTATCTGACTGCTAATCATGGAACACCACAATCTCTAAAAAATCTAAACTACAGAGGACCCAAAGGGCAATGGAGGGTTGCATGGTAGACATAATTAGTCTGCAGCATGCTATCAGTAATGACTTGTGCACAAAAAGTGACTTAAGAGATATCTTTCAGAAATGCATGATCATAAAAGGAGGTGGGCTAGTCATGTGGGGAAGAGAAAGAATAAACAGTTATGTGCTAAACACTTTACAGATATATCATTTGATCTTCTCAAAAGCCCTATGAGGTAGGTGACATTATTGCCCTTATTTTACAATTGAGGAAACCAAGGCAGACAGAGGTTTAAGCAACTTGCCCAGGGTCACACAGCTAGTAAATGTCTGAGACTATATTTGAATTCAGGGCTTCTTGACTCTGGGGAGAGCCATTCACACACCACCTAACTGTTGAAGCAAAGCACCATATAACAGACTGAAAGTCTTAGCATTACTCTGATAACCACAGATATACTGGTCTCCATAGAACATTAAAGACCTACATAAAATCTCCAGCTGTGAGTAGGTTGATAATGAAATATTTATGATAGGACAAGAACAAGAATCCCACAGGATGAGTAGGCACAAGTAGGTGGGGATTCATACTGAGGGAGGGAGTACTCAAATCAGTGAAATCACAATTCTGTTGAAATATGGGCATATTTTTATGAAGAAAAGCTTTTCTAGGCAGTGACAAATTCCCAGGTGTTAACTGTTTATTCCTTTCCTGAATTTTCTCTTCTAGTCTTCCTTTCAAAGTGGAACCAGCAGTCTCTGGGACTGAGACAGCAAACGAATTCCTTATGTTGCCTGAAGAATAAATACACTGGCAAACTCCTATAGACTAGAAAGAGGTGGAGGGGCAACCCTTCCACTATCTTACTGGTAATACCAATGCATATTTAAGTGAACAGGATCTCTTTCATGCTTGCTGGGGAGGAAAGAATCCAAATCACTGTTTGTTATCAAACCTTTCACGCATAAAGTGGAATAGAGAGAATGATGAGTTGATTTCCATATTCCCAGAGGATGAAAAAGTGTCATGGAGTTTTACATTGCATCACAAGGGAAAGACTGAGTCTCCTAGGCAATAGACTAAAGGAAGACTCTTCTGACAGGGTTCATAACAATTACAACTGGATACTGAGACAGTTACTGAGGCACCTTTGTTAGAGGTTTTAAAAATAAATTCTCCTCTGCTTGTGATGGCTGAGGTATGATTTAAAGCAAAGGACTGGAAAGAATGCCCCTTTTTTTCTTGATTCCATTACTCTGAGATTTTCTGATGAATGAGATATGAAAGAACAGAGTATGGGGGGCATGGTTCTGAACTTCAAGAAATGTATTGCATAGCACCTCTTGTTTAAAAGACATAACGCATGTTATACTTAGAGACCAAACTTTTACCATTTACATTTTACAAGTCTTATGTTTTATACTAGGGAGCCTGATTTTTATTTATTCATGGCACTAAATAAACCAGAAGCCCTTGCTTAGGCAAAGAAATGGTGTTATATATTTACGTAGTAGAGAGACAGCCTAGCAAGTAGATAGTGAGCTGACCTTGGAGTTAGAAAGACCTGGATTCAAGTTCTGGCTCTGAAACATACTCTCTGTGTGACCTTAGGCAAATCACTTAGCCCCTCAGTTTCTCAGGCAGTTCTAAGGCTATCAGTTTCAGTGGATATGTCCATTTGCTTTTATAAAATTAGTTTCTCATTAGGGGCTCTCTATGACATCATAGGTCTAGTCCCCACAAAAGCATTTCTATAGTGCTTTATGGTTTACACAACTAAAGCTTTTTAAATAGAAGCACAACTGTGAATTAACTAATTGGTTTTCACTTATTCTGAACCATAGAGTTTGTTATCTAACCCAATCAGTCAGTATCAATGGTTATTAAATGACTCTCTTCTATAAATGAGGAGGTTGGGAGAGGTGACCTCTAACCTCACTTCCAGATCTAATACTCTATACTCACATGAGTTTGGACTGCTTCTGGATGGAGCCTTCATAATTCTAAAAGAGCCTTTCCTTCACCCTCAAGAGAGACCATCAAATGAGATGTGTATAAAGTACTTCACAATCTTTAAAACACTATATAGTCCATTATTATTATTTCATTTATCTTCCCCCCTTCATTTGACATGAAAATATATGTACCTAATATCTTTTCTTCCTCACTTCCAGTACTTTTCTTATCCCCTTGCAATCAGATTTCCCCATCCACCAATTTATAGAATCAACTTATTCTAAGTTCAACAGGGGCCTCTAATAATCTTTTCTTCATTCCTACTCCCTCTTGGCCTCTGCAGATTTTGACACTATTAATTACTCTTACTAATGGATATTCTCTCCACCCCAGACTTCAGAGACACCACACTCTTCCAGTTCTCCTTATAGATCTAATCAGTCCCTATTTAACTCCTTCTCTGAACCATCATCTTCTTCCAAACTCCTTGATGTGGATGTTCTACAGAGGTCTGTTCTTTGCCCTCTTCTCTTCTCTCCTTTGACAATATCATTCATTAACTGTTTCAACTCCCTTCTCTATGCAGATACCTCCAAAATCTATATTTTTAGTCTTGACCTCTGTAATGAGCTTCAGAATCCTATCTCCAACTGCATATAAACAACTTCACCTAGACTCCCGACACCGCATCAAACTGAATCAAATTAAGCTATCTTTCCCCCTAAACCTGTTGCCTCACCATTTCTCTCAGTGGCATTATTATTCCTTGTCTCCAAATTTTGAAATCTTGGTGTTATGTTTGACTTTTCTTTCTCACTAGTTGGATGCCAATTACTAACATGAACTATCTCTCTGCGATTCCTTCTCTCTGAGAGGCATCTGATGGTATAGGAGATAGAGGCTGGGCCTGAAATTAGAAAGACCTGAATTCAAATCTAGCCTCAGACATGTAATAGCACTATGATCTTGGGCAAGTCACTTCACCACAGATTGCCTCAGTTTCTTCAACTGTAAAATGGGGAACTAATAGCACCTGAATTGCAGAGTTGTTGTGAGGATTAAATGAGCTAATACTTGTAAAAAGCTCTTAGCCCAGTGTCTGAACAAAGTAGGCAATATAAAAATGATTATTCCCTTCCCCTCTTTCTATCATTATTGGTATATTTCTATTACAGTCCATCATTACCACATATCTTGACTATTAAAATAGCCCTAAGAGGTCTTCCTACTTTCACTTTTTTTTGAAGGGCAATTGGGGTTAAGTAACTTGCTCAGGGTCACACAGCTAGTAAGCGCTAAGTGTCTGAGTCTAGATTTGAACTCAGGTCCTCCTGACTCCAGGGCTGATGCTCTAGTCACTGAGCCACCTAGATGCCCCTCTATTTTCACATTTCAAAAAAGTTTTATTGATATTCTTTAAATAAATTTTCTATTATTCAATAACTCCTTACACCTCAAAAATAGAACTGTTTCTCGTAACAAGAAAATAAAGGTAAATAAAGTAAATCAACACATTAGCATGTGCCTTATTCCATACCTATAGTCACCACCCCTGTGTCAAATTAAGGGAGGTAATGCTTCATGCTTATGCCTCTGAATTCATAGCTGGCAACTTCATCAAGCAGATTTTTGATGCTATAAAGAATTAATTGTTATTTGAGGTTTTTATGCCTCAGAGCGCACTGGCCTGGGGCTCCGCAAACCGGCAGTGCTCCACCCACTGGTTGTAGCTGTTGCCAGGGCTCTGGCACCTCGTGTCATCACCACTCATCCACGCCTACATGGGCCTGGCAAAATTATAATGATTGGAAGCCTAGTGAGGGCAGTCATGTGACTGTCAGAGCGGCCATCCCATTGGCTGGGACTGTGTGGGGTGTTTCTAAGTTTGGGGGGGGAGGAGAATTGGGCATTCTAGGTGGAAGCTGGAAGGTGTTCTGCTGCGTATTTTCAGCTGATTCCTGGGCGGTGGTATTGTTTCAGGTATTATAATTTCCCTTTCCCCATTTTATTTCCTTTCCCTTGATCCTACTGATCCTGTTTTTGTTTGTTTGTTTGTTTGTTTTAAGTTCGTTCTTGTTAAAATCTTGTTCTGTTTTGAGGGAGGCTGCCGGTCTCCTTCCTTGCCCCAATATTGCGGTGAGTCGCTTAGCTAGCACTCCCCAATTAAAAACTGGTCCCCACAATGGCTTTAAATGTTGTTTCCTTTACTACATTGTTACATTTTCTTTTCAATCCATTCTTCATGTCAAAGCCAGAATCATCTTTCTTTTATGTAGATATAATCATTTTAGCCTTCTGCTCACAAAGTTAAGGAGTTCCTGAATATCTATACAGTAAAATTCAAATTTGTTTTTTCTGACATTCAAGGCCTTACATAATTTGTGCCTTTCCAGTCTTATATCACATTTTTCTCTTACCATAGACTCCAGTTAAACTGGACTCCTAAACCTGTTCTTTTTCCTGCCTCAGTTCATGCAGTTTCCTATGTCTCAGGAAGGTAGATGCTAAATGCAGAGGTGCTAAGATAGGGTTAAAGGGTTAAGGAAAGAGAATAAGATTTAAAATGATTGCTTTAGGAAATCTAAGAAAAAGTAAAAAAGAAATTAATAAAAGGTTTGCTGCAACAGCAGGTAGCACCTGGATGATGTTAACGAATGAATCTGTGATTTCATGAGGATGACTACTCCCTCCACTTGTACAGATTGCAACCCAGCCATTCCTTCCCATTCTGTGTGATATTTGTCCATGTCTTCTCGGTGTCATGGAAGCCTTCTTCTGGGAATTTGAACATTTGGTGAGAACATTGGGTCCTTTCATAACTATTGCATATGTTAACCCTTGGCATAAAGAACAACTAACCAACCAACCAAGGGGCAGAGATAGGAAATGGACCTATGGTTTTGATGGCACAGGAAGGTTTCAGGAAACTCCCTCTACCAATGCAGGTTGGCATCTTCTCTGAAACTTAAAGACTTGCCTAGAATAGTAAGAGGTTAAGTGATTTCCACAGGTCATACTGCTAATATGTGTCTAGCATAACTTGAACCCACATCCTTCTGGCTCTGGGGGTTATCATTATACCAGTAGGCATTTGCAAAACAACCAAGATACATTTATCAATTACTTTCAGCTTCTGTGACTGCTTCACTAGACTATTTAACCTTTAGTACAAAATCTGAATACTTATAATGGAATCTTCAATTTGCTACTTGTTCTTTTTTTTTTTTTTTTGGTAGCAAATCAAATCAGTATACCTCTGTAGTAATGGATTCTGTCAGTAAAAGAACATAAAGGATAGAAACTGAATAATGAAAATGTCAATGTGATTTCTAATTAAAACTTGCTACGTGAAAGGTTGAAAAGGCTGAAAGCCAGCATCTTTCTGAATGATTCAAAAAAAAAACTTCATATGGTATGTGCAACTATCACAATTCTACAGCACAGGTTGAAGGAAGATTTTAGTTAGATCATATAAATATTTGATGCACTTCTTTTGCTCTAATACTCTTTAAGTATTACTGCTGTCCTGTCTTGTTCTCAGGTGCCCATTATGAAAAGAGTAGATGAGGTTTCACTACTGCCATGAGATTTCCCCCTTATCGGAAAAGCCTTTAGAGATACTCTAGAGGCTACAGTTCAGCTGTGGAAAGTCTCTTTAATCCATTCCCTGAAGCGAGTTTAAAAGTTCTTTTGGGACCTTTCCCATGACAGTGCTGAGAAATGGGCTGTTTTTGTATTTTAAAAGTCACTACTGATCACTCTGAATTTATTTTTTGACCCAAAAAGATGTAGAAGTTGTTTTAAAGCTACTAGAATTCCCAGATCAGCTTCAGATGTGTGAATTTTGATCATGTAAAATCACATCTGTTAAAAGCTTACAAGAAAAAAAAATAGTTTTCTAATCTAATTCAGTTTCCAAATTAGTGGTCCATGGATCAGCCCTGGTGTATAAAAGGTTTACTACCAAAGGTTTTTACTTTCTAAATCTACCACCTTAAAACAAATGACTTCTCTTCCTTATATCCTACTCCTTTTAATTTTTGAACTTGTCACCCACTATGTATGTAGCTAAGTTTTGTTGTAGTGATGCTGCATTTCTTTTATTTGGTTCTTCAGGATTTAGTGCAGTGCCTGGTACACAATAGGTACTTAATAAATGTTTGTCACCTTGAGCTGATCAGCACTTTTGTACATGGGTGCACTGACATGTATTGATGTAGTAATATTACCCATCTTCCCCAGTTAATCTTTTCTCTTACTGGCAATGACCCCCTTTGCCTAAAAAGAGTCAGCCCTTATCACAACTCTGAGCAAGTGTCCTGAATCTGGGTAGGTAAATCAGACAGCAAGGGCCCCGAGGATTCAGAAAGTAATGCTTCCTTAGCCTCAACCCTCTTCTTGTGCCCAGTGATATAGCACTTTCTCCTAAGACTGATTTAGAGGATTCCTGATGTAAGGAAGTCAATGATACTTCTTGAGTCCTTCTCTCCTCGTGGTGCTGATTCCTTTTAAGACCAGGAATGTTTCTGTACCAGAGCCAGGGCTGCCCAGAAGATCCAAGACTTCCATTAAAAGCTACATTTCATAAAGAGAAACCATTTGACAACAAATCCTCCTGAGTTTTGCCCCCTACCCTTGATTTCCCTGATCAGGAACCAACAAGCTGCACATATTTTTGTTTTTCCTTCTGTCACCTGATTGACTTGTCAGTATTTCTTTCATAGTTAGACATGGACTTTCTTTATGACTCTGGCTTAAACTTGAATTCCAATTAACTTGTCCAAACCCCAATAAAACTACTATGTAAATGCTGAAATGCTACATGTGTTAGTTATCATCATCATCGATTCAATAATTCACATAATATTTTATAACACTATGTGCCAGGCACTGTGCTAAACATTTTATAAATATTATCTTCTTTTATTTTATGACAATCCTGGAAGGGAGGTACTGTTATTATCTCCATTTTGTAGGTGAAGAACCAGAGACAAACAAAAGCTAAATTACTTGCCCAGGGTGACACAGCTAGCCGATGTCTACGGCTTGCTTTGGACTCAGGTCTTTCTGACTCCAGGCCTGTCTCTCTATCCATTAGCTGCCCCTATGTGCACTATCCCTTAAATCTCACTATCAATGTAACAAAGACCACTGCCTTACCCCATCCTGTCCTAGGCCAGTCCTAGAAATTCAATATAATCAATCCTGGGCGAGCTTGGTGGTGGTCATCATTTTATGCATACACATGCACACACAAAAACATGCCAGAAGAACAGTGGTTCGAACTTGAACCTACTGTTTTTAAATGGTTGCTGATCAAATGAGATAACATATATAAAATACTTTTCAAATCTTGAAGCACTATATAAAGACTAGCTAATATTATTAACAATAATCTCTTCAATAAAACAAATATACTCAGGCATACATCAGTCAATCCAATAAATCTTTATTAAATGCCTACTCTGACAAGCACTGTGCTAAGCGCTGGGGATACAAAAAAAAAAAAAAAGCAAATGCAGTTCTTGCCCTCAAGGAGCTTACAGTCTAATAAGGGAGACAACATAAAACAAATATATACAAACAAGCTACAAAGTACAAGCTAGATGGTGTGAAGGTCTGAGTTTTAATCCTGACTCTGCCACTTATTGTTGGTGACACCTCAGACAAGGTACTTGACCTCTCTGTACCTCAGTTACCTAATATTTAAAATGAAGGAGTTGACCTGGATGGTCTTTAATATTATTTCCAGTTCTAACATTCTATGATCCTATGTTCATTCATTCAATAAGCATTTATTAAGCATTCCCTAAGGCTTGGAAATTGGGCTGGGGACTGGGAAAACAAAGACAAAAATCAATGTTTCTCCCTCAAGGAGTTTATCTTCTACTGGATGAAAACAACATGTATGCAAATAAGTGAGCACAAAATATATGCAAAGTAATTTCTTTTTTTTTTTTAAGTGAGGCAATTGGGGTTAAGTGACTTGCCCAGGGTCACACAGCTAGCAAGTGTTAAGTGTCTGAGGCCAGATTTGAACTCAGGTACTCTTGACTCTAGGGCTGGTGCTCTATCCACCGCACCACCTAGCCGCCCTGCAAAGTTATTTCTACAAGAGACAAGGGGGCTGGGAGAGGATTGGCAACTGAGGGGATCAGGAAAGACTTTATGTAAAAAGTGGCATTTGAACTGAGGTTTGAAGAAAGCTAGGCATTCTAGGGGGCAGAGGTGAGCAAAGAGTCCATTCCAGGTATGGGAGAATGTTGGGGAAGAGATACTTAAGCAAGAATGCTGATTTCATCTTAGTGAATAAAACTATAATTCTCTTTAAGTTTGGGGGGGGGCGGCGACAACTAGATGGCACAGTCAATAGAGCACTGGCCCTGGAGTCAGGAGGGCCTGAGTTCAAATCCGGCCTCAGATACTTAACACTTACTAGCTGTGAGACCCTCAGCAAGTCACTTAACCCCAATCGCCTCGCAAAAAAAAAAGTTTAGGCTGAGGACAAACTTGGACCTTCTCTACCCACTTGAGGCTCTGAATTCTTTAGGAATTGTAACTAGAAGAGGAAAATGATCGTGTTAAGTGGTTCAATAAAATAATAGACTTTCCAAGATAGAAAAAAAGAACCTTAAAGGTGTCTAGTTCAAATTCAACATTTGTAGATGAGGAAATTAAGGCCCCAAGAAGTCAACTAACTCTTCTAAATTAACACAACTATTAAGTGCTAGAGCCAGCTGGGACTTGAACCCAGGTCTTTTTATACCAGGTCCAATGCTTTTCTACTATACCATAAACTCAAAGTAATAATTCCACCCAAATTAATTGGGGAAAATTGATGTGTCTTGTCAACCCCTGAACCAATAAAGAACATTTCTCTTTGGGGAAGAGATGCCACTCTGTAAATCCAAGAATTGGAAGGAGAATAGAAATAGAATAATGTTTATGATACCCTATCTGAAAATAGAACCAATTCTTCTGATCCTTCTGAGGAAGACCAGTTGTATAAGGGAGAAGATCTAGACAGGAAGCTCAATTGGCAGTTCTCAAACTTTTTGGTAGCTGAATCCTTTCACATTATTAAAAATTACTGGGGCAGCTAGGTGGCGCAGTATATAAAGCACTGGCCCTGGATTCAGGAGAACCTGAGTTTAAATCCAGCCTCAGACACTTGACACTTACTAGGCTGTGTGACTTTGGGCAAGTCACTTCACCCTCATTGCCCTACCAAAAAAAATTACTGAGGACCCCCTCACCAAGAGATTTTGTTTATATGACCTATAGCTATTGATATTTGCTTTATTAGAAATTAAAATGTCTTAATATTATCATGAAAATAAGACTTCCTGAAAGGGTCTCAGGGATGCCTAGGGGTCTCCAAACAACATTTTGAGGACCACTGCTCTAACAAAAGGAGGAAGCACAAGGAAAAGGATGATAATAGTATCTCCTGAAAGTAGCATAAAAGTCCTCCTCTGGGTTGAGTCTTTGTACAAAGGACTTGTGGACAAAAAGGTTTAAGAGCATGGATGTGAGTGATGTTGAAAAGAGAGGTAAAATGTAATTCTTGGTAGATTTGCTTTTGCTGATCAGATTAGGACTCCCATTAAAATGTCTGGGGTTGCCAGGAAGAACTTGGTGTTAAATTTCCAAAATGTAACCTTGACCCTTCATGCTTCAGTAGCACCCCCTATAACAGATGTTTTTTAATCCTTGAAAATTGGTCTGTTTCACTTCAATGCATATCTTTTTAGTGAGAAAGTATTTAGCAAAGAATAGATATAGGACTGAAAAAGCAGAATTAAGTGCAAGGTTGAGGCAATTATTACAGCTTATTTAGGTTATTTGTATACCGCAAGTTAACTGAGGTTCTACAGATTAGGTTAACTGTGGTTAGAATATTGATAATATTGATAATAGGGGGCAGCTAGGTGGCACAGTGGATAGAGCACTGGCCCTGGCATCAAGAGGACCTGAGTTCAGATCTGACCTCAGACTCTTGACACTAGCTGTGTGACCCTGGGCAAGTTGCTTGACCCCAATTGCCTCACCAAAAAAAACCAAAAACAAATATTGATAATAATCTAAAACTGAAGAAAAAAAGTTTTGGGACATAAATAGCCAGGGCAACTATATAAAAGTTGATTCAATCTCATGGATTCTATTACTTCCACTCATATAACTACATTAAAAATGTAAACTTATACATTAATTTTGACTTTAGTCAAATCAAGTCAAATTTGAGCAACTCCAAGTGGTACAAGACTTGCCCATTACTTTAAAGAATATTCTTCTTTAACCTCATCTCATGAGCTTTCCCTAATGTGATTCTGTAAAATAATAAGCTGCTCATTCTGGGCTATTGTTTATTTTTTCTCAGAAAGTGGTATGGTATGACTTGTGTTTAAAAAATAGTAATACAACTGCCTCTAAGGAGCGTTTCTCCCTAAACCTAATTATCACTAATTAAGAATAGTTAAGTCACACTGCAGGATCATCCAACAATCCAACTTTTTCTTCATAAGCCAATTTAAGGAGATTGGTCAATACTTAAGGACAATATTTAAAAATCATTGATTTAATGCTACTTGTCCTCAAAACCAATAGTTTAATTTCACAGTGAAAGACATTGTATGCCTTGAAATATTCTTTACATTTGGAAAAATTTTCATTCTTTTTTGTTGTTGGTTGTTGAGTTGTTTCAGGTGTGTCCACATATGACCTCATTTGGGAATTTCATTGCAATGTGAGAATGTTTTTAGGTCCTCCTGAATCCAGGGCCGGTGCTTTATCCACTGTACCACCTAGCTACTACTAGCTCCTTCTTAATGTAAACAGATACCATTAATCCTGAGTCTCTTGTGGTTGGAAGTTGTTCTTGATATTTGGAAAAAGCAACATCAAATTCAAAATATACTCATCTTCAAGACAGTTAATATGCTTAAAGAAATTTTAGCAAATGAGCATTGAAATGCTACAAAAAAAGCAGGACATGAAGAATCATCAGCTCAACAAAACTTCTGATGTCTACCAGTTCTCATTTGCTCAAGCAAGGTACTGTTCCAGTTTCATCTAGTACTCAAAAAACTCCCTGGATAGGTGAGACCACTTAGAGAGCTCAATTATCAACAACTCAGGCCACTGGGGTACCATTCAGTAAATGAGTATGTACACCACATTCCCATCACATGCCTGGGAGCTGAGAGAATCCGACTCAGAGGATCATAATAATAGAAGGCTATGTATTCTGCCATCCATCATTCATGAACCTTTATTGTAGCTGCTGCTCTGATAACAAAGCGATTGGAAATAGGAAGGTATGAAGGTGGGTGCAGCTGTTAGAAAGTTAGAGTGAGACTCAATAAGGCAATCCGAATTGAGTGAGCAAGGAAAAATGGGTTCCTTGCACTGGATAGACTTAAAAAAGGATAATCTATTTAACTGTATTTTCTGTCGTGCTGAATTCATTTCTTCTGGACTTTTCCGTGAAACAAGTTCCAAGACAAGTAACCGAAGACCTACCTATGAGAGGGAAGGAGAAAAAAAATGAGACAGAAACTGAGTCCAAAATCGTCAAAACAAAAATGGGCTGTTTCTCCCTAAGCCAACCCCACCCCCATGTCTCTCCCAAGTTTGCAATGCTTTCCCTCCTCACCTTTACCTCTTAAAAATCCCTAATTGCCTTCAAAACTATTCAAGTGTCATCTTCTACTTTCCTGGTCCCCCTCAGCTGCTAGCAACCTCCTCCCCGCAAAAAATATGCCTTGTATTTGTGTTGTATTATCTTTATTTTGTTTTATGTAGAAAGATGGGATGGTATAATAGCTAGAGAAAGCTGGCCTTGAAGTCAGGAAGACCTGGGTTTAATCTGGCTTCTGATACATGTCGGCTGTGTGACCCTGGACAAGTCAAATGCTTTCAGTGCTCTAGACAACTTGACAAGACTCTAGGTTGCAGGGAAAATTCTGCCCTGCATTTGTAGAGGGAATTTCTTCACCAAGCAGTTATGTGGCACAGTAGATGGAGTGCTGGGCCTGGAGTCAGGAAGACCTGAGTTCAAATTCATCCTCAGATACTATTCAACCCTGGGCAAATCACTTAACCCTTCTCTGCCTCAGTTTCTTTGACTGTAAAGTAGAGGTGATAATAGCACCTACCTCCTAGGGATTTGTGATCAAATGAGATATTTATAAAGTCCTTAGCTTAGAATATTGTAGATGCTAAATATGTGCTTATTCACCACTTCTTCACCCTAGAGTTTATTAGATCACTGAAATCAGATGTCTACTTACTCTCTATATATTTTATTTATACTTATCTAAGTATATGTTGTCTAAGATAATAAATAAGGTCAAATGTTTTTGAAATATATGAAAATCACTACCATAGTCTCATAGCTCTATATAGCCTCTTAGAGCTAAGCTATGTTCAATTTGGAAAACAGAGGAGTCAAACATTAAGTACTTTTCTTCCCTTTTGCATGAGTAAAGACACATACTGTGGGCTTTCATAATATTGTTATGTATTCTGGTTGACAAGTATCTACACAACATGAGCAACAGATGATGAAATTGAGGACAAAAGAGATAACATGATTTTCCCAAGGTCACACAGCTAGTTAGTGGCAAAGTTAGGACTAGAACCCAGGCAACATCATAGTTAGGGACTTGTCTCAGGGCACCAGGGATGGTGGAAATCTCCTCACCTGCAGTATTCTGCTGGCCTTACAATCAATCCTGTGTCTACTCCTACTCCTTTTCCCAGATCTGGCCCAAGTCCTTTCTCCATGACATCCCTCACCTTGGCCTGCCTTCCCCCACTGCCATGCACTCTACCTGTCTTCTCCTCTTCCTTATCTTCTCCAAATTGCTTGAATTGGGGATGGGAGGAATTTAAACACTTGTAGGACCAGGCACATCAATCAACAAAAAGCATTTGTTTGGTCCTTAAAAGCATTCTTAAATTCTAGTCCTTCTGGCTCACACCTTTCTACTCATGTGACTACACCTATCATACCTCCATCAGAATTTGACCCAGGTGCCAGAATTCCTCCTTATATTCTCAACTTGGGTTTGTTGACTCCAAGTTTTAGGCTCTTTCCATTAACCCATAATAAGTACTCAATAAATATTTTCTAAATTAATGATTATGAGAATGATCATTACTCACCCCGGTCTAACTATACCCACTGCATACTCTCAGCTTTACAATTCTGCACATTGAAGGCTACACACTGCCCATCCCAAAACTTAGGGGTCCTTGTTTGCCTCATGTCTTGACATCTGTAGAAGGGACTTGGTCTCAGTAACAGTAATAAAGAGAATCAGTCAATAAACATGTATTAAGCATAATATGTGTCAGGCTCTGTGCTAAGTTCTAAGGATACAAGTACAAGTAAAAATTAAGACAGTCCCTGCTTTCAAGGAGTTTGTAATCTATTGGGGAAGAGGAAACCCAAAAAGAAGCTGAAAGGGGGAGGGGGAGAAAGTATTCAGAGCAGAGGCATGTTGGAAAGTCCAAAGAAATCCAAAAGCAATGCTGCTGGTGGGAAATGGGGAGGAGATTGTGCGAGCTATCTCTTTAAATAAAGACCAAGGAGCCCATGGCCCTGCTCTGAATAAAAACAGGGGGTAGCCAGGTGGCACAGTGGATAGAACACCTGCCCTGGATTCAGGAGGACCTGAGTTCAAATCCAGCCTCAGACACTTGACACTTACTAGCTGTGTGACCCTGGGCAAGTCACTTAACCCTCATTGCCCTGGGAAAAATAAATAAAAACAGAGAAGACAAAGAGAAATGCGGAACATCCCTTCCCCTCTTTCTTTAATAATAAGCAAAAGAATTAAATGACTTAAGAGGAGCAAGTGAGAAAGGAAATGGGAATAGAGAGCTGATACCAGGGACAGGCAAAGTAGATGGCCACACAGGACACATTCCTTCAGGGTGGGAAAGGGAAGCTGTTTGAGGGATGCATTAAATTATTACTTTACAAATACAAATTTACAAGCCCCCCACCCCACCAATGACACATTCCATAGCATGTATAAATTTTGTGAAACATCAAATAACATGTGTTACAGTAAAGGGTCAGATTCCACACACCATTTTGGGCACACCTCATAATTGGCACAAAACAATGAAGAAAGCAATATGATCAAGAATTCTATATCTATCAAATGCCACCCAATACAAATGAGGTCATGCAAATGCTTCTATAAATCATAGTTTGCTTCAATATTGTTTTGTGTGTGGAAAGGAGAGAAATACAGAATTCAGTGGTATGTATTGCCTTCTTTTAAAAAGACTAAGTTTTTTATATAATTTTCATCTACACGAGTGTTGATCTTCAATTTCCCCCTTTATCCAACACTAACCATCTGTGGATGTCAGATAATTAGGAAGGTATCATTTTAAGCATTCAGTCAATCACTGATTTAGTATCACTGATTGTCCACCCCTTTATCGGTAAGGTTGCAAAATGATGAATAACATTTTTGTTTGAAAACTTTTGTGGGAACCAAGAGGAGATATGTTAAATCATGGTTGATTGTATTCATTGTAAATTGGCACCCACTGAATTATGAGTAGATAGTAGGTGATGAGAGAGGAAAAGTATCACGTTTTTTTTTCTTCTTTTTGCAACCTGTATAATGTCAGTGTAACCCATGACAGGGACTTAAGGACTTTTCTCCAGATTGCATATATTCCACAGGACTTTGGGGGCTGAGTCCTGGAGGGTTTTTTTTTCCTCAGAAACTCACACTTGCCATAAGAATGTCCCTGACCATGGAAATTTTGGAAGGAGAAGGCTAGAGAAAGGGAGTTAGAGGAATGGCAACCATATTTAGGGTTCTTCCTCATGCTATGACCTTACTCTCTGACTGATGAAGAAATTTCCTTTTCATGAATAGAGAACCCAAGAGGCATGAGTAAAGGATTATTGAGCCCAGCTGACAAAAATAACAGTATAGAGATATTTTGGAGTGAGATCAAGGTTCTTACCTGAGCAACCAGCCATGGGGATTGTGTGTGAGTCATTCAAAACTCACCCACTATTTGCCTCAGCAGCAGATGGGAGACTTGCCTAAGCATCTGAACTATTTCTTCTCTGAAAAGCAGCCAGCCAGAGTGAGTTTCCACCATATAAAGTGTGTGTGTATGTTGGGTGGGGGGAGAAGATGGCTGAAGCAGCAAGGCCGTCTGAGAAAGAGACAAAACTACCACTAGCATCAGCACTTTGGCCACCATTTCCCCTCAGACCCCGATGAAGACAGCCGACAACATTGAACTCAGGAATCTTTGGAATATGTATCCCTCCCGCAACCATCAGACTGCTTCCAGCCCAGCTCCTGAAACCATCACTGTGTCATTTGAAAATTTAAGGGGATGCCTATATCTGTCCCAAGTTTTAGGGAATTTAGCTGGGGCTTCTAATATATTGTTACTTAGAAATTAGAGTCTACTGCACCAGTTTGGGGCATTAAGCATTTATTAAAGCATACTAAATGTTAGAGAAAGTGAGAGCACATGGTTAGAAGCCCTACATATCTAGGATAGAGAGCAAGACTCAGAGGGCATTGTGGGAGAGGGAAGAGCATGCACAAAGAGCAAGAGGCCCCTCTCTAGGGTTTTTAACCTGTCTCAGGTAGAGGTGGATCACTCCACCTTGATACAAGCTAATTGGCCAGTAACATTCAAGTCCACTGATTGACATGACTTGAGGGTGGTCTTAAGGTGAGTTAACTTCCTTTGAAATTTTACTGACTCTGGGCAGGCCTTAAGAAAGGTCAGGCAAGGCTCTCTGGGTCCCCTAGAACCCCATTATTTTCTCACCTCACTGAGGGGACAAGTCATTGTGGGGGAAGGGACCATCTTGCACAAGTAGCAACTGCTGACCTGCCACCAACAGTCAATTAAGCACAAAAGCCCTGGGCTTGGCAGCATACCTCAGGGCACTGGTCCTGCTTCCAGCTCAGCCCTCCTAACCATCACTTGGCATGCAAGTCCTGTAAAGAAAGAGCTATTTATGCTCACCAATTATCAACCAGCTGCCACTCACAGAAAAGGCAAGTCAGACTAGGTAAAGCAGTGAGTAACCCTTGAAGGAGTGATCTGAGGACAGCTAGGCATCTGAGGGAGAGACAGGAGACAGAATGTGCCAAGCGAGTCAAATTACCAGCACCACATTCATTACCATCTTCCCCCAGACCCTGATAGAGATAGCCCAGGACTCTGACCCAAGAAGCATTGTTTCCAGCCCAGAGACCACAGTCATCTTGGGAAGCAAAACCTATGGAGATGTAGCCTGGCAACTGCTCCTGCAGGTGGTAAAGCCATATCTATCAAAGACTCAAAAAGAAAAGTTCTTGGCATTGTCAAACAGTTCTACATGAGAAACCTATATGATTTTTAACAGTAGAAAGACATTAAAGAAGAAGAATTAGTATCTCCTTTGCTAACCCACCACAAGGTATACTTGATTTGCAGCTGAAATTTTCCATATGTGTTGTCTCCATCACTGGAATGTGAGCTCCTTGAGAACAAGAATTGTCTTGATTTCCCATTTGTATCCTCAGTTCTTAACATGGTGCTTTGTACATAATGTGTACTTAATAAAGGCCTAAATCATTCAAATTTGCCATTTAATTCACTGTAGTAAAAGGAAAGAGAAAGTAGCTAAGTAGATGGGTGCAGACAAAGATTATGCTTGGTGAACAGAAATGTCTCCATATATTCCTCAGAACTGAAGTTATCCAAGGTGATGGAAACAGCGGGTAATGGCCAACCAGATATCAGGAGGATCTAAAATTAAGAGAATATAAGTTCTTTGGAGGCCGGGGCTTTTTTGTTTTGTCTTTGTAACTTCATCAACTAACATAGTGCCAGGGATATATAAAGGCACTTAATAAATTGGTTGATTAATTGAGAGGAACAAGCAGTTTGATCCTTCTTGATGGTCACACTTTCAAACAACTAATATTCATGTTAGGTTTAGTGTGGTGTCTAAAGAAGCATGATGAAAACCTAGGGAGATAATGAAATGGAAGAGGGGCCACAGTGTTGGAGTAGAGAAGATGTTGTTTAGTCATTTTTCTGTTGAATCTGACTCTTTGTGACCCCATTGGGTGTTTTCTTGGCAAAGATACTGGAGTGGTTTTCCATTTCCTTCTCTAGCTCATTTTACAGATGAGGAATTTGAGGTAAACACCGTTAATTGATTTTCCTAGGGTCACACAGCTAGTAAGTGTCTGCATGCCAAAGTCAAGAAGATTTGGGGTCAATTACGAACTCTTACACGTTTTGGCTGTGTGACCTTGGACCAGGAACTTAGGCAACCCTCTAAGACTCTAAATTGAAGAGCAAGCACTAATCTAAATTGATAGAGCTTCATCACTAGGAATTAATTCTCTATGCTGATGAAATTATAAATCTAACCCTAAAAAGAAATTAAAGAGAAAGAGATATTCAGATTGTCATGTTATAGGAATAGTTGGTAAAGGAATGACAACAATGACAAAAAATGGAAATTGGTTGTGGACTGTAGGAAAACAGGCAAATTACTGTACTATTGGTGGAGCTGTGAATTGATCCAGCTATTCTGGAAAGCAGTTTGGACCATGCTATGTCCAGAAAGTTACCAAATTGTGCATACTTTTTGGCCAACTATTAGGACTATACCCCCAAAATAAAAGAAAAAGGAAAGGGATCTATATGCACAAAATATTACAGTAACTCTTTTCATAGTAGCCCCAAATTGGGAATTAAGGAGGTGGCCTCCTATTGCTAAGGTGTGAAATAAATTGTGGCATATGAACTAATGGAATATTATTATGCCATAAAATATGATGCTGCTCCCCTCCGATTGGAGGGCTGGAGGGTAGATTAATTGATTTCTCTCAAAGCCTTCCTTTATAGAGAGCTCTGAACTTTTACAACTTAATCACAATTATTTGTTAAGATTATTGATTTTTCCCTCTGTTTTAATAGGGCTGGGGGTGGGGGAAGGAAGGTAAGGAAGGTTGGCAATAGTGAAGCTGGAAAAAAAAGAGGGCCATTGAAACATTTTTAATGCACAGAAAAGAACAGGAGATTCAGAAAGAAGCACAGATAAATAGAACAGTTTTGAATTTATTATGTACTTTAAAAATACAAAGCATCATAAAATGAAGACTCATATATAATCCTTTTTTCTGTGTTCTGCTGCATATGTGGAAATGCTCCTTTTTTGGTGTTTAAATGCAGAATTAAAAAAAAAAATAAGGGACAGCTAGGTGGCGCAGTGGATAAAGCCCTGGCCCTGGAGTCAGGAGTACCTGAGTTCAAATCCAGCCTCAGACATTTAACACTTACTAGCTGTGTGACCCTGGGCAAGTCACTTAACCCTCATTGCCCTGAAAACAAACAAACAAACAAAAAATTGTCACCATCATCTTTCTCATCTCCTAGGTTAATGAGCTAGATGTTATTCTAGATTCCTCAGCCTCCCTCATTTCATATAAAAATCAGTTGCCAAGTTTTTTGTGTCTATCTCTACAACATTTGTTACATAAATCCCCTTCTTTCCACTCACACAGTCAACATCATAGTTCAGGTACTCATCACTTCTCATGTGGAAAGGTAGAAATCAACTGGAAAAAAGAATGATATTTTATTAGTACTGATATTCAATAAATCAGTCAAATATTACATTTAATAATCAAATCAGGGAGACAGAAATATCAAGAAATTCTCACATAATTTTTCCAGTCAGGATGATTTAGAATATAATGTTTTTGAAATGTTCTTTAATAAAATTTTTGATGCATTAGTCACTTTCCAACACTTCCATCCTACCCAAAATTACCTTCCCATAAAGAATAAACTTTGTCTCCCCCATTAGAATGGAAGCTCATTTTGATTATGGAGTGTTTCATTATTGTACTTATATCCTGAGTACCCAGCAGCATGTCTGACACATAATTCATAGTTAATAAGCACTTACTGATCAGTTGATTAATTGATTCTTGCTTTTACTTTATCTTTGAGAAAATGTTATGTGTTTAACACTTAATGGTATCATGGTTACTGATTTTATGTAAACAGGAAATTCATCAGTTGGGACTTGATAAACTGGGGAGTAGTAGAGTGCATTCCACACTTTTTCTTGCAACAAGGTTGTACCTAGGACCTTGAAAAAGTTTCAGTCTGGGAAGCCTGGACCTGTTGGTTTAAGGACAGATTAGCCCAAACAGCAAAGATAGAAGCTACTCATATGCCCAGGCTACAGTAAAAATAAAAACAAAATAAAAAAACCTACTTGATGAGATACATTTATTAAATTAATTAAATAATTACTGACAAAAATATTTATTTGTAAATATTTCCTATTCCTCAGAACATAGTGATTTTTTTCTAAAATAATGGAGTGTTTTTAATCATCTGGTGATATTAGACAGATAATAATGTTAGGGTTAGAAGATGAAAGAGAGAAGGAACAGTGCAAATGAAATTAAAAAACTGTAGTGTTATTAAAATTGTAAAATATTAATATATTATTTCATCTTTATCTCATCTTTTAATTTCTGTTTTTTGTTTATGTTTTAAGATTTCTAGAATATGCTAGGAAATATACAGAATTTTATAATAAATATCTATTTATTGGTAGTACATTTTACTTATTAGGGATATAATATAAAATTTTTGTAGAATATTAGCCTATGGGCTAATGTCTTACTGAACATCATACAAGGAGGGGTCTGAACCCAGATCTTCAACTCTGAGGGTAGTTTACTCCATCACAGCTAACATATGCATACACACACACACACACACACACACACACACTGCTCCCCCTTCTCTCTACAGATCATTGAAACTGCATCTCTAAGGGACCACAAGAATTTGGTGGATCATCAACATATTTTTTGAAGTAAAAATCAAATGTGCAATGGTATATAAGTAATTATCATCTTCTTGTACTACCCACTATCATAATGCTGAATTGAAATAGCCTCTCCCATTATTATCTGACATAGTTTTTGCAATGCTAATAATAACAAATAGACAAAAAACTAAAGGCTTAAACAATGGCAAGGAAGAGATAAGTTCATCTCTATTTTCAAACAATAGGATATTTTTTCTTTAAAAGCCCCAAGGAATTGGCAAAGAAACTGAAACAAAAAAAATAGCTTCATTAAAATAGAAACATATATAATGTATCCACAAAAAATTATTAGAACTTATATATAGCAATTTAACAGCTCAACAGAAATAGTAGAAAAAGAAATTCCTTTCAAAATTACAAAATGAATAAAATATCTGGTAGCAAACCTACTAAGACACACTTAAGACATATAAACACAATTAAAAAACACTATACAGAAATAAATTGAAATAAAATGATGTTCATGCTTTCAAGGCTATAGGGAAGTAAAAGGTAGAAAATGTGATTTCCCAACCTTGCCTAGTGTGCACAAATACCTTGTCCAAACTGGAAGGGAAGGGAGAATAAGCTTTTAAAACACCAAATCCTTTTTCTATTCTAAAGAGATATTACTTGCAATGTTGTTTGCCCTTGAATATGAATTTGACTTTTCAGTCACAATCAATGCATCATCACAAGTTCCTGCAACACTGATTAGGGGCATTGACAGACCTTAGTCTAACAACTATAACTTATATAACTTGAGTCTGCTGATTGCAATTCTGTCTCAGGAGCTGCAATAGGCAATTTAGGTAAGTGGAGTCATTCCATCTGGACCAATGTGCCTGTTTCATATATTGCCTTAGGAGAGTGTGATATAAGGAAAGTTCAGAGTCTCAGCTCCTCATCTCTAAAATCTGTACAATATTTACTCCTAACTCACAAGATTGTTGTAATGAATGTGTTTTGCATACCCTGAAATGAAACATAAATATGAGTTATGTGAGATTAAAATTTGATATTAGATCATAAATCTCCCCTACTTAACCTTTCCCTTAATTTATCTCCCAGACTAGTAAATGGAAGAAGCTTCTGGTTTTCTAGTTAGAGCTTTTATTGTATGGTAGTCACAAGGTGATGTTGATTAGAAGGATAGGAAAGTATAAATACAATACAAATCGTCTTAAGTCTAGGCTTAGTCTATATTCCGTATAAAACTCACCAAAACCCAAGGCCACCTTTGGGGCGAGAGACCGAGTCAAGCGCATGCTGTTAACCGAGAGCCGGGCCGAGTCAAACTCCAGTCCGCGTCTGTCTGTGCAGCGCAGCCAGGAGACCAGCGGAGCAGGAAAAAAGGCCCACTTCCGTTCTCTCCTTGCCTTTTAAGCTCGCACCCTGGAAGTTGAGTGCTCAGCAGGCAATCTGGCGTGCGCGCAGGCGGACTGGTGTGCGTAGCTCATGCTGTTGGTCTCCTCCCCAAAAGGGTGGTCCTAAAAAAAAAACCTGGCATCTCTCCATTATCTAACCAACTGTTAAAACTTTTTACCACAGTTATTGTAGCTGCTATTTTCTAGTTATTAACATGGTTGTCACAATTCTCTACATGGTTTCACAGCTCTCCTTGATTTATTTTTGCAATGCTTCTACCACATATTTCATTTTCTTTGGGGGAAAGTGGGTAAATTGGGAGGGGACTAGCACAAAGGAAAGGGAAATTCCAATTTTCCAAAGGGTGGCCATTTCCTTATATGGAGAGGGTGGGATGATTCCAGTTACCTAGTTTGCCTTCAAAGGCATAAATATAATGCATAAAGAGATCACAAATGTAAGGTGGTATTATTGAACAGAAAACAGTGCTAGGTTTGCAAAGCAAAAGAAAGGGACGTCAGGGAATCCAGGAGATGCAGATGAGGAGGGAGAGCATTCAGGCTTGGGGGACAGCCAATGAAAGTGCCTGTTTAGAATCCTTACTTTGCAAGAGGAAAAACTGTAGAAAAGAATTGGTTTGTTCAAGGTTACATAGTAGATAAGTCCAGAAATTTGTATTTAACTACCCAGTTCCTACCCATCCATACACCAGACAAATAACAGCTGGTGTTGAGTTAGTGGAAAAGAGACTGATTTCATTCGACTCTTAAGTAACTAATCTATAGGGGGATGGTCATAATGATTGAGAGAGAGAGACAGAGACACAGAGAGACAGAGAAAAACAGAGACGGAGACAGAGACAGAGATGGACACACACACACACACACACACACAGGTGGCGGTGAATGGGGGAGGGGAGAGAGTAATTTTTGTACTTCACTGCAGATACAAAGCTGTTTGTACTCAGGTCAAGTGAAGTGAAGCATCCAGTCAGTAATCCATATAATCCAGGAAATCAAAAGAGAACAAAGACTACTATCAAGGGCTTCTCTCCCCACTTTTGACGATCCAAATTGCTTGTGTGTAAGGAGAGGTGTTCACCCAGATTTGTCTAGACTCTGGAGCACTAAGAAGGACTTGGCAGACAGAGCATTCTAACACACTACTTATTAAACTCCTTTCATCAATATTTGCCAGTCTAACAAGTCTTAAAGTATCCAAAAGATCTGGACCCTTTGGTTCATTAAAAACCACAAATGACCTGTATTTTCTATTCTTGTGAAACATATACCAAGTGGGAGTTTTAGGTGTGTTCATGCCTTTGTGATGAAGTAAAGATGTGAACCTGGTGAATTTGGTCAATATTTGTGTCATGTAGTGGCATTCCATACCTGATGCCAGTAATACGGAGGACCACCAGGCCTTACCACCTGTCCTGGAACTTCATCTTAAGGTCTTCCAGGTCTTATCAGCTGTCCTGGCTTTACACCTTTCAGACCCTTGGTACTATCATCTGACCTATTGATACAACCTAAGCACCCTTGGATTCTGCCATTGGAACTACTAATCAATCCTTAGGTTGTCTAGACTATTCCTTCCACCCTGCACCTGAACTTTCTTTTATATGTTGTCTCCCCAACTAAAATATTAGCTTCTGGAGATTAGGAACTGTCTTGATTGTTCTATTTATATCCCCAAGAGATTAGTACACTGTTTGGCATATAGTAAATGCTTAATAAATGTTTTTCCATTAATTTATTCATTTGCAGAGGGATAGAAGATTGAGTCCTATCAAACATCTAATGATAAGGGATAGGGGGCAGGTAGGTGGTGCAGTGGATAAAACACTGGCTCTGGATTCAGAAAGATCTGAGTTCAAATCCCGACTTAGATACTTGGGACTTACTAGCTGTGTGACCCTGGGCAAGTCACTTAACCCTCATTGCCCACAAAAAACCAAAACCAAACAAACAAAAAAACCCCAAAGGTAATTAATGATAAGGGATAGTTCCTTTTTTGTTACCAGCTAGCAAGGACAACAATCTTGCATGACCAGGTGACCATTCCAGGTTTTAATTTGTTTATAACTGGGATCCAATAAGGGATGAATGCATCCTTGTTTTATCTCTTCATCCATAAACTTGCAATTCCGTCTCAGGAGTTGCAATAGGCAATTTAGATAAGTGAAGTCATTCCATCTGGACCAATGTGCCTGTTTCATATGTTGCCTGGGAGAGTGTGATATAAGGAAAGTTTATGTTCTTCAGTAGTAGTTGTTTACCAGTAGACTTTGTATTGGAAAGAGTGCTAGATTTATAATCAGGAAACCTGAACTTGATTCCCAGATCTGACACTCAATAATTGTGTGACTGCAGGGAAGTTATTTCATTTCTTTGAGTCTTAGTTTCCACATCTGTAAGATGGGTTAAGTAATAATTTATAGGACTAGCTTCCAAAGGTTATTAGGAGAAAAAGCCCTTTATAAGCTTGATATTGCTTTATAAATGTGAATTGTTGTTGCTACTGCTGCTATTACTCAAGTACATGAATGATCTTGCCCCACTGAACTTGTTTTCTAAAAAATATTTTCATAATGTTTTTTCAGTGTTGGTTTTCCTTTCTAATGCTATCTACTTTATGTCATTGAAACTAAACCATGTTTCAATGACCCTCTTTTTTTTCCCTTTTTTTCAGGGGGGGGCGCGAAAAGAAAGAAAAAAGAAAGAAAAAAGGGTTATTGAAATAATTTGGAACTATAGCTAACCCCCCCCCCCGACTAAACTGTATATATTTTAACCCAACAATACTACTATTATATGTATATGCATATGTATATGTACTGTGGTAAAAAAATATGAAAGTTTTTTAACAGTTGGTTAGGATAACTGAAAGACGCCAGTTTTTTTTTTTTAAGGACCACCCTTTCGGGGAGGAGACCAATGGCATGAGCTACACATGCCAGTCCGCCTGCTGCGCATATCAGACTGCCTGCTAGCACTCCACTTCCGGGGTGTGAGCTTAAAAGGCAAGGAGAGAACGGAAGTGGAGTTTTTTTTCCTGCTCTGCTGGTCTCCTGACTGCGCTGCACAGGCTGATGCTGATGAGAGTTTGACTGGGCCCAGCTCGTGGTTAGCAGCAGCACGCGCTTGACATGGTCTCTCTCTCCCCAAAGGTGGCCTTTGGCTTTTGGTGAGTTTTATACGGAATATAGACTAAGCTTAGACTTAAGACGATTTGTATTGTGTTTCTACTTTCTTATCCTTCTAATCAACATCACCTTGTGACTACCATACAATAAAAGCTCTAACTAGAAAACCAGAAGCTTCTTCCATTTACTAGTCTGGGAGATAAATTAAGGGAAAGGTTAAGTAGGGGAGATTTATGATCTAATATCCAATTTTAAATCTCACAGTACATATGTATATATACTATCTATACATACATACACACGTATACAAAGAAAGAATGAAAGGATTCATGAACATACACAAAAACACTTTTTTTTTTTTTTTTGCAAGACAGTGGGGATTAAGTGACTTGCCCAGGGTCACACAGCTAGTAAGTGTCAAGTGTCTGAGGCCGGATTTGAACTCAGGTACTCCTGAATCCAGGGCCGGTGCTCTATCCACTGTGCCACCTAGCTGCCCCTACAAAAACACTTATAAAAGCACTTTTGTGACAACAAAGAACTTTAAGCTAAGGCACCATTGTTGTTGTTTGTCCTTCATACTCAGCGGACCAATGACATCACAAGGTACAGGTCAAGGACTGTGACTGATCAGAGCTTGGAAGGTTCTACCACAGGTCAGACACAAATAGTCTGTTTGAACATTAATGATGGAAATGTCTCTAGATTTGTGCGTAAAATAGTGGAGGATGACTAATCACTTGTACACGAACTGGATTTAATTTAGTCAGAGTTGAACAAAGTTGTCAGCTTCACTCTCTCTTCCACAGTCATCAGAGTCCAGTGGTAACAAAAATTAAGATGACTGGCAATGACCCAGAATGCAGAGGCTAGCTACTTTGGTGTCTTCAATGTCTGACCAAGCTCTCCATTAATAGAGGCATAGTGGAACAAATTACAGAATATGAATGCAATAGAATATTGTTGTATTATAATTAATGACCAAAGGGATTGTTTCAGAGAAACCTGAGGAGACTTGTATGAACTGATACAGAATGAAGTGAGCAGAACCAGAACAACTTATTCAACAATAATGACATCATAAAGACAAACAACTTTGAAAGATTTTGAGAAAACTGATCAATGTAATGACCACCTAAGATTCCAGAGGACGAATAATGAAGCATGCTACCTACCTCCCAACAGGGTGGTGATAAACTCAAAAAATGATATGTACTATTTCAGACAAAGACAATGTGGAAATTTGTTTTGCTTGATAATACGTATTTGTTACTAAGGTATTGCATTAATTACAAAGATATGGAGTGTATCAGGAAATAGGGATAAGGTGGCCTCCCAAAAAAAAAGGAAAAAAAAGAGGATTATTGAAACACTTTTTAGAAGGGAACCAAAGGAATGGCAGAAGCAATCACAGACAAGGAGGCTAGGCATGAAAGCAACATGTTGAATTTTAAATATATATATATATATATATATATATATGTTATAAGCAAGCAATACATAAGAGATTCACAGCTTAATCCACAACCCTCTTTCTGTTCTACTGTGTGTATGGAAGTACCCATTTTAGATATTTCTTCAGTTCAAAATTTTTAAAAGTGAAGAGAAAATATTCTATGAAAAAATGGGAGAGACATAAATAGAGGACAAATGTCCTAATTTTGAAAAGAAAAAAGGGAGGAAGAAGAAAGTCTACAAACTAGTAGCGGGTCAGTATGACTTTGACTTCTTACAAATGTATATTCTTTTTTTTGGGGGGGGGGGTTGTTTTTGTTTTTGTTTTTTTGCAGGGCAATGGGGGTTAAGTGATTTGCCCAGGGTCACACAGCTAGTAAATGTCAAGTGTCTGAGGCCAGATTTGAACTCAGGTACTCCTGAATCCAGGGCCGGTGCTTTATCCACTGCACCACCTAGCCGCCCCCACAAATGTATATTCTTTTGACTGCAGCCAAATTCTTGCACACATTTGTAAGACAAGGTACCCCAGTGAGACTTCAGAAAAAGCTTGAGGTCTGAAGGACAAAAAGATGGAGATTTTTAAATGTAAAAGGGAAGAATTTCAGATATAAAATAGAGAATCCTCAGCTAGAAAGGGTATGTGGCTTGAATAGTCCAGTTGTATATGAAGAAACCAGTGAGACAGTGATCCTACCTCTAGGACACAGATTGCATTCAGACTTTTGTCTCTAATCACCCATCTGCATAAGATCCCAAAAGGAGTATAGAAAATATACTTTTTTATCATGAAAGTTTTTTATTTTTCCAATTACATGTAAAGATAGTTTTCAACATTTGTTTTTGTAAGATTTTTAGTTCCAAATTTTTCTCCCTCTCTCTCTCTTCCCTCCCCCTCCTCAAGACAGAAAGCAATCTGATATAGGTTATATATGTACAATTACATTAAACACATTTCTGCATTAGTTATACTGTGAAAGAAGGATAAGAACAAAAGGGAAAAACCTCAAAAAACAAAAAAACAAAAACAGAAGTAGAAATAGTATGGTTCAATCTGCATTCAGAATCCACAGTTCTTTTTTCTGGATGTGGAGAACATTTTCCATCATGAGTTCTTTGGAATTGTCGTTGCACTGCTGAGAAGAGCTGTCTGTCACAGTTGATCATCACACAATGTTGTTGTACTGTGTATAATGCTCTTCTGGTTCTTCTCACTTCACTCAGTATCAGTCCACTTAAGTCTTAGAAAATATAATTGACCAAATTGGAACTGATCACCATAACCTAAGGTTAGGTAGAGCACCTTATCAAGGGAAAAAGGGCCTTTTGAACTATAGTCTTGTCAGACTTGAGAGTAAGGAAAACTCTCCCACTTCCTTCTTGGAGATGACAAACCTCAGATTTGAGGCTCTGAGATAATTAGAGAGGAGAGGTTTTTGCCAATTTTCTGCTAAGGGTTATTGTTCTAACTGTACTCCAGCTGAAAAGAAGACTGTAATATTCCAGCTGAAGAGAGTGAAGCGGTGCCAAGTCAATGGTTGAACGTGGAATACAACTACAAAGTAACCATTGAAAAGTGAGCCCAGGGAGTACAGGGGACCTGTCTAACAGAGATGTAATACCTTGAGAATAGCCTAGCATCTAAGTGACTAACCAAGTCTTAGTAGTGGTCTAGTAACAGAGAAATTATACAGCCCTGACTGGTAGTTACTGCCCAGCAACAAAGTGACCTTACCAGCCTTCTCCAGCAATCACTTTCTAGTGGCATAGTAGACTTTCTGGGCCTGTTCAGCAGCTATACAGTAGCTAAGTGATCTCTTTTGCCAAATCTGCCAAGCCCAGAAGCAGTTAAGACCAGTGTCTAGGAAGTTTGCAATATGTCCCATTATGCCTAGCAACAGAGGCTAAGTTTGGTGAGGTGACCCTGGGCAAGTCATTTATAAAGTGCTTTGTAAATTTAAAAGTGTTATTATTTATTATTATTTCCAAAGTTTAAAAAAAAACCTTACTATTAGCCTACCATGAACAATATATCATGATGAAACTACAAGAATCTTGTGTTCTAAACTATTGGAGCCAATCACTGAATCATACTTAGGCTTCTGAGCCTGAGTGATTCTCCAGAGTCCCTCTAGCAGAAGGTTGGGGTGCATTGACAGCCCAGCTTATTTCATTATTACCTATGTATGCTGTGCTGGGTCCAGGTTTAGATTAAGGTCCGCAGATCTCAGACCTGCCAATCACACAGGATTCTAAAGGAACATTAAATACCCTTAAAATGAATAACATTTTGCTTCCCTGCTGATAGAAGGATTATTATCCTGCTATCAAACTGTAGAAAAACCATTCAAGCTACTGTGGATTATGGAAAATTAAACCAAAATCTTGAATGAATTAAATGAGGGTCTGCTCTCTTTTATGGCAGGCTTTAATTAGCATATTCTAACATCATAACCAAGAAAAAATCTTCCTGGTCTTGGGTGAGTGAAATTAAGCCATGGAAATAAAAGTAAAAGCTGTGTTCTTGATTGGAAAATGGAAAAAAACCACCACCTCACTAAAGTGAACTCAGGCTTTGCTAAAATGATTTCTAGATGCAAGAATCTGTTTTGCTTTATTATACATATTTGTTATGAGTTTATTTCTTTTCCCTTTTTTAATGGGGAAAAGGGAGAAAAAAAGCACTTTTGTTCATTGAGAAATGAAATGGAATTTTATATGTTAAAAATGTATTGGGGGCAGCTAGGTGGCGCAGTGGCACGACACCTGGAATAAGGAGGACCTGAGTTCAAATTTGACCTCAGACACTTGACACTTACTAGCTGTGTTTCCCTGGGCAAGTCACTTAACCCTCACTGCCTTGCCAAAAAAAAAAAAAAGTATAACAAAGTGATTGTTAGGAGCAAGCTTCAAACACCGTAGGGCTGATAATTTTTCTAGCAAGAAGGTTAGTAAGTTGGTATAAATTTAGCAACCCACCAAGGACAAAGACAGAGGACTGTGGCCTCACCTACTATCCCCTGAGCTTCTCTCTGGAACTCCTAGAAACATTGCCTCCCTGACCCTTACCTTTCTTCTTACTCCAATTTCATATACTATTGAAGAGTTACATTTTGCACACAAATAGACAAAATATAGCCAATGCTTGTTATCTGGCATTTTACTAATTGGAAAGCTGGCATTTCTGATATTCCCCAAGAGGATTTTAATTTAATAACTAGTATGAAACTGAGTGGAATCCAGTATGTAGGCTGGGTTTCAACCTCATTTTGATTGTGAGAGAGTTGTTATTTACTGTCCCTGCTGTTGTTCTGATGCGAAATGTGTTAGATTTCTGTCTCAGAAGATTCTGGTAAACAAAGTTGATTTATGAGTATATCCCAGTACCTATTTGTTTCCATCTTAGGATCCAGAACAAAGCAAACAGTAAGAGGAAAGGGTGTGCTTGTGGGTGAACAGCAAGTGATCTTTTAGACCAAATTTTCATTTCCTAACTAGGACCCCCAAAATAATAAAGTTTTTACTTTACTAAGAATGGTAAATAGACTGTACTGTAGTTGTCATCATAATCACAGAGAAATCATGAGTCCAGGAGAAAGAAGGTAGAGGCTGTCCTAGCACTCAGTTCAATGCTTGAAACACAGTAGGTAGTAGGCTTGACCTAAGAGGATGTCAATGTCTCCTCCACTCTGATGTGACTTGTAGGGGGTAGAGAAAAGGACAGAGAGCAGGAAGCTCTGCTGTTTGTTATAGAATGGCCTGGTATACAGAAGTAATTGTCTGGGAAAGTAATACGGAAGGGGGGAGGGAGGGAGACGGAGAAAGAGAAAGGGGGAGGGGAGAGTGAGCCATGCTAGAGATCGCTGTATGACAAAGTCACATGGTTTCTGGGGGGGGGGGGTCATTGTTCCTTGTCCATTTCACCTATATAACCATAACCTATTAGAATGTGAATTTCTTGAGAGCAGGGACTATTAATTTTCTGTTTGAATACTTAGCACTTAGCACTGTGTTCTATACATAGTAAGAACTTTTAGTTGTTGTTGTGTTTGACTCTTTGTGACCCCATTTGGGGTTTTCTCAGCAAAGATACTGGAGTGCTTTGCCATTTCTTTCTGCAATATATTTTACAGATGGGCAAACTAAGTCTAACAGGGTTAAGTGATTTGCCTGTGGTCACAAAACTGGAGAACTCATGATGAGACTTCCTGACTCCAAGCCCAGCACTCTATCCACTGTGCCACCTAGCTGCCCAGAATAAGAATTTAGTAAGAACTTAATAAATACTTTGTTTCATTCATTTCTTTTACCGCTCCTAAACTTATTCTCTATTCTCACCCCAAACTCAAGTCTTGTCACCCTTCCTGCTCTAGGCTCTCACTGCTTTGATTTAGCTTGCAAATCTCAACTGTCTAAAAAACCAACCCAACTTTACACTGTCCTAAACCCTTCAATACCTTTCTACTTTGTTTTCTGAAAACTCAAAACTTTCTAAACCCCAACCTTGAATTATTCTCCTATTTGTGTTTCTGGTTCTTGCTCACTCCTGTATTCATGACGCTGGACAACACTGAAATAACTCACTTTACAATGCTAACTGGGTCTACTACTTTAGGATAGGACCCTAACTGGGTCCTCCCTGCTGCACACAAATCCTTTTACTTTTCTCTTATCAATTCTCTGTCCCACTGTCCACAGAGGCTGTACCAAATCTCTCTTCTTAATTAAACTGAATCACCATCTCCCTCTTCCTTTCAGTAGAGGACAAGGCCTGAGCCTTAACTGAAAAAATCAAGACCATACATCGCAAGCTCTTCTCCCCAGTTCCACAATTCATATCACCTCAACATCATCTCCCATTCTATCTGACTTAGGAGATGAAGTGACCATTCTCAACAAAGCCAAATTTTGTTTTTGCATACATAGCAAGGGGATTAGGAAAGAACCAAAACATAAACACAAAGAGAAGGGGATGGATTTTCCTGTTCATTTTATATCAAAATGGGGACTTTAAAATGGAATTACTCATGCCAGGAGAGGTAATATATAGATAGGGCCCCTCTCTTTGCCTTCACACTACTACCATGTCCTCAAGCTATTATTATATACGTCTCCTTCTTTCAGAGCCAAACTCCTAGTCATCTATACTCATCTTCTTTATCTTCTCAACACTTACTCACTTATCAACCCCTTGAAATTAGGCTTTCTACCCCACCATTCAACCCAAACTGTTTGCTTCAAGCTCACCAATGACCTTTTTAGTGCTAAATCCAATGGCCTTTAACAGTTCTCATCCTTATTTCCCTCTCTGCAACATTCAACCCTGTTGACTTTTCCTTTGTTCTGCACAAATGAGATATTTATAAAGCACTTAGAATGGTGCCTGGAACATAGTAGGCACTTAATAAATGTTTCCTTGCTTTTTTCCCTTCCTTCTTAATACTCTCTCTTCCCTGAATTTTTGCAACATTGCTATGTCATGGACCTTAAGGGAACTGAGCAAGACAACTTGGCAGGATCTCCTTTTATCTGTAGTACCAAGGCTCCTCAGTCTTTAGAGATCCATCATCCATGTCCTATCCCCAAGGCCCAGTCTTGGGTTCTTTCCTCTTCTTTCTCTACACTCTTTTGAGACTTAATTTTCACTAACTGAACTATCAACTCTATGCAGATGAGTCCAAAATTTACATATCTAGCCCTCATCTCTCTCTTATGCTCTGGTCCTGATAGGCACCTCAAACTCAGGATATCCAAAACAGAACTTACTATCTTTCCCTACCCCCACCCCCAAACCCACACATCCTTCCAAATTTCCTATTTCTGATGGTCATTCTTCTAGTCACCTAGGTTTACAAAGTTAAAGTCATCCTTACCTCTTCCTCCCCTCTCTCCGTCATATATCCAGTTTGTTCTTGAGTTTGTTTGATTCTACCTCCTCAACATCTCTCATATCAGTCCCCTTCTCTTCAAACACAATGGAACAACCCTGGTCCAAGCCCCTCATCAGCCCCATTATGATAGCTTCCTAATTGGTCTCCATGCCTCCAGTCTCTTCTTTCTCTAATCAATCTTCCACACAGCTGCCAAATTGATATTCCTAACACATTCACTCCTCTACCCAAGAAGAATGGCTTTTATTGCCTTTAGGATAAAATGCAAACTCATCTTTTTTGCATCTAAAGCCCTTCACATCTGCCTCCAGCCTATCTTTACAGATTTTTTTTTTTTGCATATTACTCCCCATGGTGGACTCCATGCTCCTACCAAACTGACTTGGTTGCTGGCCCCATTACACAACACTCCATGCTTTGACACAAACTCTCCCCCATTCTTGGAATGCTTCCTTCTCACCTCCCTCTAAGGTACATCTCAGTTGGCACCTCCTTCAAGAGTCCTTCCAGAGTCCTCAGTTGTTCATGTTCCCTTACAAATCATTGTGCACTTATTTTGTATTTTCTGATATTTACTTATTTGGGAACATGTTGTAGCACCCTGATAGAATGCATGTTCACTGATGGCAGGAACAATCTCTCTACAATCCCCAGTCCCTAGTACAGTGACTGGCAAAGAACAAGGAATTAATAAATACTTACTGATAGATTGTGTTTCTGTGGTCTCCTAAGTTATGTGCTCCAAAGAGAAATCCTTGGTGCTGAGCTATGCTTTGAAATGCCTGAGTTCTTGAGTACAGATATAACCAAGGGGTTAGTGTCAGAGTTCATGGGACTCTGACAATGTGAGCCAGAAAAATTCCTTGAAATTCAGAGTTAGAATTAAAATCTGTTTCTTATGACATATGAATCTCAGAAGATTCTTACACATGTTTTATTAGAGAAAGAAGAGACTAGAGGCATGGAGACCAATTAGGAAGCTATTGTAATGGAGCTGATGAGGGCCTGGACCAGGGTTGTTCATTCCAGCGTGATTGAAGAGAAGGGAACTGTTATGAGAGATGTTGAGGAAGTGGGATCAAAAAGACTTGAAAAGCTTTCAATGCCATTAAATGTTTCTACTTATGTGAAGACAAAATTAATTTTAGTTTACCTTAATTAAAAATATATTAATTTTGACATGGGAGAAGCAAATGGGCTGAAGACGTTGGTATCCTAACTCCAAAAAAGGTGGGAATCATGACCTATTTCGAAGCATAACTATATTCTCAGAAAGAATATTCCATGAAAAACAACTGCAATACACTACTTCATATGCCCATAACAATAAATGGCAGCCCATCTGTGCTGAACTGATGACACCAAAATTTCATTCCCTGTGGTTAAGCAAAGAAAATTTTCTTGAATTCAGGAAAAATGTAATGACATCTGTAGCAAAGTATAATAAATTTATATGGAAAATGGTGTCTAGGATGAGAAGTCTTTCATCTTTTAAAATGATGCATTAATGCCTCATCCTATAACAGCACCAGCTGTGGAACTGTACTCCATGACTCAGCTGCAGGTTATGTTAGCACATCCAGGTGTGTCTCTGAGTCCACATGCTAAAAATAGAGACAGATGAAAAGGAAATCAAAAGAGAAAGGGTTTACTGCTTTTTGAACATTCCTTATGGAAATGCGAAGCTTATTTTAGAATCTTTTGGCAGCTGCTGGACATTGAGCACTGACTGGCATGAATGTTAATTGAATCGTAGCTAATAAAGAAATGTTTTGTTAAATTTAATAACTATTCCCGGCAGTCAATGCCACAAGCTCAGAGATAAGGTAAAGTCTTTCTCATCTGAATTATGTTAATAGTAATGCATTCAACTGATGACAGAGATTCTGAAATAAGGTAATGCCGAAGTTATTAAAGATTCTACGGCTTATGTGCCCTCAGAATCTTAAGTTTTGTGACAAATGGGCAAAAACTACAAAAAGAAATTCATTAACCCCAAGGTCCTCCATAAGAGAAGAAATATATTGCGTTCCATTAAATTATTATTGAACATTGCTTATACAAATATCCTTTCATTAACATATTCCCAAAAGCTATGAATGAGGGCATGCTTTAACTAATGGAAAATATTTATAGTAGCATGGCCAAAAGGAGTGGGCTTCACTTTTCCACCTATTAAGGAAACTGCAAAAGAGCTGCATTTTATATATTTGGTTTCATCAGAATAGATGCTCTAAGGAAGAAATAACAACCATATGGATAATTTACATCTGACTCTCAAAAAAACCAAATTAAGTAGAGAGTTTGGCTAAATGAAATTCATTTTTGTTTTTGTTCTATACTTGTTGTTTCATTGGCCTTCCTATTTCCTATTTTTTCTGTATAGACCTTGCTTTGAATATATTCATTTACATATTGTCTCCTCAAATAGACTGCATGCTCCTTGTAGTGAGGGACTATATTTTGCTTCTTTTTGTATTCCCAGGGCTTAGCACAGTACCTGACACGTGGTAGGTGTGTAAAAAATGTTTTTCCTTCTTTTTTTTTGAAATTGCGGGGCAATGACTTAAGTGACTTGCCCAGGGTCACACATCTAGTAAGTGTCAAGTGTCTGAAGCTGGATTTTTGAATTCAGGTCGTCCTGAATCCAGGGCCAGTGCTTTATCCACTGTACCACCTAACTGCCCCTATAAATGTTTTTAAATTAATTGATTGGTTGCTTGTGGCAAACTCTCAAGGCATAATTTTCCTTTTTTAATCCAAATCATCAATTTATATTCTTTCCCCTCTCTGGGGCAATGAGGGTTAAGTGACTTACTTAGGGTCACACAACTAGTAAGTGTCAAGTGTCTGAGGCCAGATTTGAACTCGGGTCTCCCTGAATCCACAGCCGGTGCTTTATCCACTTCACCACCTAGCTGCCCCCTAATTTATAGTCTTAAAGAACTAGCTAGGGCACTGAGAGGTTAAGTAAGTTGTTCATGTTTGTCTAGCCACTATGTGTCATGGGTAGAACTTAAGCCCAGATCTTCCTGACTGCAAGGCTATCTTTACCTTTCAAATGAAAGCCATAGATAATATATAACTCACTGGTCAGGTATAATTTCAACTTCCCCTCATCTATAACTAATAAATAATAGTATCCTTTGAGAAAATTTCAAACCCTGACCCTGTCTTGTTTTGTCTTTGTTGGAGATGTGTATTAAAACTGTGATCATAGCCATGTAGTGAACAAGAAGGAAAAAATCACAGCTACCTAGAAGATCCATGAAGTTATCTAATTAATCTCTGAATCATTCAAAATCAACTGTACTTAGTACTTTTACCAGAAAGAAAATCCATATAATCTCTGATAAACTACATTTTCCCCATTTCTAGGCACTGAAATAATGTTCAGTATGTTTGTGTGTGTGTGTGTGTGTGTGTGTGTGTGTGTGTGTATGTACATATACATACACATTATCTCTCTGCTGTACTCTAGTCATCTGAGAGAGGCTTAACTTTTGCTATTCTGGAGCAATCATAACAATCCCAGCTAATTCCCCAGACATTGCTTTTAGTGAGTTCTCAGCCACATGGGCAAGTGACTAACAAGCTAGGCATAGTTCTATATAAAGAAGCTTAACAACTAACACTGATGGAAAAGAGTCAGAGAAAATTCCTTTTATTTCAATGACATTAAATGGCTCTCTTAGAAGTGTATTAAGGGCTAAAGGCTTGTTTACAGCTAGAAGTTGGCAGTTAGGTGGTACAGTCGCTAGTCAGGCCTGCAGTCAGGAAGATCTGAGTTTAAATCTGGCCTCAGACACTTACTAGATGTGTGACCCTGGGCAAGTCATTTAACTTCTATTTGCCTCAGTTACTCAACTATAAAATTAGAACACACTGGAGAAGGAAATGGAAAATCACTTCAGTATGTTAGCCAAGGAAACCCCTTGGATAATGTTCACGGGGTTACACAGAGTTAGACATGACTAAATAACAACAACAAAGAAGTTGGAATACAGAAATTTAATATTCCTCCCCCTTAGCATCCCTTGTATTCTTCTTATTACATCCTACTTTCCAGATTTTTCCTTTTTCACTGAACTGTTCATATAGCTATCCCTCTCAAAAATTTAGGAATATGTTCACACTGTCCCTAAGTCCCTCATCTTGAAAATTAGTTTCTGGATTTCATGAAGAAATACTACTCCCCTTAACTTTATTGAGTTACTAGATTCCTTTTGGTAATGGCTATATTAATAGGCAGAATATAAAACGAGGCCTAGACTACATGCAGATCGTGTACAATAGTTTCCTCTTAATGCCTCTATTAAAACAAATTACTAGTGCACTTTCCTCTGTCTCCATAGGCTAATGGGAATATCTTGAATTAATAGAAAATGACAGATAAGTAGTTTTTCATGTTGTCAATTTAAAAAAATTATGAGCAATTTTCAATGTCATAGATACTAAGAAATTTTAAAAACATAAAATTTCATTATCCTTTTATAAAATGAGCTTTTTTCTGAGATAAAAAATAAAAATTAGGTTACCTAGGGAGGCAGTTTTGCTCTTCTTTAAAAAAATTTTTTCTGGTAGCAAAAACATCTTTTGGTTCTGGACTATTTCTCTCAAGTTTTCAAAAAATCTGGTGTTCATTAGATTTCTCTGAGAGTTGGTGTGAAGAAGCATGTCACTCTATATTAGTACAGTGAACACTCTAGCCAGGGTCTGAACTCATGACCATGAAGAGATCATTTAACTTGTTTGTTCCAGTTTCATCAGCTAACATAGAAGGATATGATCATGGACAGACTCCATGTTCCCACAGTATTTGAAACTAAGGGGAAGCCATTTTCTCTGAAAATTTCTCTGAAAGCAAGGGACTAAGAGGGAAATTCTGAGAACTACATCTCTAAGAAGGCTGTGTAGAATCTATGCATCATGGCAGTGTGTTACCTAGTATACATTCAGATTGAATAGTAACTGTTCCCAATGCAGGAAGTTTAAAAGACAGTAAGAGAGTCTCACAGAAGTTTGGAAAGGCATGGGATACAATTTTAAATGGATATGAGCACAGTCAGGTGAAGAGAGAGAGAGAGAGAGAGAGAGAGAGAGAGAGAGAGAGAGTCATAAATGGTAGTCAAGATGAGAACATTCAGTGGACAGGAACATGGACATCAAGAGTTATACTGCCACAGACAGAGACAATAGAAATGGCAGTCATGGAAAGGTCAGTGGAGAGTTATGGAACTGGCCAATATATCCTGAAGATATGACTCTCCAAAGGCCCACACTTGGAGCTGCTATATTGAGATGGAGAGAGAGATAAACTAAGCAGAGAAAATATTTAAGACTCTGACCTATGAGTTTAAACTGATATGCCCCGAATCTGCTATGTTGGAAAGACAGAGATTAATTTGAGAAAGTTTGGAAACTGATTCAATTCTTGTTATTAAACTGCATTCTGTTTTTATTAAATATATTTCCCCCTATTTCATGTCATCTAGCAAAAAGTTAGCAAAGTCATTGAGAAAGGGCTCAGTGCTTTTAAATTAAATAGAAAGTGGCCCAAAATAACGCATTAAACTTGGGAAATAGGGAGGGGGCCAACGCTGACAACCTGGGTAAAGTGGCTTAACTTCTCTGTGCCCAAGTTTTTTTGTTGTTGTTAAGTAGTTTTTAGTCATGTCTAACTCTTTATGATTCCATTTAGGGTTTTCTTGGCAAAGATACTGGAGTTTTTCCATTTCCTTTGGTAGCTCATTTTAACAGATGAAGAAACTAAGGCAAACAGAGGTAAGTGACTTAGCCAGGGTCATACAGCCAGTAAGTGTCTGAGGCCAGATTTTAAGTCAGAAAGATGAGTCTTCCTGACTCCAGGCCCAGTACTCTATCCACTATGCCACCTAGCTGCCCTGTGCCCAAACTTACTTAGTTATAAAGTAGGACTCGCAATAACTGTAAGGCACTGACCACTCAGGGCTTTGAGAAACTTTGCAAACTTCAAAGGACTTTAAATTGTCATTGTTGCTATTGTGGTGGTTGTTGTTGATGATGATGTTGGCAATGATGATCATCATCTAAATTGGCTCCTCAGATAGGAAGGACAACTTGGGATTGACTTGAACAGAGATGTTGGGTTTTAGTATTTAGATGATGGTTAGGTATGGTTTAGATAATGGTTAGATATGTTTGCTGTTATTAGAATTAAAAAGGGGGGGCATAAATGCAGACATGGCATGATCATGGTATAAAGCTGACAGCTTACTAGCTGTCAGTTAGGAGTTATCAGACATAAATTGATCCCAGGTCAGTAGGGATTGTACGACCAGCAATCTTTTCTCTATATCTTCTAATAACAGCAAAATGTTCTTTCTGCTGTACACAGGCCACAAAGTCTATGCAGCTTGTACTTGTCTCCAGAAGGCTGGTGATGATATCACCAAGAAAATTGTTGATAAGGCAGCACTCAGGATCACAAGGAAAATAGACAATGAGAAAAGACAGTCCAAGTTTGATTTTGTACCCTCTGGCTCAGGCCTGATCATGAAAGCCCTCCAAGAACCTCTGTGTGACAAAACAAAGTAGCTGTTCTCATCCTAGCTGTATTGTTTTTCTCTTGTTTTGTGTGGGGCAATGAGGGTTAAGTGACTTGCCCAGGGTTACACAGCTAGTAAGTGTCAAGTGGCTGAGGCTAGATTTGAACTCAGGTTCTCCTGAATCCAAGGCCAGTGCTTTATCCACTGTGCCCCCAAGCTTCCCTCATCCTAGCTGTATTAAATAAAATAGGGATGTCAGTTCTGATGAAATTCTTGATGTGCTTTTCATTTACCAGAATCACACAATCTCATAGTTGGAAGGGGCTTTGGAGGCTGTCTAGCACAGCCCATATCTAAGTAAGAAACCAGTCATCCAGCCTGAACATCTATGGAACTTCAATTGCTCCTTGCATGGCATCATCTCCAGGCCCTTCACCACTTTGCTTACCTTCTCCAAAAACCAATGGCCTGCCTAAAATGTTGCACTCTGAAAATAGAAAATTTATTTTAGAACAGGTTGTACCAGGGCAGAAGGTAAGATGGTCACTTCTCTACCAATCAATCAACCAATCAATAAACATTTATCAACTGCCTACTAAATTTCAGGGACTGTCAGAAACTGGAAATAGAAAGACAAAAGTGATAGTTATTAACTCAAGTAACTTACATTCTATTGGGTAGAGCTTACACTGCAATGTTCCTTATTCTCAGACTATGATTGTCATCATGAAGTCTAATATCATATTAGACTGTTTTGGTAGCCAAATTACACTGTTAACACATATTAAGCCTAGAATCCACTAAAACTCCCAGATCTTTTTATAGATTAACTGCTATCTGATCTTCCCACATCTTGTCATTATTCAATTGACTATTTTTGAACCCAATTATAAGGCTTTACATTTAGCTTTTTTATATTTTGTCTTGTTAGAGTCAGCCCAGTGCTTTATCCTGTCAATATCAATATATATAGCATACATATAAATATGTTTCATGTGCATACACACATTTAAATGACTATATATGTGTCTTTACATATATGCATATAGATGTAAATAACACATGCCATTTTTGTGGTTTGCTTTTTTAAATAAAATTTTATTTTTCTTTCTTAATTACACTAATCTTTAATTATGTATAATTACACGTAAAACAATTTTAACATTCATTTAAAAAACTTTCAGTTCCAAATTCTCACCCTTCTTCCCTCAACTCATTGAGAAAATAAGCAGTTTGATGTAACTTATATATGTGCAGTCATGCAAAACATATTTCTATATTAGTCATGTTGTGAAATAAAACACAGACCAAAAAAACAAAACAAGAAAAATTTAAAAGTTAAAAAATATGGTTTGATCTACATTCATACTCTATAAGTTCTTTTTAAATCCCTAGTGATTGTCTTAGATAATTGTATTGCTGAGAATAACTAAGTCATCCCCAATTGTTAATTGTGCAACATTGCTGTTAATGTTCTTCTGGTTCTGCTCACTTCACTTTGCATCAGTTCATGTAAGTCTTCCCAAGCTTTTCTGAAATCATCCTGCTTGTCATTTCTTATAGCATAATAGTATTCCATCACAATCATATACCACATTTTTTCAGACTTTCTCCAATTGAGGGGTATCACTTTATAATTCTTTGCCACCACAAAAAGAACTGCTATGGATATTTTTGGAAATATAGGTCCTTTTTAAATTTAAAAAACAATTTAAGTTTTTAAAAAATATCTTTGGGATAAGAACTGGTAGTGGCATTGCTAGGTCAAAGGGTATACAAGGTTTTACAGCCCTTTGGGCATGGTCCCAAATTACTCTCCAGAATGGTTGGATCAAGCTCACAACTCTACCAATAGTTCATTAGTGTGATGATTTTCCTACTTCCCTTCCAACATTTGTCATATTCCTTTTCTGTCACATTACCCAATCTGATAAGTGTGAGGTAAAAAAAAAAAAAAGAACTTCAGAGATGTTTTAATTTGTGTTTCTCTGATCAACAGTGATTTAGAGCATTTTTCATATGACTATAGATAGCTTTGATTTTTTTGTCTGAAAACTACCTGTTATCCTTTGGCCATTTTTCAATTGGGGAATGACTTTATTCTTATAAATTTGACTCAGGTCTTCATATATTAGAGAAATAAAGCTTTTATCAAAGAAACTTGCTGTAAAATTTTTTTTGCTGTTATGATTGCTGTGTATTTCCCTCTATTCTATTTTTCCCATTTATCCTTCTCTTTCTCTTTTTTCACGTTATCCCTCCTCAAAAGTGTTTTACTTCTGACTACTGCCTTGGCAATCCTCCCTTCTAACAGCCTCACACTCTTCTCTTATCCTTTCCCCCTCCTACTTCCCTGTAGGGTAAGATAGATTTCTATACCCAATTGCATGTGAATGTTATTCCCTTTTTGGGCCTATTCTTATCAGAGTAAGGTTCAAGCACTGTCATCTTTCCCTCCACTGTAAAAGTTATTGTGTACCTCTTTTACAGTGAGATAATTTAACCCATCTACCTCTCCCTTCTCCCTTCCCCCAGTACATCCCTCTTTCTCGCCCTTTAATTTTATATTTTTAGACATCATCCCATCACAGTCAACTTACATCTATACTGTCTATATATAAACTCCCCTAATAATGATAAAGTTCTTAGGATTTACAAGTATCTTCCTATGTAGGAATGTAAACAGTTTAACCTTGTTAAATTACTTATGGTTTCTCTTCCCTGATTACCTTTTCATCTTCTCTTGAGTTTTGTATTTGAAAGTCAGATTTTCTATTCAGTTCTGGTCTTTTCATCAGGAATGCTTGAAAGTCCTCTATTTCATTAAATATCATTTTCCCCTGAAGAATTAATAGTTTAACTGGAAAGTTCATTCTTGGTTGTAATTCTAGCTCTTTAGCCCTCTGAAATCCCAAGCCCTCTAATCATTTATTGTAGAAACTGCAAAATTTTGTGTTATCCTGACTGTGACTCCACAATATTTTAATTACTGTTTTCTAGATTTTTGCAATATTTTCTCCTTGACTTGGGAACTCTGGAATTTGGTTATAATATTCCTGGAAGTTTTCATTTTGGGATTTCTTTCAGGAAATGATTGACAGATTATTTCAATTTTGATTTTTACCCTCCAACTCTAGTATACAAGAGCAGTTTTCTTTGATAATCTCTTGAAAGATGATGTCTGGACTCTTTTTTTTTAAACTTTTTATAGCTTTAAGTTTGAATTTTTATTCCTCCTTTCCTCCCTCTCCTCCCCCCCCTCAAGCAGTAAACAGATATAGGTTATACATGTGCAATTATGTAAAACATTATCACATTAGTCATGTTGTCCAAAAATCCTTGAATAAAAGAAAAAATTAAAGAAAGTTTAAAAAATAGCATGCTTCAGTCTGTGTTCAGTCAATATCAGTTCTTTATTTGGAAGTAGATAGTATGTTTCATCAATAGTCCTTTTGGATTGTCTTGGATCATGGTGTTGCTGAGAGTAGTTGTTATTCACAGTTCTTCATCAAACAATATTGCTGTGCATAATGTTCTCTTGGTTTTGCTCACTTAACTACACATCAGTTCATAAAAATCTTTCCAGGCATTTCTGAAAGCATCCTGCTTGTCATTTCTTATAGCACAATAATATTCCATCACCATCATATACCACAGCTTGTTTAGCCATTTCCCAATTAATGGGCATTCCTTTGATTTCCAATTCTTAGCCACCACAAAAAGAGCTGCTATAAATATTTTTGTACAAATAGGTATTTTTCTCTTTTGAAGGATGTCTTTGGGATGTAAACCTAGCTGTGGTGTTGCTGGATCAAAGGATATGCATAGTTCTATAGCCTTTGGGGAATAGTTTCAAAATGCACTCCAGAATGGTTGGATCTTTTCACAACTCCACCAACAGTGGATTAATGTCCCAGCTCTCCCACATCCCCTCCAACATATTTTCCATTTTTGCTATATTTGCCACTCTGATAGGTGTGAAGTGATACCTCACAGTTGTTTTAATTTGTATTTCTCTGATCAATAGTGATCTAGAGCATTTTTGCATATGATTATAGATAGCTTTAGTTTCTTTGTCTGAAAATTGCCTATTCATATCCTTTGACCATTTATCAATTGGGGAATGGCTTGTATTTTTATAAATTTGACTCAGTTCTCTACATAATTGAGAAATGAGACATTTATCAGAGATATTTGTTTCAAAAATTCTTTTCCAGTTTTCTGTTTCCCTTGTAATCTTGGTTACATTAGTTTTGTTTGTGCAAAACCTTTTTAATTTTATATTCTCAAAATTATCTATTTTACATTTTGTTTTGCTCTCTATATCTTCTTTGGTCCTAAATTTTTCCTCTGCCAATAAATATGACAGATAAAAAATTCCATGCTCTCTGAATTTGCTTCTGGCAACATCCTTTATATGTAAATCATGTACCCATTTTGACCTTATTTTAGTATATGGTATGAGATGTTGGTTTATACCTAGTTTTTGCCATACTGTTTTCCAGTTTTCCCAGGAGTTTTTGTTAAATGATGAGTGTTTAGGCTCTTTTGGTTTTTTTTGATGACAGCTTTCAAGTAGCCAAATAATTCTTAAATTATCCCTTCTGGATCTATTTTCCAGGTCAGTTGTTTTTTCAATAAGATATTTCAAATTTTCTTCTATTTTTTCATTCTTTTGATTTTTGTTTTATTGTTTCTTAATGTTCCATGGAGTCATTAGCATCCACTTGCCTGATTCTAATTTTTTGTTTGTTTGTTTGTTTTTTTGTGAGGCAATTGGGGTTGAGGGACTTGCCCAGGGTCACACAGCTAGTGTTAAGTGTCTGAGGTCAGATTTGAACTCAGGTACTCCTGAATCCAGGGCCAGTGCTCTATCCACTGCACCATCTAGCTGCCCCCTGATTCTAATTTTTAAGAAACTATTTTTTTTTCACTGAGCTTTTGTGCCTCCTTTTCTATGTGGTCAACTATGCTTTCTAAGAAGTTCTCTTCTGTGGGTTTTTGTGCCTCTTTTACCATATGAATTATTCTGTTTTTTAAGGTATGGTTTTCTTCAAGATTTTTATGCCTCCTTTAACAAGTTATTTACTCTTTTTTTTTTTTTTTTTGGTGAGGCAATTAGGGTTAAGCGATTTGCCCAGGGTCACACAGCTAGTAAGTGTTAAGTGTCTGAGGCCAGATTTGAGCTCAGGTCCTCCTGAATCCAGGGCCAGTGCTCTATCCACTGCGCCATCTAGCTGCCCCCTTATTTACTTTTTTTTCATGATTTTTATGCATTGTTCTTATTTCTTTTCCCTATTTTCTCTCTATTTCTCTTATTAGATTTTTAAAATCCTTTTTGAGCTCTCTGGGGGTAGGAGGCTGAGACCAATTCATATTTTTCTTTGAGACTTTGCATGTAGCTGTTTGACTTTGTTATCTTCTTCTGAGTCTGTGTTTTGACCTTCCCTAAAATTATAATCACTTTCTATGGTCAGGTTCTTTTTTTGTTGCTTTCTCATTTTCCCAGTCTATTTCTTGAATTTTGATTTTATGTTAAAGTTGGGTTCTTCTCCTGGGGTGAATTAGGCATTGTCCCAAGCTTCAAGTTTTTTTGTGATGCTGTTTTCAGAGCTAGTTCTGGGGATTTGTAAGTTTTCATTTATTCCAAGTGTATAATTTAAAATTCTAAATGTGGGTTTGAATCTGTCCCCCCAGTTTATGGGGTAAACTGACTAAAATCACTGATAAACGAGTTTAGGTTTTTTAAGGGTTTATTGAAAGATAGTAAAAGAAAGAGAAAGATTGAGAACAGATTTCTTATAGCCTGGAAATCCTTGCCTTCCTAAACTTCTCACTTGTGAAGTTCCCTGCCACCAAGCTGATGTCTCCCACCAAAAGAGCGAAGAACTCTCTCCCCCGTATCTGTTTCCTCCTTCATGTTCCCCTCCCAGAAATGGGAAGTTCTTCAAGCCGATTGGCTGGCGTCATTCAAATTCATTGGTTCACTGGACCCGAAGGTGGTCTCGATGTAAAGTTCAAAGTTTTTAGCTTCTGAGAACAATACCTTCTTAAGTACCAGCCAGATGTGCTTACAATCTAGTAAGCAGTCCAATCCAATTCAATCAGTTTAAATCAATCTCTAGGTGGGCCCCTGAGTATCTGCTAAATCTCCTCATCTACCACATTCTATTATCTTGACACACAAGGTAGTATGAGCTAAAGAGAGGTGTGGTCACTGCTCTACTGACCTGTGCTCTGGTCTGTGAGGGACCACAAGCACTCTTTTCTGCACTGGAACTCTGATCAGGGTCTCCACTCCCCTGCAGTTACATTGTCTATCATGCTAGAGCTCCTCCTCATCCTGGGATGTTGGCCCAGAACTGAGCATGAACAATGCAACAGAATCCTGTACTCAGTGCCTCCAAAGGTTTCCTATAATCTCCTTCTGTCTAGTTTTCTAATCCCCTTACCATCTGTGTGTTAAGAGCTTCAGGGGCAGCTAGGTGGCACAGTGGATAGAGCACCGGCCCTGGATTCAGGAGTACCTGAGTTCAAATCTGGCCTCAGACACTTGACACTTACTAGCTGTGTGACCCTGGGCAGGTCACTTAACCCCCACTGCCCTGCAAAAAAAAAAAAAAGAGCTTCAGAAGCCACCCCTGAGTCAGTCACCCTCAAGACCTGCTACTGGCTTGCTGGGGTGTGGCCTTGCTGAGTGGCACAGCCTTCACTGGACTGTGCTCCACTCCCATCCCAGTGGGACCTTTGCTGCTGACCTAAATTGTCTTGGGTTGGAAATTGTTTTACCCCCAACCTTTCCTTGGTTCTGGTGCTCCAGAAATCATTTTGCAGCATTATTTTAAAGTTACTTGGAGGGGAATTTTGGAAAGCTCAGGCAAGTCCCTGCCTTTATTCCATCATCCTGATTCTGCCTCACTTTATATCTTTTTCTTCTTCATTTTCACACCAAAACCCTTCTTCCAAGTTTTAAAGGAATGCTTCATTCTTCATGATATTAGGGTAGGAAGTGTGTTTAATTTCTATGACCCCTACCTCTCACAGTTAACATGATCACAAAAAGCAACCTACTTTTTCTATCCGCTGATGACAAAGATTAACTACAAAGAGTAGTTAATGGCATGTTATTTTGTTGACAATTGTAACCCAGGCTCACCTGAGCATGTCTGGTTGAATTCTTGGAGATGCCCTTGAGGGTCCTTTTAAGCATGCTAAGTTTGGCTAACATTTAACCTTCTATGTCCCCTGGGTGAGGGTAGTTTCCTTTGATTGGTTATCTGTATCTCTAAAACTAGTAAGACTCAGCTGTTTCTCCTTTTTTTTAGTAAGCCTTCTTGGGAGAGAATCCTATCAGTGCCCAACATTGATGTCATAAACTGAACTGGTAAGAGGGGATGACTTGCTTTCCCCATGCCCTCCCCTTTTACTCCTGCTTTGAGAAATTCCAAGGTTACCATGAACTCCCAGTCAGGGGAATAACCTCCAGATGAATCTGAAGATAAACAACACAAAACAAAAACAAATATCCCCAGGTCCATTTCTCAAACTGGTTAAAAGAGAAGGAGAAGACAAGTCCCTCCCTCTCACTGGTTTAGTTATGGTATCCCCAGCAAAAGGATGGTAGAAAATGGCATTTTTGTTTTGTTTTATTTTGTTTTAAAAATGGGAACAGCTAGGTCTGCCCATTTTAAAGATGCAGGCTGCCAATCAAAGGAGGTCACCCATACTCATGTGTTAGGGGATCCAATGGACTTCATGTTAGCCAAACTGGATATGCTCAAAAGATCCTTTCAAGTGTATCTCCATGAGTCAGACTCAACAAGCCCAGATCAGTCTGGGTTACAAAAAATATTGATACAATATGAAGCTTTTTATAAATTGAGAATATGTTTCTCTGCTAGAATAAAAGGTAGCAGCCTCACTGGAAGTTCAAATTGGACAAGACTTTTCAGAGCTTTAAGTAGATGAGTTCTAGATTAATTTGAGAGTTTAGGGAAGTCCAATACCAGAGAGAGAAGTAAAGATACCCAGCCCTTGAGAGGAAATTATGATTTCTTCCTCACTTTCCCCCCTTGGCCATGTTGCTTTCAAGCAGAAGTACTAGACTATAAGGAGACAGAGGCAATCACTCAGAGAAAGCAGCTTCCAGGAGAACTGGGGCAGCTAGGTGGCACAGTGGATAAAGCACTGGTCCTGAATTCAGGAGGACCTGAGTTTAAATCCCACCTCAGACACTTGACACTTACTAGCTGGGTGACCCTAGGCAAGTTGCTTAACCCTCATTGCCGAGAGAGAGAGAGAGAGAGAGAGAGAGAGAGAGAGAGAGAGAGAGAGAGAGAGAGAGAGAGAGAGAGAGAGAGAGAGAGAGAGGATTGAACTGGCAAATGAGATTTGAGCTGTGGAGAAGAGCAGAACCTTGGGAGCTAGCTGAGCAACCTACCAAATGGAAATGCTCCTGGAGAGGTTGGAGTGTGAAATTTTTTGAGGACTCCACAAAAGAGAAAGGATATAGGGGTCTTTCATTACAAGAGTAGAAAGGCAGCTGGGTGGTACTGTGGATAGAATGCTGAGACTAGAGTTTAAATCTGGCCTCAAATATTTACTAGCTATGTGACCCTGGGCAAGTTACTCAACCTCTCTCTGCCTCAATTTCCTTAATTATAAAAATGAAGATAAAAATAGCACCTACCTCCCAGGATTGTTATAAGAATTAAATGAGATCATTATGCACTCAATGCAGCCTCTGAGGCTGAAATGCAACAGAGCATGAATCAATTCTCTGCCACTTGTGCTAATTTTAGCCTGACAATTAACACCCAGAAAACAGAGGTTCTCCACCAGGCAGCACTGTACCATCTGTACATGAAACCATCAGTTACAGCAAATGGAGAAATTTTAAATGCTGTGGATAAGTTCCCCTACCTTGGCAGTTTACTTTCCAGGGATATACACATAGATGATAACGTTGATGCATGAATTGCCAAAGCTACCTCAGTGTTTGGAAGGTTTTGAAGGAAAGTATGGGAGGAAAGAGGCATTAGGCTGCCAACCAAACTGAAGGTCTAAAGTTGCTGTGTTGACCTCATGGTTGTATGCCTGTGAAACCTGGATAGTATATTAGTGCCATTCCAGAAAAATGAATCTCTTCCATTTGAATTATCACAGGAGGATTCTGAAGATCACCTGACAAGATAAGGTATCTGACACTGAGGTCCTTTTTCAAGTTGAACTGCAGAACATTTAAACTCTATTGCAGAGAGTTCAATGCTGATGGGTTCTGATGGGCCATGTTGTTCAAATGTCAAATGTATGTTTGCCTAAACTACTATTTTACAATGCACTCATAAAAGGCAAGCACTCACATGTAGGTCAGAGGAAGCAATACAAGGACACTCTCAAGGCCTATCTGAAGAACGTCATAATCAATTGTGAAACATGAGAGACACAGGCACAATACTGCCCAGCACGGTATTACCACAACAAAGAAGGTGCTGTGCTCTATGAGCAAAGCAGAATCACAGTAGCTCAAAAGAAACGTGAGATGCACAAATTTCGAGATATCTCCACTCCAAATGTCCATGTGGACTATTCGTGCCCAACCCGTGGTAGAGCCTTCTGAGCTCATATTGGTGATCAGCCACAGTCAGACACACTGTACCTTGACACCAACATAGTTTTGTCATTTTGGTCCTCTTTAAGGACAAAGGCCAACTACCAACCAACCAACACAATGCCTGGCACTTAATAAATGCTTGTTTTCTTCCCCTTGACATATGTATATTTTTTTTCTTTTTGTTTTTGTTTTTTTTAGTGAGGCAATTGGGGTTAAGTGACTTGCCCAGGGTCACACAGCTAGTAAGTGTCAAGTGTCTGAGGCCAGACTTGAACTCAGGTACTCCTGACTCCAGGGCCAGTGCTCTATCCACTGCGCCACCTAGCTGCCCCAACATATGTATATTTTTTACCATTAATTATACTCTAAGTCTGAGCCCACTTTTCACATGCTGTGGAGATGTATAGAAGACTATGCCTCAAGTTTATGGAGGGAAATTTTGGAAGGTTTTGTTTTGTTTTGTTTTGTGAGGCAATTGGAGTTAAATGACTTGCCCAGGGTCATACAGCTAGTAAGTGTCAAGGGTCTGAGGTCAGATTTGAACTCAGGTCCTCCTGAATCTAGGGCCAATGCTCTATCCACTGCACCACCTAGCTGCCCCTGAAATAATTTTTAAAAACTCTGTCATCTTAGTAAATGCTTTTACTCAGAGTTAATTAGCTCTAGTGACTGATGGAAGTATATCAGTGGGAGCTCATTAGTTACAATTTTAGAAGTACAAATTTACAGAGTACCCTGGAACCCAAGGTAGCAGCTGCCTTGTAGGGACCCAACTGACAAGTGTGAATGCATATTGGGTATTATCCTGAATTAGGAAGGATTCAGGGAAATGGGGGATTCAATGATAAACTGAAGAGTAGAAAGGCATTCTAATTCCTTCCACATCTTTTATTCTAATAAAAATACACTTTGAGCATAACTAATAGTCATTTGTCCATGGCAGAAAAACAACCACCACCCATTCTACATAGGCTTCTTCATTATAGACAGCTTCCTGTTCTCCATAGTCCTTTCTCATTTTTGTTATTAGCTGCCCTGCATTTAATCCTAAACTGACATAACACAAGCAGCAACAATCTTTTTCTTATTCTAATTCTATAAAGGACATTGCTAAATTTTTAAATTCTATAATCTATTTCTAAATTCCTTTAATTGATGTCTAAACCACCCCTTCAATTCCTAGACCAGCCAAAAGAGACATCAGATAGTTGATTGACCAAAATTCGATTGACAACTTAAAGGTTTAAAAAGTGTCAAAACATTTTTTATTTCCTAATCCATCCAGATTTATATATTATGCCTTTAAAATAAATTAATAAAAATAAATAATTATATTTCTGGGATAGTGACCAAATATGTCATAATTACTGAATAGTTGAGTGGTTTTGGATTAGGAAGAATCAACTCAAAGTAAAATAAATATTTGTTGAATGTTGAATAACAGGATTTCATTGGGGTTTTCACTAATGAAAATCCTATCAAATTGTTCCATAAATAGTAGAAATTCACAAGTAACTAGAAAAAAAACCTTGTATTTATCCCAACAAAATGATTACAGAAATATATTTAGTTTTTATCTTCAAACACTTGGCTTGACTATTTTTTCGGATAAACGTGCCCTGTAATTTTCTTTTCTTTTCCTATTTTAAAGTGTGAGTGGAAAATATGCTCTATTAGTAGAAGACCACATGACACAGATAACAAACTATCCAGACTGAATACACTGGGAGTGTCAGAACATAAAGAAGCTGCTCCTCTTTAACGAATGTTCTTTTTTTAAAAAATTCTTTTCTCTTTGGGCAGAGAGACTATGATACAACAAAAGGGTTCATGACTTAAAATCTGAGTACTTGGCTTCATTTCTTGGCCCTACTATTTACTCCCCTGGTGGTGACCTTAGACAAGTCACTTAAATTCTCTGGGTCTCAGGTTTTTCATGTGTGCATTGTCGGGGATTGGACCAGATGACCCTAAATGCCTTCTAGCTCTAGATCTATGAGCCTGTGATAAGCCTGTCTTCTCATCCACCATGAATGGTGATAATGAGGATTCAAGTGGAGAAGATAAAGAAAATGCAGAAGCAAAGGACCTAAATAATCAGCTCCCAAATGATAGTATTTTAGCATTAGAACGGATCTTAGACATCATTTAGTCCAATTCTTTTCATTTTACAGATGATGATGACTTACGTAAGGTCACATAGCTAGTCAGTAACAGACCAAGATTCGAACTTAAATCATCTGAGTCCAAAACTGTTTTCACTTTCTCCTTGAGAACAAAATAATTTACTGACTGGAAACCGTTGAACAAATGTTCTTCTTGCTTGATTAGGAGCCACTGAAGTGAAATGTGAAAGGCATTATGATCCAGTAGAACAAGACTGAATTCAGAGTAAAGGGAAAGAGTTTTAATCCCACATCTGCTGCTTAATGCCAGGGTGACTTTGTATGTGTAGCCCCAAACCAGGTAGACTTGCTAATTTCTTGAAGTATATAGTATTATGGTACTGTGTATGTGTATATGAGTCCTGAATGCCTGAGAGACTTCTCTGAAAAGGGAGAATCAGAATACAGGAATGAGAGAGGGAAAGAAATGAAGTCAGCTTTGAATTGGGAAAGGGAGCCCCCCTCCCCAGCTGTAAATATATGTAGAGAAACAAGCAATCCAACAAGTCTCTTGATTCCCAGTGCCTATACCCTAAGAGGCTGCTAGGAGAAGACTTCTTGGGTAAAATCATCCTCTCCCCAATTAAGCTGAGATTGCATTTCATTCTCATGTCACAAATGCTACTTTATTCATCTTTTTATCACCTAAACTAATCTGCATAGCTTCCCTGACTGTCATTTTATTCAATTACTTTGACAAATATGTTTGTTTGCTATCTATGATTATTTGGGGGTTAATAAGTGTATGGTGAGGAAGGAAGAAAAGCCCTGGAAATTAAGGTGTTATCTTTCAGGTTTGGGGCTGAATTATTTCCCCATCCTTCTAAGCAACCAGGAAAAGTGATTTTTCTTCCTGTATACCCATCCCCAAAGAATTATAATCCTAGATTAAAAATATCTGTTTATGATAGATATAATTCCTAATCCAATACCCTTCTCAAAATAGGAGAGTTCAAATTAGAGACACTAAACTGAATTGAGGAGGAAAGGGGAATGAAGGAATGGTTACTCAGTCTTAACTGTCCTGCTGCTGCCCACAAAGGTGGACTCCCAATCTCCTGAAAATGTAGAACTAGGAATTCCAGGGCTGTCTATAAATTCCTGTTACATAGACCCTCATGTTACATATAAAATGGACTGGGTGGCCTCTGAGTCCCTTCTAGCTCTAAGTCTATGATCCTGCAGCATTTGGTTGATCATTCTACTTAAAATATAGACAAACAGATAGTTATAGAAATATGTCTTTTATATACATACATATGTGTGTGTGTTTATAAGTAAACATGTTTTATATTTGTCACTATATATAGTAGGTCTGTATACAGTTAATCATACATCTATAGATTGATAGAGCTATTGATGTACACACACAGATATATATGTGTGTGTGTGTGTGTGTGTGTGTGTGTGTGTGTATGGGTAGCAAGTTTACTGTCAGAGAAACAGAAACAAAATTTACCTGAAAATTCAACAATCAAGTAATTGAGTTTTCCATAATCCAATTAAAGGGAATTCACTGTGGGTGTTAACATGTTTTCTAGCCCCCTTCCCAATATGACTCCCAGAAATTTATGTCCATCCTACCATACTTGTTTGTCAATTTTTTAAAAAATTGGTTCAGCAGTACAAAATACCTCCCAGGTTCTTTTTCAATAAAGTGCCTCCAATCTATCCAAATCATTCAAATTTCCTTGAATCTAGAACCTGAAAGGATCTAGCTGGAACTGCTACCAAACATGCCACTATCCACTTGTGCTAGGACATCCATACTATATCCCAACCTTCCTTCTTTTTTTTTGGGGGGGGGGATGAGGCAGTTGGGGTTAAGTGACTTGCCCAGGCTAGTAAGTGTCAAGTATCTGAGGCTGGATTTGAACTCAGGTCCTCCTGATTCCAGGGCCAGTGCTCTATCCACTGTGCCACCTAGCTGCCCCCCCCAACCTTCCTTCTTATGATCCTTTTCCCTTTCTTGCCCAACACTGGGTCCCTACCCCCCCCCACCCCGGCCACCAATCCCTACTCCTAACAAAGAAAACTCAGCATGCCCCTCTACTCTGACCCTTAGGCCCACTTAGACTGCTCTCCTCTGAGTTCCTTGCCCTGGGCCAGATACCCAGGTATTTAATAAAGACTCTTAGATCTTACCATCTACCCTGCTGCTATATCCTTAGAATCTTCAGACCTTCCCATACACCCTCATCTGAATCTACCATTTAAAATAAGAAAATAAGGGAATAAACATTAAGTGCCTAGGAGGTGCCAGCTAAGTGCTTCATAAATATTATTAAATGATATAATTATTGTAGAGTGCTTAGCACAGTTCCTGGCACATAGTAAGCACTACATAAATGTTGTTGTTGTTATTATTATTATTATTAATCTTCACAAAAATCCTGCAAGGTAAGTGCTGTTATTAAACTCATTTTACAGTTGAGGAAACTGAGACAGACAGAAGTTAAGTGACTTGCCCAAAGGTCACCTAACTAGTAAGTGTCTGAGGAGAGATTTAAATTCAGGTCTTCCTGACTCCACAACCAAAGCTCTATCCACTACTCTACCTAGTTGCCTCAATATGTTCTGTCACCTCTAATTAGGAGTTTCCTAAGAGCAGGGACAGTGTTCTTTTTTATTTATTTAATTTATTTTTTTAGGCAATTGGGGTTAAGTCACTCACCCAGGGTCACACAGCTAAAAAATATCAAGTGTCTGAGGTCGGATTTGAACTCAGATCTTCCTGAATCCAGGGCCAGAGTTTTATCTACTGCGCCACCTAGCTGCCCCACCCCCCTGTTCTTTTTTTATTTGTATTCTCATCAATTAGTACACTGCTGCGTACATAAGAAGAGCTTAAATTAATTTTTAGTTCATTTTTCTTTTTTTTTTTAAATGATTTATTCACTCAAAGTTGTTCTTTTTTTTTTCTTTTTCTGGGGGAGGGGCAGAGCAATGAGGGTTAAGTGACATGCCCAGGGTCACACAGCCAGCAAGTGTCAAGTGTCTGAGGTCAGCTTTGAACTCAGGTCCTCCTGAATCCAGGGCCGGTGCTTTATCCACTGCGCCACCTAGCTGCCCCTTTAGTTCATTTTTAAAAGATATAATAGGAGAAAAATCTCTTTATAACCCTAACTATAAGTATTAGGTGAGGGATAAAAATAGAAAATATATTCTCTTCAAAGATGTTCTCCACTATGATGGAAGAGATCCAGCACAGAGTTCCAATGGAAGGGGGATTATCTGTGAATGATGAAAGGCTCTAGATGCTTCAGTTTGTGCCTGACATATACTCAAACATACCCACAACTACATCATTAAAGAAAATGGGGAATATAGAAGTGACTTCTTCATGTGATTTAATATTTTTCTGGGGAGTCAAAGGCATGTTTGGTCTACAGGTGTACTCCAGTTTTCCTCACAGTTTCATTACTGACATTTACAGATATTAGTGGTAATAGAAAAGATCTGTTTTCCTCGCAAATGATACATGGTCAAAAAATTCCCATGCTTAAAGTAAATATTATGACCATGGATATTATCTAAATAATGGGAACTAATCATAGTAAAGGTAGATAAGTATGTTAAATAAGACAGGAGCAAAAAAAGCTATTTACATTATGAACAACCCACAGTGTTTTCATTGCAAAGGTATTATATTGCATTTCTTTGACGATGCATGAATAATCTGTAGGTTAGAGTTATGACCACTTATTGGGAAAATCAGAATACACCAATTATCATTTAACTTTTTTTTTTAACATTTTACATTTCAAATGAAATTTTACCTTACTCACAGGCCAATGAATCATCTATGTAACTTGTGTAGCATTATTATGAAGTGCTAGAAGTTACTTCGGTATGAATATATACAACATAGTCCCCCTACTCTATATTCTCCCAATCTCCCCCCAAAATTCATGTATGTTCCCTAGCAATATATTTTCACTGAAAATATTTTCTCTGTTTTGTGTCCTCAATCATGTATGTTTTCTGTTTATGAGCACTCTCTAACTAGTGGTGTGGTAACCTATGAGTAAAACCTGTGGGCATGGAGAAATCATTTCTTGACATTTAATTTTTACTTTTAAAAGTTAAATAATTTTTTACTTTGTACCAATGTATCCTATCTGTTTGACAGTGAAAATGTCAGTCAACAATTATTTATTAAGCATCAGGTACTGTGATTAAGTTCTTTTTTGTTTTTGTTTTGTGGGGCAATGAGGGTTAAGTGACTTGCCCAGGGTCACACAGCAAGTTGCAAGTGTCTGAGGTTGGATTTGAACTCAGGTCCTCCTGAACCCAGGGCCAGTGAGTGCTTCATCCACTGTGCCACCTAGCTGTTCCCCTTAAGTTCTGAGGATACAAAGATAGGCAAAAACAATCCCTGCTCTCAAAGAGCTCTCTTTAAACAGAACACATATATAATTTTGAGTGGATGCTCATCTACATCCAGAAAGTACCTTGGAGCTGGGGAAGCATTCTGGGGTCCACAGAGAAGGTGTCTCCAGGAACCCACACAAAAATAAACCCAGTAGAGGATCTATTATTTACTAAACATGAGCATGTTTTAGATTAGCAGAGATACAAAAGATACCATGTATTCTTTGTGCTACCAGCCATAAATCTAAAATACAGTAAATATTGTCTCATCAGGCTCTTTATATGTGGTACTTCCTAACGACTACTTCCATTTCCTGTCTTCCCCAGTTTAGTATTATGAGGAGAACGTTGGAAAGGGTTATACTTCTGATAAAACAATACTTTATGGGAATCACAGAATGGTAATTAAATTATCCAAGATATTGCCTAACAAAGGCAGATAATTTCATATAAAGTAGAACCAAATCACAGACAGATACTCAGTTTTCATTTTTCCAAGGTGCTTAGCTAAGCTCCAGATATTTAGCCATGAACAGATTGAAAATTTGGCTCAGAGAAAAGAAAAAAAGATATTATATTTTCATTTCAAACACAGCTGATTCAAACACATTGACATGATATTACAACTTGTAATTAAAGTGGCATCAATTTCCTACAACCCAAAAAGTTCCAGCTGAGCTACTATTGCCACTTTCTCCACATCTGTGTAAATTGCTCCGTTGAATTTTCAGGTGCCTTTTGGAATTGATATCTGGGGTTTTTGGCAGTGGCTAGAACTACAGCGATCTGTTAATTAAAAATCACAAGTGCTTTACACCCAGGCTTTCATGGCTAGTCTAATTTCAGAATTATGTTTTCAAATGTATAAAGGAAATCCAACCAAAACAATCCCCTGAAAAGTGAAAAATTCAGTCAATCATTTATTTTGTTTACAATAGCAAACCGAGTTAAAATGAATGTTTGACTTACTTTATAGCCATAATCCAGTTGTCCTACTATTATCTTAGTCTTTGTTTCTCTTCACAAAGTGTTGTTAACTTGATTACATATTTGTATTTAAAGAGACAAAGGGCTTTTATCATTTGAGTGGGAGGAGGGGAAGAGGAGGAACTTTAGGCAGCTGAAATGCCAGCTGGTTTGGGATTTGTAGGTCCAACAAATGCCATGGAACTGAGAAAGGATTTGATTATTTTTCTTTTGTTCCCCTCACCCTAGCTCATCCACTGGATTGAATTAATTGGATGTTATTTTGCTATCAAGTCAACACCTGTTTATTAATTGCTTACTATGCTAGGCACTATCATGAAGTGCTTGGAATAGAAGGGAAGGCAAAAAACAGTCTATGCTCCCAAGGAGGTCACAATCTAATAGGAGAGACAACTGCAAATAACTATGTACAAACAAGATCTATAAAGGATCAACTGGATACGATCTCAGAGATAAGGCACCTGTATTAAGGGGTATGGAGAAAGGCTTCTTGAAAAAGGTAAGATTTTAGTTCAGACTTGAAGGAAAGCCAGGAAGTGAAGATGAAGAGGGAGAACTTACCAAGCATGGGAAACAACCAGTAAGAAAACACTGAGTTGGAAGGTTGAGTATTATGTTTGAGAAGCAGCAAGGCCAGTGTCACTGGATCATAGGATACATGAAGAGAAGGAAAATGTAAGAAACTGGGAAGGAAGAGGCCAGGCTCTCAAGGGCTTTAAACGTCAAACAGGATTTTCTATTTGATCCTGGAATAATACAGTGCAACTGCAGTTTGTTAAATGAAGGTAGGAGTTGAATGGAGGTTGAATGGCACAGTAGGGTCAGACCCACACTTCAGGAAGATCACTGATAGCTGAGGGAAAGATGGACTAGAGTGAGAAGAGAGTCAGGGAGACCAACCCCTAAGTGAAGTCCTTGCTTTGCAAGTGGAATCACGGGTCCCAAGTCTAAACCAGTCTCTCTGTCTTCTGTTGGGTTTTTCCTTGGTTAGAGGGGAGGGAAAAGGAAACAAAGGAGAGGGAGAGATTGAAAGAGAGATGATAGTGCTTTGTATTGATTTAGTTACTATTGCTGTTCAGTAGGTCAGTTGTATCAGATTCTTCATGATCCTGTGGACCACAGCTCTCCAGGCCCTGTCCATGGGGTTTTCTTGGCAAAGACACTGGGATGGTTTGCCATTTCCTTCTCCAGAGGATCACTGTTTGGTAGAACTCTCCACTATGTCCATCTTGAGTAACCCTGTATGGTGTAGCTCACAGTTTCATTGATTCAGGCAACCACAAGAAGGCAATGGTCCAGGAGGGGATTAATTTAGTGACCTGTAGAAATTCCATTGAATCAGTGCCCCTCTCCCCAATCTTTCAGCTAAACATAGGTAGTCCATATGGTTTCCTTGCTGTAGCCCTCACTTCTGTATTCACCCAATAGTGAGGGTTCTCTGTCTGGTACTAGTAACTTATACATGGCATCATAAGCCATTCTCCTACCCCATAGTTCAAGCCCCCCAGTTCTGTTCTTCTGTTCTACATATGCATTCCAGCCTCCCCAAGCAGGCAAGGAAGGCTTGTTTTAACTTATATCCAAGCATGTCCACTATGCATATATGAAAATACAATTAAATGACAAATGAATATCAAGAATAGTTTGCTTTGATTAGTTTAATTAACTTATATATTGTGGTATATATTTGTATTCAACTTCATTTGTCAGTGAAGTCATAATAACTACTGGTAGAACAC